>NC_053392.1:610557672-611168324 GCF_905171765.1 Bufo bufo | reverse complement strand
GTCCCATTACTTTTGGTCCCTTAACAAGTGGGAGGCACATATGCAAACTGTTGTAATTCCTGCACCGTTCACATGATTTGGATGTAAATACCCTCAGATTACAGCTGACAGTCTGCAGGTAAAGCACATCTAGTCCGTTTCATTTCAAATCCATAGTGGTGGTGTATAGAGCCAAAAATGTTAGAATTGTGTCCATGTCCCAATATTTATGGACCTGACTGTATATGACGGCTCATGTCTTCTGTGTGTATATATGGCGGCTCTGATGTGACTTCCTTTGTCTTTATCTCCTCAGGACGCTAATGAGGACCCGGGAGAAGACGTCGCTTTGTTGTCCGTCAGCTTTGAGGATGCAGAAGCTACACAGGTGTTCCCCAAACTCTTCCTGTCCCCCCGAGTAGAGCAGTAAGTGTTTCCAGCACAGGGTTAAATCTCTCACTTTACCGTTTCTTTCCTCTTTGATGTCTGATTTATTATCCATCTGCCTGAGGTGACTTCCCCTTTAAGGGTGGGTTTAACAGAGGGAGGGGTAAGTGCCCCTTATGAGTGATTGTTGCTCTCCAGCCCTGCAGTCTACGTACAGCCGTCACCAAATAAGTTAATTTTCTGTGCTATTTCTGTTGTATACAGTTTGTAATCCCTTTGTCCTTCCTGTGACTTCCTGCTGAGCGTATACACAGGCACAGCTGCAGTGTAGAGCATGAGGGAGGATCAGAGCAGGAGCTGTATTTCTGTAGTCCTATGCACTATGCAGCTAAGCCAGAGTCACTAATCCTAGCTATACCCACATGGAGCACAGCTGCAGTGTAAAGCATGGGACAGACAGAGCCTTAGACTCCAATAAATATAATGCAGCTGAGACACAGTCATGGATCATCTCTGTGCTGTGGTGGGTTTCTGGACATCTTAAAGGGTGTTACCACCAAAGGATTGAAAAAGTTGTGTATTAGTAAATCAACCTATTAGAGTAAGCAAAGCTGCAGTGTGGAGAATGGTGAAAGGACCACATCTATCAATCATATGTCCATTATCTATCTATCTACTGAGGGCCACACCTGGACCTTGGCTTTATGACTGTGACTTACCTGTGTGGTTAGCTCTCTAGGACCCGGGCCCCTCTGGTTTGCTCATTGGGGCCATAAATATTCCTGGTTTCCAGGACTCTGGCAGTGAAGTAACTGGAGGAGACATAATGTGCAGCGATTTTATGAAGATTGTAATAAATCCTGCTGGAACCGCAGAGAACAAAGGCCGTTCTTGTTTAATGCCCCTGTTTACGTGTTCTTCAGAAGCCTCCATTCTGCCGGATAAACTCCCTGCTTGTATGTTCGGGGAAATGAGCTCCATTACACGCCAGGTCCATCTATTTCCTACAGCCGCCGGTTAACTCTTTGTTGTGCTGGCCTCCGCTCGCTATCCCCGAGCGTCTTCTGATGGGAGTAATACATGCCTGGCCTTTCCTTACTCTGTATGAGCAGAGTCTTCAGTAGGGGTTCTCCGAAATATTAGTAATCTTCTCTGGGTGTGTGGTCGGGGGCAGGTCCGAGATGAACACCAGCAGCAAAGACACCGTCTACATGTTAGTGGAAAAACCAGACCCCAAAATTAATTAGGACTCCAAATTCTTGATAAGACCTCTAAGTCAAAACCCATACAATTAATCCCAAATCATTCCCCTAAAATTGATTCAGACCCCAGGCCAGAACCCTATACTTATTCAGACAACCAGACTCCTAAATTACTTAAGACTCAGGACCCATGATTACACCTCTAAACTCATTCAGACCCCAGACCAAACCTCCTACAATTAATTGGATTCCAAATCAGTCCCCAGACCAGTCCCCATTATTAATCCAGACCCAAGACCAGACCGTTAAAAGTAATTCAGACCCCAGACCAGAGCCCTGACTTAATTCAGACCCCAGACCAGAGCCCTGACTTAATTCAGACCCCAGACCATTCTCTAAAATTAATTCAAACCCCAGACTAGAACCCTAAATTCATTCAGACAGCCAGACCAGTATATTACTTAAGGCTGGGTTCACTCAGGCGTTGCGGGAAAATCTGCGGGTGCGTTGCGGGAACACGCGCGATTTTTCCGCGCGAGTGCAAAACATTGTAATGCGTTTTGCACGCGCGTGAGAAAAATCGGCTTCACAGAAGTTCGGGTTTGGGATCAGGGTTGTGTAGATTGTATTATTTTCCCTTTTAACATGGTTATAAGGGAAAATAATAGCATTCTGAATACAGAATGCATAGTACAATAGGGATGGAGGGGTTAAAAATAAATAAATAATTTAACTCCCCTTAACCACTTACCGTCACGCTAACGCCGAAAGGCGTCATTTCTGCGGCGCTCCCAGGTCACACTAACGCCGATTGGCGTCATCTCGCGTGAGCCGAGATTTCCTGTGAACGCGCGCTCACAGGAACGGAAGGTAAGAGAGTTGATCTCCAGCCTGCCAGCGGCGATCGTTCGCTGGCAGGCTGGAGATGTGTTTTTTTTTAACCCCTAACAGGTATATTAGACGCTGTTTTGATAACAGCGTCTAATATACCTGCTACCTGGTCCTCTGGTGGTCCCCTTTGTTTGGATCGACCACCAGAGGACACAGGTAGCTCAGTAAAGTAGCACCAAGCACCACTACACTACACTACACCCCCCCCCCGTCACTTATTAACCCCTTATTAGCCCCTGATCACCCCATATAGACTCCCTGATCACTCCCCTGTCATTGATTACCCCCCTGTCATTGATCACACCCCTGTAAAGCTCCATTCAGATGTCCGCATGATTTTTACGGATCCACTGATAGATGGATCGGATCCGCAAAACGCACACGGACGTCTGAATGGAGCCTTACAGGGGCGTGATCAATGACTGTGGTGATCACCCCATATAGACTCCCTGATCACCCCCTGTCATTGATTACACCCCTGTCATTGATCACACCCCTGTAAAGCTCCATTCAGACGTCCGCATGATTTTTACGGATCCACTGATAGATGGATCGGATCCGCAAAACACATACAGGCGTCTCCCTGGAGCCTTCCAGGGGGGGTGATCACCCCATATAGACTCCCTGATCACCCCCCTGTCATTGATCACCCCCCCTGTCAGGCTGCATTCAGATGTCCGTATGATTTTTACGGATCCACGGATACATGGATCAGATCCGCAAAACACATACGGACATCTGAATGGAGCCTTACAGGGGCATGATCAATGACTGTGGTGATCACCCCATATATACTCCCTGATCACCCCCCTGTCATTGATTACCCCCCTGTCATTGATCACCCCCCTGTAAAGCTCCATTCAGACGTCCGCATGATTTTTACGGATCCACTGATAGATGGATCGGATCCGCAAAACGCATACAGGCGTCTCCCTGGAGCCTTCCAGGGGGGGTGATCACCCCATATAGACTCCCTGATCACCCCCCTGTCATTGATCACCCCCCCTGTCAGGCTGCATTCAGATGTCTGTATGATTTTTACGGATCCACGGATACATGGATCGGATCCGCAAAACACATACTGACATCTGAATGGAGCCTTATAGGGGGGTGATCAATGACAGGGGGGTGATCACCCCATATAGACTCCCTGATCACCCCCCTGTCATTGATCACCCCCCTGTCATTGATCACCCCCCTGTCATTGATCACCCCCCTGTCATTGATCACCCCCCTGTCATTGATCACCCCCCTGTCATTTATCACCCCCCTGTCATTGATCACCCCCCTGTAAGGCTCCATTCAGACATTTTTTTGGCCCAAGTTAGCGGAATTTTTTATTTTTTTTTCTTACAAAGTCTCATATTCCACTAACTTGTGTCAAAAAATAAAATCTCACATGAACTCACCATACCCCTCACGGAATCCAAATGCGTAAATTTTTTTAGACATTTATATTCCAGACTTCTTCTCACGCTTTAGGGCCCCTAGAATGCCAGGGCAGTATAAATACCCCACATGTGACCCCATTTCGCAAAGAAGACACCCCCAGGTATTCCGTGAGGGCATATTGAGTCCATGAAAGATTGAAATTTTTGTCCCAAGTTAGCGGAAAGGGAGACTTTGTGAGAAAAAAATAAAAAATATCAATTTCCGCTAACTTGTGCCAAAAAACAAAATTTCTATGAACTCGCCATGCCCCTCATTGAATACCTTGGGGTGTCTTCTTTCCAAAATGGGGTCACATGTGGGGTATTTATACTGCCCTGGCATTCTAGGGGCCCCCAAAGCATGAGAAGAAGTCTGGTATCCAAATGTCTAAAAATGCCCTCCTAAAAGGAATTTGGGCACCTTTGCGCATCTAGGCTGCAAAAAAGTGTCACACATCTGGTATCGCCGTACTCAGGAGAAGTTGGGGAATGTGTTTTGGGGTGTCATTTTACATATACCCATGCTGGGTGAGAGAAATATCTTGGTCAAATGCCAACTTTGTATAAAAAAATGGGAAAAGTTGTCTTTTGCCAAGATATTTCTCTCACCCAGCATGGGTATATGTAAAATGACACCGCAAAACACATTCCCCAACTTCTCCTGAATACGGCGATACCAGATGTGTGACACTTTTTTTGCAGCCTAGGTGGGCAAAGGGGCCCATATTCCAAAGAGCACCTTTCGGATTTCACAGGTCATTTACCTACTTACCACACATTAGGGCCCCTGGAAAATGCCAGGGCAGTATAACTACCCCACAAGTGACCCCATTTTGGAAAGAAGACACCCCAAGGTATTCCGTGAGGGGCATGGCAAGTTCCTGGAATTTTTATTTTTTGTCACAAGTTAGTGGAAAATGATGTTTGTTTTTTTTGATTTTTTTCATACAAAGTCTCATATTCCACTAACTTGTGACAAAAAATAAAAACTTCCATGAACTCACTATGCCCATCAGCGAATACCTTGGGGTCTCTTCTTTCCAAAATGGGGTCACTTGTGGGGTAGTTCTACTGCCCTGGCATTCTAGGGGCCCAAATGTGTGGTAAGGAGTTTGAAATCAAATTCTGTAAAAAATGACCAGTGAAATCTGAAAAGGTGCTCTTTGGAATATGGGCCCCTTTGCCCACCTAGGCTGCAAAAAAGTGTCACACATCTGGTATCTCTGTATTCAGGAGAAGTTGAGGAATGTGTTTTGGGGTGTCTTTTTACATATACCCATGCTGGGTGAGATAAATATCTTGGTCAAATGCCAACTTTGTATAAAAAAATGGGAAAAGTTTTCTTTTGCCAAGATATTTCTCTCACCCAGCATGGGTATATGTAAAATGACACCCCAAAACACATTCCCCAACTTCTCCTGAGTACGGAGATACCAGATGTGTGACACTTTTTTGCAGCCTAGGTGGGCAAAGGGGCCCATATTCCAAAGAGCACCTTTCGGATTTCACAGGTCATTTACCTACTTACCACACATTAGGGCCCCTGGAAAATGCCAGGGCAGTATAACTACCCCACAAGTGACCCCATTTTGGAAAGAAGACACCCCAAGGTATTCCGTGAGGGGCATGGCGAGTTCCTAGAATTTTTATTTTTGTCACAAGTTAGTGGAAAATGATGATTTTTTATTTTTTATTTTTTTCATACAAAGTCTCATATTCCACTAACTTGTGACAAAAAATAAAAACTTCCATGAACTCACTATGCCCATCAGCGAATACCTTGGGGTCTCTTCTTTCCAAAATGGGGTCACTTGTGGGGTAGTTCTACTGCCCTGGCATTCTAGGGGCCCAAATGTGTGGTAAGGAGTTTGAAATCAAATTCTGTAAAAAATGACCAGTGAAATCCGAAAGGTGCTCTTTGGAATATGGGCCCCTTTGCCCACCTAGGCTGCAAAAAAGTGTCACACATCTGGTATCTTGCATGACCGAGCAATAAACCGCTAAAGTTGTGGAGTGCCGATTTGTATAAAAGGGCCTGGTCTTTAGGGGGGTATAAACCTGTGGTCCTTAAGTGGTTAATTAATCCACTTGCTCGCGCAGCCGGCATCAATTCTGTCTTCTTCTTTGCTGTGCACAGGAAAAGGACCTGTGGTGACGTCACTCCAGTCATCACATGGTCCATCACATGATCCATCACCATGGTAAAGGATCATGTGACGGACCATGTGATGACCGGAGTGACGTCACCACAGGTCCTATTGCTGCACAGAGATCAGATGAAGACAGAAGGAGATGCCGGCTGCGCGAGCAAGTGGATTAAGGTGAGTTAAATTATTTTTTTATTTTTTTTAACCCCTCCAGCACTATTGTACTATGCATTCTGTATTCAGAATGCTATTATTTTCCATTATAACCATGTTATAAGGGAAAATAATAATGATCGTGTCTCCATCCCGATCGTCTCCTAGCAACCGTGCGTGAAAATCGCACTGCATCCGCACTTGCTTGCGATTTTCACTCAGCCCCATTCACTTCTATGGGGCCTGCGTTGCGTGATAAACGCACAATATAGAGCATGCTGCGATTTTCACGCAACGCATAAGTGATGCGTGAAGATCACCACTCGTGTGCACAGCCCCATAGAAATGAATGGGTCCGGATTCAGTACAGGTGCAATGCGTTTAACTCCCGCATTGCACCCGCGCGGAAATCTCGCCGTGTGAACTCAGCCTAAGACTCCAGACCCATGATTACACCTCTAAACTCATTCAGACCCCAGTCCAAACCTCCTACAATTAATTTGGATTCCAAATCAGTCCCCAAACCAGTCCCTATTATTAATTCAGAGCCCTAAACATATTCAGACTCCAAACTAGACCCCTGACTTAATTCAGACCCCAGACTAGCCCCCAAAATGAATTCAAATCCCACACCATTCTCCAAAATTAATTCAAACCCCAGACTAGAACCCTACACTCATTCAGACAACCAGACCAGTATATTACTTAGGACTCAGGACCCATGATTACACCTCTAAACTCATTCAGACCCCAGACCAAACCTCCTACAATTAATTTGGATTCCAAATCAGCCCCCAATCCAGACCCCAGACCAGACTGTTAAAAGTAATTCAGGCCCCAGACCAGAGCCCTAAACGTATTCAGACTGCAAACCAGACCCCTGACCTAATTCAGACCCCAGACTAGCCCCCAAAATGAATTCAAATGCAAGACCATTCTCCAAAATTAATTCAAACCCCAGACTAGAACCCTAAACTCATTCAGACAACCAGACCAGTATATTACTTAAGACTCAGGACCCATGATTACACCTCTAAACTCATTCAGACTCCAGACCAAACCCCTACAATTAATTTGCATTCAAAATCACTCCCCTAAAATGTATTCAGTCCATACCAGTCCACAGTATTAATCTAAATCTCTCAACTAATCCAGACCCCAGACCAGGCTCTCAAATTAATTCAGACCCTAGACCAGTCCCCTACATTTAATCAAGATCCCAGAACACTGAACTCAATCAAACTGGCAACCAGACTACAAAAATGTATTAATTCAAGCCCCAGACCAGACCCTTCAAATTAATCAGAACACAGACCAGATTCCTACAGTTAGTCTCTCTTAGAACAGAACCTAAATGAATTCATGCCCCAGACCAGACCTCTCAAATTTAATCAGACCCCAGACCAGATTCCTAAAATTATTTTAGACCTCAGACCAAACCTCCTACAATTAATTTGGATTCCAAATCAGCCCCCAATCCAGACCCCAGACCAGACTGTTAAAAGTAATTCAGACCCCAGACCAGAGCCCTAAACGTATTCAGACTCCAAACCAGACCCCTGACTTAATTCAGACCCCAGACTAGCCCCCAAAATTAATTCAAATGCAAGACCATTCTCCAAAATTAATTCAAACCCCAGACTAGAACCCTAAACTCATTCAGACAACCAGACCAGTATATTACTTAAGACTCAGGACCCATGATTACACCTCTAAACTCATTCAGACTCCAGACCAAACCTCCTACAATTAATTTGCATTCAAAATCACTCCCCTAAAATGTATTCAGTCCATACCAGTCCCCAGTATTAATCCAAATCCCTCAACTAATCCAGACCCCAGACCAGGCTCTCAAATTAATTCAGACCCTAGACCAGTCCCCTACATTTAATCAAGATCCCAGAACACGGAACTCAATCAAACTGGCAACCAGACTACAAAAATGTATTAATTCAAGCCCCAGACCAGACCCTTCAAATTAATCAGACCCCAGACCAGATTCCTACAGTTAGTCTCTCTTAGAACAGACCCTAAATGAATTCATGCCCCAGACCTCTCAAATTTAATCAGACCCCAGACCAGATTCCTAAAATTATTTCAGACCCCAGACCAGACAGACACAAGTTGCTTCGGGATCCACTTCCAGGCTTCACCGCGCACACAGTGACGGACAGCAGTCCAGCAAGCAGAGGTCCATTGGGGGCTGGAGTGCGGCGTCCGGACAGCTGAGGTCTGCTGGTTTACAGTGTGGGCTATGGGGATTATTATTTGTGCGTGACTTAAAGGGGAACTCCACTTTTCAGATCAGATAGTTGCTTAACTTGCAATCCCCTAGTACTTCTATAAACAGAATCCCGCCTGCTGGCATTTCTGATACGACAGGGCGCGGGTGGATTTCGCGCTCCCTGGGGTTTCGATGTGGCTAAGTCTGCAGAGTACGGCTCTGATTCCTGCTGATGGATCTCTGCTTCATGTCAGTGAAGAGGACCATATCTCTCATAGACTTGTTTGAAGCAGGCCGCTTACAGGCTTGGCCACCCATCCATACATCATGTGACACCATTTACCAGCGCTGATACATTGTAACGGACCATCAGGACAGGAGAGAGCAATGTGCTGCTGATGCCTACAGCTCACAGTGGACTGTCTACACTGGATACAATTATAACAAACCCTCAGCTGTGACAAGTATTGAATCTGTATAAGCTACTGCTAATATTCACTTACAGCAAGTAGAGATCTTGAAAATGGTTATGAATACACATTTCCGGAAGATTTATTTATTGCAGTGTGCTGTCGCTGGCAGGCGTCTGTCTCTTCAGGCATTTGTGGGTTGCATCAATGTCACGAGATTGCAGCCTGCAGCTTTATTAGGGACTAGTGACGTCAGGAAGGTACAGGGGGGGGGGGGAGACTGGGGGAAAAAACAAATTTGATCCTGCACCGGAACCTTTACTTTACTCTTTTCATATGTTTTTATACATCCAGTACTAAGGATCCATCTGCAGACTGAACGTGCTGGGAGCGAACTACAAGTCTCAGCCGGCCCGGCCAGCAAGATTAAAGGGGTCGTCTGAGATTTGGATATTGACGGTCTGTCCTCTGCATCGGTCATCAATATCTGATCGGTGGCGGTCTGACTTCATGTACGAAGAAGCCGCGGTGCTCCAGTCAGCGCTGTGACGTCTTCAAGGGAATGGTCCTGAGCTGCGATACCAAGCACGGCCACTATGCAATGATTGGCGCTGTAAGGAGGCTGCAGCTCTCACTGGCCTCTTCAAACAGCTGATCGGCGGGGGTGCCGGGTGTTGGACCCCCAAGGATCAGAGACCGATGAGCTATCCTAAGGATAGGCCATCAAAATCCCAGTGCTCCCCCTTTAAAGGTAGGTTCACCTCTACATAAGCCATCGGTGTTTGCTAGAGGCGGGGGGGCCATCTCTGGTCTCTAGCCCCGTCCCCCATGCTCATATTAGTCAGTATAGAGACCCTCGGAGTGGCCATTTCACCAGGCAGGGTGGGAGTCGGGGGACATCCGTTCTGGGAACTGGGGGGGTCCAGAGGTGGGACTCGCATCCATCAGACATTGTATAAGGTAATTTTCTGACAATTTCCGGCTCCTCTTAATATATTTAACGCCGCTTATCCCGACGCGCTTCTGCCATCAAATTCTCTGCTTGCTGGGGGTGAATGGGAGCACTGTTGACTGGAAATCTGATGTGACCATGTGCTGTCGACAGAAGTGCTTGCCTCGTTACAGTGTGTCAGGATACTTCTGTGCAGTTGGACGTGATCAGGGCGGGTTTAAAGCCTCTGGATATAAACAGGAATGTTTCCATTGACTGACAGCAAGCAGAGATCATGAAAGCTGAAATACAAAGTCTACTAGAAAGTTACAGAATCCATAAAAGTGTAAAGTCCTTTCTGTAGAGCATTCATCCAGTGATCGGCTGACGTCACTGGGGAGGGTTCCTCTTCACAATGGCGACTATTCAAGGGGGTGGCAGAGTAAGCCGGAGCCGACGCTGTTCTGTGCCCCCCATGTATTGTCTGTTGGTTTATTGACATTTCCCTCTTTAATTATGGCCATTGATGATAAGATGGGGGGGGGGTCCTGTGTCCCCTGTGGAGGTAAAGCCTGCAGTCATTGGAGACCCCCTTTAAGCCATTGCTGGTCTCCTCCTGCACTGTCTGAGGGCGGCTCCTCGTCCTCTCTGCTCTTCAGTCCCTTTTATACCATGAAGCGGCTGAGTAGTCACGTGTCCTCGGATGACCCGGAGCAGCGAGCACGACTTCGAGTGTTTCTTTATATTCAGAGAAATGTTCACAGGGTAACTCCTGTACCTGCCCACGAGTCGCCCGCTGTATGACCGCTACACCGGTGCCCGCGCGGGGCATGTTTTCTGATGGTTCCTTCCATGCATTGTAGCCTATTTCTGCACTGATATCAATATTAGTACGGAACTCTCCTAAAATCCTCTGTGCTGCTGGGGACCCTGCTCCTTCCACTATGTAACTATCAGTCTGTCACCTCCCACAAGATCAGCACACTCCTCTCCTGAAACACTCTGTGCTGCTGGGCACCCTGCTCCTTCCACTATGTAACTATCAGTCTGTCACCTCCCACAAGATCAGCACACTCCTCTCCTGAAACACTCTGTGCTGCTGGGCACCCTGCTCCTTCCACTATGTAACTATCAGTCTGTCACCTCCCACAAGATCAGCACACTCCTCTCCTGAAACACTCTGTGCTGCTGGGCACCCTGCTCCTTCCACTATGTAACTATCAGTCTGTCACCTCCCACAAGATCAGCACACTGCTCTCCTGAAATACAGTTGTTTTCAAAAATTATTCAACCGCCACTGAAATTGAGTGTTTTGCCCAGTAGTTTGACATTGATTTTGATCATTTCAGTCATCTTGTAAGTCAGACAAATATAACATAACATTTATAATGAGATAACCACAAATGTCTTTTCTGTGCTCACATCATTATCAGTTTTATTCAACCCCCAAGTGACATTCAATCTTAGTACTTAGTACAACATCCTTTTCCAGTTATAACAGCTTTTAAACGTGAAGCATAGCTTGACACAAGTGTCTTGCAGCGATCTACGGGTATCTTCGCCCATTCTTCATGGGCAAAACCCTCCAGTTCAGTCACATTCTTAGGCTTGCGCGCTGCAGCTGCTTTCTTTAAGTCCCACCAGAGGTTCTCAATCGGATTTAAGTCTGGTGACTGCGATGGCCACTTCAAAATGTCCCAGCCTTTAATCTGCGACCATGCTCTAGTGGACTTGGAGGTATGCTTGGGATCATTGTCCTGTGGAAAGGTCCACGTCTCCCAAGCCTCAGGTTTGTGACGGACTGCGTCACATTTTCATCCAATATCTCCTGGTACTGAAGAGAATTCATGGTACCTTGCACACGCTGAAGCTTCCCTGTACCTGTAGAAGCAAAACAGCCCCAAAGCATGATTGACCCCCCGCCATGCTTCACAGTAGGCAAGGTGTTCTTTTCTTCATAGGCCTTGTTCTTCCTCCTCCAAACATAGCGCTGATCCATGGGCCCAAACAGTTCTCATTTTGTTTCATCAGTCCACAGAACACTTTTGTGGTTTGTCCACGTGACTTTTGGCATACTGCAGTCGACTCTTCTTATTCTTTGGAGACAGCAAGGGGGTGCGCCTGGGAGTTCTGGCATGGAGGCCTTCATTACGCAGTGTGCACCCTATTGTCTGAGCTGAAACTTCAGGACCCACATCTGACAAATCTTTCTTCAGTTCCTCTTTTTTCACTCCACTTGCCGGAATTACACGCCGGATCCGTAACACCGCAAGTGAACTGAAAGCATTTGAAGACGGATCCGTCTTCAAAATGCGTTCAGTGTTACTATGGCAGCCAGGACGCTATTAAAGTCCTGGCTGCTATAGTAGTAGTGGGGAGCGGGGGAGCGGTATACTTACCGTCCGTGCGGCTGCCAGGGCGCTCCAGAATGACGTCAGGGCGCCCCATGCGCATGGATGACGTGTCCATGTGATCACGTGATCCATGCGCTTGGGGCGCCCTGACGTCACTCTGAAGCGCCCGGGGAGCCTCATGGACGGTAAGTATACTGCTCCCCCGCTCCCCACTACACTTTACCATGGCAAACAGGACTTTAGCGTCCCGGCAGCCATGGTAACCATTCAGAAAAAGCTAAACGTCGGATCCGGTAATGCGCCGAAACGACGTTTAGCTTAAGGCCGGATCCGGATCAATGCCTTTCAATGGGCATTAATTCCGGATCCGGCCTTGCGGCAAGTGATCAGGATTTTTGGCCGGAGCAAAAAGCGCAGCATGAGGCGGTATTTTCTCCGGCCAAAAAACGTTCCGTTCCGGAACTGAAGACATCCTGATGCATCCTGAACGGATTTCTCTCTATTCAGAATGCATTAGGATAAAACTGATCAGGATTCTTCCAGCATAGAGCCCCGACGACGGAACTCTATGCCGGAAGACAAGAACGCAAGTGTGAAAGAGCCCTAAATCTGCCTAATTGGTGCTTATTATGCTTGATTGCTGCTCCTTGACATCCACAGGTGTTTTCAATACCTGATCGAAAACACTTGAATGAACCTCTGTTCTTAAGAGTGGTAGTCTTTAAGGGGTTGAATAATTGTGTCAATGAAGAAATCACAAAAAAAACATTTAATACTGTATTACAAAAACAATTGATGTCATTTTAGTTGCATTTGGTTCTTTAAGAAGTCCTTGTAAGATTTCATTCTGAACACAATTACAAATGTACACTAAATTCCCTAAAACCCTTTACAGCATTGGGGGTTGAATAATTTGGAACACAACTGTACTCTGTGCTGCTGGGGACTCTGCTCCTTCCACTATGTAACTATCAGTCTGTGACCGCCACAAGATCAGCACACTCCTCTCCTAAAATCCTCTGTGCTGCTGGGAAGACCCTGCTCCTTCCACTATATAACTATCAGTCTGTGACCTCCCATAAGATCAGCACACTCCTCTCCTGAAATCCTCTGTGCTGCTGGGGACCCTGCTCCTTCCACTATGTAACTATCAGTCTGTGACCCCCACAAGATCAACACACTCCTCTCCTGAAATCCTCTGTGCTGCTGGGAACCCTGCTCCTTCCACTATGTAACTATCAGTCTGTGACCGCCACAAGATCAGCACACTCTTCTCCTGAAATCCTCTGTGCTGCTGTGGACCCTGCTCCTTCCACTATGTAACTATCAGTCTATGACCTCCACAAGAGCAGCACACTCCTCTCCTGAAATACTCTGTGCTGCTGAGAAGACCCTGTTCCTTCCAATATGTACCTCTCAGCCTGTGACCTCCACAAGATCAGCACACTCCTCTAGTGAAATACTCTGTGCTGCTGTGGACCCTGCTCCTTTCACTATGTAACTCTCAGTCTGTGACCTCCCACAGGATCAGCACACTGCTCTCCTTAAATCCTCTGTGCTGCTGGGGACTCTGCTCCTTACATTATGTAACTATGAGTCTGCGAGATCTCGCTTGTTTGCGGTCTCATGCATAGTCTACGTTCTGGTCTGTGTCTCTCGGTTCCGGGCACTGGGATGTCGTCCGCTGTCACTCGTTCCTCTGCTGACAGATCCGGCAGCGGTTTAGCTTCTGTCGTGTGAATTAAGCCCTGTGGAGAGGTTGGGAGTCATCCCTCTAGTGCAGGGATCGGCAACCTTCGGCCCACAGACCTTGAGTAAGAGCTGACCATCCACAGGGGTGTGGGGGGTCCTATAAATTGTACCATGCGCAAATTGCATCCCTTCCAGTGGGCGGCTTATAATGGGGCAGAACAGGAGAAGTCCTTTGGTGTGGAAGGACTATCGCTATATACCTGTTTGGTAGGGAAGAGATGTTGGAAGGTAAACCATGGTGGACAGCTCTTCACCATTTCACCTGTTTAAATGTTATGGCTGATGTCCTGCTATACTCGCCCCTCTTTTTGGAGGCTATTACTCCCCCTCTCACCCATCACACATCCCCAGTCTCGTGACTTCTCCTGGCCCCGGGACATTTACTCCGAGATCAAAGTAAAACCAAAAGAGCGAGATGGCAGCCGCTCCCCGCTCCTCTTTTATGGGATTTAGGGAGATATTTGTATAAGTGCTTTTGTGCTGAGGATGGATATACTGTACAGCCGTCTGCAGAACCATCTGGTAAGAAGGGGGGGTGTCAGCCAGGTCTGCGGGGTCCGGGACGCCGTCCAGAAAGGGATGTCAGAAAGTACACTCAGCAGTTTTCTTCCCTGTCCTACAAGCTGAGCAACACAAAGCGCCACACCTAAAAAGTGCACCTCCGCAGCCTGCGCTCCCACCCCCTGTGACCTGTTACAGAGCCTTCACCCACCGTGTCCCAGAATGTCAGCAGGACGGTATCTGGCCGCATCTGCAGAATATTTCGCCAGATTTAAGCAGTTCCCTAATATTTTTAGCCTCCCTTGGCCTGGTATATGTCGGTATACGCTATGCCATTCCATGCGGAGGCCTCCAAGAATCTAAAGTATCCCGCACGGTGCGTGTTTTCCTCTTCACATGGGAGCCAATGGTGACAAACCGCAGCCTCATGTAAGCAGGCGCCATTAGGCAGAAGGATATTGCCCGATCGTTTGGTTACTGCAGGTATGGTGTCTGGTAGCCGATTAACTCCTTCCTCCCCTTAAGAACACATGCATACTCGGCCGGAGAGACGTAGCTCATCAGGCCGACCGATATCCACGGTGTATGGCCACCTTTACGGTACTTACGGTGGTGGATCCTCTCGAGGATTTTTATCCGATGGGGTTAATGATCCATGCAGAATCCACAAGAAGAATGATCATGTTCCTCCCCCCTCCAGATCTTTTGGCCGCCAGTTCCTGTCACTGACCTATAAACGTAATGGGCTGTTAGTGAATGACCCCCATCCAGTCGCTGATGACATAAGCGCCTCCCAGTCTTAGGCCTCACGCACACAGCCGTATCCATTTTGTGGTCCGCCGTATAACGGCTTTGTGCTCGCCGCAGTTTTCACTGGAACTGGCTTTGTCCGCAAAAATGGACAAGGATGTTTTATTACGGATGTCCACGTTTTTTTTTTTTGCGGACCCATACAAATCAATGGGTGCATTTGTGATCCGGAAAAAATAAGTGGGCCAAAACTGCGTCCGTGTGCACTAGGCCTTATCTGATCCCAGTCCTAACCAGCAGAAAACCAGTTAATAAGTAAACAGTGGAAAACATGTCCTGAACCCGGGATCACGCGCTGGATATTTTCACTGGTGTTTAGTTGCCGGGAAATCCCAGCAAAGCCCCAGACAAAGCGCAGGCTGTACACACGACGGCAGCCAAGCTGGAACCAGTGCGGCCCTTTACTGGAAAGAGCTCATTCTCTACTGGCTGATAGGGAACATTCTTCGTTGTTTTTAACTCCTCGTCGGCCGCTGACCTGCCGCCCCGTAGAGGAGCCTGCCAGGATGCTGCACTGCCCCAGGAACTTTCTACAGTCTGTGTGTCCAACCTGTGCAAAACTACAACTCCCAACATGCCCAGGCAGCCCATGTCTGTCCCAGCATGCTGGGAGTTGTAGTTTTGCAACTGCTGGAGAGCCACAGGTTGGAGACCCCTGCGATAATCTATGAGACATCTGACTGCTGCCCCGCCATGCCCTCCATGTAGCAGCCTCTCGCCCGGTCACCTTTGATGTTGGGAGTGCTATTCCATCATGGCTCCACAACCTCTGAGTCCCATGATTGAAGTCCTGCAAGCTTAGCCCACAAAATGGCCGCTTCTTCTGCGTGCAGGTGATAGGTGCCCCTATATCTTCAAAGCCGTAATAGACCCTACAGCAGCTACATGTCCTCTGAAGCAGTGAGACGTATCCTCTTGCTGACACCTTTTTCCCTTCATGTTCTGCAGCTGCATCCCCCTCCCGTCCTCCCCGCTCCTCTCCTCTTTTTACCACTGCTAGAGGTGACCCCATAAGCTCTCCGTGGGTTTATAGATCAGACCCCATGGATCGCTCTGCACTGGATGACAAATCATGTCCAGGGCTAGAAGCCTCGCACATACCTATTATTGGTGCCTAGTGGGTTAATGATCCCTTATATTGCTGGGGTGCTTAGCATGAGTAGCCATATCCCTGTTACCTAGTGGGTTAATAAGTATAGTCCTGGTGTCTAGTATGGCCATGTTTACATCCCTGGTCTCTAGTGGATTGGTGTTTATATCCCTATTGGGTTAATCAGCATCACTGGTGTCTTGTGGGTATAAATCACATTAAGGCTAAATGCTGTAATTATATCCCTAGTTTGTAATGGGTTAATAGTTATATTCTTGGTGTCTAATGGATTCATATTTATACCCCTGGAGTCTAGTGGGTTAATATTTACAGCCCTGGAGTCTAGTGGGTTAATATTTACAGCCCTGGTATCTATTGGGTTAACATTTACAGCCCTGGTGTCTAGTGGGTTAATATTTACAGTCCTGGTGTCTAGTGGGTTAATATTTATACTCCTGGTGTCCAGTGGGTTAATATGTATACCCCTGGTGTCTAGTGGGTTAATATGTATACCCCTAGTGTCTAGTGGGTTAATATGTATACCCCTAGTGTCTAGTTGGTTAATATTTACACCCCTGGTGTCTAGTGGGTTAATATTTATACCCCTGGTGTCTAGTGGGTTAATATTTACAGCCCTGGTGTCTAGTGGGTTAATATTTACAGCCCTGGTGTCTAGTGGGTTAATATTTACAGCCCTGGTGTCTAGTGGGTTAATATTTACATCCCTGGTGTCTAGTGGGTTAATATTTACAGCCGTGGTGTCTAGTGGGTTAATATTTACAGCCGTGGTGTCTAGTGGGTTAATATTTACAGCCCTGGTGTCTAGTGGGTTAATATTTACAGCCCTGGTGTCTAGTGGGTTAATATTTACAGCCCTGGTGTTCAGTGGGTTAATATTTGCAACCCTGGTGTCTAGTGGGTTAATATTTACATCCCTGGTGTCTAGTGGGTTAATATTTTCAGCCCTGGTGCCTAGTTGGTTAATATTTACAGCCCTGGTGCCTAGTGGGTTAATATTTACAGCCCTGGTGTCCAGTGGGTTAATATTTATACCCCTGGTGTCTAGTGGGTTAATATTTACAGCCCTGGTGTCTAGTGGGTTAATATTTGCAGCCCTGGTGTCTAGTGGGTTAATATTTACATCCCTGGTGTCTAGTGGGTTAATATTTGCAGCCCTGGTGTCTAGTGGGTTAATATTTACATCCCTGGTGTCTAGTGGGTTAATATTTACATCCCTGGTGTCTAGTGTCCTCGGTGACTTACAGTCAGAATACGGCTGTGCTGTGCAGTCCTGTTCTGGAATGGCGGCCATCAGCGGCTCTCGCCCTCCGAGAACAGCAGAGCTGAGGCAGTGCTGGGATGACGGGAGCGGGTGACTTTCCCTGGTTCTGGTGTAAATCCTGCTCTTCCTCCTGTAATATGGATCCTTTCCCCCCGTGAGTCAGCGGTGAGGCTCTCGCCAGGCGATGCTGACTCATGTGTCACAATGAGCCCAGCTTATAAGAAATGACGCGTTTAACCCCTTCCTCCACACTTGCCCTCTTCCTGCCGCGTGCCAAGAGGCACACAAGGCAGTGACGCATGTATTATCTTGCACTGTGTTGCATCATGACTTACACTCAAGTCACAGCCAAAGCTGCCTTCAAAATTTCCTCTTCCCTAGAAACAGATGGGGGATTAGTCACGTCACCTACAGATCAGCTCTGTCGTGATTCACTGCTCCGCGGTGGTCACAGAAAGCCGGAGCAGGTTCCTGAACGCAGCTCTGGGTGTGACTGGAGGATAGAAAGCCATTTATCATTTAATATTCTTAAAATAATTCCCGGAGACGAGCAGGTTTTATCTCACACCCACAGAATGACAACTAACAATAGCAGCGATGGGTTTTTACCGGTTATTAATGGCCTTTGTGTAAGTGAGCACGCCCGCTATCTAATAGGCACTGGGGCGAACTCTCCTGGGGCCCCTGCTGGATGACCTGACCCCAGATACTGCGCCATCGATACCTCTGTAGTAATATTGTAACATCACATTGATACATTGTTGCTCTGTTCTCCGCATTACCTCGATGGCAGCTAGTTTGCGGCCATCATGGCTCTTACGTTGGGGCTGCGGCCATGTTTTCCTCCTATGAGGTCATTCATAAGGTATGTATGTTTATACTGCAAACTCCGCTCCTCCTACGACATAGCAGAGCCAGCCTCATCCACCGGCATAGGGAGTGGATTTCACTAGGTTTTACCCAACCCAAACATAAAGCCTTTAATTGGACAGTTTTCTTTTTCTTCAGGTGATCGCTGTCCCTGTAGTCTCAGGATTAACTATTTCACCCCCGCAGTCTACATGGAAGGACCAGCAGACCTTATGAGAATATAGAGAAGATGCCCAGGTTCTACCAGCTGTACATATATAATTATATACAGGAGATGCCCAGGTTATACCAGCTGTACATATATAATTCTATACAGGAGATGCCCAGGTTATACCAGCTGTACATATATAATTATATACAGGAGATGCCCAGGTTATACCAGCATGCTCCATATCACTGTATACAGGAAGATGTATAACTTATACCAGCTGCACATATATAATTATATACAGGAGATGCCCAGGTTATACCAGCATGGTCCATATAACTATATACAGGAAGATGTATAACTTATACCAGCTGCACATATATAATTATATACAGGAGATGCCCAGGTTATACCAGCATGCTCCATATCACTATATACAAGAAGATGTATAACTTATACCAGCTGTACTTATATAATTATATACAGGAGATGCCCAGGTTATACCAGCATGGTCCATATCACTATATACAAGAAGATGTATAACTTATACCAGCTGCACATATATAATTATATACAGGAGATGCCCAGGTTATACCAGCATGGTCCATATAACTATATACAGGAAGATGTATAACTTATACCAGCTGCACATATATAATTATATACAGGAGATGCCCAGGTTATACCAGCTGTACATATATAATTATATACAGGAGATGCCCAGGTTATACCAGCTGTACATATATAATTATATACAGGAGATGCCCAGGTTATACCAGCATGGTCCATATCACTATATACAAGAAGATGTATAACTTATACCAGCTGTACATATATAATTATATACAGGAGATACCCAGGTTATACCAGCATGCTCCATATCACTGTATACAAGAAGATGTATAACTTATACCAGCTGTACATATATAATTATATACAGGAGATGCCCAGGTTATACCAGCATGCTCTATATCACTATATACAAGAAGATGTATAACTTATACCAGCTGCACATATATAATTATATACAGGAGATGCCCAGGTTATACCAGCATGGTCCATATCACTATATACAGGAAGATGTATAACTTATACCAGCTGTACATATATAATTATATACAGGAGATACCCAGGTTATACCAGCATGCTCCATATCACTATATACAGGAGATGTATAACTTATACCAGCTGTACATATATAATTATATACAGGAGATGCCCAGGTTATACCAGCATGCTCCATATCACTATATACAGGAGATGTATAACTTATACCAGCTGTACATATATAATTATATACAGGAGATGCCCAGGTTATACCAGCATGCTCCATATCACTATATACAAGAAGATGTATAACTTATACCAGCTGTACATATATAATTATATACAGAAGATACCCAGGTTATACCAGCATGCTCCATATCATTATATACAGGAGATGCCCAGGTTATACCAGCATGGTCCACATCACTATATACAAGACGATGTATAACTTATACCAGCTGTACATATATAATTATATACAGGAGATACCCAGGTTATACCAGCATGCTCCATATCACTATATACAGGAAGATGTATTACTTATACCAGCTGTACATATATAATTATATACAGAAGATACCCAGGTTATACCAGCATGCTCCATATCATTATATACAGGAGATGCCCAGGTTATACCAGCATGCTCCATATCACTATATACAAGACGATGTATAACTTATACCAGCTGTACATATATAATTATATACAGGAGATGCCCGGGTTATACCAGCATGGTCCATATCACTATATACAAGAAGATGTATAACTTATACCAGCTGTACATATATAATTATATACAGGAGATGCCCAGGTTATACCAGCATGCTACATATCACTATATACAAGAAGATGTATAACTTATACCAGCTGTACAGATATAATTATATACAGGAGATGCCCAGGTTATACTAGCTGTACATATATAACTATATACAGGAGATACCCAGGTTATACCAGCATGCTCCATATCACTATATACAAGAAGATGTATAACTTATACCAGCTGTACATATATAATTATATACAGGAGATGCCCAGGTTATACCAGCTGTACATATATAATTATATACAGGAGATGCCCAGGTTATACCAGCTGTACATATATAATTATATACAGGAGATTCCCAGGTTATACCAGCATGCTCCATATCACTGTATACAAGAAGATGTATAACTTATACCAGCTGCACATATATAATTATATACAGGAGATGCCCAGGTTATACCAGCTGTACATATATAATTATATACAGGAGATGCCCAGGTTATACCAGCTGTACATATATAATTATATACAGGAGATGCCCAGGTTATACCAGCTGTACATATATAATTATATACAGGAGATGCCCAGGTTATACCAGCATGCTCCATATCACTATATACAAGAAGATGTATAACTTATACCAGCTGTACATATATAATTATATACAGGAGATGCCCAGGTTATACCAGCATGCTCCATATCACTATATACAGGAGATGTATAACTTATACCAGCTGTACATATATAATTATATACAGGAGATGCCCAGGTTATACCAGCATGCTCCATATCGCTATATACAAGAAGATGTATAACTTATACCAGCTGTACATATATAATTATATACAGGAGATGCCCAGGTTATACCAGCATGCTCCATATCACTATATACAAGAAGATGTATAACTTATACCAGCTGTACATATATAATTATATACAGGAGATGCCCAGGTTATACCAGCATGGTCCATATCACTATATACAAGAAGATGTATAACTTATACCAGCTGTACATATATAATTATATACAGGAGATACCCAGGTTATACCAGCATGGTCCATATCACTATATACAAGAAGATGTATAACTTATACCAGCTGTACATATATAATTATATACAGGAGATACCCAGGTTATACCAGCATGCTCCATATCACTATATACAGAAGATGTATAACTTATACCAGCTGTACATATATAATTATACACAGGAGATGCCCAGGTTATACCAGCTGTACATATATACTGTAATTATATATAGGAGATGCCCAGGGTATACCAACGTGCTCCATATCACTATATACAAGAAGATGTATAACTTATACCAGCTGTACATATATAATTATATACAGGAGATGCCCAGGTTATACCAGCATGCTCCATATCACTATATACAGGAGATGTATAACTTATACCAGCTGTACATATATAATTATATACAGGAGATGCCCAGGTTATACCAGCATGCTCCATATCACTATATACAAGTTGCACTGGCTACATTCCATCAGTAGGGGGCGGTATAAGATTCTGGGTATGAGGTTTGTGTAGATGGGATTTGACTGCTGTCGCTCTGGTTGTTGCGGCTGCTTTTACATGGGCTTCTTTGTTACATTCACTTGCACTGTTTTGCATTGTGTTTTTCGCTGCGATCTGAATACTTCCTGATGGTCATTCATTTTGATTAGATACGTTTTAGGATTTTCCAATGGTATAGGTTAAAGTTTTGTCTGATTTTATTTCAACCCCTCACTTTTTTTTTCAAGGTCTCTGCTTGCTGTCAGTAAATGGAATCATTCTGCTGAAATCATGTCCTGCTCAACACGTTGTCAGAGCTCTGACTCCCAACAGGTCAAGCACATTTTCAGGACTTATATTTTCAGACTTTGGATACAAACAGGATTGTTTCCATTCACTTCCAGCATGCTGAGATGTTGAAAATAATTAAAAAAAAATAAAAAATGTCAACACAACTTACATTAGAAAGTTGTACAGCTTTTCGGTTATACGTTAAGCTTTAGAGAAAAACGTTAGTATTTTTGGGAGTGCGGTTCGCGACCCATGGAGGACACGTGCAGATCTCCGCTGTTTTTTTTGTCTTTTATGGATATTTTGAATTGTTTGTACCCTGATTAGATCAGTCATGAATTCTGTGGTCAGGCAGGGGTTAATTCTCTGGTTCGCATGGAGGTAAGATGGAGGGTGTGTCAGGGAACGGGTTGAAGCGAGTCCCCCTCCCTGCGCCTGTCAGGTGGTATTAGCCGGATGGATGGCTGCCCCCCCCCCCCCCGGGCTTTGCTCTCATACACATTTATGGCCGCACTGCGTTCCTCTGGGGTGTTATCGGCAGCCCCCCCATTATATAAGATCTGTCCATCAGTCTAGTGTCTGGGTCTTTGCATGTAATGAATGGCATATAGATCAGTGAGGGTACACCTCCGTGTCAGTCTGCACTGTAATTCTAGAATTCTATTCACAAGGAAGCAAGCAATGCTGTAGTTCTCCTAGATTGTAAGCTTGGTGGTCACACCTCTCTACTACTGTTAATTGTGAACCGATTTTGCATTACATCATGGGTTATACTCCAATCACATCCAAAGCTGCATTCACAGCTACGTCTCCTCTGAGCCTGTGGAAGTGTCTTGTGGGAGCTCGGTGAGACACCGTGCGCTAACAGTGCTGTGAATCTGGGTCGTCTTCTCCTATCCTACTGATAGCCTGTCCGATAGGGGGTCCTCCGATCAGCTCCAGCGCTGGAACTACACAGCTATGTCTCTGGTTACCATTCACTTCAAAGGGAGCAGCGCAGCAGTAACCAGCACTGTCCACTACATAACGGGTGGAGCTGGTCAGTGGGGGTGCGGGGTTCTCCCACCCGTTTGATATAGATGGAGTTCCTCAAGGACAGGCCATCAGTAGTAAAGGATAAAATTCTGGCTACTTCCAGACACCACTAGGGGGAGCTCAGTGCATGTTGTGTATATATACATTGACTGCAGTGAGGTGGACGGGACCTTCATGAGCTCAGGTACCTGCTGGATTCCTCAAGCACTTGGTCCATTCCTTAAAGCTTTTCTTTACAGAGCTTGCTCCCTGTCATTGATACACAGTAGGGGCCAAGAGGGATTGCAATAGTGTCCTTTGCACTGGCCCCGTGGCCCCCGGGTGGTGGTCTGGGTTATGGCTCCTTGTAAAACAGTGAGTGTTACACGTCTCCTCCAGTCATCCCATTCGGCAGAGTTATTGACACAGTTGGGCGGATTACACTTTATCCAGGGTGCGGACTGTTTCTTGCCAGTCTGGCATGCCTGCCTGTCGAGGCGCTGTGCCCCGCACCCCCTCCCCCCCTCCAGGTGCATGCGCCCGGCATTCCTCCCCGATGCGCTCAGTCACCGCTGGCTCGCTCTCCTTTGGCGTGTAAATCTGCTGTGCTGTTTTTAGCGGTCGTGTTTGCTTTAGTCATGTAGCAAATCAAGAACTGCGTCTGTTATCTGCGTCTCGAGCAAACACGCCGGGAGTCATTTCAGGTCAGGCCTTGCTCCGAACAGTCCTCCCCGAGAGAGCAGGGACCTGCCTGACACGTCCAACATGTCTGCCGGGTCGCACAGCGCAGGCGACGGCTGTGTTCGCACCTGCGCTCTGTGGCTTCCGGTCCTAATGCATGAAGGATACCAAAGGGACCCTGTTAAATTTGGGATCGTCCAAAATGTTTGCATCAAAAATTATCAAAATTTGTAACAGAAGCTCTGCAGATGTGAACAGGGCCGTACCGCCGCAGAGCGCGCCGCATGACTCGCACTGGTACAGGATTAAACGAAGATTTCTCTGAAGGGTTAATGAAGTTTGCACGCTGTATAATGTACAGTTCTGCAACTTTCTAATATACTTTGTGTTGAAATTCCTCACCATTATTAAAATCTCTGGTTGCTGTCAGTGAAAGAAGATATTTTAAATTGACAGCATGTCCAGAGGCTGAAAACCTGCCCTGATCTAACACTACTCACACAGGGACTCTCTATAAACCTCCTGCGGTGTGCCCTGTTCACATTGGCATCATAGCTTGCATTATAAACAAAAGCGTGAGCGGGTAATGAGGAGAGATCACCACTGACGGTCCACTGCGTGACTCCAGCAGTGAGGTTGTGACAGCGTGCCCAGGTGACCAGGAGACCTAGGCTGCAGCTATGGAGTCCATGCAAATGTCATCACACTGATGTGGAATATCAGAAGGGTGACTGAAGGACCTAGACTGCAAGATATCAAGTCCATGCAAATGTCATCACACGGGCTTGTAATATCGGAAAGGTGACCGGGAGACCTAGACTGCAACCCCTCAAGATATCAAGTCCATGCAAATGTCATCACACGGGCTTCTAATATCGGAAAGGTGACCGGGAGACCTAGATGGCAACCCCTCAAGATATCAAGTACATGCAAATGTCAGCACACAGACTTGTAATATCGGAAAGGTGAGAGGGAGACCTAGGCTGCAACCCCTCAAGATATCAAGTCCATGCAAATGTCAGCACACGGGCTTGTAATATCGGAAAGGTGACCAGGAGACCTAGATGGCAACCCCTCAAGATATCAAGTCCATGCAAATGTCAGCACACGGGCTTGTAATATCGGAAAGGTGACCGGGAGACCTAGGCTGCAACCCCTCAAGATATCAAGTGTGTGCAAATGTCATCACACAGGCTTGTAATATCGAAAAGGTGACCGGGAGACCTAGACTGCAACCCCTCAAGATATCAAGTCCATGCAAATTTCAGCACACGGGCTTGTAATATCGGAAAGGTGACCGGGAGACCTAGACTGCAACCCCTCAAGATATCAAGTCCATGCAAATGTCATCACCCAGGCTTGTAATATTGGAAAGGTGACCAGGAGACCTAGATGGCAACCCCTCAAGATATCAAGTGTGTGCAAATGTCATCACCCAGGCTTGTAATATTGGAAAGGTGACCGGGAGACCTAGGCTGCACTCCCTCAAGCTATCAAGTCCATGCAAATGTCAGCACACGGGCTTGTAATATCGGAAAGGTGACCAGGAGACCTAGGCTGCAACCCCTCAAGATATCAAGTGTGTGCAAATGTCATCACACAGGCTTGTAATATTGGAAAGGTGACCGGGAGACCTAGATGGCAACCCCTCAAGATATCAAGTATGTGCAAATGTCATCACCCAGGCTTGTAATATTGGAAAGGTGACCAGGAGACCTAGGCTGCAACCCCTCAAGATATCAAGTCCATGCAAATGTCAGCACACGGGCTTGTAATATCGGAAAGGTGACCAGGAGACCTAGGCTGCAACCCCTCAAGATATCAAGTCCATGCAAATGTCATCACCCAGGCTTGTAATATCGGAAAGGTGACCAGAAGACCTAGGCTGCAACCCCTCAAGATATCAAGTGTGTGCAAATGTCATCATCCAGGCTTGTAATATCGGAAAGGTGACCGGGAGACCTAGATGGCAACCCCTCAAGATATCAAGTCCATGCAAATGTCATCACACGGGCTTGTAATATCGGAAAGGTGACCGGGAGACCTAGACTGCAACCCCTCAAGATATCAAGTCCATGCAAATGTCATCACACGGGCTTGTAATATCGGAAAGGTGACCGGGAGACCTAGACTGCAACCCCTCAAGATATCAGGTTCATGTAGGTGTAAAAACCCAGGCTTATGATCTCAGGTGACCAGGAGACCTCAGCTGCAGTCCTATGCGATATCCGTTCTGAGCAGCGTCCTGCTTTCACGTGAACAGACCTTTATGCCGTTTACCGTTTCAGATGGTGATTTAGCAGTGAAGTGTATTCTGCCATAATCTGAATGTCTGCCCGGCTCTGCGGTGTCACCTGAGCTGCTCAGTGTGCGCTTCCCTCATCTATCAGCGGAGTTGCTCTTTAAATCCATTTTCGGAGCCTGCGCTTAGTCACATTGCGAATACTTACTGATGCCCAATAATTCCGACATTTAGAAAAGCGACATCTGATTAAGGATTTGTTTTTTCAGGTTCATTATTTTTTTTTTTTCCCGACAAGTGCCAAAGCCTTCCACTGCCAGCGTATTCCGAGGCCCCGAGAACGTAATGACAGAGTCCTCCTTGTGCGATTCGGGCTGTGGGCGTATTTTTATGTTCCTGATTAAGTCGCTCATCTCCAGTAGTGGGAGAAAAATAGCTGCAGATTACAGAACATACGGCCCAGTTCTGACAAACGCCAAGGGGACGGGAAAAAACGGCGAACGGTGCGCCTTAAAGTGACACTGACAGCGGGACATGTGATTGCAATAAAGAAATCTAGTCCAAGGGCCTATTCCAGGAGACTGGCGCATACACAGGCAGAGCACTAGGAGAAGGGCGCGGGGGACGCGAGGCTTCGTTAATATCTAACGTCTCGGAAAGCCTCTGATGTTAAATTTCAAGGCCATAATCGTTGCTGGTCTATTCATCCAGAACCTCCTGGTTCATAACTAGGATGCCCTCATTGTACAAAGTGACACTTACACAGACAGAGCACCAGAGGAGAGGGAGCATACTATAGGACCCAGACAAAGGAAAACCAGTGCAATGGAATATTAAAGGGGTACTCCTGTCTTATAAAGAGATGGCATATCCCTTTATGATCGGTGGGGACCTGACCGATCCTGAGACTGAAGGGGCGTGCGGCGCTGCTGTAGCTCTGTGGCCCGGACATCTGCCGTGCAGTTGGACCGCAGCGCAGCTCCATTCAAGTGAATGGGGGCCTTGCACAGTCAGGTGGCAGGGAGTGCCGCTCTGAAGGTAGAAGTAGCAAAGGGAGCGCAGAGCTACAGCAGCGCTGCACCCCCTTCATGCTCAGGATCAGTCAGGCCTCCGCCAATCTTAAAGTGATAGCACACTCCCTCAGAAACTTTTAGTCCTTTGTGTGACACCAGTGTTTCCCTATGGGGGCAAAAACCCACATGACAACGGCAAGAATTCCTGAATAATGAAACGCCGTCATATAGTGGTCAGGATATCCAACAGTTTTTACTGCGACAGTTGAGGAACTCTAACCTAAAACCCAGCTCCAAATGACTAAATATCCAATGATAGTGTATTTACTGGTTAGATTCTGTGCCACTCCTGCTCTGCGCACCGTGATCCTCCCCGACACCTCCTATTTACACTGGTAGCGCAATTACATATTTTATATGCATGTTCCCCTTTAAGAACTGCATTATATTAAGGGTATGCTACCATTCAAGAGGTTGTCCAATTACTTTTGTAATTGCATTTCATAAAAAAATGTGTATGTGTATAGCGCCACCTGCTGGTTGTTGTTTTCCTTAATTCTCTGTCAACATCGTTACCGTTGCTGAGATGGTCGCACGTGCCCAGTTTCATCCTTCACCTGCCATAGGCACTATCTACTAAGAGAGCTGTAGCGTAAAGGGCACACCCCTGAGCCGTGATAGGGAGAGAGCTGAAGCAGAAAGGACACACCCCTGAGCTGTGCTAGGGAGAGAGCTGAAGCAGAAAGGACACACCCCTGAGCTGTGCTAGGGAGAGAGCTGAAGCAGAAAGGACACACCCCTGAGCCGTGATGGGGAAAGAGCTGAGGCAGAAAGGACACGCACCTGAGCCGTGATAGGGAGAGAGCTGAAGCAGAAAGGACACACCCCTGAGCCGTGATAGGGAGAGAGCTGAAGCAGAAAGGACACACCCCTGAGCCGTGATAGGGAGAGAGCTGAAGCAGAAAGGACACACCCCTGAGCCGTGATAGGGAGAGAGCTGAAGCAGAAAGGACACACCCCTGAGCTGTGATAGGGAGAGAGCTGAGGCAGAAAGGGCACACCCCTGAGCCGTGATAGGGAGAGAGCTGAAGCCGAAAGGACACACCCCTGAACTGTGATAGGGAGAGAGCTGAAGCAGAAAGGACACACCCCTGAACTGTGATAGGGAGAGAGCTGAAGCAGAAAGGACACACCCCTGAGCCGTGATAGGGAGAGAGCTGAGGCAGAAAGGACACGCACCTGAGCCGTGATAGGGAGAGAGCTGAATCAGAAAGGACACACCCCTGAGCCGTGATAGGGAGAGAGCTGAAGCAGAAAGGACAGAATCCTGAGCCGTGATAGGGAGAGAGCTGAGGCAGAAAGGACACGCCTCTGAGCCGTGATAGGGAGAGAGCTGAGGCAGAAAGGACACGCCTCTGAGCCGTGATAGGGAGAGAGCTGAGGCAGAAAGGACACGCACCTGAGCCGTGATAGGGAGAGAGCTGAAGTAGAAAGGGCCCACCCCTGAGCCGTGATAGGGAGAGAGCTGAAGCAGAAAGGACACACCCCTGAGCCGTGATAGGGAGAGAGCTGAAGCAGAAAAGAACACACCCTCGAGCTGTGATAGGGAAAGAGCTGAAGCAGAAAGGACACACCCTCGAGCCGTGATAGGGAAAGAGCTGAGGCAGAAAGGACACACCCCTGAGCTGTGATAGGGAGAGAGCTGAAGCAGAAAGGACACACCCCTGAGTCGTGATAGGGAGAGAGCTGAAGCAGAAAGGGCACACCCCCTGAGCCATTATAGGGAGAGAGCTGAAGCATAAAGGACACACCCCTGAGCCGTGATAGGGAGAGAGCTGAAGCAGAAAGGACACACCCTCGAGCCGTGATAGGGAAAGAGCTGAAGCAGAAAGGACACACCCCTGAGCCGTGATAGGGAGAGAGCTGCAGCAGAAAGGAGACACCCTCGAGCCGTGATAGGGAAAGAGCTGAAGCAGAAAGGACACACCCCTGAGCCGTGATAGGGAGAGAGCTGAAGCAGAAAGGACACGGCTACTTAGCTGCCAACTTGAAATAACTCTAGCAGAGCAATTGGAGCAACAAATGTGGAGATCTCTGGATCCATGCGAGGTACAGGGCTGGTTCTAACTGGAGGAGATGTCATAGTGGCCATATTGGATGTTTCCCTTGAAACAGATTGGCATCCACATCGCCGGCACTTAATAGAAAATGCCTAATCTTGTTCGCAATTGCAGAAAAGAATAGGACATGCTCTATTTTTTTTTAAAACAGAATTGCGGACCCGGAAGTGCGGATCCGGGCAGCACATAGAAATGAATGGGTCCGCAATTCCGTTCCACAAAAATGCGGAACAGAATTGTGGACGTGTGAATGGACCCTAACAGTAGACTGCCTTGGGAATTATAGTGGGAGAATGTATAAGAACCAAGGGAACAACTACCCCCTTCATCCAGTGTCATCCAATAACCGAATTCCTCATTCCTTGATCCAACCATAAGTCTTTGTTATAATAATGATAATTATCTCATGTCATATAATTATCTATGAAGGATGTCATTATCTATGTCTGGCTGACGTCAGCACATAGCAATACCTGTGTAACCTGCTGTGTAGGAGGAACGGAGGAGGGTGTTCGTCACGCGAGGGGCGGCTTATTCAATGGGATAAAGGTGCACTTGAAGGACATTTCACATTTGAGTTACATCCTGTATTATACCCCAGAGCTGCACTCACTATTCTGCTGGTGGAGTCACTGTGTACATACATTACTTATCCTCTACTGATCCTGAGTTACATCCTGTATTATACCCCAGAGCTGCACTCACTATTCTGCTGGTGGAGTCACTGTGTACATACATTACTTATCCTGTACTGATCCTGAGTTACATCCTGTATTATACTCCAGAGCTGCACTCACTATTCTGCTGGTGCAGTCACTGTGTACATACATTACATTACTTATCCTGTACTGATCCTGAGTTACATCCTGTATTATACTCCAGAGCTGCACTCACTATTCTGCTGGTGCAGTCACTGTGTACATACATTACTTATCCTGTACTGATCCTGAGTTACATCCTGTATTCTACTCCAGAGCTGCACTCACTATTCTGCTGGTGCAGTCACTGTGTACATACATTACATTACTTATCCTGTACTGATCCTGAGTTACATCCTGTATTATACTCCAGAGCTGCACTCACTATTCTGCTGGTGCAGTCACTGTGTACATACATTACATTACTTATCCTGTACTGATCCTGAGTTACATCCTGTACTATACTCCAGAGCTGCACTCACTATTCTGCTGGTGCAGTCACTGTGTACATACATTACATTACTTATCCTGTACTGATCCTGAGTTACATCCTGTATTATACCCCAGAGTTGCACTCACTATTCTGCTGGTGCAGTCACTGTGTACATACATTACATTACTTATCCTGTACTGATCCTGAGTTACATCCTGTATTATACTCCAGAGCTGCACTCACTATTCTGCTGGTGCAGTCACTGTGTACATACATTACATTACTTATCCTGTACTGATCCTGAGTTACATCCTGTATTATACTCCAGAGCTGCACTCACTCTTCTGCTGGTGGAGTCACTGTGTACATACATTACTTATCCTGTACTGATCCTGAGTTACATCCTGTATTATACTCCAGAGCTGCACTCACTATTCTGCTGGTGCAGTCACTGTGTACATACAGTTGCAAGAAAAAGTATGTGAACCCTTTGGAATTAGATGGATTTCTGCACAAATTGGTTATAAAATGTGATCTGATCTTCATCTAAATCACAACAATAGACAATCACAGTCTGCTTAAACTAATAACACACAAAGAATTAAATGTTACCATGTTTTTATTGAACACACCATGTAAACATTCACAGTGCAGGTGGAAAAAGTATGTGAACCCCTAGACTAATGACATCTCCAGGAGCTAATAGGAGTGAGGTGTCAGCCAACTGGAGTCCAATCAATACGATGAGATTGGAGGTGTTGGTTATGGCTGCCCTGCCCTATAGAAAACACACACCAGTTCTGGGTTTGCTTTTCACAAGAAGCATTGCCTGATGTGAATGATGCATCGCACAAAAGAGCTCTCTGAAGACCTACAATTAAGAATTGTTGACTTACACAAAGCTGGAAAGGGTTATAAAAGTATCTCCAAAAGCCTTGCTGTTCATCAGTCCACGGTATGACAAATTGTCTATAAATGGAGAAAGTTCAGCACTGCTGCTACTCTCCCTAGGAGTGGCCGTCCTGTAAAGATGACTGCAAGAGCACAGCGCAGACTGCTCAATGAGGTGAAGAAGAATCCTAGAGTGTCAGCTAAAGACTTACAAAAGTCTCTGGCATATGCTGACATCCCTGTTAGCGAATCTACGATACGTAAAACACTAAACAAGAATGGATATTTATGGGAGGATACCACAGAGGAAGCCACCGCTGTGCAAAAAAACATTGCTGCACGTTTACAGTTTGCACAAGAGCACCTGGATGTTCCACAGCAGTACTGGCAAAATATTCTGTGGACAGATGAAACCAAAGTTGAGTTGTTTGGAAGAAACACACAACACTATGTGTGGAGAAAAAGAGGCACAGCACACCAACATCAAAACCTCATCCCAACTGTGAAGTATGGTGGTGGGGGCATCATGGTTTGGGGCTGCTTTGCTGCATCAGGGCCTGGACGGATTGCTATCATCGAAGGAAAAATGAATTCCCAAGTTTATCAAGACATTTTGCAGGAGAACTTAAAGAGGACCTTTCACTAGTTTAAAAACTAAAAACGAACTATATCTGTGGGCAGAGCGGCGCCCAGGGCTCCCCCTGCACTTACTAGTATGTCTGGGACTCCCAGGCTATGAGCTGTGCGCTACGATTGGCCAGCGCTGCAGCAAGGGACAACCCTAATACAAAAACTCCGCCCAGTACAACAGAGGGAGCTGCACACACCGGAGCCTATACCGGGCGAACGGAGCGGCGCCCAGACATACTAGTAAGTGCAGGGGGAGCCCTGGGCGCCGCTCTGCCCACAGATATAGTTCGTTTTTAGTTTTTAAACTAGTGAAAGGTCCTCTTTAAGGCCATCTGTCCACCAGCTGAAGCTCAACAGAAGATAGGTGTTGCAACAGGACAACGACCCAAAGCATAGAAGTAATTTAACAACAGAATTGCTTAAACAGAAGAAAATACGCCTTCTGGAGTGGCCCAGTCAGAGTCCTGACCTCAACCCGATTGAGATCCTGTGGCATGACCTCAAGAAAGAGATTCACACCAGACATCCCAAGAATATTGCTGAACTGAAATAGTTCTGTAAAGAGGAATGGTCAAGAATTACTCCTGACCTCTATATGTGAAAAATCGGAAATTAGTATTGTCCCGTTATTTATATACGGAATTCTGTTTAGGTCCATATCTACAGTCCTTCAAGCTGTTATGTATACTCAAAGCAATGTACGATATCAACCACTTTGTATATGTCACTGCATAATGTTGTAGTATGTATTTTCAATATACTTTTCAATAAAAAGAGAATTTTCAAAGAATTACTCCTGACCGTTGTGCACGTCTGATCTGCAACTACAGGAAACGTTTGGTTGAAGTTATTGCTGCCAAAGGAGGTTCAACCAGTTTTTAAATCCAAGGGGTTGCATACTTTTGCCACCTGCACTGTGAATGTTTACATGGTGTGTTCAATAAAAACATGGTAACATTTAATTCTTTGTGTGTTTATTAGTTTAAGCAGACTGTGATTGTCTATTGTTGTGACTTAGATGACGATCAGATCACATTTTATGACCAATTTGTGCAGAAATCCAGATCATTCCAAAGGGTTCACATACTTTTTCTTGCAACTGTACATTACATTACTTATCTCTCACTGATGCTGAGTTACATCCTGTATTATACCTCAGAGCTGCACTCGTTATGCAGCTGGTTGTTGGTGGAAGTAGTCAGCAAGATTGACACAGTTTTTCCTGACCAGATGAATGGTGCAGGAAGACCTTTCCCGACTGCAGATCCCTAAAGGGAGCTCCATGCAGGGGACACTGAGTGATTTCAGCTCTGAATCCTGCATAATTGTGACTGCAGCTGTGGGTATAGGCTGCTTAATGATCTGCGTGCTCTTCCTCTCCCCCAGTATCGGTGTTTTGGGCATGTCCGGTATCATGAAGGGCTGGTGGTGAGCTCTGCTGACACACAGAACTGGGGCACGTGTCGTCTCTTCTTCCTGCTTTTGTGGGTTTCCTCTCCAATTATCTCTGTCTGAGGTGTGAACATGAGATGAGTGATCGCTGCTCTATGCAAATATCACATAACCAGTCTGAATAACGCCCTGCCCATGAAGCAATATTAGGATGTGACGGGTCAGCACAGAGTCCTGGGACCATTGCTTCGTCTGTGGCATCACATGACACACGGCTCAGTTACACTTGGCATCAGGTGTGATGGTATACTTGGCACCAGCTGTGACACCAGGACTTGGCTTCTCCACAGGGGACAACCAAACCAACATACTGGTCTTCAAAAGTGCCAGTCAGGGGTTTACAAACTGCCCCCTGTGCAATCATCGCCCCTGTATGTTGTCCTGCCAGACTGGGGGCAGCAACTGAACCAATTAAATTCTCCTCCAAAGTGCCAGTCCGGGGAGCATTATACAGCGTGGGCACTGCGTATCCGTCCTCATTAAATGGGCGCTGACAACTCCTTCTCAAAGGTCACTTTACACTTGAACAAATATGTAAGTCAGTGATATTACATAGTTACACAGTTAGGGTCCATTCACACGTATCCGCAAAACACGGACACCGGCAATGTGCGTTCTGCTTTTTGCAGACCGTACATCGCCGGCACTTAACAGAAAATGCCTAATCTTGTCCGCGATTGCAGACAAGAATAGGACATGTTCTATTTTTTGGGGGAACGGAAGTGCGGAACCGCATTTCGAGATCGGGGCAGCACATAGAAAAAAAAACGGGTCCGCAATTCCGTTCCGCAAAATGCTGAACAGAATTGCGGTCATGTGAATGGAGCCTTACATAGTTGATACGGTTGATAAAAGACATAAGTCCATCAAGTTCAACCAAGGGATCGGTGGGGACGCGAATCCCAGAAGGAAGTGAGACTCGGATTTCTACACGTTTTCATAAGCATTAATGTCGTTTACTTTTAAGAATTCGTCTAAACCCTTTATAAAACCGTCCACTGTTCCTGCTGTGACCACGTCCTGAGGAGTCTGTTCCACAGATTCACAGTTCTTACAGTAAAGAAGCTTTGACGCTTCTAGAGACTGAACTTTTTCTTCCCCGGTCGGAGGCAGCGCCCCCTTGTCTTTTGAGGGGATTTTACATGGAACAGTTCTTCATCGTATTTTTTGTATGGCCCATTTATATATTTGTATGGGTTAATCATGTCCCCCCTTAGACGTCTCTTCTCAAGACTAAATAAATTCACTTCTTTTAATCTTTCTTCATAACTAAGACCCTCCATGCCACTTATCAGTTTAGTCGCTCTCCTCTGTACTCTCTCCAGCTCCGGGGCATCCTTTCTATGGACTGGTGACCAGGACTGAACTGCACATTCCAGATGAGGCTGCACCAACGCTTTGTAAAGTGGTAATATTACATCCCTGCCCCGCGAGTCCATGCCTCGTATAATGCATGGCAATATCCTGGTGGCCTTAGAAGCAGCTGATTGACCTTGTGTGCTGTAATTTAATCTACCATCTACAAGGACACCCAAATCCTTCTCTACAAGTGACTCCCCCAGTGTTACCTCCCCTAGGACATATGAAGCACAGAGATTATTACTACCAAGATGCAGAACTTTACATTTATCCACATCGAACCTCATTTGCCAAGTTGATGCCCAATCACTCAGAGTGTTCAAGACAGCTTGTAGTGTGTGGACATCTCCCATAGACTGTACAGCACTACACAGTTTAGTGTCATCTGCAAAAATAGAGATGGTGGTATTAATCCCGTCCTCGATATCTGGACCTTGGGGTCACCACTTATAACCCGGGACCATTCTGAATCGGAATCATTGACCACAACTCTTTGGACACGGTCCTTCAGCCAGTTCTCAATCCAATTACAAACTACACTTTTCAAGCCTAAAGACCTTACTTTACCTTTTAAGCGTCTATGAGGGACAGTATCAAAAGCCTCTGCAAAATCCAGAAACACTACATCCACAGCCGCCCCTCTGTCCAGGCTACTACTTACCTCACTACATCCACAGCCGTCCCTCTGTCCAGGCTACTACTTACCTCACTACATCCACAGCCGTCCCTCTGTCCAGGCTACTACTTACCTCACTACATCCACAGCCGTCCCTCTGTCCAGACTACTACTCACCTCACTACATCCACAGCCGCCCCTCTGTCCAGACTACTACTCACCTCACTACATCCACAGCCGCCCCTCTGTCCAGGCTACTACTTACCTCACTACATCCACAGCCGTCCCTCTGTCCAGGCTACTACTTACCTCACTACATCCACAGCCGTCCCTCTGTCCCGACTACTACTCACCTCACTACATCCACAGCCGCCCCTCTGTCCAGACTACTACTCACCTCACTACATCCACAGCCGCCCCTCTGTCCAGGCTACTACTCACCTCACTACATCCACAGCCGCCCCTCTGTCCAGGTTACTTCTCACCTCACTACATCCACAGTCACCTCTCTGTCCAGGCTACTACTCACCTCACTACATCCACAGCCGCCCCTCTGTCCAGGCTACTACTCACCTCACTACATCCACAGCCGCCCCTCTGTCCAGGCTACTACTAACCTCACTACATCCACAGCCGCCCCTCTGTCCAGGCTACTACTCACCTCACTACATCCACAGCCGGCCCTCTGTCCAGGCTACTTCTCACCTCACTACATCCACAGTCACCTCTCTGTCCAGGCTACTACTTACCTCACTACATCCACAGCCGCCCCTCTGTCCAGGCTAATACTCACCTCACTACATCCACAGCCGCCCCTCTGTCCAGGCTACTACTCACCTCACTACATCCACAGCCGCCCCTCTGTCCAGGCTACTACTCACCTCACTACATCCACAGCCGGCCCTCTGTCCAGGCTACTTCTCACCTCACTACATCCACAGTCACCTCTCTGTCCAGGCTACTACTTACCTCACTACATCCACAGCCGCCCCTCTGTCCAGGCTAATACTCACCTCACTACATCCACAGCCGCCCCTCTGTCCAGGCTAATACTCACCTCACTACATCCACAGCCGCCCCTCTGTCCAGGCTACTACTCACCTCCTCATAAAAACAAATCAGGTTAGTCTGACAACTTCTGTCCTTGGTAAACCCATGCTGGTTATCACTTATAATAGTATTTACAGTCACATACTCCTGTATATAGTCCCTGAAGAGTCCTTCAAACATTTTTCCAATAACAGAAGTTAAACTAACTGGTCTATAATTACCTGTGGAGGACCTAGATCCTTTTTTGAATATGGGCACCACGTTTGCCCTGCGCCAATCACTTGGCACTGTACCAGTTCCTGGAGAATCTTATAAACAGGTGGCGCAGCAATGACTGAACTGGGCTCTTTAAGAACTCTTGGGTGTAATCCATCTGGACCCGGAGCCTTGTTCACATTTACCTTCTTTAGCTCATCTTGGACCATATCTACAGTTAGCCAATTGAGTATAATACTGGATGTACTAACAGCCCCAGCACCACAGATACCCCATTTAGTAACTCTGCCTTTTCCTTATCTTAAGTGACTACCCCTCCCCCCCCCCCCCCCCCCCCCCTTCCATTACGATTATTTTGGGGACCTACTTGCTCGGACCTTGGGCGTTTAGCATTTATATATTTAAAGTGTAACTGCCATTCCACTGCCAAAAATGATGTCTGTATTCAGTTCTTAGCAACCATATTTCTCTGTGCTTTTATTTCAGCAACTTCCTAAGATGGCCTCTGCTGCTCTTCCTGTGATGATCTTTGGCCTTCCTTGAGGCCATCCTGTATTTCCCTCACTTCCCATAAGCCCTTGCTCTCCTCACATGAACTAGCAGGACCAATCAGAACGCAGATAACTTCCCACAGTACCCAGAGCAGTGTGTATTCTCACATACAGCTAACCAGAGACAAGCCCTGCAATTACATTAAATCAGTAAGCATTTTGTGTTAACCTCTTAATAGCCAGCTGTCCCTCCTTCTCTTCCAGACTGACAGGGGGGGCTGCTTATATCTCTGGTTTGGTACCAGCTATGTGCTTTGTATTGTCTGAAAGCTGACATTCCAAGCTTTCAGACAATACCAGAATGACTTCAATCTGTTCAGTACAGGGGAAGATATCACTGATAGGAATCTTGATGCTGTGAATGAAGCTGAAAGTAAAAGCAGATTTTACCTACAATTATTCCCGACTCTATTTCTAACAGTGATTTCTCCTCTGTTGCTTGGACTAGAGCTGTCATTCTGGTCTTGTATGAAAGCCTAGACTGTCAGCTTTCAAACAAGACCAGTTGCAACCATTGAGAAGATATCACCATGTAAAGCAGCCCTCCCCCCTCCACTTTCTGCCTGAGCCCAGCTCCAGGCTCCCAGAGCTCCTCCGTCTCTTGGTATAATACTGAGAAGACTGACTGCACACGGCAACGCTGTCGGAGGAGAGCTGCTGAATAGGAAGGTAGCATGCATTTGTGGGAGTTATTAGCAGGTAAAACTGAAAATGATCAAATTTTAAATCACAAAAGCACTTATACAGCAGAGTGTACTATACCATTAGGGAATAAAAAATGAAACGGTAGTTACACTTTAAATTTTTTGGGATTTCTTTTGCTCTCTTTTGCCACCTGCTGTTCGTTTTGTATTTTTGCTAATTTTATCTCCTCTTTTACAGATTTTATTAAGCCCTTTGTAATCTTCAAACGCTCCAGCTGACCCATTAGATTTGTATTTTTTTTAAATGCCCCTTTTTACAGTAGCTGTAAGCAGGAAGGGGGGGGTTAATTTTAGCCTTACCTAAAGGAATATATTTTTTTGTGGAATTACTCAATGTGGATTTGAAGCTCTCCCATTTACCCTCAGTATTATTATGTGACAGTAGCTGCTCTCAGTCTATGCCCTGAAATGCTGCCCTCAACCCAGGGAAATTAGCCTTTTTTAAATTCTGTGTCTTTGCTCTGCCTGACAGAGTTCGCTTCTTATAGTTTAGGGGGAATATAATTATATTGTGGTCACTATTACCTAGTGCAGGCATGCTCAACCTGCGGCCCTCCATCTGTTGTAAAACTATACCTCCCACAATGCCCTGCTGTAGACTGTTCGGGCATGCTGGGAGTTGTAGTTTTGCAACAGCTGGAGGGCCGCAGGTTGAGCACGCCTGACCTAGTGTTTCTCGAACAGCGACATTTCCAACAAGCTCTGCATCATTAGACATTACCAGATCCAACAGAGCATCGCCCCTAGTGGGATCTTCTACACACCGGCCCATAAAGTGGTCCTGCAGCAAGTTGAGGGATCTTCTCCCCTTTACGGTTGAGGCAGAACCATGAACCCAGTCAGTGTCTGGGAAGTTCAAATCACCCATTATGCCCACTGTACCAGCCTGTGCCGCCCCCTCTATTTGGTTATACAGTTGAGCGTCCATCTCCTCTGTGATGTTAGGGGGTCTATAGATTACTCCAAGTATTATTTTTTCAGTGTTTATATCCCTTTGAACTTCCACCCATAAGGTTTCCACATCCTCACCATCCGCACCCATAATTGCCTCTTTTACACTTGTCTTCAGATCACCCTTTTCTATTGACCCCGTCTTTCCTAAATAGTGTAAAAGCCTCAATATTAACAGCCCAGTCATGTGAAGAGTCCGACCATGTCTCAGCCACACCAACTACATCCATGTCTTCTTCTTCTTCTCCCCCATTTTTCTAGCTAGACTTCTGGCATTTGTGAAAATACATTTTCAATTACTATTATCTGTAAAGGGATTATCCGTTTTTTTTGGGTTACCTTGGTTGATGTTTGTATGTAACAGGTTCTTGTTATCATCAGTGTATAGTTCTCCCTACTTTCCTCGCTAATCCCAGCCCCCACTACATCCTCACTGTATTATCAACCCTAAAAACACTTTTGAAATCTGTGCCACTAGGGGTCGCCTTTGTAGACATTGTGGGGCACATTTATTAAGACCGGCGTTTTAGTCGCCGGTCTTAAAGGGGTCGTGTCACTTCAGCCAATAGCATTCATCATGTAGAGAAAGTGAATACAAGGCACTTACTAATGTATTGTGATTGTCCATATTTCTTCTTTGCTGGGTGGATTCATTTTTCCATCACATTATACACTGCTCGTTTCCATGGTTGCGGCGGTCATGATTGCACACTATTGAAAAAAAAAAAGCACCAGTGTGCAAGCACGGCCACCGCTGATGGATTGGATGGTGGCCGTAACCATGGAAACGAGCAGTGTATAACGTGATGGAAAATTGAATCCAGCCAGCAAAGAAGCAATATGGACGATCACAATACATTAGTAAGTGCCTTGTATTCACTTTCTCTACACCAGAAATGCCACTTACTGAAGTGACACAACCCTTTTAATAAACCCCAGGCCTCTCCATAACTTCGGTGCATTCTAGAGCCACTTCTAAATGTAAGAAAGCTTTCCGAGCTGTCTTGCATTTAGACCACCTAAAACAGGCGTATAAAATGGTGAACGATACGGGCCTCCCGGCCCATCCCCGCCCACAATTTTAGACCTGGCGTGAGCAGGGCGAAGTCGCAGATAGTGGCGCAAATAACTGTTGCGCTGTTCTGCGCTTGACTAACTAATTTTCAGCATAGTAAATGACCCGCTTTGTGTCTTACTTTACTGGCTGGCTCCTGAGCTCAGTGCAGAGGCCCCTTCCCCATACAGAGCTTGAACACTGCAAATTCTCAGCATCTTAGACTGCTGTTTTCTGGGTCTGACAGCCACATCTTCCCTCCATTCCTTAGCAAGTGCATATCTTATACTCCAGTCATGATAGAATTTCTCTATGAAGTGCTCGAGTGCCTCTGCACGTGTTGGTTTTAGCTTGTTGATTAGTCGGCATCCTTCACTGCACTGACGGCATCAGTGTACACAGTCCTTGTCCCATCTGTGCGGTAATCAGTGCATTCTGGGTTCTAGATTTTTGTGCTTTGAGCATAAACTGGTTTACACGCCATGTGTGCTGAGGATACGGGCAAGGATTAGGATAGGGCTGAACAGCGATAGGCCTAGAAGTCTAGGGAAGGAAGTCTAGACCAGTATAGTACTGGCAGACTGCCTGTATTAGGCTGGAGGAGAATTGCTGGATGCAGGAGCAGCACACGGGGGCAGCTAGAAGCAGAACTGGGGGAGGCTGGGATGGATCAGAAATACTGAGCCCCTATAGCACCTGATCATCATTTTGGCAGGGTTGCAGAGAGGTGTGTAATCAGGGGGCAACTGAGCCAAGAAGAATGGTCCTCCGCAGGGCCAGTGAAGTAGCGAGCCCCTGTACACACTATGCATACTGCTTTTCCGAGGTGTGGAATACCTGGACAGTCCCCTGATCGGCTAGTGTGATGCCCTATGTGCCAGCCTGCTCAGTGGTACCCCAGAGTGCCAGTCAGGAGAGGAGAACTTGTGCCACCCTATGTCTAGGATACTAATGATATCCCGGGGCTCCTCACCGAGGGAGATGATATTTTATTTCATATAACCTGTAATTTGACAGGAATTCTGACCTCATCCATATGTCGCTCCGCACCCTTCTGAGTCAGCGGCCAGTCTGCATTCCGCACTCTAAACATATGTACAGATAAGCAGAGGCCTGCCTTATACTCGGCAGGGACAGGTCTGACCCACTGTGCCAGCTAGGTCATTTTGAGGGGTTGTTCATGGGACATACAAAGGGTTGCCCATAGAACCCTCTCCATAAGCCGGGGCGGAGAGCACGGGCGACCCTAGATTTTAATAGGAATGTGCAGGTGTTCACGTGGTGGGATCTGCAGGTCAGGAAGGGTCTTACCGCATGGGCCCACCGGCCTGTTCACTGTCGGGGGCGCGCCACGGACTTCAGCTACCTCTCAGTGCCACCCGTCTTTTTCACAGACCCTGCGCGTGCAGGTGTCAAGAGACCGTCATCAGGAAGCATGTCACACACCGCCAGCCGTGAGTCAGCCATGTTTGTACACACTGACTAATCCTCATTGTGCTGAATAACCAAGTGCAGTCGGTGCAGAGATCCTCGCAGTCAGCATTGAAGTGATGCAATGCTAAATCATCCACATATATCGGATTTTCGCGCCTGCCTTCGGGCTCGCAGATTGCGGCTGCGCCTTCGTATTTGCTAGCTCAGCGGGTTGAGCCGCACCGGTTCCACCTTCGCTGTGTTGCGCGGCTGTAGAGTGTATTCCTCATAGGATGCGGATTAGGGTCCATTCACACGTCCCATTCATTTTCAATGGGGCCGGAAAAGATGCGGACAGCACTTCCGTTCCGCAAAAAAATAGAACATGACCTATTCTTGTCCGCAGACACTGACAAGAAAAGGCATTTCTATTTAAAGTGCCAGGCATGTGCGGTCCGCCGGTGTCCGTGTTTTGCGGATACGCAATTTGCGGACCGCAAAACACTTGCGGACATGTGAATGCACCCTTATTAGAGGCTTTCCGTTATTCTGATAGCTTCTGTAATATCATGTAGATACGTGTTTTCTCTCATTGCAGCGCTCTCGGGGGTTCCTCTGCTCTTCACATCCCAGCCTTTCCAAGCGGCGGCTGCCTGATCGACTACGTGCCTCTGATCTGCCAGTTACTGACCAATAAGGTAAGCTGGATGATGGGGATGGTGGTCTGTGTGCAGGAGAGACGCGAGAAAAAGGTAGGTGACAGTGATCGGGGAACGCAGTCTATAGTGCTTATTATTCTTCAAATCACAGACCCTTCAGCAGAAGTGCATATTATATAAAAGCCAAAACTACATTTATTGGACATTTGTCTGTTCACTATAGAGACCAAGCAAGGCTGAAGTCTACCCCTTTAGATGTAACCTATTCCCCTTTTCGGAACTTCATACAGACATGTCACTGTGTACATACATTACATTACTGATCCTGAGTTCCATCCTGTATTATACTCCAGAGCTGCACTCACTATTCTGCTGGTGCAGTCACTGTGTACATACATTACATTACTTATCCTGTACTGATCCTGAGTTACATCCTGTATTATACTCCAGAGCTGCACTCACTATTCTGCTGGTGCAGTCACTGTGCACATACATTACTTATCCTGTACTGATCCTGAGTTCCATACTGTATTGTACCCCAGAGCTGCACTCCCTATTCTGCTGGTGCAGTCACTGTGTACATACATTACATTACTTATCCTGTACTGATCCTGAGTTACATCCTGTATTATACTCCAGAGCTGCACTCACTATTCTGCTGGTGCAGTCACTGTGTACATACATTACATTACTTATCCTGTACTGATCCTGAATTACATCCTGTATTATACTTCAGAGCTGCACTCACTATTCTGCTGGTGCAGTCACTGTGTACATACATTACTTATCCTATACTGATCCTGAGTTACATCCTGTATTATACTCCAGAGCTGCACTCACTATTCTGCTGGTGCAGTCACTGTGTACATACATTACATTACTTATCATGTACTGATCCTGAGTTACATCCTGTATTATACTCCAGAGCTGCACTCACTATTCTGCTGGTGCAGTCACTGTGTACATACATTACATTACTTATCCTGTACCGATCCTGAGTTACATCCTGTATTATACTCCAGAGCTGCACTCACTCTTCTGCTGGTGGAGTCACTGTGTACATACATTACTTATCCTGTACTGATCCTGAGTTACATCCTGTATTATACTCCAGAGCTGCACTCACTATTCTGCTGGTGCAGTCACTGTGTACATACATTACTTATCCTGTACTGATCCCGAGTTACATCCTGTATTATACTCCAGAGCTGCACTCACTATTCTGCTGGTGCAGTCACTGTGTACATACATTACATTACTTATCCTGTACCGATCCTGAGTTACATCCTGTATTATACTCCAGAGCTGCACTCACTCTTCTGCTGGTGGAGTCACTGTGTACATACATTACTTATTCTGTACTGATCCTGAGTTACATCCTGTATTATACTCCAGAGCTGCACTCACTATTCTGCTGGTGCAGTCACTGTGTACATACATTACATTACTTATCCTGTACTGATCCTGAGTTACATCCTGTATTATACTCCAGAGCTGCACTCACTATTCTGCTGGTGCAGTCACTCTGTACATACATTACATTACTTATCCTGTACTGATCCTGAGTTACATCCTGTATTATACTCCAGAGCTGCACTCACTCTTCTGCTGGTGCAGTCACTGTGTACATACATTACTTATTCTGTACTGATCCTGAGTTACATCCTGTATTATACTCCAGAGCTGCACTCACTATTCTGCTGGTGCAGTCACTGTGTACATACATTACATTACTTATCCTGTACTGATCCTGAGTTACATCCTGTATTATACTCCAGAGCTGCACTCACTATTCTGCTGGTGCAGTCATTGTATGCTACATCACATTTTCCATGCACATTGCAGTAGATATGTGTCTTCTAAGTAAACTAAAAACCAAACAAGTGGAATATAGTATCACAAAATATCATTCAAGAATATAACTACTATAATACTGCTCCTATGTACAAGAATATAACTACTATAATACTGCTCCTATGTACAAGAATATAACTACTATAATACTGCTCCTATGTACAGGAATATAACTACTATAATACTGCTCCTATGTACAAGAATATAACTACTATAATACTGCTCCTATATACAGGAATATAACTACTATAATACTGCTCCTATGTACAAGAATATAACTACTATAATACTGCTCCTATGTACAAAAATATAACTACTATAATACTGCTCCTATGTACAAGAATATAACTACTATAATACTGCCTCCTATGTACAAGAATATAACTACTATAATACTGCTCATATGTACAAGAATATAACTACTATAATACTGTTCCATGTGTACAAGAATATAACTACTATAAGGCTACTTTCACACAAGCGTTCGGGTGTCCGCTCGTGCGCTCCGTTTGAAGGGGCTCACGAGCGGCCCCGAACGCATCCATCTGGCCCTAATGCATTCTCAGTGGAGGCGGATCCACTGAGAATGCATCCGCCTGCCAGCGCTCAGCCTCCGCTCCGCTCAGTGAGCGGACACCTGAACGCTGCTTGCAGCGTTCGGGTGTCCGCCTGGCCGTGCGGAGGCGAGCGGATCCGTCCAGACTTATAATGGAAGTCAATGGGGACGGATCCGCTTGAAGATGACACCATATGGCTCAATCTTCAAGCGGATCCGTTCCCCATTGACTTTCAATGTAAAGTCTGAACGGATCCGCTCAGGCTACTTTCACACTTAGAAAATTTTCTAAGTAATAATGCAGACGGATCCGTTCTGAACGGATGCAAACGTCTGCATTATCGGAGCGGATCCGTCTGATGAAACATCAGACGGATCCGCTCCGAACGCTCGTGTGAAAGTAGCCTAATACTGCTCCTATGTACAAGAATATAACTACTATAATACTGCTCCTGTGTACAAGAATATAACTACTATAATACTGCCTCCTATGTACAAGAATATAACTACTATAATACTGCCTCCCATGTACAAGAATATAACTACTATAATACTGCCTCCTATGTACAAGAATATAACTACTATAATACTGCCTCCTATGTACAAGACTATACTATAATACTGCTCCTATGTACAAGAATATAACTACTATAATACTGCCTCCTATGTACAAGAATATAAATACTATAATACTGCCTCCTATGTACAAGAATATAACTACTATAATACTGCCCCTATGTACAAGAATATAACTACTATAATACTGTTCCATGTGTACAAGAATATAACTACTATAATACTGCCTCCTATGTACAAGAATATAACTACTATAATACTGCTCCTATGTACAAGAATATAACTACTATAATACTGCCTCCTATGTACAAGAATATAACTACTATAATACTGCTCCTATGTACAAGAATATAACTACTATAATACTGCTCCTATGTACAAGAATATAACTACTATAATACTGCCCCTATGTACAAGAATATAACTACTATAATACTGCTCCTATGTACAAGAATATAACTACTATAATACTGCTCCTATGTACAGGAATATAACTACTATAATACTGCTCCTATGTACAAGAATATAACTACTATAATACTGCCTCCTATGTACAAGAATATAACTACTATAATACTGCCTCCTATGTACAAGACTATACTATAATACTGCTCCTATGTACAAGAATATAACTACTATAATACTGCCTCCTATGTACAAGAATATAAATACTATAATACTGCCTCCTATGTACAAGAATATAACTACTATAATACTGCCCCTATGTACAAGAATATAACTACTATAATACTGCCTCCTATGTACAAGAATATAACTACTATAATACTGCTCCTATCTGCAAGAATATAACTACTATAATACTGCTCCTATGTACAAGAATATAACTACTATAATACTGCTCCTATGTACAAGAATATAACTACTATAATACTGCTCATATGTACAAGAATATAACTACTATAATACTGCTCCTATGTACAAGAATATAACTACTATAATACTGCTCCTATGTACAAGAATATAACTACTATAATACTGCTCCTATGTACAAGTATATAACTGCTATAATACTGCTCCTCTGTACAAGAATATAACTACTATAATACTGCCCCTATGTACAAGAATATAACTACTATAATACTGCCTCCTATGTACAAGAATATAACTACTATAATACTGCTCCTATCTGCAAGAATATAACTACTATAATACTGCTCCTATGTACAAGAATATAACTACTATAATACTGCCTCCTATGTACAAGAATATAACTACTATAATACTGCTCCTATGTACAAGAATATAACTACTATAATACTGCCTCCTATGTACAAGAATATAACTACTATAATACTGCTCCTATGTACAAGAATATAACTACTATAATACTGCCTACTATGTACAAGAATATAACTACTATAATACTGCCTCCTATGTACAAGAATATAACTACTATAATACTGCTCCTATGTACAAGAATATAACTACTATAATACTGCTCCTATGTACAAGAATATAACTACTATAATACTGCTCCTATGTACAAGAATATAACTACTATAATACTGCCTCCTATGTACAAGAATATAACTACTATAATACTGCCTCCTATGTACTAGAATATAACTACTATAATACTGCTCCTATGTACAAGAATATAACTACTATAATACTGCCTCCTATGTACAAGAATATAACTACTATAATACTGCTCCTATGTACAAGAATATAACTACTATAATACTGCTCCTATGTACAAGAATATAACTACTATAATACTGCCTCCTATGTACAAGAATATATTTCTGAACCCTCTAGGATACTTTTAATTTCTTCTCACACTTTTTATTGTTTTTCTTTATGTTGTTGTTGCTCTTCATATATTTATAATATATGGTAGTTTGTGGTTTCTTTGGCGGTGACATCATTTGCTCGATGACAGGGTGCCGGTTTGGACAGTTTTTAGGGTGTTGGAGTCATCGTCATTAACGTGAGCGGCGCTCGGGTGAGACGACTCCTTATTTCAGGTGCACCGGGGATTAGAAGCGTTTACTGCTCCTAATCCGGTTATTACAAGGTGGAAATGCTCTTGTCTCACAAATCTGTAATTCTTCTCATTAATGTGACACTGAACTCTGTTACCCTGATGAGCAGGTGGAAGACGTCCTTACGTTGTTGGGGTGTTTTCTTCTCGCCTCTCACAAGCCGCTCAGTGTGGGATTATGGCTTCGACCTGGGCTGTGGTTACGGTATTCACCTGTTTCCGTCATGTGGAGACCTGAGGGCTCCTTCACGACCGACTCATCCTTCAATGTTAGTCCCAACCTAAAGGGGTTTTCTCATCTCCAACACTGGTGGCGTATAGCTAGGATGTGCCACCACTGGGATCCGCACCTATCTCTAGAGCGGAGTGTCCAAATTAAAGGAGAGTACACAGCACATGCACGGCAGCAATCCATTTATTTCTATGGAAGCCCTGAAAATAGCTAAGTGGCATGCTCGTCTATTTTCTAGAGAAAGGTGCGGGTTCCACCTCTGACATCGGTGACATGTCCTAACCATATGCCACCAATGGAGGTAAGAAAACCCCTCTAACCTTGTGATAACCAGTTAATCTACTGAAGGGTCAAAGGTGTGTGCCATAGACCTTCATGGAGCATCCAACCCCTAAATGTAGCCAACTAAAGTCCATGGAGGTGTCCTCACTGTCCTCTCACATCAGAAGGCAGATGGATGAGTTGTTGGAATGCAGCATGTCCGATCTTTTGATCCTGTGGGAGATAAACCAACCAGTAGCCTTGACGGAGTCCAAGGTGGTCATCTATAGTCGCAGATATTCACAGATGGACCTTCTGCCATGTTAAATGCAGCATGGGTTCCTCCAAGGGGCAATAAACAACTAGTTAGTGGAGGGTGTCTAAGCTCGAATTTTTGTCTAACTACTCTGTTGACTGCATTGGAGTGAACTGCTGATCTGTAGGTGAGGAGATGTATGAATGTGACAACCCTACTGTCCTGGTGTGATATCCCTACAGTCCTGGTGTGATATCCCTACTGTCCTGTTATGACATTCTTACTGTCCTGTTATGACATTCTTACTGTCCTGTTGTGACATTCTTACTGTCCTGGTGTGACATCCCTACTGTCCTGTTGTGATATCCCTACTGTCCTGGTGTGATATCCCTACTGTCCTGGTGTGATATCCCTATTTTTCTGGTGTGACATTCTTACTGTCCTGGTGTGATATCCCTACTGTCCTGGTCTGATATCCCTACTGTCCTGTTATGACATTCTTACTGTCCTGTTGTGACATTCTTACTGTCCTGGTGTGATATCCCTACTGTCCTGGTCTGATATCCCTACTGTCCTGTTATGACATTCTTACTGTCCTGTTGTGACATTCTTACTGTCCTGTTGTGATATCCCTACTGTCCTGGTGTGATATCCCTACTGTCCTGGTGTGATATCCCTATTTTTCTGGTGTGACATTCTTACTGTCCTGGTCTGATATCCCTACTGTCCTGGTCTGATATCCCTACTGTCCTGTTATGACATTCTTACTGTCCTGTTGTGACATTCTTACTGTCCTGGTGTGATATCCCTACTGTCCTGGTGTGATATCCCTACTGTCCTGCTGTGATATCCCTACTGTCCTGGTGTGATATCCCTACACTCCTGATGTGATATCCCTACTGTCCTGGTGTGACATTCTTACTGTCCTGGTGTGATATCCCTACTGTCCTGGTGTGACATTCTTACTGTCCTGGTGTGACATCCCTACTGTCCTGCTGTGATATCCCTACTGTCCTGGTGTGACATCCCTACTGTCCTGGTGTGACAACCCTACTGCCCTGGTGTGACAACCCTACGGTCTTGGTGTGACAACCCCAATGCGCTGGTGTTATATCCCTACTGTCCTGGTGTGACATCCCTACTGTCCCGGTGTGATATCCCTACTGTCCTGGTGTGACATTCCTACTGTTCTGCTGTGACTTTCTTACTGTCCTGGTGTGACAACCCCACTGTGCTGGTGTGGAGCATTTTATTGGTACAGTTTCTCTAAGCGGGGGTGGGCTTAGCAATGGATTTCGTCCTATAGCTTGACAGTGGAGGGACATGCAGGTGTACCCTGTTCTGAAGAGGTCAGTAGAGCAGATTACTCTTCACCCCTTGGTTCCTTCACTGCTCCGGCCGTGATGGACCCAGCCCAGAGCGCCCTCCAGGCCATAGATCATCTCTTCCGGTCTTCTCTGATGGGTAACCCTCCATTTGTTTCCTTTCAGGGCCCATTTCAGAAGTTTTGTGCCTCAGTTCCAAGAAGCCGCATTCGCCAACGGGAAGCTCTAACCAACGAGATGTCCATTGCCAGCCCACTCCTGGGGTCTTCAATGAAATTCATGAAATATTTGATTTTTGACTTATTTTTTTTTTATTTCCTGTGTCCCCTGTAACTCTAAACTATCCTATGACTGCGCAGACCCCAGGGTACTCTTCACCACTGCCATTTAATTATCTGTTGGGGCCCGGGGCCCACATTTTAAGTATCATTTATAACAGCTTGTGTTTTTAACGCCCAGAGTCGTCGGGAAGTCGGTTCTGTGCAGTCATTTGCTGGAACTTCTGTCTTTAGGGTCGAAATGGAAAAACATCGACCACTGAATGTGGGGGGAGGACGGCCCCCGAGGTCTTCCTATGAAATAAAGCTACTTGAAGGAGAGCAGAGCCTGTTTGTTTTATTATACGGATGTAGCAGAGCTGAGTATGACTTAGTGCAGCTCATGGAGATACCCTAATGTGGTAAGTGGTTTTGCACAGGGCTGCAGGTAACTCACCTCTGGGATCCCAGGATTATTGCGCAGGTAGCTCTTGATCTTGGATCCATTAAACCTGCATCATAAGTCCCTAGGATGCTGTGACTTCGGGCCTATGATGTCTCGTCCATCAGTTCCATTCAAGTCCTATACCCAGCATGGCCACTATAGACTGGACGGCGCTGTAGTGGTAAATTATGAAGAGGCTGCCGCGGACTCTTCAAAGAGCTGATTGGTGGGGCGGTCAAACCCAGTCCCCACAATCTGATATTGATTACCACTCCTGAGGATAGGTCATCAATATTTAAGCCTCGGAACACCCCCTTTAAAGAATAGGGTCAAGACGATGCCCGGCAGGCGGAAATCCGTTGTGTTGAGAAAACAGAGTATCATTCCATATGCAGATTAGGGCTTCAGTGCACCAAGGGGCGAGTCCTGGCTGTTCAGTGCACCAAGGGGCGAGTCCTAGCTGTTCAGTGCACCAAGGGGCGAGTCCTGGCTGTTCAGTGCACCAAGGGGCGAGTCCTAGCTGTTCAGTGCACCAAGGGGCGAGTCCTAGCTGTTCAGTGCACCAAGGGGCGAGTCCTAGCTGTTCAGTGCACCAAGGGGCGAGTCCTAGCTGTTCACTGCACCAAGGGGCGAGTCCTGGCTGTTCAGTGCACCAAGGGGCGAGTCCTAGCTGTTCAGTGCACCAAGGGGCGAGTCCTAGCTGTTCACTGCACCAAGGGGCGAGTCCTGGCTGTTCAGTGCACCAAGGGGCGAGTCCTGGCTGTTCAGTGCACCAAGGGGCGAGTCCTAGCTGTTCAGTGCACCAAGGGGCGAGTCCTGGCTGTTCAGTGCACCAAGGGGCGAGTCCTAGCTGTTCAGTGCACCAAGGGGCGAGTCCTGGCTGTTCAGTGCACCAAGGGGCGAGTCCTGGCTGTTCAGTGCACCAAGGGGCGAGTCCTGGCTGTTCAGTGCACCAAGGGGCGAGTCCTGGCTGTTCAGTGCACCAAGGGGCAAGTCCTGGCTGTTCAGTGCACCAAGGGGCGAGTCCTAGCTGTTCAGTGCACCAAGGGGCGAGTCCTAGCTGTTCAGTGCACCTTAGCTCCTCCTTTTTCCTGCATTGCCACGCCCCCTCTCCACCCCTTGGTGCAACGAAGCCCTAATTTGAATATGAAATTCTACTCTCTTTTCTTCTGAATAGCACAACAGATTTTTGCCATCCAGGTATCTGCTTTTAATCAGCATGATCAACCCTAAATTAAAAGGAAAGATGGAACAGGCGCTCTAATGTCCGGAATAGTATAAAAGACTGATTTATTCAAATGACAAGATCACTATATACCTATGCAATTAAAATGTACAAAATCACTATATGATTTAAGATATAAAATGTAATATTGCAAAATATAACACAATAAAAATAACTCAATAAAAACAAATAGATAAAGATGTGACCCTAGACTGTACGCTGGCTGTGTCCTAGCACAGGTATGTATTTCCCCGCTCGAACAGGTGCAGACCGCGGTATAGCCAGAGACTTGACTCTTCCGGTACAGGTTTCCTGGCGTGTCATGTGATGCCCAGCGTGTCACGTGGCGTCCCACATGATTGGATTAGAGGCCGGGTTTCAAAGGTTTTCCAGCGCGCTGGTATTTAGTCCATATCCGATGGTTGTGTTCAATTTTCATCAGGGTAAGGCCTCATGCACACGACCGTTGTTTGGGTCCGGCGGCTCTGATGCGGACCCATTCACTTCAATAGGACCGCAAAAGATGCGGACAGCACTCCGTGTGCTGTCCGCATCCGTTGCTCCGTTCCTTGGCCCCGCCCAAAAAAATAGAACATGTCCTATTCTTGTCTATTTTGCGGACAAGAATAGGCATTTCTACAATGGGCCGCCCGTTCCGTTCTGCAAATTGCGGAAGGCACACGGGCGGCTTCCATTGGCACGGTCGTGTGCATGAGGCCTAACACTAACAACAAGTTTCTTCTTCATTGGCTATCAGTGTTCAACCCTGTAGTCCTATCCTTATATATCCCCACTGGTTCTGATTGGGTAGAAAAAGGGGTTTGGACCAGATTTGTGATTATTGAAGGTCCTTAGGCTACTTTCATGCTGGCGTTTTTCTTTTCCGGCACTGAGTTCCATCCTAGCGGCTCTTCTATACCGGAAAAGAACTGATCAGGTATATCCCCATGCATTCTGAATGGAGTGCAATCCGTTCAGGATGCATCAGGATGTCTTCAGTTCAGTCTTTTTGACTGATCAGGATGGAGATAATACCGCAGCATGCTACCGTTTCATCTCCGGCCCAAAAAACTGAAGACTTGCCAGAATGCCGGATCCGTCATTTTTTCCATAGGAATGTATTAGTGCCGGATCCGGCATTCAAAATACCAGAAAAAAAGGTGATGACACCGGAAAGACGGATCCGGCATTTCAATGCATTTTTCTGACTGATCAGGATCCTGATCAATCTTACAAATGCCATAAGTTGGCATACGCTTTGCCGGATCCGGCAGGCAGTTCCGGCGACGGAACTGCCCACCCCAGAGGAGACATAGAGGTGCTGATAGACAGCCAGACACTCTATGTCGCATCGGAGGGGGGGGGGGACCACCACCCCAGGAGCTATAGAAACCCGAAGATCTCCAATTCTGCATTTAAGCCCTTCGGAATGAGGGTCTCGAATTCATAAATGCTTCTGGATTCGAGTCTAGACATTGCCGCTATTCGCTATATGGTTCCCCTCCCCCCCCCCAGGGTCTCTTTACTTTTTCGATGGCTATGAAAATGAGTGATGTAGGATCTTGATTGTGAAATTCTTTGTAATCTTTAGACAGAGAGTGTTGATCGAAGCCTTTCTTGATTTTATTAATATGTTCGGAGATCCTTTTTTTGAAAACCCTTTTAGTGCGACCAATATACTGTCTATGACATGGGCATTTCAACATATATATATATGACATCTGTTGAATTGCATGTCAAATGATCCTTTATTTCTAAATTGAATGAGTTTTTGGTAGATTGCACATTGGTAGTTCTTTTCGGGAAATTTCGTTATTTTGCAATTGTTGCAAGTGCCGCATCGGAAGAATCCTTTTAAATGCAGCCAATCATTTGCCTTAACTGAAGGTGCAATTTGTAGGCCCAAATTTGGCGCTTTAGTCTATGTAATTCCTGGTGTCTTGATTGTGAACCTATGATTTTGTCTTCCAGGAGGTGGAACCAATATTTTCTTAGAATTTTTTCTACCTTTCTGAAAACACCAGAATAATCTGTAGGGTCTCGTCAGCATCTGTATTAGTATTTTGTTTGACAAAGAAAGATGCCCTTTCCGTGAATCTAACTTTTTGAAGTAATGTATCGATTACTTCTAATGGGTATCGTTTATTTTGTAATTGATCACTTAGTTTTTGTGCCTCTATCTCGAACTGATCATTGTGTGTACAATTCCTAAATTGTCTAGTCGGTATATTTGTTAGGTAGGTGGCAACTTGAAAAGAGTAAATAGCTATTTCTAGTGGTTGGTTTCTGGTAAGTGTTACAAGTTAGACTGTCACCCTGTCTTGTGACTGTTATGTCCAGGAAATTAACCGTTTCCCTACTGATATTGGTAGTAAATTGCAGGTTCCTATCATTGGTGTTAATTTCTTGTATAAGATTGTTCAGATTGTTTCTAAATGAAAATGATATCATCAATATACCTTCGCCAGAGCACCAGGCTTACCCCCAGTTTTAGGAGTATGATCTCTTCCTCCCAATGTGCCATGAATAAGTTTGCATAACTGGGGGGCGAACCTGGTGCCCATGGCGGTCCCTCTGATCTGAAAATAAAAATTAGAACTATAGTAAAAAAAAAAGTTGTGTGATAGAATTTATACCAGAAGGTGTAGAATATATACTATTTGGTCCATATGTATGTTCCCATCACATAACAATCTACTTTTAAGTGAATCAATCCCCTGTTTGTGGTCGATTATCGTATAAAGTGAACATCCATCCATCGTTCCCATGATCCAGTTATCTTCCCAATGGATTTTTTCTAATGATGTGATACTGTCTGTAGCGTCTTTGATATAAGATGGTGTACGAATTACAAAAGGTTGTAGGATTCTGTCCACATATTGGGAAAGATTTGATGAAATAGATCCAATTCCCGAAATGATGAGCCTACCCGGGGGGGTTGGTCAGATTTTTGTGGACTTTGGGGAGGCAATAAAAAAAATAGGGATTCTCTGTTGAGTGTTTGTCATATATGTGTATTCTTTTTCATTCAGGATCCCTTTATCCAAGCCCTTCTTGCTATAGATGGCAATTTTATTTTTTTAGGAAATCCTGGGTGGGGTCTTTCTTTAGGATTTTATAGGTTTTATCATCATTTAATTGCCTAATGCCTTCACGGTCATAGTTATTGAGGTCCTGAATCACAATTGCCCCCCCTTTATCGGCTGGTCTAACGACGATATTTTCTGCTTTTTACAGTTCTGTAATAGCATCAATTTCACATTTGGAAAGATTGTTCCTACCTTTCCGGTTGCTTAATTTCCTCAGGTCTAATTCGACACTTTTACGGAATGTTGACCTTTCCTGGCTTATTTCTTGTTGTGTGAATTTCTCAGATTTCTGTCTCAGGTCTGTATGGATATATTGTGGAGACATTCTCTGTCTTATCTATAGGGTTCTTCATATAGTATTTTTTCAAACAGATTTTTCGGATGAATTTTTCTATACCGATGTACGTGTTGAATCTGTCCAAACCTACCGTAGGGGAAAATTTAAGCCCTTTATTCAATAGTCTTTTTTGTGCATCAGTCAATGTCGTTTTACTTAGGTTTATTACTATATCGTCTATTAGAGATGTGTCCGAAATCTCCTGCGTGTTTTCTTCGTCCCCCCTCTCCGTATCTTTTTCAGTTGTTGTGTGAATATAGTGGTCTGTGGTGATGGTCCTCGTCTCGTGGTTGAATTTGTTTCCGATAATAGTGCGTGGTCTGTGGAGTGTATTGTCCCTGTGTCTTAGATTGTATCCATGTGTTGAGGGTTGGTGTTTCCCAATCCCAGTGTCCCTGGTTAGGTTTCGTTTCGGTCGATTTAGTGTCTGATGATGTGGTGGGGTCCTGTCTAAAAAATGTGGGTCATTAAAGCTAGGGTTGTTGCGGGTATCGAAATTTCGATACCCAATCGATACTTTTGTCCCGGTATCGATACGATACCGGGATTTCCATTTTTTCAATACTGGGCTGCGCAGTCTAGTATCTCTGTACATGAGAGCGCTGCTGTCGGCGCGCTCATGTTCCCTCAGCAGTCTCTCCCTCCCCCCTGTGCTGCTGCAGCTGCCACCAATGGCGAGAGAGGGGTGGAGGAGGGGCGGGCGCACTGCGCCACCAATGATAGGACTTTTCCTACACAGAGCGGCGCCCAGAGATGTCCCTGCACTTACTATTAGTCCTGGGCGCCGCTCCGTTCGCCCGCAGTGCCCCATTACTGTCTCCTCTCCTGCTCCATATGCTAATTACTATCGGAGCAATGGGGAGGAGACATCAGCTTCTCTAGTGGGCGTTCCTTCTCACTGCGCTGCGATTGGACAGCGCTACAGCCAGGGAGAAGGAACCGCCACTAGAGAAGCTGATGTCTCCTCCCCATTGCTCCGATAGTAATTAGCATATGGAGCCTAATACTTAAAGTCTGGACCCATATAAAGTAGTCTTTAACACATAATACAGGAGGCGGGTGCCGGCAGCAGAATCGCATTGCCAGCACCCTGCTCCTGCCAGGGAGCTGCGATCAGCGGCAGTTAACCCCTCAGGTGCGGCACCTGAAGGGTTAACTGCCACTGATCTGCCAGTAACTGCCTCCTGTATTAAGGGGTAATTATCATTGGTGGTGCAGTGCCCCCCCCCCTCAACCCCCCACCCCATTAAAATCATTGGTGGCACAGTGCCCCATCCCCCAGTTTTAAAATCATTGGTGGCAGTGGCCACAGGGTCCCCTCCGCCCCTCCTCATTGGTGGCAGTGGCAGCTTCTGATCGGAGCCCCAGCAGTGTAAGCCTGGGACTCCGATCAGTTACCATGGCAGCCAGGACGCTACTGAAGCCCTGGCTGCCATGGTAATCTCCCTGCTGCTGTGTGTACTATGCACAGGGCAGCAGGGAGAGTGTGAGGTCCTAGTCACCCTGATAGAGCTCTATCAGGGTGAATAGGACAAAAGATGAAAAAAAATCCCAGGTTCTAGCCCCTAAGGGGGGAAATAGTTATTAAATAAAAAGTGTAAAAAAAAAAAACACCAAAATATTAAGTATGAATCACCCCCTTTCCGAATTTCACATATAAAATGTATAAACAAGAAATAAACATATTACATATCGCCACGTCAGAAAAGTCCAAACTATTAAAATATAAAAAAAAAATCCATGCGGTGAACGCCGGAACAGAAAAAATAAATAAAAACTGCGCGATTCGCCATTTTTTAAAATGCGGAATGCACATGGTTTTTTGGTTTATTTTTTTGCGTGGTATCGAATGGTATCGAGTATCGCAATACTTTTTTATGGTATCGAAACCGAATTAAAAATTTGGTATCGCAACAACTCTAATTAAAGGGGTTTTGCACTTTGGATAGATCATCCGCATCTGATCGCCGGGGGTCTGACACCCGGGACCCCCGCCGATCAGCTGTTTGAGAAGGCCGCGGTGCTGCAGGAGCGTCGCGGCCTTCTCGCTGTTTACCACTGGCCCAGTGACGTCACGACTTGTATCAACTGACCTGGGCGCGGCTAAGCTCCATTCAAGTGAACAGAGCTTAGCCGCGCCCAGGCCAGTGGATACTAGTCGCGACGTCACTGGGCCGGCGGTAAACAGCGAGAAGGGCGCGGCGCTCCTGCAGCACCGCTGCCTTCTCAAACTGCTGATCGGCGGGGGTTCACGGAGGATAGATCATCAGTTTAAACAAACTGCAGAACCCCTTTTAAGTGCTTCAAAACGATTAGTTACTGGTATGTCATAGTGCGTCTTAGTTGAGTGTTGATTACATAAGTCTACATCATTCGTGTGTCCGTTTTTTTGCCTTCTCTGTGATTTAAATCCCTCTCTCCCATATTTTAATTGTGTTTCGTCCTTTTAAATCTAAATTTCTTGGGGGTTTTTTGCTGATAATTTCTAATTCCAACTTGTCCCGACTTTTGCAAATCCTAGACGGCCATTCACTATATTCCTCATCTTTGGTGAAAGTGTCAGTAATTGTCCTCATGTTGTTTATGTGATCCATGGTCTCTTGTAGGATCTCTGATCTGGATCAATAGAATGGACCGTTTATGTAAAAAGTTGGTCCGTTCTTTGCTAAACTCTTCATTAGTTAAATCAACCCTACCAGGGTGTATGCGTGATGTCATGGGGTTGATCCTGCTGATGGGTGCTCTTCAAGGCCACCTCCAGCCTTCCAAGTGATAAAACTTTTTGATTTTTTCGTCGACCTAACCACATGAAGGCTGGTGTTTTTTAATTCGGGGGCAAGTTGTATATTTTAATACCATTTAATATTTTATCTATTTTATGGCAAAACTATAAAAAAAAAAATTATCAGTGAGGTGGAACTGGAAAAAAAAATAAAAAACTCCATTCTGCCAGGGTTTTCGGGTTTTGTTTTTACAGCCTTCATTGTGCGGTGCGATTGGCGGGATAGCTGTATAGTTTTTGGGACGTTTATAATGCCGTATTGTGACTTGTGGAGGGCTCATTTTCTGCGAGGCGCCCTGTAGTTTTTATTGGTACAACTTTTTAAGCACTTTTTATTCCATTTTTAGGGAGGCGAGATGACCAAAAACAGCAACCCTGGCACCAGGATTTTTTTTTTTTACATTCAGGGTGAGGTTGAATTTTTGGATTTTTCACTTTTTTTATTTTCTTTTTGACTTTTCCTTGCTTTTAGTCAGCCTACCAGCATCCTGAGGCAGTGTGTAATAGGAGTCCTACCTTGAGTCGCTAGGCCCTGGACTGCCATGACGTCTGACCTGCACTCTGTGATTGAGCCCCCTCCCTCTGTTTTAACCAATCAGATGCTGCAGTTGCTTTTGACCTCAGCATCTTAGGGGTTATTCAACCGGGCTCGGAGTTCTCTCCTATCCTGGCCGCTGCAGACCTAGATCATAACTCCCCTCCATTCATTCCCTTCTGATTTCCACAGTGTATAAATTGATTCTAGGAAGGGGTTAATGGTTGTCGCTTTGGTCTTGCTCCATGCTTTAAACTGCAGCTCTGCTCCACATCGTTGATCAGTGGCTTTAGGTTGGCTATGTAGCGGGAGTCCATTTTGCTTGGAGTCTGCATTGCCATCGTTTGGACTGACCTCACCAACTTTCCATCTGATTCTTGAAAAGAGCCAAGAGCAAAATAAAATTGCAAAAGTTGCACATGTTAGTGCACCAAAATTTGTGACTTTTTTTTATTCACCAGAAAACGGGTGTACAGGGCTTCATAAATCCTACCCATTGTCTACTTGACATCTCTAATCCGTCATGGTTCTCTCCAGAGGGTTAGGCTGCTGCTTTGTCACAGGGGGGATGACATGCTTTACAGTGCAGCTCTGCTCCTTTAGAACATAGCTGTGATCAGTGGCTCCAGACTAGCTGCATTGTCTGTTGGGGTCTGAAGTAGTCCAGAATCCAACTCCTGCCTCATCAGGCTGTTGCTGTGCCCCTCCTCCCTGCTTTACACAGCAGCTCTGCTCGTTTAGATTGGTTCATATGTTCTTAGGCATTTTTGTGCAATTTGAGAGAATAAATATAGATAAATAAATATATACAAAAAACATAAGGAAGGTAATGAAGTGATGTTATACCAACACTGTAGGTGGTACTTACCCCCAATCCCTGCCCTGTCCGCTGCATGACAATAGCCCGGCCATTAAACGTTATTGAGTGCGCGTTCCTTTAATTACTGCGCTCATTACCCGCCCGTAATGTTCGCAATCAAACACTGGCGGCTCTCACGCCCAGCCACAATTACCATAATGAATCCACTTTACCATTCCTCAGATCTTCCCCAGCCGTCTGACCCGATTCCTGGAAGGATCCGGATCCTCATCATCCCTATAGATATTAGCTGGTCGTCTCCGTCCCTGAGAAAGCTGGGTGACGCTATTACAACTCCTACAAGGCTCACCCAGCTTTCCTAGAGTCCTGATAAATCCCATGCCGCTCATTATACTGTATAATCTGCCTCTCAGGAGGTGTAGGACACTTGTACTGCTTTTCCCAGGAATAGATATCCCTTTTAAAGCCACTGAATAAAATTGTCATCCATATCTTTAGAGAGATCGGGTCTGATACAAAGCTCCAAATCCCCTGCAGATACTTCAGTGCTAAAATGATGGTTGCACCTTCAATCACCACTAGAGGGAGCTCATTAGATTACTGCATACTGATTATACATTGAACTCAATAGTAAACCAGTCTGCGGTGAGCTCCCTCTGGTGGCGGCTGCAGGGAGACAGCATTTTGTCAGTTCTGTCCAGGCAGTAGCTCTGTAGCCCCTTATATTGGGAAATAATCTGCACAGAACAGACCCTGAAAGCGACAGGACGACGGCGGAGCAATAGACTTTTCTAGATCTAGAATTGCGATAATCCTACATCCCGCTAATCACCCTTATAAATGTCTTAAATGTCAGCGCGCCTCCCCCGGGCGGCTGATCACCCGCTTTACGAGGGCTTCACCATTTACACAGCAATGCTCGTATTTGGTTTACAGCCTGCAAATAAAACCGGGTGACAACCTCCTAAATTCACTTATTACAGAAGCCGCCCTCTCGTCCGAGGCCTTCGCTGTGACCAGATCTCATCCGGTCTCCGTCCATCTTGTCGGTGATTTTGAGTTTTTCCTGCAATCCCTCAATTAGTGACAACCACTATGGCAATGGTTTTAGCTGCAGTGTGGTTGTCACCTTGGTCATGAAGGCGTCTGCGCCCCCCCCCCCCCCCCCCCCCCCCCAGTGACACATGGCCTGCTCCAATTCTTAAAGGAATTTTCCATCTTCTGCCCACAGAGCACTTTTAGCTTTGGTCACAGTAAGATACATCTTATACATTGGGCTTATCAGATGCAGTAGAGCGGTGCTGGCCATTTGGCAATATGCAAAATGAAATGGATCGGATGTAGCAGAGCCGTGCCTGTCATTCAGTTTATCAGATGTAGCAAAGCTGTGCTGGTCATTTGGCCTTGCAGAATTCAGTTCATCAGATGTAGCACAACTGTGCAGAGCTGTACTTGTCATTTGGCATCGCAGAATTCAGTTTATCGGATGTAGCAGAGCTGAGCTCGTCATTTTCATGCGCAGCATCATACAGACCAGCAAAGTGTATGGGATCAGACAAACGTTGCTTTTTTGGTTTCGTACAAGGCTGAGATCTGAAGACCCAAAAGAGTCCGTGTGAACGACCCGCAGGCTCTAAAAGGACTAAATAAAGACCCAAAATGAAATGATCCATCAACAGCAGCTTGTCGAGGGTCTCCATGCTGCGAAAGCAGCTCTGTGTAAAAACAAAGCTGCAAATGAAGATACGTCACTTTTCAGATAGGACAATTCAAATGTAGCAGTGCTGAATTTGTCATAATGAGCAGGTCCAAGTGACAAACTCCCCTCTGCTGCACATAACCCTCTCAGCTCTGTGTATGTAGATAGGACGTGACTCGGATCTGGATTTAGGGTCACATTGGGATAGCGCCCGCTCCAAATAAATGTCAGCTGTGTGACACGGGATTCACTGGAGGCAGAGAAGCGGCGTGCAGATCTCAGATCGTCACTTCTCCGGTAATCTGATAATTATATTTATTAGCAATTCGGCTTCTGGGAAGGAGCGGAGCGGCGTAGCCTACAGGTCGCCTCCTGCAACTTTGTAACATTTCTTCCTAGTTTGCATTATTATCCAGTTTCCTAGATGCAGCCTGCAGTGTAAAGTAGGGAGGACTGTTGTGACTATGTCCTTTAAATCTGCACTGAATATACAGGAGAATTCCTCCATAATCTATGCGTTTAAGTTGAGTAAAAGATTGGAGGAGCAGTGAAATCATATAGGTAGCGGTAATGAGTTTGTCACTTGGCACAAGTCATTATGGTATCACCTGTAGTTATGACGAGGACTGGATATAACTTGGGCTGTGTTCACATAGGCATTTCTCATCCCTTTAATGGGCAGATCTGTCACATGACGGACCCCAGCGCCGCCCCATATAGTACACCCAGTTTCCATCATGGCATCTGCCATTTTCCGGACAGAATAGCGCAGCATGCTGCAGGTGTGAACACAGCCTTAGGCCTCATGCACATTGCGGTATTTTTTGGTCCGTGTCCAGTCCACATTTTTTGCGGATTGCACACGGCCGCAAACTGTAGAACCTGCTTTCTTACAGTGTGCGAGCGGGATGCTCACGGACCGCATCCGTAGTCCGTGGATCCAGAATTTGCGGACCGCACAATGGATAAGGTGGTGTACAGAAGATTCGGGTCAGCTCTGCTACATCTGAAGTGTAAAGTCTTCGCTGAACGGGCATCTTCTTCTCGGTTGAGTTTGGCATTTATCAGTTTGGTTTCATTTCTAGGTGGAAACCGTCAGCAAGCTGCTGTTGGTGGATCCGTAATTCTCATGATTGGTCATAAAATAGAATACAAGCTGACTTCTATCTCACTGCTCCGATTGTATTACCGTCCAGTAGTCCAGAATATTTGATAATCTGGCATCGGATTGAAGGAGATTTTCTACTGCTTCCTATTAAAATGTCACAATAGAGCAAGTAGAATGACGCCTCCATGCTTTACACTGCAGCCTGCATCTAGAGAAATCAGGCTTCTTTTTTTTTTATTTCCTGACTACACAACTTTATTCATAATTCCACGATAAACAATATAATACTTTAGTGTCGCAATTGTTATCATCTGGGCGACGCCCTCTCCTCGTATCGCACGCAGCTCGCCATCGCCTACGGGCGCCGCAATTCGATACTTCTTAGTTACGGCAGACACTGAGACAAACTCCTGTCAATCAACTAAAGAACATGAAAAAGACCCAAATGAGCGCGAGGAGGCGGAGAGCTGACGCTCGCAGGTTTGGTCGCCACCTGGGAGGACTTTACCGGATTAGGCGAATGCTGCGCTTTGGAAGAACGAGTTTTTCCAGTGGACGGACAAGTTGTGACAGAGACTCCAGTAAATCCTCCTTCCAGACACAGAGTCGAAAAGAGAGATTCCTGCTTGAAGTGAAGGATTTACGGCTTTTATCTCCAGAAAGAATCTGGAGCAGCGTGTGGCCTGCGTACACCAGACGGCAGCTCCTCGGACGACTCCTCCCCGGACACACAGGACTTAGAAATAAAGCTTCATTGTATACCGCAACTGTCTCTACCAATACCTCACTATTGTCAAGATCTCGGCTTGTTGTCAGTGAACAGAAACATCAGTGACACTTAGGAATTCGCTTAAAACTGCGTTTCAATACTGTATGGAGCGAGCGCTCCGTACAGTATTAGAATGTATTGGCTCTGATGAGCCGAAGTTATTTCGCAAAGTCTGCCGAGACTTCATGTAATAACTTCAGAAATTGATTTCTACTGTAAAAACCCATTTCCCTCGGGTTCAGTTCCAAGGTACCACTGCACCAGCAGAATAGTGAGTGCAGCTCTGGAGTATAATACAGGATGTAACTCAGGATCAGTACAGGATAAGTAATGTAATGTATGTACACAGTGACTGCACCAGCAGAATAGTGAGTGCAGCTCTGGAGTATAATACAGGATGTAACTAAATGATTTTCCTATTTCATGACGTAAAGTCATAGTTTTATTAAAGACACGGAGGCGAGTATTGCTATCTCCTTCTTTACTTTCCACCAATAGCAGCAAAGAAGAAATTTACATAATCATAACAATAAAGGACCCTCCCCTGACAGATCCTATAATAAGCAGTGTCCTCCTCAGTATCTTGCTCTTTCTTTGAATCCGCGACACCAACCGCATAACCGTAACTGGAACCGTAACCGGAAACTGGAACTGGACCCGAGAACGACAACCATTCTGGTCCATCGTACTGTAGAAATTCAAGCCAACTTGGCTAACACCTCAGGAAACTTGGAACAATGTAGAAGTCCATACGCCGTGGAACTTTCAACCTGAAACAGAGCAAATGATATAGCCAGTGTAAGAATCAGGCAGAAACTGAACAATATCGACCCTGGAACGGTCGTACATCATAAGGTCGCTGATAAACAGAACCATAAATAGTCATTAAACTAACTATACGTAATAAATAAAAGACAATAAACAGTCCAATAATAATAACACAATAAAAGGGCGGGCAGGAGAAACCCAGGGCGGGCAATACTCGCCTCCGTGTCTTTAATAAAACTATGACTTTACGTCATGAAATAGGAAAATCATTTAGTTTTACAGCAAGACACGGAGGCTCATATTGCAAGTTCAAAGCTGATCAATAATAGATGAAAACACATGAGGTGGCGGACGAAAATAAAATTCTGTGAACGTCGTGGCCCTAGACCAGTCAGCCAGACGCAGAATGTCCTCTAACCGAGCCCCCAAAACAGCCAGGGCAGTGGCAGCCGCGCCCCTGGCCGAGTGAGCGGTAAAGACTGCCGTATCAATCCCCGAAAGGAACATGACCCACTTCATCCAACGTGCCAAGGTGGGACTAGTCACCGGGCCAAAGGGATGGCGAATAGAGAGGAACAGTTGTGGGATGTCCGCAGAGCGGTGAGTCCGAGTGCGCGACTCATATTCCCGTAAGCAAGCAACAGGACAAAGCGCCTGAGAAGACGGGAAACAGGGATAAGACACAGACCGAATATTGGTCTTGGTGCGCCGCATAATGTTAAATGTGACGCCCTCAGGAGTAAAGGATCTAGCATCATGATCCAGAGCCCTGACATCGGAAACCCTTTTACAGGAAATGAGGCAAAAGAGGGTCAGCAATTTGGCTGACAGTTGACGGAGGGAAAGAGCCGCGTTGTCAGGCCACGCAGAGAGGAAAGAAAGGACCGGGGAAACGTCCCACGTAGTGGTGAAGCGTGGTCGAGGAGGCCGAGCCAAGCGTGAGCCACGTAGTAGGCGTGACACCGAAGGGTGTTGACCCGCCGGAACACCATCAAAACCCTGATGAGTAGAAGAAATCGCAGAACGGAACAAATTAATGGTCCGATAAGCTTTTCCTGCTTCAAAAAGAGACGTAAGGAATTGTAATAAATGGGTAACAGGCGCTGAAATAGGATCCAGGTCCCGTTCCACGCACCAGCTAACCCAAGATCCCCAAGCTGCCCGGTAAGACTTTCGGGTGCCGGGAGCCCAAGCGTTGTCCAGGAGACGTCTAGTTGCCTCCGAAATGCCCTCGACCTCTCCGGGAGTCCTGAGATTCGGCACGCCAGAAGTTGAAGGGATCCGTCAACTAGCAGGGGATGTGGAGCACCCAGAGGGTCCGGGAGGAGGAGAGGTACATCCACCAGGAGTTCCAGGAGGATCGGGTACCAGGCTTGAGTCCCCCAGAAGGGGATCACCACCACCAATTCCGCATTCTGACGACGAATCTGTAGTAGCATCCTCGGGATCATGGCAAAAGGTGGAAACGCGTAATGAAGAGCTGAAGACCAGTCCTGGAGAAACACATCCACCGCTTCCGGATCCGGGCGCCAGCTGAAGAACCTGGGTAGGTGAGTATTGAGCCGAGACGCAAAGAGGTCTATGGCGCAAGGACCCCAGGTGTCCGAGATCGTGGAAAACATCTCCGGTGCGAGCCTCCAGTCGCTGCCGTCCGTGAAGCATCTGGAACTCCGATCCGCTCGGTAGTTGTGTAGACCCGGAAGGTACTCCGCTTGTATCATGATGTCCCTGGAAAGACAGTAGGACCAGAACTCTTTCGCCAGTCGGGCCAAGGTAGCCGATTGGGTGCCACCCAGGTGATTGACATAGCCGACCGCCTACACATTGTCCATGCGTAGTCGGATGCATGCATGTGCAATGCCATTTGTAAAACTCCGGATGGCAAACGAGCCCGCCAAGAGCTCCAGGGCGTTGATGTGAAGCTGGGTCTCGGTTTCCGACCATCGATCCCCTGTGGAAATACCCTCGCAGTGGGCACCCCAGCCTTGGAGACTCGCGTCCGACTCCACCGTGAATTCTGGCTGAAATCCGAAGATTGCTCTGCCGTTCCAGGCTTCCAAGTTGCATATCCACCAACGAAGTTCCTCCCGAGCTTCTTGATCCAGAACCACCGCGTCCGCGAAGGAGGCCCCAGCACGAAGGTGGGCAATCTTCAGACGTTGTAGGGCCTGATAATGGAGAGGAGCGGGGAACACCGCCTGGATAGAGGAGGCCAGCAGGCCAATTATGCGAGCCAGGTGGCGTAGGGATAGGGAGGCAGCCGAAAGGGCATGCCTCAATTCTTTGCGGATCGTCCGCAACTTCTCGGATGGGAGACTGAGAGATTCCGCAACCGAGTCCACCGTGAAGCCCAGGAACTCCATCCGTTGAGACTGCGTGAGACAGGACTTCTCGGGGTTTAGCAGAAAGCCAAGAGCCGTAAGGAGGTCCGAGGTCCACTGAAGATGTTGTAGCAGCGTCGACTGACATTGATGCATAATGAGGATGTCGTCTAGATAGATGACTAGACGTACACCCCAACTCCGCAGCCAGGCCATGACCGGGCGCAGAAGTTTGGTAAAGCACCATGGTGCCGAAGAAAGGCCGAACGGAAGGCAAGTGAGGCGCCACACTTCGCCCCTCCACAGGAAGCGCAGGAGATCCCTGGACGAATAGGCAATTGGGACCGTAAGGTAGGCATCTTTGAGGTCCAGCTTCACCATCCAGTCTCCTGGAATCAACAAGTCCCGAAGAAGGTGAATTCCCTGCATTTTGAAGTAGCGATAGCGCACCACAGCGTTCAGGGCACGGAGATTTATCACCGGACGCATTTGTCCACCCTTTTTCTGCACTAGAAAAATGTTGCTGAGTACACCCTCTGGAGTAGGAGGGGCCCTTTCTATTGCCCTTTTTTGAAAAAGGGAATGCAGTTCTAAGTCCACGAGCTCCCTGTCTGGTAGCGCCAGAGGTAGCGGTGGGGGTGGAGGGATAAGATTTGGGGATTCCGTGAGTTCTATGCGGAACCCTTGCACAGTGGTCAGCACCCATGGGTCTGATGTAATGTTGGACCAAACGTGGGAACAAAGACGGAGTCTGCCCCCGACACAGGGAACCAAAGAAGTCCCCACTGGGGAAAGACTTACCGAAGGACTTTCGGAAATTCGGATTCCCTCTAACGGACCTCGAACGCCATTGGCCACCTCTGGCCGGGAAGAATGGAGGAGGATTCCTTTGGTCCTGGAAGGGAGGTCTTTGGGTGAAGGAGCCTCTGCCCGAGCTGCGGGCCTGGAAACTTGAACGGCCGGACAGACGGCCCCTACTACTGCCGGCCCTGGTGGAGACCCGTCCCTGGAAAACCCTACGCATGGAGGACTGGGCCTTGTCCAGGGCAGTAAATGCTCCCACATATCTGCTGAGGTCCTTGATAAAGGAGTCCCCAAACAGTAGACCCTGTGCATCCTTCCCTGCCTCAGTGAGTGCCAGGTTGGCCAGTTTAGGGTCTATTCTGAACAGTATGGCTTTACGCAGTTCAATGGCCAGGGAGGAGTTGGTGCTGCCCGCAATACAAATGGCTCTCTGTATCCAGCCAGTAAGCTCCTCCGGATCTATCGGAGAGCCGTCTGCTCTGGCCGATTCGGCCATTTCAAATATTTTGGCAAGGGGGCCAAAAATGTCAAGGAGCTTGTCCTGACAGCTCTTAATTGCCGAATCCAACCCCTTACGGGGGTTCCAGCCGGACTTCGCCAAGAACTGTGTCATCTTGGGATCCACAGCTGGCGTTTCACAGACCTTGTTGGGAATCAATGGTCTGGGGCACTCAGATCTGAGCTTGTTGCGCGCTTCTTTGCTCAGAGGACGGCGCACCCAATGCTCTAAGTAGGTGCTAACATGAGCAATCGGAAGCCACTCCGCTGACCTAGGGTGGTGGAGGGCATCGGGGTCAAACAATGGGGCCCCAGAGGGGTCCAAAAGGGCCGATGCTGCATTAGGGGCAGTGGAGGTCTGACCCACAGACCCAGAGGTGGAGGGCATAGGGCCAGCGGTACCTGGAAAATCAGATTCCATCTTCTCCTCAGAATGGCAGCTCGCCTCCGCAAAAGCCTCCATATCGGATTCCACATCTGAATCCAGGTCACTAGTTTGTGCTCTAGCACATTTCCACGTGCGCGCCCTTTCTGCCTGGCGCGGTAAGTCTCTTTTGCGCGATCTAAGCGCGCTATCATGGGTGGCTTGCATCACACCAATCAAAGTCTCCTGGGTTGCAGGAGGTTCACAAATGGCAGGCTGCGGATTAGGCCTCACAAGTGACTGATTAGAGGGGCCAGGGGCGTGGGCAGACAAGGCCTGGGAGATTGTCTGGGAGATTGTCTGGGAGATCATGGAGGACATGGATCCCATGGCTTCAATAATAGCGCTGGATACTGAGCGCTGTAACTCAAGGGCCTGTGCATTAGTATTAGGCATACTAGGCTCCCCAGAGGATGGGGGGGGGGGGGGATTAGGCCCAGAGGGGGAGCGATCTGAGGACATGGCCAATAAGTTAATAGAGTGCAGGTATGATAAAACCTAAAGCTAAGGGTAGGACTAATAATAATAATCGATGGAGTAACCAAAGAATCCCACTTAACTAAAGAACGAGGGGTTAATCACCCCAGAAGCCGCAGGACAGGAGCCGACACGTCCGGATCGTACTGCAGCGGTCGCCGAAGTCCCGCGAGAAGACGCGCGGGAGCTCCAAAGTGGCCGCCGAGATCTCACGACCGGCGGGAAAAAACCAGGCCGAAGCCGCGCCGCAGTGAGCTAAGTATCGGAGGGTAGGGGGGGGGATGCGAATGTGGAGGGACGCCTCCAAGACGCAGGAGTAGGCCGTAGGTCGTAGCTAAGAATCGGCAATAGAAGCGCCGAAAATAAAGGGGGGAGACCGGCAATAAACGGGGAGGGGGACCCCGGATATAAACAGGCGTGGGAATAAGCGCCTAGAGTGCAAAAAACTTCAAAATACAAAAGGGGAGACCCTATAAGGCAAAAGGTATAAAGCAATACAGCTCCCCTGAGCAACTGAAGGTCAGAGATTAACCCCTGAACCACAGCAAACATGCACAAAATAAAACGTAATATATATGTTTGTTACTTATCTTTGGTGGAAGCAGCAAAGAAAGAGAAAGATACTGAGGAGGACACTGCTTAATATAGGATCTGTCAGGGGAGGGTCCTTTATTGTTATGATTATGTAAATTTCTTCTTTGCTGCTATTGGTGGAAAAGTAAAGAAGGAGATAGCAATATGAGCCTCCGTGTCTTGCTGTAAAACTCAGGATCAGTACAGGATAAGTAATGTAATGTATGTACACAGTGACTGCACCAGCAGAATAGTGAGTGCAGCTCTGGAGTATAATACAGGATGTAACTCAGGATCAGTACAGGATAAGTAATGTATGTACACAGTGACTGCACCAGCAGAATAGTGAGTGCAGCTCTGGAGTATAATACAGGATGTAACTCGGGATCAGTACAGGATAAGTAATGTAATGTATGTACAAAGGGAATCCACCAGCAGAATAGTGAGTGCAGCTCTGGAGTATAATACAGAATGTAACTCAGGATCAGTACAGGATAAGTAATGTAATGTATGTACACAGTGACTGCACCAGCAGAATAGTGAGTGCAGCTCTGGAGTATAATACAGGATGTAACTCGGGATCAGTACAGGATAAGTAATGTAATGTATGTACACAGTGACTCCACCAGCAGAATAGTGAGTGCAGCTCTGGAGTATAATACAGGATGTAACTCAGGATCAGTACAGGATAAGTAATGTATGTACACAGTGACTGCACCAGCAGAATAGTGAGTGCAGCTCTGGAGTATAATAAAGGATGTAACTCGGGATCAGTACAGGATAAGTAATGTAATGTATGTACAAAGGGAATCCACCAGCAGAATAGTGAGTGCAGCTCTGGAGTATAATACAGAATGTAACTCAGGATCAGTACAGGATAAGTAATGTAATGTATGTACACAGTGACTGCACCAGCAGAATAGTGAGTGCAGCTCTGGAGTATAATACAGGATGTAACTCGGGATCAGTACAGGATAAGTAATATAATGTATGTACACAGTGACTCCACCAGCAGAATAGTGAGTGCAGCTCTGGAGTATAATACAGGATGTAACTCAGGATCAGTACAGGATAAGTAATGTAATGTATGTACAAAGGGAATCCACCAGCAGACTAGTGAGTGCAGCTCTGGAGTATAATACTTGATGTAACTCAGGATCAGTACAGGATAAGTAATGTATGTACACAGTGACTGCACCAGCAGAATAGTGAGTGCAGCTCTGGAGTATAATACAGGATGTAACTCAGGATCAGTACAGGATAAGTAATGTAATGTATGTACACAGTGACTGCACCAGCAGAATAGTGAGTGCAGCTCTGGAGTATAATACAGGATGTAACTCAGGATCAGTACAGGATAAGTAATGTATGTACACAGTGACTGCACCAGCAGAATAGTGAGTGCAGTTCTGGAGTATAATACAGGATGTAACTCGGGATCAGTACAGGATAAGTAATGTAATGTATGTACACAGTGACTGCACCAGCAGAATAGTGAGTGCAGCTCTGGAGTATAATACAGGATGTAACTCAGGATCAGTACAGGATAAGTAATGTATGTATGTACACAGTGACTGCACCAGCAGAATAGTGAGTGCAGCTCTGGAGTATAATACAGGATGTAACCCAGGATCAGTATAGGATAAGTAATGAATGTACACAGTGACTGCACCAGCAGAATAGTGAGTGCAGCTCTGGAGTATAATACAGGATGTAACTCGGGATCAGTACAGGATAAGTAATGTAATGTATGTACAGTCGTGGCCAAAAGTTTTGAGAATGACACAAATATTAGTTTTCACAAAGTTTGCTGCTAAACTGCTTTTAGATGTTTGTTTCAGTTGTTTCTGTGATGTAGTGAAATATAATTACACGCACTTCATATGTTTCAAAGGCTTTTATCGACAATTACATGACATTTATGAGTCAGTATTTGCAGTGTTGGCCCTTCTTTTTCAGGACCTCTGCAATCCGACTGGGCATGCTCTCAATCAACTTCTGGGCCAATTCCTGACTGATAGCAACCCATTCTTTCATCATCACTTCTTGGAGTTTGTCAGAATTAGTGGTTTTTGTTTGTCCACCCGCCTCTTGAGGATTGACCACAAGTTCTCAATGGGATTAAGATCTGGGGAGTTTCCAGGCCATGGACCCAAAATCTCAACGTTTTGGTCCCCGAGCCACTTAGTTATCACTTTTGCCTTATGGCACGGTGCTCCATCGTGCTGGAAAATGCATTGTTCTTCACCAAACTGTTGTTGGATTGTTGGAAGAAGTTGCTGTTGGAGGGTGTTTTGGTACCATTCTTTATTCATGGCTGTGTTTTTGGGCAAAATTGTGAGTGAGCCCACTCCCTTGGATGAGAAGCAACCCCACACATGAATGGTCTCAGGATGCTTTACTGTTGGCATGACACAGGACTGATGGTAGCGCTCACCTTTTCTTCTCCGGACAAGCCTTATTCCAGATGCCCCAAACAATCGGAAAGAGGCTTCATCGGAGAATATGACTTTGCCCCAGTCCTCAGCAGTCCATTCACCATACTTTCTGCAGAAGATCAATCTGTCCCTGATGTTTTTTGGAGAGAAGTGGCTTCTTTGCTGCCCTTCTTGACACCAGGCCATCTTCCAAAAGTCTTGGCCTCACTGTGCGTGCAGATGCGCTCACACCTGCCTGCTGCCATTCCTGAGCAAGCTCTGCACTGGTGGCACTCCGATCCGCAGCTGAATCCTCTTTAGGAGACGATCCTGGCGCTTGCTGGACTTTCTTGGACGCCCTGAAGCCTTCTTAACAAGACTTGAACCTCTTTCCTTGAAGTTCTTGATGATCCTATAAATTGTTGATTAAGGTGCAATCTTAGTAGCCACAATATCCTTAACTGTGAAGCCATTTTTATGCAACGCAATGATGGCTGCACACGTTTCTTTGCAGGTCACCATGGTTAACAATGGAAGAACAATGATTTCAAGCATCACCCTCCTTTTAACATGTCAAGTCTGCCATTTTAACCCAATCAGCCTGACATAATGATCTCCAGCCTTGTGCTCGTCAACATGCTCACCTGAGTTAACAAGACGATTACTGAAATGATCTCAGCAGGTCCTTTAATGACAGCAATGAAATGCAGTGGAAAGGTTTTTTGGGATTAAGTTAATTTTCATGGCAAAGAAGGACAATGCAATTCATCTGATCACTCTTCATAACATTCTGGAGTATGTGCAAATTGCTATTATAAAAACTTAAGCAGCAACTTTTCCAATTTCCAATATTTATGTAATTCTCAAAACTTTTGGCCACGACTGTACACAGTGACTGCACCAGCAGAATAGTGAGTGCAGCTCTGGAGTATAATACAGGATGTAACTCAGGATCAGTACAGGATAAGTAATGTATGTACACAGTGACTGCACCAGCAGAATAGTGAGTGCAGCTCTGGAGTATAATACAGGATGTAACTCAGGGTCAGTACAGGATAAGTAATGTAAGTGCACAGTGACTCCATCAGCAGAATAGTGAGTGCAGCTCTGGAGTATAATACAGGATGTAACTCAGGATCAGTACAGGATAAGTAATGTATGTACACAGTGACTGCACCAGCAGAATAGTGAGTGCAGCTCTGGAGTATAATACAGGATGTTACTCAGGATCAGTACAGGATAAGTAATGTAATGTATGTACACAGTGACTGCACCAGCAGAATAGTGAGTGCAGCTCTGGAGTATAATACAGGATGGAACTTAGAATCAGTACAGGATAAGTAATGTAATGTATGTATACAGTGACTCCACCAGCAGAATAGTGAGTGCAGCTCTGGAGTATAATACAGGATGTAACTCAGGATCAGTACAGGATAAGTAATGTAATGTATGTATACAGTGACTCCACCAACAGAATAGGGAGTGCAGCTCTGAAGTATAATACAGGATGTAACTCAGGATCAGTACAGGATAAGTAATGTATGTACACAGTGACTCCACCAGCAGAATAGTGAGTGCAGCTCTGGAGTATAATACAGGATGTAACTCAGGATCAGTACAGGATAAGTAATGTATGTACACAGTGACTGCACCAGCAGAATAGGGAGCGCAGCTCTGAAGTATAATACAGGATGTAACTCAGGATCAGTACAGGATAAGTAATGTATGTACACAGTGACTGCACCAGCAGAATAGTGAGTGCAGCTCTGGAGTATAATATAGGATGTAACTCAGGATCAGTACAGGATAAGTAATGTATGTACACAGTGACTGCACCAACAGAATAGTGAGTGCAGCTCTGGAGTATAATACAGGATGTAACTCAGGATCAGTACAGGATAAGTAATGTATGTACACAGTGACTGCACCAGCAGAATAGTGAGTGCAGCTCTGGAGTATAATACAGGATGTAACTCAGGATCAGTACAGGATAAGTAATGTAATGTATGTACACAGTGACTCCACCAGCAGAATAGGGAGCGCAGCTCTGAAGTATAATACAGGATGTAACTCAGGATCAGTACAGGATAAGTAATGTATGTACACAGTGACATTTTATGAAGATTAATGTCTCTAATACTAACTGTAGAATAAGTTAAAATGGCTTTTAAGATGTGATGTCACCGGTCCTGGTTTGATGATGTCATTTGCCTTGACCTCTGGTGCTTTGCATATAATAATAATAATCTTTATTTCTATAGCGCCAACACATTCCGCAGCGCTTTACAATCAGGGGGTTCATGTACAAACAGAGTCATAAATAACATAGCAATAAACAAGTGAATGGAGATCTGGCGTTGTGCGGCTGTGCGGGATCCGGTAACGCTGGTAATGTGCTCCTCTGCCGAACAGATTACCGGATTTACCGCCTGGAGATGTGAACGTGGTCTATGTTGCTGGACCATCAGGTTTCCAGAAGTATCTTTGCTTTTTACTCGTATTCATGCTCTGATGAGACTTGTAGTCCCCTCCCCCCCCCCATCCTGACCGTAGCTGCGTCCACTCTTCTAATGAGCCACGATTAGGGCCACAATTTAGTCTTTGTGGTAAAATCTGCGCAGCCGCTCGACCATTCCCCTCCAGTAAGTCCCAGTGTATGAATCAAAGGGACAATTGTGAAACCACCAATGGAAAGAGGAAGGAAAATGTACAGGAGCAGGTCCTGCCAGGGACTTTACTACACGAGCAGTGCCATACAGAATGACACATTCAGCTCTGCTACATCTGTAGTTCTAGAGGGAATGTAGCAGAACTGAGTGGGACTTGTAGACACAATATCTTATCCAGTGAGTACGATTGTGGCCCTTCCGATGTGGGGGCCAAAAAACGAAGCCCCTCCCACCTGAATGAAAGCGGTCTCAGCGCTCTGAGTATCCAGGGGTGCGGCAAAATGTGTGGTGTAACCAGTTACCGCCTCACCCCCTGGGGAATAGGTGTAATACCGTAGTACGGGCTACTTCAGGACATGTGAAAGATGCAGCAAGTGGGCATGCGATGGCGCCAGGCGGTGACCCCGCTCTTACTCATTGTTCCTGCACATTAAAAGTCCCAGAATATTCTCTCTTCTGACATAAAAGCGGGGGCTTTCCAGCAGACGCCTCATGGCGGTATTAACAACCGCAGTTCTTTATTTTATATTGAGCTGTCCAGCCTGCACAGGTGCCTCGTGCCAGTGAAGGTGCCAGCAAGCCTTTGCCAGGGTATTAGGATACAAGGCCAGGGCAACAAGCTGAAGTTTAGCCCTGGGTGAAGGAAAACCGAGCGCCCACGGTGCCAACCTCATATTTTTTGTAGAAATGGTGGACAGAGCAATGTAGACAGTGCTAGCCAATGTGTCACCCGCCATATGCTCTCTTTCCTGTAGGATTGCGCCCAGCTCAGCTACGCCACCCTCCTATTTTCTGCTACCGCTGTTATTCGGACATTCCGTTCTCCATTTGTTGCACCATAGGGCGCTATTATTTAGAAACAGTATGGCAGGATTATTTAGGCACTATTTATATATAGTGCTTTGGGTCGGTGATGTGTTAACTGTCTGGCACTACGATATAGTCAATGTATGGTATTACCTGGACATCGCATGGCGGTATTATCACAGATTGAACGCTGTACAGGACTATGGTGGATCTGCTGTGTGATCCCTGTTTGGCAGTAATATACAGTGTAGGCGGTGTGTCGATTATTATGTGGACACTGTATGGCGGTATAAGAGTATTGAACACTGTACAGCACTAATATTTAGCATGAGCATGCTGGTTCTGTTGTGCGATCCCTATATGGCACTAATATACAGGGTAGGCGGTGTGTAGCAGTATTATGTGGACAGTGTATAGCGGTATTATATTAGAGCAGTATTGAACACTGCACAGAAATAATGAGCATGGTGGTTCTGTTGTGTGATCCATGTACTAATATATAATATAGGCACTGTATAAGAGTATTATGTGGGAATTGTATGGCGGTATTGTATCAGATTTGAATGACAGTATTATTTGTGCACTTTACAGCACTGATATTTAAGGTGAGCGCTGTACATCATTGGTTGTGTTATGTGATCGCTGTATGGCACTAACATGTAGTAGAGGCAATGTGTTGCAGTATTATGCGGGCACTGTATGGTATGTATCACTGCTGGTATTATTTGGGCACTGTTGTATTGCATTGTGCTCACTTTACAATGTATGCACTCTATGGCAGTATTATACTTAGACTGGTTGCATTATTTGAGCACTATATTCCATACTCTGTTATGATATGGCACTAGTATGTGTATTATAGCAGTATTACATGTACACTGATATGGTACTATTATTTGGTATTGTTAGTTGGCAGTATATATGGTGGGAGTTATTCTGCAGGGTCCATCCATAGCTAGGGTGCCTCACACCTCAATAGAACATCTTATCTAAACATGGCGTCCTCCGCCGCTGCCTGTAGGCGACAATGACGGTAAGCACGCCGCCTGCCAATCTATAGCTCCGTATATTACACATCATCAGCAGAGAAGATGAATCACGGGACAACATTTACATGTATGAAATGTCAGCCAGCTTTCCCGGTAATCACTCGCCCATGCTGCATTATTAATATCACGTGTTTGTATGGTAAGTGCAGATGCCACAGCTGCTGCAGCACCTCTTAAGGGGGGGTAGGCACTGTACAGACTTCTTTCAGTGGAGGCCTAGAGATCTGATAGTTGGGGGCATTGCCCCCAATGCTGACAGAGGACGCGTCCCACCTCTCGGTGACATCTCCTGACTTGTTCCTCACAATCAGTCTCAAGGTGTCAAGTGAACTCCCCAGGAGCACCCTGCAACTTTAAGGGTTCTTTAGTTACTGTGATGCCCTAATTCACAAGGATACATTTTACCTGCACTGACACATTGTAACAAACTAGGACAGGAGAGAGATCCTGCTGATGATGTGTGCAGCTCACAGAGGACTTGATACAATTGGAACACACCCTCAGCTGTGCAAAGTGTTAGATTTGTTCAGGTTTGCAGCCCCTGGATGTAAAACCATGACAGTAATTATTTTCGCTGGCAGCAAGCAGAGATCTTGAAAATGCAAAAACAATATTAGAAAGTTTCAGAAACGTTCATTACACAATAATTAATACAGAGGAACAGCATTTGTGTCTGTGAACCAATGACTTACAGAACCTGCTGCTGCCAGCGATGTCTCTCCAGATGAAGCAGACTTTAGTGGTACGAGGCGAGCCGCACTCTATTGTATCCGGCCCCATCTTGTTTCCTGTAAGTGAAATGGTGCAATACAGGTCACTGTGTTATATGTGATTCATGCTCCAGGATTCTGCAGTGAAGCATCTCTGAGCTCAGGGAGTGGGATACTCTGCCAGATGTTCATACTACACCTTATCTGTAGCAGATGAAAATATACCGGAGAGGGGTCATTCTGCTTCCAGTTATTGCATCATCACTTTCCGATCTTACATACATTACATTACTGATCCTGAGTTACATCCTGTATTATACTCCAGAGCTGCACTCACTATTCTGCTGGTGCAGTCACTGTGTACATACATTACATTACTTATCCTGTACTGATCCTGAGTTACATCATGTATTATACTACAGAGCTGCACTCACTATTCTGCTGGTGGAGTCACTGTGTACATACATTACATTACTTATCCTGTACTGATCCTGAGTTACATCCTGTATTATACTCCAGAGCTGCACTCACTATTCTGCTGTTGGAGTCACTGTGTACATACATTACTTATCCTGTACTGATCCTGAGTTACATCCTGTATTATACTCCAGAGCTGCACTCACTATTCTGCTGGTGCAGTCACTGTATACATATATTACATTACTTATCCTGTACTGATCCTGAGTTACATCCTGTATTATACTCCAGAGCTGCACTCACTATTCTGCTGTTGGAGTCACTGTGTACATACATTACATTACTTATCCTGTACTGATCCTGAGTTACATCCTGTATTATACTCCAGAGCTGCACTCACTATTCTGCTGGTGCACTCACTGTGTACATACATTACTTATCCTGTACTGATCCTGAGTTACATCCTGTATTATACTCCAGAGCTGCACTCACTATTCTGCTGGTGCAGTCACTGTGTACATACATTACTTATCCTGTACTGATCCTGAGTTACATCCTGTATTATACTCCAGAGCTTCACTCACTATTCTGCTGGTGCAGTCACTGTGTACATACATTACATTACTTATCCTGTACTGATCCTGAGTTACATCCTGTATTATACTCCAGAGCTGCGCTCACTATTCTGCTGGTGGATTCCCTGTGTACATACAGTACAGACCAAAAGTTTGGACACATCTTCTCATTCAAAGAGTTTTCTTTATTTTCATGACTATGAAAATTGTAGATTCACACTGAAGGCATCAAAACTATGAATTAACACATTTGGAATTATATACATAACAAACAAGTGTGAAACAACTGAAAAGATGTCATATTCTAGGTTCTTCAAAGTAGCCACCTTTTGCTTTGATTACTGCTTTGCACATTCTTGGCATTCTCTTGATGAGCTTCAAGAGGTAGTCCCCTGAAATAGTTTTCACTTCACAGGTGTGCCCTGTCAGGTTTAATAAGTGGGATTTCTTGCCTTATAAATGGGGTTGGGACCATCAGTGGCGTTGAGGAGAAGTCAGGTGGATACACAGCTGATAGTCCTACTGAATAGACTGTTAGAATTTGTATTATGGCAAGAAAAAAGCAGCTAAGTAAAGAAAAACGAGTGGCCATCATTACTTTAAGAAATGAAGGTCAGTCAGTCAGCCGAAAAATTGGGAAAACGTTGAAAGTAAGGGCTATTTGACCATGAAGGAGAGTGATGGGGTGCTGCGCCAGATGACCTGGCCTCCACAGTCACCGGACCTGAACCCAATCGAGATGGTTTGGGGTGAGCTGGACCGCAGAGTTAAGGCAAAAGGGCCAACAAGTGCTAAGCATCTCTGGGAACTCCTTCAAGACTGTTGGAAGACCATTTCAGATGACTACCTCTTGAAGCTCATCAAGAGAATGCCAAGAGTGTGCAAAGCAGTAATAAAAGCAAAAGGTGGCTACTTTGAAGAACCTAGAATATGACATATTTTCAGTTGTTTCACACTTGTTTGTTATGTATATAATTCCACATGTGTTAATTCATAGTTTTGATGCCTTCATAGTCATGAAAATAAAGAAAACTCTTTGAATGAGAAGGTGTGTCCAAACTTTTGGTCTGTACTGTACTGTATATATATAGTGACTGTTACAATGTCTGGGATTTTGAGAAGATTACTGGAGAAGTTTAGTTATTTTTCCTTCTGCAGTTTTTGTAATTCCCCTTTAAGTTGCTTGGGCATGATTTTTGCCCGGGTATTTGAGGTTTTTATTTTTGTGTAATTTGGGACTTTGAGGATGTTGCCGCCATGACGCACGCCTGGTGTAATATTTTCCATCTGATGCCCCTCTGCCACAATCATTATATTTATAATAGGAAAGTCCCTGAAATGTAAGAGGACAAAGTGCAGCTCAGCAGGAAGACCTGAACCCCACACCCCGTGCAGACTCCTCCACAGACGTCTTCTGCATTTCCAGGTGGAGTAATAGAGTCTCATTCATCCTGAATGATATTCTCAGTAGTCACCTCACTCCTCCACACAACTATCAGGGGCCATAGAGCTCTCCACTGCCTCAGAGCAAGACCTCATGGTAAACCCAGGGCCGGCGTTAGGGAGGGGGGGGGCAAACTGGGCAGTTGCCCAGGGGCCCCCTTCCAGTCAGTGGCAGATGACATTTGGGTCGGCAGCCCCGGGCCCAACGCTAACCCCAACACCCGCATATTGCGGCGGAGCACGGGAGCGCATGGTTCCCTGCCCCGCCGCCGATCCCTGCCATAGGCTTCAAGCCTAATATGCATGAGGCCTATGTGGTAGTGAAATCCCGGCGCAGGCGTGCGTGTTGACATCATCGCGCGCCTGTGCCGAGACGCAGTACAATGAAGTGTACGTGCCTGGACATATCTGAGTATGTAGCTTTTTTTTTTCTTTTTTTTTTTATGTGCCAACTTTGGGGGACAAACAGGAGGACATGTGAAGAGACAGTACATCGGGGGGAAATTGCAGTATGGGGCAAATTATTATATGGGGCAAATTATTATATGGGGCAATGTGGGGGAAATTACTGTGTGGGGGCAACTACTGTGTGGGGGCAAACTACTGTTTGGGGTAAACTTCTGTGTGGGGGCAACTACTGTGTAGGGTAAACTGCAGTGTGGGGTAAATTACTGTGGGGGGGCAAATTATTATGGGAGGGATTACTATGTGGGGGAAATTACTATATGGGGCAGTGTGGGGGAAATTACTGTGTGGGGCAGTGTGGGGGAAATTACTATATGGGAGCAGTGTGGGGGAAATTACTATATGGAGCAGTGTGGGGGAAATTACTATATGGAGCAGTGTGGGGGAAATTACTATATGGGGCAGTGTGGGGGAAATTACTATATGGGGGCAGTGTGGGGAAATTACTATATGGGGCAGTGTGGGGAAATTACTATATGGGGCAGTGTGGGGGAAATTACTATATGGGGCAGTGTGGGGGAAATTACTATAAGGGGCAGTGTGGGGAAATTACTATATGGGGGCAGTGTGGGGGAAATTACTATATGGGGCAGTGTGGGGAAATTACTATATGGGGCAGTGTGGGGGAAATTACTATATGGGGCAGTGTGGGGGAAATTACTATATGGAGCAGTGTGAGGGAAATTACTATATGGGGCAGTGTGGGGGAAATTACTATATGGGACAGTGTGGGGGAAATTACTATATGGGGGCAATGTGGGGCAAATTACTGTATGGGGCAGTGTGGGGGAAATTACTATATGGGGCAGTGTGGGGCAAATTACTGTATGGGGCAGTGTGGGGGAAATTACTATATGGGGCAGTGTGGGGGAAATTACTATATGGGGCAGTGTGGGGGGAATTACTATATGGGGCAGTGTGGGGGAAATTACTATATGGGGCAGTGTGAGGGAAATTACTATATGGGGCAGTGTGGGGGAAATTACTATGTGGGGCAGTGTGGGGGAAATTACTATATGGGGCAGTGTGGGGGAAATTACTATATGGGGCAGTGTGGGGGAAATTACCATATGGGGCAGTGTGGGAGAAATTACTGTATGGGGCAGTGTGGGGGAAATTACTATATGGGGCAGTGTGGGGGAAATTACTATATGGGGCAGTGTGGGGGAAATTACTATATGGGGGCAGTGTGGGAGAAATTACTATATGGGGCAGTGTGGGGGAAATTACTATATAGGGGCAGTGTGGGGGAAATTACTATATGGGGGCAGTGTGGGGGAAATTACTATATGGGGCAGTGTGGGGGAAATTACTATATGGGGGCAGTGTGGGGGAAATTACTATATGGGGCAGTGTGGAGGAAATTACTATATGGGGGGCAGTGTGGGGGAAATTACTATATGGGGCAGTGTGGGAGAAATTACTGTATGGGGCAGTGTGGGGGAAATTACTATATTGGGCAGTGTGGGGGAAATTACTATATGGGGGCAGTGTGGGGGAAATTACTATATGGGGCAGTGTGGGGGAAATTACTGTATGGGGCAGTGTGGGGGAAATTACTATATGGGGCAGTGTGGGGGAAATTACTATATGGGGGCAGTGTGGGGGAAATTACTATATGGGGGCAGTGTGGGGGAAATTACTATATGGGGGCAGTGTGGGGGAAATTACTATATGGGGGCAGTGTGGGGGAAATTACTATATGGGGGCAGTGTGGGGGAATTACTATATGGGGCAGTGTGGGGGAGATTGCTATATGGGGCAGTGTGGGGGAAATTGCTATATGGGGGCAGTGTGGGGGAAATTACTATATAGGGCAGTGTGGGGGAAATTAATATATGGGGCAGTGTGAGGGGGAAATTACTATATGGGGCAGTGTGGGGGAAATTACTATATGGGGCAGTGTGGGGGAAATTACTATATGGAGCAGTGTGAGGGAAATTACTATATGGGGGCAGTGTGGGGGAAATTACTATATGGGGCAGTGTGGGGGAAATTACTATATGGGGCAGTGTGGGGGAAATTACTATATGGGGGCAGTGTGGGGGGGAAATTACTATATGGGGGCAGTGTGGGGGGGAAATTACTATATAGGGCAGTGTGGGGGAAATTACTATATGGGGCAGTGTGGGGGAAATTACTATATGGGGCAGTGTGGGGGAAATTACTATATGGGGGCAGTGTGGGGGAAATTACTATATGGGGACAGTGTGGGGGAAATTACTATATAGGGCAGTGTGGGAGAAATTACTGTATGGGGGCAGTGTGGGGGAAATTACTATATGGGGCAGTGTGGGGGAAATTACTATATGGGGCAGTGTGGGGGAATTACTATATGGGGGCAGTGTGGGGGAAATTACTATATGGGGGCAGTGTGGGGGAAATTACTATATGGGGACAGTGTGGGGGAAATTACTATATAGGGCAGTGTGGGAGAAATTACTGTATGGGGGCAGTGTGGGGGAAATTACTATATGGGGCAGTGTGGGGGAAATTACTATATGGGGCAGTGTGGGGGAATTACTATATGGGGGCAGTGTGGGGGAAATTACTATATGGGGGCAGTGTGGGGGAAATTACTATATGGGGCAGTGTGGGGGGAATTAATATATGGGGCAGTCTGGGGGAAATTACTATATAGGGGCAGTGTGGGGGAAATTACTATATAGGGGCAGTGTGGGGGAAATTACTATATGGGGCAGTGTGGGGGAAATTACTATATGGGGGCAGTGTGGGGGAAATTACTATATGGGGGCAGTGTGGGGGAAATTACTATATGGGGCAGTGTGGGGAAATTACTATATGGGGCAGTGTGGGGAAATTACTATATGGGGCAGTGTGGGGGAAATTACTATATGGGGCAGTGTGGGGGAAATTACTATATGGGGCAGTGTGGGGGAAATTACTATATGGGGCAGTGTAGGTGAAATTACTATATGGGGCAGTGTGGGGGAAATTACTATATGGGGCAGTGTGGGGCAAATTACTATATGGGGCAGTGTGGGGGGAATTACTATATGGGGCAGTGTGGGGGGAATTACTATATGGGGCAGTGTGGGGGGAATTACTATATGGGGCAGTGTGGGGGAAATTACTATATGGGGCAGTGTGGGGGAAATTACTATATGGGGCAGTGTGGGAGAAATTACTGTATTGGGCAGTGTGGGGGAAATTACTATATGGGGCAGTGTGGGGGAAATTACTATATGGGGCAGTGTGGGGGAAATTACTATATGGGGCAGTGTGGGGGAAATTACTATATGGGGCAGTGTGGGAGAAATTACTATATGGGGCAGTGTGGGGGAAATTACTATATGGGGCAGTGTGGGGGAAATTACTATATGGGGCAGTGTGGGGGAAATTACTATATGGGGCAGTGTGGGGGAAATTACTATATGGGGCAGTGTGGGGGAAATTACTATATGGGGCAGTGTGGGGGAAATTACTATATGGGGCAGTGTGGGGGAAATTACTATATGGGGCAGTGTGGGGGAAATTACTATATGGGGCAGTGTGGGGGAAATTACTATATGGGGCAGTGTGGGAGAAATTACTATATGGGGCAGTGTGGGGGAAATTACTATATGGGGCAGTGTGGCGCAAATTACTATATGGGGCAGTCTGGGGGAAATTACTATATAGGGGCAGTGTGGGGGAAATTACTATATGGGGCAGTGTGGGGGAAATTACTATATGGGGGCAGTGTGGGGGAAATTACTATATGGGGGCAGTGTGGGGGAAATTACTATATGGGGCAGTGTGGGAGAAATTACTATATGGAGCAGTGTGGGGGAAATTACTATATGGGGGCAGTGTGGGGGAAATTACTATATGGGGCAGTGTGGAGGAAATTACTATATGGGGGGCAGTGTGGGGGAAATTACTATATGGGGCAGTGTGGGAGAAATTACTGTATGGGGCAGTGTGGGAGAAATTACTATATGGGGCAGTGTGGGGGAAATTACTATATGGGGCCGTGTGGGGGAAATTACTATATGGGGGCAGTGTGGGGGAAATTACTATATGGGGCAGTGTGGGGGAAATTACTATATGGGGCAGTGTGGGGGAAATTACTATATGGGGCCGTGTGGGGGAAATTACTATATGGGGGCAGTGTGGGGGAAATTACTATATGGGGCAGTGTGGGGGAAATTACTGTATGGGGCAGTGTGGGGGAAATTACTATATGGGGCAGTGTGGGGGAAATTACTATATGGGGGCAGTGTGGGGGGGATTACTATATGGGGCAGTGTGGGGGAGATTGCTATATGGGGCAGTGTGGGGGAAATTGCTATATGGGGGCAGTGTGGGGGAAATTACTATATAGGGCAGTGTGGGGGAAATTAATATATGGGGCAGTGTGGGGGAAATTACTATATGGGGCAGTGTGGGGGAAATTACTATATGGGGCAGTGTGGGGGAAATTACTATATGGGGCAGTGTGGGGGAAATTACTATATGGGGGCAGTGTGGGGGAAATTACTATATGGGGCAGTGTGGGGGAAATTACTATATGGGGCAGTGTGGGGGAAATTACTATATGGGGCAGTGTGGGGGAATTACTATATGGGGGCAGTGTGGGGGAAATTACTATATGGGGACAGTGTGGGGGAAATTACTATATAGGGCAGTGTGGGGGAAATTACTATATGGGGCAGTGTGGGGGAAATTACTATATGGGGCAGTGTGGGGGAAATTAATATTTGGGGCAGTGTGGGGGAAATTACTATATGGGGACAGTGTGGGCGGGAAATTACTATATGGGGCAGTGTGGGGGAAATTACTATATGGGTAGTGTGGGGGAAATTACTATATGGGGCAGTGTGGGGGAAATTACTATATAGGAGCAGTGTGGGGGAAATTACTATATAGGAGCAGTGTGGGGGAAATTACTATATGGGGGCAGTGTGGGGGAAATTACTATATGGGGGCAGTGTGGGGGAAATTACTATATAGGGCAGTGTGGGGGAAATTACTATTTGGGGCAGTGTGGGAGAAATTAGTATATGGGGCAGTGTGGGGGAAATTACTATATGGGGCAGTGTGGGGGAAATTACTATATGGGGCAGTGTGTGGGGGAAATTACTATATGGGGCAGTGTGGGGAAATTACTATATGGGGCAGTGTGGGGGAAATTACTATATGGAGCAGTGTGGGGGGAATTACTATATGGAGCAGTGTGGGGGAAATTACTATATGGGGCAGTGTGGGGGGAATTACTATATGGGGCAGTGTGGGGGAAATTACTATAAGGGGCAGTCAGGGGGAAATTACTATATGGGGCAGTGATGGGAAATTACTATATGGAGCAGTGTGGGGGAAATTACTATATGGAGCAGTGTGGGGGAAATTACTATATGGGGCAGTGATGGGAAATTACTATATGGAGCAGTGTGGGGGAGATTACTATATGGGGCAGTGTGGGGGAAATTACTATATGGGGCAGTGTGGGGGAAATTAATATATGGGGGCAGTGTGGGGGAAATTACTATATGGGGGCAGTGGGGGGGAAATTACTATATGGGGGCAGTGGGGGGGAAATTACTATATGGGGGCAGTGTGGGGGGAATTAATATATGGGGCAGTGTGGGAGAAATTACTGTATGGGGCAGTGTGGGGGAAATTACTATATGGGGGCAGTGTGGGGGAAATTAATATATGGGGCAGTGTGGGGGAAATTACTATATGGGGCAGTGTGGGGCAAATTACTATGTGGGGGAAATTACTATATGGGGCAGTGTGGGGGAAATTACTATATGGAGCAGTGTGGGGGAAATTACTATCTGGGGCAGTGTGGGGGAAATTACTATATGGGGCAGTGTGGGGGAAATTATTATATGGAGCAGTGTGGGGGAAATTACTATATGGGGGCAGTGTGGGGGAAATTACTATGTGGGGGAAATTACTATATGGGGCAGTGTGGGGGAAATTACTATATGGGCAGTTTGGGGGAAATTACTATATGGGCAGTTTGGGGGAAATTACTATATGGGGCAGTGTGGGGGAAATTACTATCTGGGGCAGTGTGGGGGAAATTACTATATGGAGCAGTGTGGGGGAAATTACTATCTGGGGCAGTGTGGGGGGAATTACTATATGGAGCAGTGTGGGGGAAATTACTATATGGAGCAGTGTGGGGGAAATTACTATATGGAGCAGTGTGGGGGAAATTACTATCTGGGGCAGTGTGGGGGGAATTAATATATGGGGCAGTGTGGGGGAAATTAATATATGGGGCAGTGTGGGGGAAATTACTATATGGGGCAGTGTGGGGGAAATTAATATATAGGGCAGTGTTGGGGAAATTACTATATGGGGGCAGTGTGGGGGAAATTACTATATGGGGCAGTGTGGGGGAAATTACTATATGGGGCAGTGTGGGGGAAATTACTATATGGAGCAGTGTGGGGGAAATTACTATCTGGGGCAGTGTGGGGGGAATTAATATATGGGGCAGTGTGGGGGAAATTACTGTATGGGGCAGTGTGGGGGAAATTACTATATGGGGGCAGTGTGGGGGAAATTACTATATGGGGGCAGTGTGGGGGAAATTACTATATGGGGCAGTGTGGGGGAAATTACTATATGGAGGCAGTGTGGGGGAAATTACTATATGGGGGCAGTGTGGGGGAAATTACTATATGGGGCAGTGTGGGGGAAATTACTATATGGGGCAGTGTGGGGGAAATTAATATATGGGGCAGTGTGGGGGAAATTAATATATGGGGCAGTGTGGGGGAAATTACTATATGGGGGCAGTGTGGGGGAAATTACTATTTGGGGCAGTGTGGGGGAAATTACTATATGGGGCAGTGTGGGGCAAATTACTATATGGGGCAGTCTGGGGGAAATTACTATATGGGGCAGTGTGGGGGAAATTAATATATGGGGCAGTGTGGGGGAAATTACTATTTGGGGCAGTGTGGGGCAAATTACTATATGGGGCAGTCTGGGGGAAATTACTATATGGGGCAGTCTGGGGGAAATTACTATATGGGGGCAGTGTGGGGGAAATTACTATATGGGGCAGTGTGGGGGGAAATTAATATATGGGGCAGTGTGGGGGAAATTAATATATGGGGCAGTGTGGGGGAAATTAATATATGGGGCAGTGTGGGGGAAATTACTATATGGGGCAGTGTGGGGCAAATTACTATATGGGGCAGTCTGGGGGAAATTACTATATGGGGCAGTCTGGGGGAAATTACTATATGGGGGCAGTGTGGGGGAAATTACTATATGGGGCAGTGTGGGGGGAAATTAATATATGGGGCAGTGTGGGGGAAATTAATATATGGGGCAGTGTGGGGGAAATTAATATATGGGGCAGTGTGGGGGAAATTACTATGTGGGGGAAATTACTATATGGGGCAGTGTGGGGGAAATTACTATATGGGGGCAGTGTGGGGGAAATTACTATATGGGGCAGTGTGGGGGAAATTACTATATGGGGGCAGTGTGGGGGAAATTACTATATGGGGCAGTGTGGGGGGAATTACTATATGGGGGCAGTGTGGGGGGAATTACTATATGGGGGCAGTGTGGGGGAAATTACTATATGGGGGCAGTGAGGGGGAAATTACTATATGGGGGCAGTGTAGGGGAAATTACTATATGGGGACGTTGGGGAAGCACTGTAGGGGAAATTCTATTATTTTTGGGGACACTATACAGGGATTATTACCTGGAGCACAATATAGGGTGGTATTATTACTCGGGGTACTCTAGGGGACATTATAGCTGCTGTGGACACTATAGGAACATTTGGGGTAATTTATCAAACTGGTGTAAAGTAGAACTGGCTTAGTTGCCCATTGCAACCAGATTCCACCTTTCATATTTGACAGCTCTTTTGGAAATCCAGTTCTACTTTACACCAGTTTGATAAATGACCCCAATTATGTCTACTGGGGTCACTGTTTTTTCAGCAGTATAGTACCTGGGGCATTGGGGGGCACAATGGGCACAGTATTGGGGGTGGCAGCAGGATGACACTGTGGGAACACCAGGACGGGGAGGTTGATTGGAAATACGAAGAAATCTAACGCGTCTGTTACAAACTCTGTAGAGACGAGATGCGGCTGATAGAATTAGTCATGGCGGTCTGGGTCAGACGGAGGAGAAGAGGAAAGAGAAGATCTACATGACAGCAGATGTCCCTGGATGTAAGAGGTATGTGGTCACTATGACATGCAGTAAACAGTTACACTTTATGTGTTTGTCTTTCCAACCTGCTTCTTGTTTTTTTCAGTAAAAGGTTTACCTGGGAATATAATATGGACGGTCTATCCTCAGGGTAGGTCCTCAGTATCAGATCAGTGGGGATCCGACTCCTGACATCGCTGCCGATCAGCTGTTTGAAGAGGACACGGCGCTGAGCAGAGCTCCGGTATAGCTCACCAAGCCCAGCGCCGTACATTAGACAGCAGCCATGCTTGGTACTGCAGCTCATCTCCTTTCACTTGAATGGGACTGAACTGCAACTAGTCCTTGTGACTGATCGGCAGGTGTGCCGGGGGAAGGACGCCGGCCGATCTGATATTGATGACCTATCCTATAGGTAATCTTATACGCCTTGCTGGCACTGTATTATACTGCAGGTGTAATCCGCAGTCGGTGCAGGCTGTGTGTGAATGTGTTGTCTGTGCAATATTTATTTTGGGGCCCCACTTTGTCTAAAACCGGCACTGGATAAACCCCCGGTAAATACAAAGCAGAGTCTCTGTGTCAGGCCCCGCCCCCTCAGGTTCGGCACTAGGGATAACACAGGGCACACGTTTTGCTTGGAGAATTCCTTTAAAAGCATCCTTAATGCCATATTCACACACTGCTGCTGATTCCAACCATATACAGACCTGTAGACTTGCCCTTTAAATGGATATCCCTTGCTGATGGTAGTCACAAAAAATGTATTCACCTTGCAATTTATTTTCTTTGTTACCACAATTTCATGCCTTTTTACAGAACTCCACGGACAGGAGCTGTGTTCATCAGGTAGTTTTTCGGGTTTAGGAATAGAATGCCAAAACTACAGTAAAGACTGACACAGAAAGAGAGCATTATGAAATTGCATACCACACAAGTAGAGGACCCTCATTGGGTCGGTGCCTAGTTTGGGATCATGTTGAGGGATTGCATTATTAGCAATTTCTGAAGAGAGTTTATATCCCCTGCCCTGACTGACACCCTGACAACCTACACGCGGCTCCGTGGACAGCAGTGTTCTTGTGGGATCACTGCTAGACATGCGATTTTCTAATCTAGACCTCTGTATGAGCCGATGGACGTCATATGATCCATCTTGCGCGTAGGTGTACCGCAGATGTAGCAGTGCTGGCACTGCTCGTGGCGATATCACAATGGTTTACAGTTTTTTTTTTACATAGGACTGCAGATGTACCTTCCGCATTATTTGTATGACAATATCAGCTCTGCTACATCTGCAGAAGATTTCCAGAATATTGACTATCATTGCCATGCCAAGATATTGTCCATTCCAACTCTGCGCAGAATCAAAATTGTGTTGGCACAGTACCTGGAAACGGTCAATGTGCTGCTGTTGACGGATCCTGTTATTATGGCCTTGGAGATAAAATTCAAGAACATAAGAGTAACCAGTGCTGACTGTGGGAATTTATGGGTTAATGATAAGGGGCGCAGGGGGCAAAGGTTCTTCATCTTTGAACAATCCCCCGATTACAGGGCGTCCCACTCCCAGCTGTACTCTACATGGGAACCTGTTCAATTCTTCAGCGCCCCCCAAAGGGGAAGTAAAGCATTACACTGGGTCCTCCAGCGCCAGCGGAAAGCTCTGCTGAGTTCCCTTTAGCCCAGGCCTGCTCAACCTGTAACCCTCCAGCTGTTGCAAAACTACAGCTCCCAGCATGCCCAAACAGCCTACAGCAGGGCATTGTGGGAGTTGTAGTCCTACAACAGCTGGAGGGCCGCAGGCTGAGCATGCCTGCCTTAGCCCGTTCACAGCAGGGCATCATGATGGACTTAAAACACCAATCAGAGGCACATAAGAAAACCAGGTCCATCAACAGCAGCTTGATGACGGTTTCCATGGATGGAATATAAGTGAAAAGCTCTGGACTCGCTAGTTTTACATGTTCTTTTTAGTGATTTTAGAGGCACGTCAGATGCCGGGGGCCCGCTCGGTTTGGGAGTCCGCAGAAATTTGGGTAAAATTTGCTCTATGCTTGTTACGCCAAGGGTGGGGTGGACCTGTGACCCACAATGACCTGAAACTGTCCCTGACAGGACCTGGACCATCTTGTGGGAGTCAGGCCACGGCCAACAGTTGGATAATGAGGGGACGGGCAGGACATTCAGCTAGATAGGAGACTGCCCCTCCTGTCCGCACAGACTTGTTTCTGATGGTTGTAGAAGAAATCCTGCAGGTTCCTGGACCCGGTGGGCTCCTCCTGGTACCTACCTCCAGGGGCAGCACACAATGCCATCTCATGATTTGCATACTCTTTGGCTTCTGGCCTCCCTGTTCACGTGCTCCTCCATGTTTTGATCTTCTCCTTGGTGGCTCCCAGGAAGAAAGAAGCTGACGGGGCCCCGGGGCCTCTGGGTTGGAAGATGTAGGAACAAGCCCACAGACAAGAACTGGATGTTTTCCTCCTTTGTTCTAGTTCTTCTGCCAACACCCTGAGATAATTAGGTTACAGAGTTACCAAGAAACAGAAGATTCCTCCTGCAGGTTGAGAAATCGTGTCCTCTCCGCAGGCCGGCTGAGCGCTCGCTTGGCAGACAACTATTCCTCCCAGAACCCCATGCAGGTGCATGCTTGGTTCAGCCGGGCATGCGTGTGTCGTGACTAGGTAGAAAGAAGAAAGCCCCTGGCAGCAGAACACAAAGATCAGGCCTGTTGAGATCCAACAGCCCAATCCTTCCTGCATCTGGAAGAGTCGGGTGGTACCCCATACATGTTAGATCAGGGGGTCAACAACCATGTCCTATTATTGTCTGCATTACGGAGATGGATGGTACTGTTCTGTTAGGGGTCAGCCGTTCCGTTCCGCAAAATACGGAATGCACACGGACGTCATCTGTATTTTTTGAGGATCCGTTTTTTGCGGACCGCAAAATACATACGGTTGTGTGCAAGAGGCCTAATACAAAGTGTAGCACAAGATAGAGATGAGGGAGGAGCCGACAACTCGAAACTTGCAAGGTTGTCAAGGAACAAACCGCTGCAAGGAAAAAGGGTGGGGCTGACAACTTCAACACACAAACGGTTGTCAAGGAGAAACCACAATAAGGAAGATACAGGGCTGACAAAGCAGAAGAGAATGGGGATGATACCGTGCAAGTGTCTGACAACCACAGCAAGGCAGAGGGTGAGGCTGACAACTTTAGTATGCATACTCTTTAAGGCCTCGTGCGCCCGGCCATGGTCGTATTGCACTTGAATGGGTCCGCAATTCAGAGCTGCGGTGCGGAACGGAGACACGGAACCCCACGGAAGCACGTGGTGTTTCTGTCTGGGCCTCAGCACCGCAAAAAAATAGAACATGTTCTATTTTTTTGTGGTGCGGACGGATCACGGACCCATTCAAGTTGAATGGGTCTCGATCCGTCCTGGCCGCCGCACGGACGTTGCCTGTGCATTGGGGACCGGAAATTGCGGTCCCCAATTCACGGAACGGCCGTGTGCATGAGGCCTAAAGAAGAGGGTAAGGTCAATAACTTTGGAGGGGCTGACAACGGGGGAGGATCCGGTCTCCTGTATGATGTGGATGACATTTGTTACAATGTCTCATCTGATGTCGACCACCTGACAACCGCACGGCTGCCATTACAGCTCCCAGAAGGGTTGTCAGCCAGCTTTCCCAAATGGCAACTAGGTATGCAGCACCGCATGACCTTACTGGTTGTCAGACAGCTTTCCCAGGTATAAAGTGGATGTAGGATATTTAATGGAGGGTTTATATGGCCTATATAAAGGTGTGTGCAAAAGTTTAGGCGCCCCTTGAAAATCATTCTGTGTCATCTACTTATCTGCCTGACGCTGCCTCGTAGTCCTGGCCTTAAAGGGGCATTACGGTAAGGGCTCATGCACACGAGCTAGTATTCCCCGTGTTGCAGACTGTAAATTGCAGTCCACAGTGCATGGGCACCGTCCGTTTGCACAGCATTTGCGGATGTGGACCCCTTGAATGGAATGGGTCCGCAATCTGGAAGAGACGGTCATGTTTTGCATTTTTTGCGGTACGCTCTTCAGTGCTTCCGATCCCTGCCTCCTGCAGTGCTGTGGTCTCCAGGTTGCAGTGCTGTGGTCTCCAGGTTGCAGTGCTGTGGTCTCCAGGTTGCAGTGCTGTGGTCTTCAGGTTGCAGTGCTGTGGTCTCCAGGTTGCAGTGCTGTGGTCTCCAGGTTGCAGTGCTGTGGTCTTCAGGTTGCAATGCTTGTGGTCTTCAGGTTGCAGTGCTGTGGTTTCCAGGTTGCAATGCTTGTGGTCTCCAGGTTGCAGTGCTGTGGTCTTCAGGTTACAGTGCTGTGGTTTCCAGGTTGCAATGCTTGTGGTCTTCAGGTTGCAGTGCTGTGGTCTCCAGGTTACAGTGCTGTGGTTTCCAGGTTGCAGTGCTTGTGGTCTTCAGGTTGCAGTGCTGTGGTCTCCAGGTTACAGTGCTGTGGTTTCCAGGTTGCAGTGCTGTGGTCTTCAGGTTACAGTGCTGTGGTCTCCAGGTTACAGTGCTGTGGTTTCCAGGTTGCAGTGCTGGTGGTCTTCAGGTTGCAGTGCTGGTGGTCTTCAGGTTGCAGTGCTTGTGGTCTTCAGGTTACAGTGCTGTAGTCTCCAGGTTACAGTGCTGTGGTTTCCAGGTTGCAGTGCTTGTGGTCTTCAGGTTACAGGGCTGTGGTCACCAGGTTGCAGTGCTTGTGGTTTACCGGTTGCAGTGCTGTGGACTTCAGGTTGCAGTGCTGTGGTCTCCAGGTTGCAGTGCTATGGTCTTCAGGTTGCAGTGCTGTGGTCTTCAGGTTGCAGTGCTGTGGTCTTCAGGTTACAGGGCTGTGGTCTCCAGGTTGCAGTGCTGTGGTCTCCAGGTTACAGGGATGTGGTCTTCAGGTTACAGGGCTGTGGTCTTCAGGTTACAGGGCTGTGGTCTTCAGGTTACAGGGCTGTGGTCTCCAGGTTGCAGTGCTGTGGTCTCCAGGTTGCAGTGCTGTTGTCTCCAGGTTGCATTGCTGTGGTCTCCAGGTTACAGTGCTGTGGTCTCCAGGTTGCAGTGCTGTGGTCTCCAGGTTGCATTGCTGTGGTCTCCAGGTTACAGGGATGTGGTCTTCAGGTTATAGGGCTGTGGTCTTCAGGTTACAGGGCTGTGGTCTTCAGGTTACAGGGCTGTGGTCTCCAGGTTGCAGTGCTGTGGTCTCCAGGTTGCAGTGTTGTGGTCTCCAGGTTGCATTGCTGTGGTCTCCAGGTTGCAGTGCTTGTGGTCTCCAGGTTACAGGGCTGTGGTCTTCAGGTTACAGGGCTGTGGTCTCCAGGTTGCAGTGCTGTGGTCTCCAGGTTGCATTGCTGTGGTCTCCAGGTTATAGTGCTGTGGTCTCCAGGTTAGAGGGATGTGGTCTTAGGTTGCAGTGCTTGTGGTCTCCAGATTGCAGTGCTTTTATCTCCTGGATGTATTACCCATGGTCCATGTTGCAGAGTTTGCTGGTATAGTTAGTGCACGGCTGCCTGGAAGTTTGTGGGTTCCTGTGGATTCTTTGGGTCCCGCACTGTATGGACCCTCTGACTCAGTAAGTGACTCTACAGGTGCAGTGTGTTTACATGAGACGTAAGCTGTAAGGACAGAGCGGGAACAGGCGGAAAGGAAGGGGCTGATTGCAGGTGCAGAACCCGAGCAGGAACCCACACAATACAAGGAAACAGCAACAAGAAACAACTTGGACGCCTGAAGCTGAATGAATAAACAGGGGAACGGGCAAGAACGGACACAATCATCACATGTTTTATTGCAAGGTCAATGTCACAGATCCGGGACAGGAGGTGGCGGCATAATGGACATCACACACTGAGCCATCCATGGCCGAGGATGCGGATAAGGGTTGCAGTGTATATATTAATTATAAAAAGTGGATTTCACAGTTAATTTTTTTCTGATACAGAGCAACAAATCCCCTGAAGAGACAGTTACATGAAAATATAGTCTTTCTGCAGCCTCCACTAGAGGGAGCTCACTGCAGACTGAGCTATTATTGAGTTCAATGAATAAACTGTATGCGATCAGCTCCCCCTAGTGGTGGCTGCAGACAGACAGAATGTAATCATTAATGCTATACGTGTCAGTTCGTCTCAGGGTGGAGCACAGATTTTATATTCTCTCCCCCCGGGGAGCAGCTGTTACCTCATGGTCGCCCCCTGCTGGTCGATGTACTTTGATAGGAGTGGGAGAAGGGACATGACAACTTCACTGACCTCATGAAATGTACTGACTAGAAGAGGGGCTATAGGCAACTCTTTGGAGTTGCCATGTTGAGGACAGTGAAGAGTTAATGCTAACTATACTACTATACACCCCCATCCAGGAGAGCCACGCATAGTGCTCACGTGTTTGTTATAGACCACCACACAAACATCTTCCCCGTCCAAAATACATGTAAATGAACAAAGCAGCGAAGCTGGAACATGGCGTAATCCTCAGATAAACATCTCCTGCAGACTGCGCCAGCGTGCCACATGTACCCGGCTCATTATATGAAACACGAGGACCGAGGCGTAGATTATGCGAAACACGAGGATGAAAATAACTCCACGGCTCCATACACTGACTACGGAGAAACGGATCACATTTCTGAACGCAGAACGCCGTTTTTACACAGAACACAAAACAACTTTGTGCCAAATATATTGTGCTGCAAAAGTGTAAAGATGTTGTTCCTTTCCGCCATCCTTGACCTGTGGTCGCAGAAACTTCCTGGGTCCAAAAGTGTCACGAAAAGTGTTGTCACCTCCCCTCCCCCATACGGCAAAGAGAATGGAGGCCCCACTCACTAGTGGGAGGTGTTTGAGGCATCGTTGTGGTCACGGTCTCATTAGGGCTTGTCCAGTATTAGAAAACATGGCTGCTTTCTTCCATGAAACAGCGCCACACCTCTCCACAGTCTGTTTCTGGTATTGCAGCCAGGGGTAGAGTTGGCATTGGCAAAATGCGGATTGCACACGGACGTCATCTGTATTTTTTGCGGATCCGTGTTTTGTGGAGCGCAAAATACATATAGTCGTGTGCATGAGCCCTTAGGGTCACACCACGTTCTTGTATCCTGCAGTAAAAAAAATCTTATACTTTTTTTATTTTTATACAATGGAACTCTATGGTGAATGGATGCCAGTGTATGGTATGAGTTTTGGGAAAAACGCGATGTGACCCCAGCCTTTAGTCATCTTTTTCAGCTAACCAGCAGGGGGCCCCCTGATCTCTGGGGCCCCTAGTATTTGCTTGGTTTGCATGGTGGTATACTCCACCACTGGCTGCAATACCGCACATCAACTGTGGACAGGGGTGGTGCTGTTTTTGGAAGGAAGCAGCCATGTTTTTCTAACCCTCTTTAAATATTAACTCTTATTCCATATCTGGACACAGATGCTGGTGGCCACCACTTATAAATACATTTGGGGGGGAGTTGCCCTTTAAAGGGAACCCGTCATCAACTTTATGCTACCCATACTTACGGCAGAATAAAGTACAGACAGATGAGTTGATTTCAGCGGTCTGTCATTTAAATGTTAAAAGTAAGTGGTTGCCGAGAACCGACATCACAATCATCGCAGATTAGGCCTGGAAAAGAGTCCCGGCCACCGGAGAAGAGTCCTGGTTATTCATGACTTCCTGCTCTCCTGCTGGTGACTGACGTCTTCTACCTAGTTTTCTCCCTTTCCCTCTAGGAGAGAACTGACAACCATCAGCAGATGGGCGAGAGTCCAGGAGATTATAATAACCAGGGCTCTTCTCAGGTAGATCTGACTCTTTTCCAGGCCCAGGCAGCGATGATTATGATGCTGGTTCTCGGCAACCACTTACTTTTAGCTCATGAGTGACGCACCGCTGAGATCAGCATTTCTGTCACTATTTTTGCTGCCCTCAGTGAGGTCGGCATAACGTTGATGACGGGTTCCCTTTAAAAGTTCCTTCCCCTGTATCTGATGCTGTTGCCACTGACGTAACATTCTGCAATAACCTGACAGGAAGTGCGTGGAAACAATGTTTCTTTAGAAATGAGTGCAGAGAGGTCACATGGGCTCTGATGTGAGGTCATGTGACATCACACCTATCATTGCCTTAAAGGAGCCAAGCGTTCAGGTGATATTTTGGCTGTAGGTAGAAACGGTGATAAAGGGACGGGAACGCGGTCACACCTAGACTGAAGCGAGAATTAAAGGGGAAGAGTTGCCTGATATGATTAAGGGCGGATACCATGCGGGTAATCCGCTGCGTGAAAGAGTGCCAAGCCCCACTCTGATTGATAATGCTCCGTACTTCTCTGTGATTTTGTAGTAAAAAGGTCACGGAGCATTATCAATCATGTTAATGCTCCGTCCGGATTGGGGCTTGGCACTCTTTCACGCAGCGGATTACCCGCATGGTATCCGCTCGTGTGAAAGAGCCTTAACTCCTCGACTGCCAGAGATCAGATGTAAACGGTTGCTCGGGATGAGAAACAGCACCACACCTGTGTATAGGTTGACTGTAGTATTTCAGTTCAGTCCCATTCCCTTCCATAGATCTCGGCTGCAATGCTAGACACAACCTGTGGACAGGGGTGGCGCTGTTTCAGCAAGAAAGCAGCATGGTCCTTTTAAAGGGGTAGTCCACTTTGGAAACCCTTTTGCATTTGAAGTGATCCCTGCTTGAGTGCATGGGTTGTTCAAAGTGGACAATTCCTTTAAGACACAAAACTATCAAAGGATTATACACTCACCTAAAGAATTATTAGGAACACCTGTTCCATTTCTCATTAATGCAATTATCTAGTCAACCAATCACATGGCAGTTGCTTCAATGCATTTAGGGATGTGCTCCTGGTCAAGACAATCTCCTGAACTCCAAACTGAATGTCAGAATGGGAAAGAAAGGTGATTTAAGCCATTTTGAGTGTGGCATGGTTGTTGGTGCCAGACGGGCCGGTCTGAGTATTTCACAATCTGCTCAGTTACTGGGATTTTCACGCACAACCATTTCTAGGGTTTACAAAGAATGGTGTGAAAAGGGAAAAACATCCAGTATGCGGCCGTCCTGTGGGCGAAAATGCCTTGTGGATGCTAGAGGTCAGAGGAGAATGGGCCGACTGATTCAAGCTGATAGAAGAGCAACGTTGGCTGAAATAACCACTCGTTACAACCGAGGTCTGCAGCAAAGCATTTGTGAAGCCACAACACGCACAACCTTGAGGCGGATGGGCTACAACAGCAGAAGACCCCACCGGGTACCACTCATCTCCACTACAAATGGGAAAAAGAGGCTACAATTTGCACAAGCTCACCAAAATTGGACTGTTGAAGACTGGAAAAATGTTGCCTGTTCTGATGAGTCTCGATTTCTGTTGAGACATTCAAATGGTAAAGTCCGAATTTGGCGTAAACAGAATGAGAACATGTATCCATCCTCTGATGGCTACTTCCAGCAGGATAATGCCACAAAGCTCCAATCATTTCAAATTGGTTTCTTGAACATGACAATGAGTTCACTGTACTAAAATGGCCCCACAGTCACCAGATCTCAACCCAATAGAGCATCTTTGGGATGTGGTGGAACGGGAGCTTCGTGCCCTGGATGTGCATCCCTCAAATCTCCATCAACTGCAAGATGCTATCCTATCAATATGGGCCAACATTTCTAAAGAATGCAATCAGCACCTTGTGGAATCAATGCCACGTAGAATTAAGGCAGTTCTGAAGGCAAAAGGGGGTCCAACACCGTATTAGTATGGTGTTCCTAATAATTCTTTAGGTGAGTGTATCTCGCCCAACTTTCCACAGACCCTGAATGGTAGATGTCGAATCACCACAAACCCTAATTGTGGAAGTATCAGCGCAGACTTTGTACCACGTAGCCTGATGTTTCCAGTTCTGCATTTCCAGTGAGCGGCATTTTCCAGTCTGGAAACAAACAAGTTTGAGGGGAAGGTCTGGTCACACTTATCTGTGTCACCCACCCGATCATACACATAGGACCAGGGGTGTCAGCCCCATTGTGGGGCCCATGGCTTCTCAGTGTGAACCTGTCCAGAGGTCACGCATAATGGCATGGGCGACCGGGCCGAGGATCAGGCCGTCCTCCTGCCCTATGACCTGGGCTGGAATATGGCCATTTCTCTGATCCAGACTTTCGTTGAATTTGGATCCGGTTCCCCTGAACAAGTGCTGGGTGCACAGGTCCGTCTACAGCCAATCTATCCTGGCACAGACCAGCACAACGCCTACCGCCTAGATGTATGACCATGATATGACCACTATATGAAAAGTATAACCCCCATATGACATGCAGGACCACTATATGACATGTATGACCACTGTGTGAGAACTTTGACAATATATGGCATGTATGACCACTGCGTGACAAGTAGGACCACTATATGAAAAGTATGACCACTATATGACATGTATGACCACTAAATGACATGTATGACCATGATATGACATATATGACCACTGTATGAAAAGTATAACCCCCATATGACATGCAGGACCACTATATGACATGTATGATCACTATATAACAGGTATGACCACTGCGTGACAAGTATGACCACTATATGAAAAGTATGACCACTATATGACATGCAGGATCACTATATGACAGGTATGACCACTATATGACAGGTATGACCACTATATGACATGTATGATCACTATATGAAAAGTATGACCACTATATGACATGTATGACCACTATATGACAGGTATGACCACTATATGACATGTATGACCTCTGTCGGGGTGTTGAATGCAGACAGTTCCAGCGGTTCTCATGGGTCCTGTGTGGGACTATTCACATTGTCAGTATGTGGCGCTGTATAATATTATGGGGTCTCCATTGTACTCATTATTTGGACTCGTCCGATGGGCACTGCGGCACTATATGGGAACTGTGTGGCACTATAGGATTTGTCATGAAATTTTGTGGGCACTCTTACTCCGGGCACCACGCTCTACAGTACTATGTCATTGGGCATTATGGCAGTAAAGGCCAGCTGATAATAAATGTGACTCCCACCCCTGCCCATAACGTATAGACAGAGGGTCAGATGAGGGGAAGATGAGGGTGGTTTCTGCCTAGGGCACAGCTGGGGGTCGGGTGGTGATGCCCCCTAATGTGAATAGAATCCTGCCAATCACCAGGTAGTCACTGTGTAATGTCTATGCCCAGCTCTATTGCAGTGGATGGGACGGGCGCAGGCTCGGACTGGCCCACAGGGGGACAGGGGAATCCCCCGGTGGGCCCCTGAGCAAGGTGGGCCCCTAGTCTCCCACCCCCTGCACAAGTGGCACCTTACACAGTAGCCTTACTGCACTACAGACATCTATTCTATGTACAGCTCCTCCACCAGCCGATGTTCATATAAAAAACTTGTTAGATTATTTATTGTATTTGAATGTGCCCGTACGGTGGGCCCTAGGTACCCCAGTCCAACACTGGACGGGCGGGCATGAAATCCCTGGAGCCACCCTTATGCGTCTCCGGAGGCGAACCACCCGCACTGTCACAAGGTTGTCACCGGCTTTCCCAGAATCCTGAACGGTAACAGAAATAACCAGCAATGTATTAATGTCATAACTAAGCTGGGTAATGAAGCCTGCAGCGGTGGGATGGCGGCCATGTTGTTTCTCACTCAGCTTTCCCAGGGACTGATAAAACCTTCATAGACAGGACTACACAAAGTGGATGGTTGCGGGCTGCACCAGCCTGCTGGGCCTGTATGAGGACTAGAGACGTGTGCCTGCACCGCCCTGAGATGTATTACTACCCCCATCATCCTGCCGACTCAGCAGATCTGCAGGATCTCAGGACACTTTATGACTGTTTAGTGTAAACCCCAGAACGTGTGTGCACTGGCTTCATGTAGTTCCCAGGGCGGCTGTCGGTGCAGGTTAGTGCCTGCCCCTCGCACAAGGACGGCTGGTCTCACCCTGCAGCAGAAGACAGAGCTCTCAAGACGTCACATTACAGATACTATAACCAGATATCTCTGTGCAGTCTCTTCCTCCTGTGCAGTCACTGAGTGCAGTCTCTTCCTCCTGTGCAGTCACTGTGTGCAGTCTCTTCCTCCTGTGCAGTCACTGTGTGCAGTCTCTTCCTCCTGTGCAGTCACTGTGTGCAGTCTCTTCCTCCCATAGAGTCACCATGTGCAGACAGTCTCTTCCTCCTCTGCAGTCACTGAGTGCAGTCTCTTCTCTCTATGCAGTCACTGTGTGCAGTCTCTTCCTCCTCTGCAGTCACTGAGTGCAGTCTCTTCTCTCTATGCAGTCACTGTGTGCAGTCTCTTCTCCCTATGCAGTCACTGAGTGCAGTCTCTTCCTCCTCTGCAGTCACTGAGTGCAGTCTCTTCTCTCTATGCAGTCACTGTGTGCAGTCTCTTCTCCCTATGCAGTCACTGAGTGCAGTCTCTTCTCCCTATGCAGTCACTGAGTGCAGTCTCTTCCTCCCATAGAGTCACCATGTGCAGACAGTCTCTTCCTCCTGTGCAATCACTGAGTGCAGTCTCTGCTTCCTGTGCAGTCTCTTCCTCCTGTGCAGTCACTGTGTGCAGTCTCTTCCTCCTGTGCAGTCACCGAGTGCAGTCTCTTCCTCCTCTGCAGTCACTGAGTGCAGTCTCTTCCTCCTCTGCAGTCACTGAGTGCAGTCTCTTCTCTCTATGCAGTCACTGTGTGCAGTCTCTTCTCTCTATGCAGTCACTGTGTGCAGTCTCTTCTCTCTATGCAGTCACTGTGTGCAGCCTCTTCTCCCTATGCAGTCACTGTGTGCAGCCTCTTCCTCCTGTGCAGTCACTGTGTGCAGTCTCTTCTCTCTATGCAGTCACTGAGTGCAGTCTCTACTCTCTATGCAGTCACTGTGTGCAGTCTCTTCTCCCTATGCAGTCACTGAGTGCAGTCTCTTCCTCCTGTACTTCAGACGTCTGTCTTCAGTTTCTAGGACAGGAAGTAGCTGTCTTTCTACTAATATCAGTCCTATTAGCTCTCATGGAACTGATAAGCTGTCACTTGGTCGCTCAGTGGACCCTTCAGTCACAATGAGCCCCCCCTATATCTCTCACTGTGCTGAGACATGGTGGCTCTCTGCCTGCACAGACAAATACTATGGTGTCGGTGACCACTGTCATCCTCATTACTTGTCACATTGTGAATAGGAAGTAATGCTGGGAAGTGAGGGAGGAAGTAGCCGACTTCTCCTCCTCTCCTTCCTTACCAGATATTTAGTTTTCCCTAAGGTCCTTAATTCTTTCAGTGTTTGATATTCTGCCAATTTGTATACATTTATTGAAGTACTGATTCCTTAGAAAAACAATGTTTAGGCTACTTTCACACTTGCGTTTTTCTTTTCCTGCTCTGAGTTCCGTCCTAGGGGCTCTTCTATACCGGAGAAGAACTGATCAGTTTCATCCCCATACATTCTGAATGCAGAGCAATCCGTTCAGGATGCATCAGGACGTCTTCAGTTCAGTCGTTTTGACTGTTCAGGACAGAGATAATACCGCAGCATGCTGCAGTTTCATCTCCGGCCAAAAAAACTGAAGACTTGCCTGAATGCCTGATTCCATAGGAATGTATTATTCAAAATACCGGAATGCCGAATCCGTCTTTCCGGACTGCGCATGCGCACAGACTGGTAAAAATGTGGAAGAAAAAATCTAGATGGATCAGTTTGTCCGTATGACAAACGGACAGACGGATCCGTTCTTGCAATGCATTTGTGATCAGTCTTAAAATGCAGTCAGTTGGCATACGTTTTGACGGATCCGGCGGGCAGTTTCGCGGGCAATTGCCGGATCTCTCTGCCGCAAGTGTGAAAGTCCATTCATTCAGAGGCATGATTCCCCAAATGTGGAGAAGAATGTCTCCATTTACTGATCCTGAACATTGTGAAAATATCCTTTTTGTTCCAGTTTTATATATTTAGTAACTTTCTAATATACATGGCATTTTACCATTTACAAGATACCTGCTTGATGTCAATGAATGGTTACACAACAACTCTGATGCTCTGTAAAGATGGTGCAGGACGACCACAGAATTGACCTTTGTTATGGCGTGGTGGACTTCATCTGGAAACACAGCGGCCGACGTCATGTATTACACAACGTCCTGTAATATCCTGTCACTGCTGGTAATATCGCTGCAGTGGACGTCACCGCCGGGGGATAGGATACACAACTCCCACACAGACATAGGGGAAGTGCTCCAGGACAAAATCCCTTCTAGTTGTAACATATCTGACCTGCAGTCACAGGTGAAACGCGAAAAAATTAGAATATTGCGCAAAAGTTAATAAGGCCTCCGGCACACGACCGTGTTTTTTCACTGTCAGTGATTTGGCTTCAGTGTTCCGTGTCCGATTTTGCTTCAGTTGTGTTTCCTTGTGTCTTCCTTTTTATTTGTCTGACGGGGGAAAAAGGAAGGTTAATGAAAAGTGTAATTTTATTGCACCAAAGTCTTGTAGAAAAAAAACGGACACGGACGCGGATGACATACCAGTTGTGCATCTGTTTTTTTTTTTTTTTTTAAGGACCCATTGACTTGAATGGGTCCGTCCTCGGTTTTCCACTGACAAGAATAGGACAGGTTATATTTTTTTGACGGACTGGAATCACGGACGCGGAGAAAAAACGGAGGACTATCATTTTTTTTTCACAGCTCCATAGAAATGAATGGGACCTCCGCTAAACTGTGAAAAATGACGGAACGGACGCGGATGCACACAACGGTCGTGTGCATGAGGCCTAAGGCTACATGTACACGACCGTATGTGTTTTGTGGTCCGCAAATTGCGGATCCGCAAAAAAACGGATGACGTTCCGTATGGCATCCGTTTTTTTTGTGGATCCGTTTTTTGGGCGGATCCATTGTAATTAGGCTCCATTCGCACGTCCGTGGTGTGTTGCGGACCTGCAAATTGCGGATCCGCAACACACCCGCCCGGCACCCCTATAGAAATGCCTATTTCTTGTCCACAAGCTGCGAACAAGAATAGGACATGCTCTATCTTTTGCGGAGCTGCAGACCTGAAGATCGGGGCCGCGCTCCGCAAATGCAGATGCTGAAAGCACACTGTGTGCTGTCCGCATCCATTCCGTCCCCATAGAAAATGAATGGGTCCGCACCCGTTCCGCAAAATTGCGGAACAGATGCGGACCTATTTGCGGACGTGTGAATGGAGCCTTATGCCTATCCTTGTCCGCAAACTAGAAAAAAATAGCAGACATACTGATGCGGACAGCACACGGTGTGCTGTCCGCGTTTTTTGCAGACCCATTGAACTGAATGGGTCCGCATCCTATCCGCAAAAAAAACAGAACGGACATGGAAACAAAATACGGTCGTGTGCATGAGGCCTAATGCAACTTAAAAGGTGAAACTAATACATGAGACTCATTACAGGCAAAGATGCAAGAAGTAGTGTAGAGGCAGCACTATGCGGTATCCAGATAATGCGTCTATGTCAATGCAACAGCCTAGCCGTAGGCCCTTGATCCATCAGGCCATGAAAAACACATATAGAAAAGAAGATGGCTTCGGCAGCATTCCGCAATATCAAAACGATCCTTTATTCGTACCTCCAGACACAATTGGCAACGTTTCGACTGTACACCAGTCTTTGTCAAGCCTAATGACATACATTCTGGTAGGCATATATATACCCCCCACATAAAAGACACACCCCGTTACATCATCAGTACAAATCACTGCACAATAGTATACACATGTTGATATTACAACTCACAGTTAATGATATGTCCACCCCGCTCGTGTTGTTCACCTCGGCGTTCCAATATCTGTAATGCGCAGCCGCATCTCAATGTATTTGCATATCGGAAGTGTCATACGTTGCCATGACTCCCGGCGGCGCACGTGTCTCCAGCCAATGTGCTGCAGGACGCACTCACTGACGTCACAGCTTGTGCGTCCACCCCATGACCCACACTCAAGTGCGCACAACAGTGCGTCAATAGCGTTAGTCACGTGGGGTACGTAGCCAATGAAGACCCGGCGCGAACATCGGCGCCATGGCAACGATGACGCCACGGTCACCACTACTTATTACATGTGTGATCTGTATCTAAAGTGGCCGGGTCTATATATTACAGAACCTCCGCTCACAGCGATAATCACATGACTATAGAGGGAAATTAATCCTGACCCCACATATACACGCACATAACAGCTAATGGAAAAATGCATAACTTCATAAGTGTGGTGCACAATAATCACACATAACCATCATCTGGATGGTGTATCCCATATATACATCACATATGGACCATCAACATGGTCCTTTGACATATAGACTAAAGACTGTTGCACCAGGGATGTGCCACATATATATTTAAAAACATGATGTCACTATACTGAGAGGACAAAACAGTGACAATCATCAATCGATGGATGCGACATTAAACTCTAAATTCAGGCCAAAAGGTTGGAGGGACCTGAGGGTATGGATCCATTTAAGTTCCTTCTTCCTCAGGATTCCCTTCCTGTCCCCACCCCTTCTCAAGTATCCTACACTGTCAATAACTCGAAATCTCAATTGATTAATGGAATGTTTACAGTCAATGAAGTGTTTTGCAACCGGTTTGTCAAGTGCACCTGTTCTAATTGTGCTTTTGTGTTTGTTAATTCTTTCCCTCAATTCCATCGTGGTCTCCCCCACATAGATCAAACTGCATGGGCACTGTATCATGTAAACCACATCCGTGGATTTACATGTAAAATGACCTTTGATCTTAAACCGTTTACCACTATAGGGATGTGTAAAACCATCACCTTTCATGATGCCACCGCAGTTGCAACATGAAAGGCAAGGGAAATTACCATTCCTCAGTGGTGCTAGCCTTTTCTGTCTTTCGATGTCCTTCCCCCCTATATCCGCCTTCACCAATCTATCGCGTAGGTTAGGGCTCCGTTTGTATGCCATCATTGGGGGAACTGAAAATTCAGTGACTGTAGGCAATCCTTTCTGTAGGATCCGCCATTCCTGTCGTAGGATGTTGGCTATATTGCCGCTATCACCCCCATAGATGGATACAAATGGAATGCGGGGGGTCTCCTGTTTTTGGGATTTCCTTACCAGAGTGGCACTACGTTCCATGGATGTAATCCTATGCTTAGTACGGTTGATCAATTTGATGGGATATCCTCTCCTGCTGAACTTATTACACATCTCATCTACCCTAATACCAAAGAGGGTGTCATCCGATACGATACGGCGTACCCTAAGTAGCTGACTCCACGGGAGGGAGCTCACCATGTTCCGAGGGTGACTACTGTCATACATTAACAAGGTATTCCTGTCTGTAGGTTTTTGGAAGAGATCAGTACAGATCCTTCCATTGTGCACCTGAATTCGGACGTCAAGGAACTGCAGCTCACGGGCAGAATGCATCACGGTGAACTGCAGGTCCCGGACCCCAGAATTCAGGTGCGCATGAAACTCATCCAGTTCAGGCACGGTGCCAGTCCAAATCAAGAAAATGTCGTCGATGTAGCGCCACCAGCACAGGACTCTCTCAAAAAATATGGAGCGATACACCAGCCGATCCTCGACCTCCGCCATGAAGATGTTTGCGTAGGTGGGGGCCACATTGGACCCCATCGCCACACCCCGCTTTTGCTGGTAGAAGGTGTCACCGAAGAGAAAGTAATTCCTCCTCAGGACAATCTCCAAGAGGGCGAGGATCAGCCGGCGCGCCCCAAGAGAGAGCCCCGTGCCGGCCAGGGCCACATCGACGACATTTAAACCATAGGAGTGATCAATGGATGTATACAGGGATACAACATCAAAACTCACAAGTAAAAATTCCGCCGGCAAGTCAAGTGAATTCAGTTTAGTCAAGAAATGGCCAGTATCCCTGTATACATCCATTGATCACTCCTATGGTTTAAATGTCGTCGATGTGGCCCTGGCCGGCACGGGGCTCTCTCTTGGGGCGCGCCGGCTGATCCTCGCCCTCTTGGAGATTGTCCTGAGGAGGAATTACTTTCTCTTCGGTGACACCTTCTACCAGCAAAAGCGGGGTGTGGCGATGGGGTCCAATGTGGCCCCCACCTACGCAAACATCTTCATGGCGGAGGTCGAGGATCGGCTGGTGTATCGCTCCATATTTTTTGAGAGAGTCCTGTGCTGGTGGCGCTACATCGACGACATTTTCTTGATTTGGACTGGCACCGTGCCTGAACTGGATGAGTTTCATGCGCACCTGAATTCTGGGGTCCGGGACCTGCAGTTCACCGTGATGCATTCTGCCCGTGAGCTGCAGTTCCTTGACGTCCGAATTCAGGTGCACAATGGAAGGATCTGTACTGATCTCTTCCAAAAACCTACAGACAGGAATACCTTGTTAATGTATGACAGTAGTCACCCTCGGAACATGGTGAGCTCCCTCCCGTGGAGTCAGCTACTTAGGGTACGCCGTATCGTATCGGATGACACCCTCTTTGGTATTAGGGTAGATGAGATGTGTAATAAGTTCAGCAGGAGAGGATATCCCATCAAATTGATCAACCGTACTAAGCATAGGATTACATCCATGGAACGTAGTGCCACTCTGGTAAGGAAATCCCAAAAACAGGAGACCCCCCGCATTCCATTTGTATCCATCTATGGGGGTGATAGCGGCAATATAGCCAACATCCTACGACAGGAATGGCGGATCCTACAGAAAGGATTGCCTACAGTCACTGAATTTTCAGTTCCCCCAATGATGGCATACAAACGGAGCCCTAACCTACGCGATAGATTGGTGAAGGCGGATATAGGGGGGAAGGACATCGAAAGACAGAAAAGGCTAGCACCACTGAGGAATGGTAATTTCCCTTGCCTTTCATGTTGCAACTGCGGTGGCATCATGAAAGGTGATGGTTTTACACATCCCTATAGTGGTAAACGGTTTAAGATCAAAGGTCATTTTACATGTAAATCCACGGATGTGGTGTACATGATACAGTGCCCATGCAGTTTGATCTATGTGGGGGAGACCACGATGGAAATGAGGGAAAGAATTAACAAACACAAAAGCACAATTAGAACAGGTGCACTTGACAAACCGGTTGCAAAACACTTCATTGACTGTAAACATTCCATTAATCAATTGAGATTTCGAGTTATTGACAGTGTAGGATACTTGAGAAGGGGTGGGGACAGGAAGGGAATCCTGAGGAAGAAGGAACTTAAATGGATCCATACCCTCAGGTCCCTCCAACCTTTTGGCCTGAATTTAGAGTTTAATGTCGCATCCATCGATTGATGATTGTCACTGTTTTGTCCTCTCAGTATAGTGACATCATGTTTTTAAATATATATGTGGCACATCCCTGGTGCAACAGTCTTTAGTCTATATGTCAAAGGACCATGTTGATGGTCCATATGTGATGTATATATGGGATACACCATCCAGATGATGGTTATGTGTGATTATTGTGCACCACACTTATGAAGTTATGCATTTTTCCATTAGCTGTTATGTGCGTGTATATGTGGGGTCAGGATTAATTTCCCTCTATAGTCATGTGATTATCGCTGTGAGCGGAGGTTCTGTAATATATAGACCCGGCCACTTTAGATACAGATCACACATGTAATAAGTAGTGGTGACCGTGGCGTCATCGTTGCCATGGCGCCGGTGTTCGCGCCGGGTCTTCATTGGCTACGTACCCCACGTGACTAACGCTATTGACGCACTGTTGTGCGCACTTGAGTGTGGGTCATGGGGTGGACGCACAAGCTGTGACGTCAGTGAGTGCGTCCTGCAGCACATTGGCTGGAGACACGTGCGCCGCCGGGAGTCATGGCAACGTATGACACTTCCGATATGCAAATACATTGAGATGCGGCTGCGCATTACAGATATTGGAACGCCGAGGTGAACAACACGAGCGGGGTGGACATATCATTAACTGTGAGTTGTAATATCAACATGTGTATACTATTGTGCAGTGATTTGTACTGATGATGTAACGGGGTGTGTCTTTTATGTGGGGGGTATATATATGCCTACCAGAATGTATGTCATTAGGCTTGACAAAGACTGGTGTACAGTCGAAACGTTGCCAATTGTGTCTGGAGGTACGAATAAAGGATCGTTTTGATATTGCGGAATGCTGCCGAAGCCATCTTCTTTTCTATATGTCATTACAGGCAAAGTCACAATCTCAGGTCCCCTTTGCTCAGGGGGTATGGATTAATTAGCTGACTGGAGTCTGACACTTTGAGCCTAGAATATTCAACCTTTTCACAAAATTCAAATTTTAAGTTGCATTACTGAAATAAATGAACTTTTGCACGATATTCTCATTTTTCGAGTTTCACCTGTACAGTCGTGGCCAAAAGTTTTGAGAATGACACAAATATTAGTTTTCACAAAGTTTGCTGCTAAACCGCTTTTAGATCTTTGTTTCAGTTGTTTCTGTGATGTAGTGAAATATAATTACACGCATTTCATACGTTTCAAAGGCTTTTATCGACAATTACATGACATTTATGAGCAGGGCTGGGACAAGGCCATTTGGTGCCCAGGGCGAAGATGGCAAACTGCGCCCCCCCCCCCCCCCGTTTTTAAGAAAGAATCAATGTTGTTTCAAAACAAGAATATACTTAAAGCAATAGAACAAAGGACTGTGGGACTTTGAAAGTCACAGACACTATAAAGTTCCCCCCCATCATCATGTGCCAGTATAAAGTCCCCCCCATCATCATGTGCCAGTTTTGTAATAAGCCCCCCCAATGTGCCAGTAACACTATTGTAAAAAAAAACACTTATACTTACCTAAGTGTCAGCGATGCGATGCAGCCTCTTCCTGTGTCCCACGCTGTAATGTAAGGCTCAGGCGGCACGATGACGTCATTGCGCCGGCCTCTGATAGGCTGCCGGCCTAGTGCCTGCAGCCAGGGGCGTACATAAAAATCACTGGGCCCCATAGCAGGAATCTAAATTGGGCCCCCATTCCCCTTTTATAGCCCCTCCCTTTGTTCCATGAACTATTCTTGCTGCTGCGTTTTATAATTTATGCCATCAGGGCCGGAATGGGATTACAAAACAGCCCTGGCACACAAAAGAGGTATAATAGATGCAGATGTATATTATATACAGCAGTGTACAGTTATGTGAGGTACGCGGTATAATAGATGCAGTGTGTACAGGTATATAGTATATTCCCTAGTGTTCTGATATGTGAGGTACAGGGTATAATAGATGCAGTGTGTACAGGTATATAGTATATACAGCAGTGTACTGATATGTGAGGTACGGGGTATAATATATGCAGTGTATACAGTATATACAGTAGTGTAATATGTGAGGTACGAGGTATAATAGATGCAGTGTGTACAGGTATATAGTAAATACAGCAGTGTATTGACACCTCGTACCTCACATATCAGTACACTGCTGTATATACTATATATCTGTACACACTGCATCTATTATACCTCGTACCTCACATATATAGTATATACAGAAGTGTACTGATATCTGTACACACAGCATCTATTATACCTCATACCTCACATATCAGTACACTGCGGTATATACTATATATCTGTACATATTGCATGTATAATACTGTGTAATATATGCAGTGTGTGTGCATGTATGTGTGTGTATATATATATATATATATATATATATATATACAGAGCAGTGTATTGATGTGACACATAGAAGGTATAATACTGTAGATGCAGTGTTTATAGAAATATGTGGTCAGTTATGCATTATAGTCACTGTGAGGTACATGAGGTAGTGGTAACTGTCTGAAGTAGTATACATGAGTGAGCAATGAGTAAAAACAGGGCATGGAGGGGGGGGGGGGGGAAATGATGAAAAGTGGAGGACCTCCTCTTACCTCTCCATTCCAGTCTGTATGGATCAATACAGAGCTGCTTGTGAACTTTTAATACTTGCTGTTAGGGGTTGAAGGACCTGTGATGATGTCATCACAGGTCCTGGCAGATGTACCTTTGAAACCTAGGAACTACACCATTTTTGGTGCAGTTCCTTTGCTAGATTCTGCAGGACCTGTGATGTTGAAGATGATGTCATCACAGGTTCTGGCAGATGCACTGTTCTAACCTGGGAACTACACTTTACACTGTGCAGTTCCCTTACAGGACCTGTGATGACATCATCAAAGGTCCTTTAGCTTTAGAAAGGTAAACAGGAGTAATTAGGGGGCGGGGCCTCTCCTCCACTTCGGTGCCTGCCTGCAGCCTATCAGAGGAAAGGGAAGGGACACGCCTCTCCCTCCCCTGCACCTCCGCTGGCACAGACAGTTTACAATGGAGATGAGCGCAATGGAAGCGCTCATCTCCCTGTGCCCGGCGGCGGCTGCTCACTTGGGGGGGGGGGGGTCATTTTAGTTGGGGGGGCACATGGGGGGGCACAGCATGATGTAGGGGGGGCCGTGGCTGGCACTTCACCTGCGCCCCCCTCCTGTCTGCAAATGGTAGCGCCCAGGGCACCCGCTCCTTCGGCCCCTGCCTTGTACCGGCCCTGTTTATGAGTCAGTATTTGCAGTGTTGGCCCTTCTTTTTCAGGACCTCTGATATCCGACTGGGCATGCTCTCAATCAACTTCTGGGCCAATTCCTGACTGATAGCAACCCATTCTTTCATAATCACTTCTTGCAGTTTGTCAGAATTAGTGGGTTTTTGTTTGTCCACCCGCCTCTTGAGGATTGACCACAAGTTCTTAATGGGATTAAGATCTGGGGAGTTTCCAGGCCATGGACCCAAAATGTCAACGTTTTGGTCCCCGAGCCACTTAGTTATGACTTTTGCCTTATGGCACGGTGCTCCATCGTGCTGGAAAATGCATTGTTCTTCACCAAACTGTTGTTGGATTGTTGGAAGAAGTTGCTGTTGGAGGGTGTTTTTGGTGCCATTCTTTATTCATGGCTGTGTTTTTGGGCAAAATTGTGAGTGAGCCCACTCCCTTGGATGAGAAGCAACCCCACACATGAATGGTCTCAGGATGCTTTACTGTTGGCATGACACAGGACTGATGGTAGCGCTCACATTTTCTTCTCCGGACAAGCCTTTTTCCAGATGCCCCAAACAATCGGAAAGAGGCTTCATCGGAGAATATGACTTTGCCCCAGTCCTCAGCAGTCCATTCACCAAACTTTCTGCAGAAGATCAATCTGTCCCTGATGTTTTTTTTGGAGAGAAGTGGCTTCTTTGCTGCCCTTCTTGACACCAGGCCATCTTCCAAAAGTCTTCGCCTCACTGTGCGTGCAGATGCGCTCACACCTGCCTGCTGCCATTCCTGAGCAAGCTCTGCACTGGTGGCACTCCGATCCCGCAGCTGAATCCTCTTTAGGAGACGATCCTGGCGCTTGCTGGACTTTCTTGGACGCCCTGAAGCCTTCTTCACAAGAATTGAACCTCTTTCCTTGAAGTTCTTGATGATCTTATAAATTGTTGATTGAGGTGCAATCTTAGTAGCCACAATATCCTTGCCTGTGAAGCCATTTTTATGCAACGCAATGATGGCTGCATGCGTTTCTTTGCAGGTCACCATGGTTAACAATGGAAGAACAATGATTTCAAGCATCACCCTCCTTTTAACATGTCAAGTCTGCCATTTTAACCCAATCAGCCTGACATAATGATCTCCAGCCTTGTGCTCGTCAACATTCTCACCTGAGTTAACAAGACGATTACTGAAATGATCTCAGCAGGTCCTTTAATGAATGCAATGAAATGCAGTGGAAAGGTTTTTTTGGGATTAAGTTAATTTTCATGGCAAAGAAGGACTATGCAATTCATCTGATCACTCTTCATAACATTCTGGAGTATATGCAAATTGCTATTATAAAAACTTAAGCAGCAACTTTTCCAATTTCCAATATTTATGTAATTCTCAAAACTTTTGGCCACGACTGTATATCCCAGACTGTATCCAGACTGCTGTTGGGGGAGACGTTAGCTACTTCTTCCCCCTCTAGAATATTTCACTTCCCAGCATCCATTGTATTTTGAGTTATAAAAATGTGTTCAAGTGGTTGCAAACATAAAGGAGAACCCTAAAGGCAGTAACATCTCAGGCTGCAGTTATATTAATTTCTGTTGATATAGGGGGAGCAGTTAGCTACTTCCTCTCCATAATATTACACTTCTCACTCCCAGCATTCCTTCTTTTTTCAAGTTCAGAAATAATTGTTTAACTAGTTAAAAACCTTAATGGCCCCCCATGTGTGCCAGTATATAAATAACGGGCCCCAATAGTGCTCCTCCCCCTCCATAATACCCCGCATGTGTGCGGGGTATTATGGAGGGCCCCCCCCCCCCCCCGTAGTGCTCCTTCCCCTCCATAGTGCCCCCCATGTGTGCCAGTATATAAATAAAGCCACCCAAATAGTGCTCCTCCCCCTCCATAGTGCTCCCCATGGTTGTCAGTATTTAAAATAGGGCCCCATAGTGCTCACCCTCCTCCATAGTGCCCCTCACGTGTGCCAGTACATAAGATATGGCCCCCAGTAGATGCTCCCATGAGTGCCAGATAGGGCCCCTAAATAAAAAAAACAAAAAAAAACACATATACTTACCTCTTTGACTCTTGTGTCCCGCGCTGTACGGCTCAGGCGGCATGCCGGCCTCTGATAGGCTACAAGCACTAGGCCTGCAGCCTATAAGAGGACTGGGGAAGGGAGACGCCTCTCCCCTGCCCCGCTGCAGCATCCATCTGTATCGCCGTCCTAAGGACGGTGGTACAGATGAATATAGAGAGATGAGCGCTTCCACAATCGAAGCGCTCATCTCCCCCTGCCGCCGGTAAGAAGGGGCCCCCTCCTGCACCGAACCAGCTGCACAGGCGGTATGTCCGCCCCTGATGGGAACCCTATGGGCAGTTACATCCCAGGTTGCAGTTATAGTAGGAAGAAAAGTTAGTTACTTCCTCCCTCTCCCACTTATTTTTCAAGTTAGAAAAGACCGTGTGCAACTGGTTAAAAACATACAGTGAATGGGAACCCTGTATCCAGTTACAGGTGAGAGTACAGACATATTCATTTATATTGATAGAAGGGGAGAAGATAGCTACTTCCTCCCACTCTAGAATATTACATTTCCCAGTAATCTTTGTGCTCGTCATTAGAAAAAATGTATTCAACTGGTTAAAACATGAATGAGACTTGTAGGGGCAGCTCCATCTCTGGCTGAGGTTATAGTCATTTCTGTTGAAATAGGAGGAGCAGTTAGCTACTTCCTCTCTAGAATATTACACTTCTCACTCCCAGCATTCCTTCCTTTTTCAAGTTCAAAAATAATTGTTCAACTAGTTAAAAACCTTAATGGGAATCCTATGGGCAGTTACATCCCAGGTTGCAGTTATAGTAGGAGGAGAAGTTAGCTACTTGCTCCCACTTCCACTTATTTTTTAAGTTAGAAAAGACCCTGTACAACTGGTTAAAAACATACAGTGAATGGGAACCCTATATTCAGTTACAGGTGAGAGTACTGACATATTCATTTATATTGATAGAAGGGGAGAAGTTAGCTACTTCCTCCCACTCTTGAATATTACAATTCCCAGTAATCGTTGTGCTCATCATTAGAAAAAAAAGTACTCAACTGGTTAAAATATAAATAAGAATCTTAAGGGCAGCTCCATCTCTGGCTGAGCTTATAGTAATTTCTGTTGGAATAGGAGGAAAAGTTAGCTACTTCCTCTCCAAAATATGTCACAGCCACTTCTGTGAGAAGGTCTGACAGACATCCTTTTCTACCTCTTGCATGATGTTCTTTGTTTTGGTTTCACTTTGTCATCTCATTTCCTTCTCCCAGGTGTCACCTATTTACACTAATACTCTTTCCTTTATATTCCCTCCCTTACTGCCTCACTTTGCGGTTTATACTACTTCCTGGATTGAATGTGTTCACTGCTGGAGACTTCTGCTGCTGCTTGTTCAGATAAGTCCTTTCATGTATTGTGTTTTCTTGCTGGCTTGATTCTAGGTGACCCTGACTCCCTCCGTATTAAGTGCAGGGAGCCGGTGGTCGTGTCCCCTCACTATTATAGGGTTTTCAGGTGTCAGACAGTCTAGGTACGAGGGCATGCAATCGTCTATCTCTGAGACCCTTGTATGTGCTTAGCGGTCAGGGTGAGCTCTTAGGGTTTTATAGGGGTCACCTTTATGCTCCTTAGTTTGGGATCAAGCCAGTCGGATGTTTATCCATAACTTCCAGCTATCTGCAACATCATCCGTGAAAAAAATATTACACTTCCCAGCATTCCTTATTTTTCTAGTTAGAAAAACTTGCTCAATTAGTCATAAATCTAAATGGGAACCCTATAGGCAATTATATCCCAGACAAAGTAGGAGGAGAAGTTAGCTACTCCCTCCTTCCTTGTTTTTCCAGTTAGAAAAGTACATACAAACATGAATGGAAACCCTATATCCAGTTACATCCAAAGCTACAGACATACACATTTCTATTGATATAGGAGGAGAAATTAGCTTCCTCCTCCTTCTCTAGAGTATTCCACTTCTCAGCATCCCTTCTTTTTCAAGTTCAAAAATACCCTATAGGCAGTAATATCTCAGGCTGCTTTTATATTCATTTATTGATATAGGGGGAGAAGTTAGCTACTTCCTCCCTCTCTAGACTATTACACGTCCCAGCATTCTTTATGCTTCATGTTAGAAAAAAAAAACCTGCTCAACTGGTTAAAACATAAATGGGAACCCTATAGGTAGTAACATTTAAGGCTGCAGTTATATTAATTATATTGATATAGGGGGAGAAGTTAGCTACTTCCTCCCTCTCTAGAATATTACATTACCCATCAATAATTGTTTTTCAAGTTAGAAAATAATTGTTCAACCAGTTAAAAAAAAAAAAAAAAAGGGAACCCTATGACCAGTAACATCCCAGGTTGCAGTTATAGTAGGAGGAGAAGTTTGCTACTTCGTCCCTCTCCTTCTGAACATTGGGTCACAGATTTCAGATCATGTCCCAAACTCTACAGGCACAGAGTTAATCAAACATGTCTCCTCACGGTGAAAAGGATCAGCAGGGGAGGGCGTTATAATTGTGATGACCAGGAGGAGCCTTTGGTGACTGGGTGACAGAGAAATTAACTCCACAGCAAATAATATGTTAGACAAACAGCTACCCATTGCAGAAACTATACTCATCCTCCTATGTCATATAAGATGTGAGGGGGAAGGGGGGTATTTTGTGAGCCCAGCCTACAGGTAAATTCCAAACTGAATGGTCTGTGACACTCTGTGGGGCAACTGAGCAAAACTTGCCCTTGAATGGAGCAGTATAATAAGCTTGATGTGAGGGTCCCCTGACAGAAAGAGGTGGAGTCCTTACATGTAAGTTGGATATGTGATGTCATTACGTAATTTTGTATTACTGGCGACTCCCTCTCAGTAATCACACCATCGGGGGTTGAGATAATTTTGAATATGTTTAATTATCATTCCTGAGCAATGTGCCCAATCTGCAATCTGGAGACCGCAATAAGCCGCCCTTGTGGCAGGATGCACGTGGATGGCAACACCTTGAATGCAGCAATCATGGCCGCTCATTATGGGCTGCGTGACTCAGCTCCGCTGAGTAATTGCAAAATCATTTTTATATGATGATTAATGAGAACAGATAACAATATCCCCGATATTTCCCCGAGGCCGTATCTGGCCGAGGCAATTATTATCTGCAGAGCTGTAATTAAAGGGGCAGCAACGGTCATTTATCACATGAGTATCAGGAAATCGAATGCTGTTAAAGAAGGTCCCCTGACAAATGACCCCCAAATTCTCAGTCAGAGGCAGGAAAAGCTTACCTACCTGCCCAGTATAGGTAATAATTGTAGCTTCTGGGCCCTAATGCAAAATTTGCACCTGGGCCCTCTCCTATTGTTCTTTCTTAGGTGACAGATGGACTTTTTGAGCCCCTACAGGGACTGTAAAAATTAGGAATTCCTTTACTTGATACATAGTTTCCAGAAACATAAATGAAAGGGATGGCGTCAGGGGCGGACTGGGAACTTAAAGTGGCCCTGGAAAAAACACTAAAAGTGGCCCCGTATTGTAGTCTGGTTCAAATTGATGGAAGGCAGGGCCAACACAAGTAGGCGGGGCCAGCAGTACCATATTGTGGCACATTATACCATCCCAACAGAACCAAATACCACAGTCCATCACAAAATACTGCCGCCAGCAGCACAAAATACATCCCCGGAAACTTGGGGCTGGCCGTGAGGCGGCCTCAGACGGCCCCCTGGGCATTGGCCCACCGGGAAGTTTCCCTGCAAGGTCTATGGCCAATCCACCCCTGGGTGACGTTGACTGCAAATGGGTACAAAGGGGTGGTTTATTTTTGTAAATTTACCCTTGTGGGCCCTAATGCAAAATCTGCACCCGGGCCCCCACGTATTGTGCCTTCTTAGATGACGGAGGGACTTTTTGGGCCCCTACAGGGACTGTAAAACTAGGAATTCCTTTACTTGATACATAGTTTCCAGAAACATGAAGGAAAGGGGTGGCGTTGACTGCATGTTGGTACAAAGGGGCGGTTTATTTTTGTAAATTTACCCCAAGGTGGGTGGTTTGTGGGTATTTCAGAGGGCGGTCCCGGTGGAGGTGCGCCTGAATTTTATCATCAGCTATGTATTAAATTATGACTCAATTAAAGCTGTATCAAAACTGGATTGAGAAAAATACGTTTTTGCACCATTTTTGGTATGGTTGCGGGTTATACAAGTGAAACAAAGACTTCTGTCAACAGATTTGTACCTATGACACTGGCTGACCTGTTACATGTGCGCTTAGCAGCTGAAGGCATCTGTGTTGGTCCCACGTTCATATGTTTTCATATATGCAAATGAGCCTCTAGGAGCAATGGGGGCGTTGCCGTTACACCTAGAGACTCTGCTCTCTCTGCACTTTGATTGAAATAACCAGTCAGGGTAAATGTGATCATGTCTGGTCCCGTCAATCAAAGTGCAGAGGTCGTGGCAGTTGCAGAGGGAGCAGAGCCTCTAGGTGTAATGGCAACGCCCCCGTTGCTCCTAGGGGCTCATTTGCATATATTAAAACATCCTTTTTCACAGCAATGCGGGCACATAGGAACATGGGACCAACACAGATGCCTTCAGCTGCCAAGCGCACATGTAACAGGTCAGCCAGTGTCATAGGTACAAAACTGCTGACAGATGCCCTTTAAATATATGTGTAGTGACTAACAAAATCTGCATTCAACTTTTTTGACTTTGCAGAGCAACTTAGATATGGAAAATAGTGTTGTTTCTAGCGTTTGAGGAGCCTGAGAACAGTGTGAATTGAGACAGGAAGAGGGATATCAGGGTTGACTGCAGAGACATCCGAACATTCAGGTTTTGAGTGGAGTTATACCTAATAATACATAAACAAGACAGAGGAGCGTGCCGCGTTCCGCAGCAGGCTGGCACTGAGCGAGCGGTTTTCTCCTACGTGCCGCTTCTTGCCGTGTTGTTCTCCTTTCTCTTGCGCCATTCCATTTCCCAGACACCAGATTACACAACCGCAGATAATGTCTGCTGGATATTTCACCTTGACAGCTGATCTCTATCTGATGTAGACTAGAATTCAGGGAATGAGAAGAGCGAGGACAAGCCGCATCTCTCTGGCTGCGGCTATGGCTCAAGGCTGATTCCTGTCACTGGCGGAGTACTCGTGGGGGTTAACGGTCGTGCCCCTCGGTATACTGCACCCAGGGTATAAACAGGGTCGGGGAGGGGGATTGTGGACTTTGCTTATACAGCTGGTTTCATAAGTTTACACACCCCAGGCAGAATGTGCAATTTTGAAGAAAAATTTTTGCCCTCGCGGGCAGGGTGCTCTCTCCTTCAGTACCAGTCTGAAACTCATCTTGTTCATGCTTAGTGCAATTGTTTTGTATTATCTATGTGCACCGCTCCTCATATGTACAGCGCCATGGAATGAATGGTGCTATAATAATAATAATAAATAAAAAAAGCATACTGCACAAGTCAATGGGGGACGTATGCCACTATATACCTATACAGTAGCATTTCAGAGCCTTCTGTGAGAGGTATATGTGGTGCAAAAGAGAGTTAGACCAGCACCTCCAACCTACAGTACAGAACAAAAGTTTGGACACACCTTCTCATTCAAAGAGTTTTCTTTATTTTCATGACTATGAAGGCATCAAAACTATGAATTAACACATGTGGAATTATATACATAACAAACAAGTGTGAAACAACAGAAAATATGTAATATTCTAGGTTCTTCAAAGTAGCCACCTTTTGCTTTGATTACTGCTTTGCACACTCTTGGCATTCTCTTGATGAGCTCCAAGAGGTAGTCCCCTGAAATGGTCTTCCAACAGTCTTGAAGGAGTTCCCAGAGATGCTTAGCACTTGTTGGCCCTTTTGCCTTCACTCTGCGGTCCAGCTCACCCCAAACCATCTCGATTGGGTTCAGGTCCGGTGACTGTGGAGGCCAGGTCATCTGGCGCAGCACCCCATCACTCTCCTTTATGGTCAAATAGCCCTTACTTTCAAAGTTTTCCCAATTTTTCGGCTGACTGACTGACCTTCATTTCTTAAAGTAATGATGGCCACTCGTTTTTCTTTACTTAGCTGCTTTTTTTCTTGCCATAATATAAATTCTAACAGTCTATTCAGTAGGACTATCAGCTGTGTATCCACCTCACTTCTCCTCAACGCAACTGATGGTCCCAACCCCATTTATAAGGCAAGAAATCCCACTTATTAAACCTGACAGGGCACACCTGTGAAGTGAAAACCATTTCAGGGGACTACCTCTTGAAGCTCATCAAGAGAATGCCAAGAGTGTGCAAAGCAGTAATCAAAGCAAAAGGTGGCTACTTTGAAGAACCTAGAATATGACATATTTTCAGTTGTTTCACACTTGTTTGTTATGTATATAATTCCACATGTGTTAATTCATAGTTTTGATGCCTTCAGTGTGAATCTACAATTTTCATAGTCATGAAAATAAAGAAAACTCTTTGAATGAGAAGGTGTGTCCAAACTTTTGGTCTGTACTGTATATCTAAAGGGAATACAGGAGCACGCTACTATGGCTGCAATGCAAAAGCAAACAAAAACTACAAGTAGCAGAACACTGCTTCATGCACAAAGACAGATGCAAACATTGAAAACACAAAATGTGAACCGCATTACTGCTATACCTACTATATGAAAATTAGAAGCTCTTTGCACATTTTTGATCAATATGTCGGGTTAAGAGGTATACATGGTGGCTCGGCAATGATGTCTTGGATGTTATATACCTTTAGGCAGGATACCGAAGGGTGCTTCAATGCACTGTCAAGAAAGGCACTTTGATTTAGGTTTTATTGCACTGTACATTTGTGGCAGTAAATGAGTAACTGCCACATACACGGCAAAGGCTGAGCTGAGCCAGAGGTCAGCGGGGAGATCACACTATGTAGCCCATTCCCCTAGTTGATATGGCCAGAGCCCCATGGTCATTGCAGGCAGAGGCGTGCAGAGAGTGATAGAGAGCACTGGTAACACTATAGCTCGTGAGCATGAGAGCCTGCTGACTCCTGTGTGATGGTTAGCTAGCAAGTGGAGGTCAGTGACGTTTGCACACCACCTCCGAGCCTAGTGAGGGTCAAGATGCTGAGCAGCACAGTGGATAGCAGGGGTAGCCACTATACTTCCTAGCCCCTGTACCTTGAAGTATCAGAGTACCTGTTAAGGAGCCAGGCCTGAGTTAGAGAGATCAGCCAACTTGTTACAAGTAATGCCTGCAGTGAAGTAGAGTAGGAACTGTGCTTATTTCACACTAGCTGCAAGGAACTCCGGCGGATCTGTGCTGGAACAGCCTTCTGGAGTTCCTTGCCGCTAGTGTGAAAGGGGCCTAAGCCTTGAGCCCTAGATGCCAGTACAAAGTGTGCATCAGAGCAGGCAGAGGCAGACAGAGAGGGATCCCTGGGAAACTCTGCAGCTGGTGAGACTGAGAGCCAGCAAGTAGATGTGGGGGACGCCTGCACATTGGTAGACCAGTGAGGGCCAACTGCTGGAGCACACTGAAGCATCAGAAGACCTGTGGAGGAGCCAGGCTCGAGATAGAGAGATCTACCAGTTTGTTTCAAGTAAAGCCTGCAGTGGAGGTGGGAAACGTTTGCACATTGGTAGACCGTCTAAGGGTCTAGTGAGGGCCAACTGCTGGAGCACACTGAAGCATCAGAAGACCTCTGGAGGATCCAGGTTTGAGATGGAGAGATCAGCCAGCTTTTTTCAAGTAAAGCCTCTGTGTTCAGAGAGTGCACCATGGCCTGTGGATGTTTGTGCAAAGTATGCGTCAGTGGAAGCATTGAACAAGACCCACTGGTTCTGATGGAGACAGGGGTTAAGTGGCAAGCACAGAGCAAGAGGTTCAAAAGACAGGAGGTTGGAGCAGGTCTGGACACATGGCATGGACAGGAGCTTGAAGACATGAGGCACAAAGGAGTGGAAAAAGTACTGAGGCACGAGGTGTGGCTGGAGGATCATGAGGTGTTTGACAGGAGACTGGAAGTGGAGACAGAACACACAAGGACATTGCTCCAGACCACTGGGTCCAACCTTAAGCTCTCCGGCTATGGTGAAACCGACTGCTGCCGGTGGTCCAAAAATGGAGGAGCAGTCATCTGACACTTCCCCCTGTGTAACTGTCAGTGTAGGCACAGGAGGCAGTGCTTGTCAATCCTGCCTTCCCCTCGGGATCTTATCTAACGTGTTGTACAATCACATATAAAAATAATTAAAAGAGAAGCTTTTCTGTTCTCCTGAGACGTCTTCTTAGACGAGGTCAATTCTGAGCTTTCATCTGTTGAAAGATGTTGTGTGACAACCCCTAAAGGCAACCATTACTGTATCCATAGGGTTGTCACCCTGCTGTCCACAGACCCAGAATGGCATATAAATAAACATGATTATGTGGTGCTACATGTCCTTTTACTCTATTCTCTTACTGTGTGTCAGTACTCACTGACATTTGGGCATTCTGTTCATGAACTAGGAAGGTCAGAATGATCAGAAGGTTTTCAGCTCTCCATAGACCTGTCCTCACATGTGACTGTGCTGACGTGTGTGTGGTTCTCCCTGTTTTCCTGTATCTTCTTCTGGTGTCAGTCATCTCAGACCAAGTGAAGGAGACCTGGAGGCTGCAGGAGAGGTGAGCGGGTTCAGGGCAGGTAACACTGATTCATCCCTGAGGAGCCCGAGGCTCAGACAAGAGGTTCACTCATCATCACCCAATGTAAGCAAACATTTCACCCAGTGTCTGCCCCACAAAGGAGGCGCTGCACCGCCAAACACCACTGCCTGATACCAGCTATCTATTATCTATGCCTGTCTATCTGTCTGTCTATCCATACATACAGACATATAGTAAGTATAGCAGTAATGCAATTTACTTTTTCATCTACAGTGCCTTGCAAAAGTATTCACCCCCCTTGACTTTTTTCGTATTTTGTTACATTACAGCCTTATCTGAATTTTATGTGATGGATCAGAACACAATAGTCTAAGTCGGTGAAGTGAAATGAGAAAAATATATAAATAAAACTATTGTTTAGAAATAGAAAACAGAAAATTGCCCTGTGCGTATGTATTCACCCCCTCTGTTAGGAAGCCCATAAAAAGCTCTGGTGCAACCAATTACCTTCAGAAGTCACATAATTAGTGAAATGATGTCACCTGTGTGCAATCTAAGTGTCACATCATCTGTCATTGCATATACACACCAGAGGCTGCAAAACCTAAGCAACAGGCATCACTAACCAAACACTGCCATGAAGACCAAGGAACTCTCCAAACAAGTAAGGGACAATGGTGTTGAGAAGTACAAGTCAGGGTTAGGTTATAAAAAAATATCCAAATCTTTGATGATCCCCAGGAGCCAAATGGAAAGAACATGGCACAACAGCAAACCTGCCAAGAGACGGCCGCCCACCAAAACTCACGGACTGGGCAAGGAGGGCATTAATCAGAGAGGCAGCACAGAGACCTAAGGTGACCCTGGAGGAGCTGCAGAGTTCACAGCAGAGACTGGAGGATCTGTACATAGGACGACAATAAGCCGTACGCTCCATAGAGTTGGGCTTTATGGCAGAGTGGTCTGAAGAAAGACATTACTTTCAGCTAAAAACAAAAAGGCGCATTGTGAGTTTGCGAAAAGTCATGTGGGAGACTCCCAAAATGTATGGAGGACGGTGCTCTGGTCTGATGAGACTAAAATTGTACTTTTCGGCCATCAAAGAAAACGCTATGTCTGGCGCAAACCCGACACATCACCCAAAGAACACCATCCCCACAGTGAGACCTGGTGGTGGCAGCATCATACTGGGGGGACGGGACTGGGAAACTGGTCAGAGTGGAGGGAAAGATGGATGGTGCTAAATACAGGGATATCCTTCAGCAGAACCTGTCCCACTCTGTGCGTGATCTGAGGCTAGGACGGAGGTTCTCCTTCCAGCCGGACAATGACTCCAAACACACGGCTAAAGCAACACTTGGGTGGTTTAAGGGGAAACATGGAAATGTGTTGGAATGGCCGAGTCACAGCCCAGATCTCAATCCAATAGAAGATCTGTGGTCAGACTTGAAGATTGCTGTTCACAAGAGCAAAACCATCCGACCTGAAGGAGCTGGAGCCGTTCTGCAAGGAGGAACGGGCAACAATCCCAGCGGTGAGATGTGGCGACTGCTCATAGAGACTTATCCAAAGCCACTTGGAGCTGTGATTGCCGCAGAAGACGGCTCTACAAAGTACTGACTTTAGGGGGGTGAATAGTTCTGCACATTGACTTTTTCTGTTATTTTGTCCTATTTGTCGTTTGCTTCACAATAAAAAAAGAAAAAACATCTTCATAGTTGTCGGCATGTGCTGTAAATTACATGATGCAAATCCTCATACAATCCATGTTAATTCCAGGTGGTGAGGCACCAAAACACGAAAAAAGTCAAAGGGGGGGTGAATACTTTTGCAAGGCACTGTATTCACCATTCAGCTGTGTCTTTGTCCATTAAGCAGTCTGCTGCTACTTGTAGTTCTACGCATTATATTGTAGCCAAGGCAGCGTTCACCTGCACCCTTATTTATATACATTATGGAGGTGCTGGTTTAATCTTCTTTTGTGTTATGTATCCGTCTATCTCTCTGGCTCAGGAGAGGGGCATTATATGTAAAGAGGCCATTACTGGGGGGCATTATACGTGAAGAGGCAATGGCGTAGCTATAGAGGTCGCAACTGCAACTGGGCCCCTTTGCCAATTGCAGTATATTTCATTTATAAGAGGCAGTGCGTCTTATAAAGCGACTACTAGTGATCACTTCCATTATGGAAGCGCTCACAAGTCTGCAGGAGACGGGGGAAGTGAAGCGCTCTCAGCACTCACCTCTCCCTGCTTGATCTTCTCTGGGCGCCGCGCTGCTATGTCCTGACTGTGTACAGCGTGCACTGTGACCTAACGTTGTACGCAGTCAGGTGACAGTGCAGCGCGGGCCACAAGAATCAGAGAGTGGGGACTAAAGTAGAGAACACTGGACCTGCAGAGGAGCGGCAGAGAGGAGAGGTAAGTTTATTTATTTTGGGTCTGATCTGAGGTCTGATATGAGGGTCTGAGGTCTGATATGGGGGTCTGAGGATCTGATATGGGGGTCTGAGGATCTGATATGGGGCTCTGATGTGAGGTGTAATATGGGGGGTCTGATCTAAGGATCTGATATGGAGTCTGATCTGAGGTGTGATATGGAGGTCTGATCTGAGGATCTGATATGGGGCTCTAAGGATCTCATATGGGGTTCTGATCTGAGGTGTGATATGGGGGTCTGATCTGAGGATCTGATATGGGGCTCTAAGGATCTGATATGGGGTTCTGACCTGAGGTGTGATATGGAGGTCTGATCTGAGGTGTGATATGGGGGTCTGATCTGAGGTGTGATATGGGGGTCTGATCTAAGGATCTGATATGGGGTTCTGATCTGAGGTGTGATATGGGGGTCTGATCTGAGGATCTAATATGGGGGTCTGATCTGAGGATCTGATATGGGGGTCTGATCTGAGGTGTGATATGGGGGTCTGATTTGAGGATCTGACATAGGGGTCTGATCTGAAAGGTAAGGGGATATTTTTTGTACTGGAGCACATTTTAAGGAGAATTATTACTACTGAGGGATTATGAGGAACATTATTACTAATATGGGCACAATGGGACATTATTACTGTCGGAGGCACTGTTAACACTATGCACTCTGGCAGATAATTATTACCATTGTTGGGACTTTGGGGGGCACTGTTACTGGGGGGGCACCTTAGCACAGTATCAGCTTGGCACAATTATTTTTAGGGGACATTATGTTTACACTATTAGTGTCAGGGACACTATTTGCTGGGTTATTTTTTTGGGCACTGTGTGCCAATAATTATTGAAGGGGCACTACCTGTGTGGTACTAGTATTTTTAGGGGGACTCTTTCTGCAGTATAGTATTGGGGAGCACAGTGGGCACAGTTTTTTTTTAAGGGTGGCAGGATGGGGTGTTGAGGTTGGTGGATGATGGAAAAGTAGGAAACTAAGATGTCTGTTTGTCAAACCCTGCAGAGAGAAGAGATGGCTGAAAGAAGTCATCATGGCGGTCTGGTCTGAAAGGAGAAGATGAGGAAAGAGAACGTCTACATCAGTGTTTCCCAAGCAGTGTGCCTCCAGCTGTTGCAAAACTACATCTCCCAGCATGCCGCACAGCCAAAGGCTGTGCGGGCATGCTGGGAGTTGTAGTTTTGCAACAGCTGGAGGCACACTGGTTGGGAAACACTGGTCTACATCATAGGAGACATCACTGGATGTAAGAGGTACATATGTGGGACTGTATTTCCCTGTATGTTCTGTAGCGCTGCATGTAATGTTTTCCATGTATGTCTATAACAGAAGGGCTGGAGGGAAGGGGTTAGGTTGAGAATTTGGCATGGGGGGGCAGCGTTTTCAATTTTTGTTTTGCCTCAGGCAGCAGAAAGGCTAGGGGTGCAACCCTGCCCCTGGCCACAAAGCACTGAGCGAAAGAGGGGCCCAAGCTAAACTCCTGAACCAGGGCCCATGAGCCTTTTATGAGGGCACTGTAATGAGGGCACTACTCTGGGGCATTATATGTAAAGATGGCACTACAGGGGGCATTATAGCTACTGGGGCCTGAGACCTAGATGGGGGTGATTACTGAGTGGGGACAAAACAGGAGGCATTCATACTAAATAGGTGTGTCCAGTCTATCTATCTATCTATCTATCTATCTATCTATCTATCTATCTATCTCATATCTATCTATTTATCCATCCATCCAGTCTTTCCTCTGTAACCAGAAGACAGTGACAGGACCTTCTCTGTCTTTTTCCCATATTCGGACATATAATCCCCCATATATCCGTCAGTAGATAATGGCTGGCAGTTGGTTATTTCCTCCTCTGTTCTATAAATTCCCTCATATGAAATAACTTTGTGATAGGCCACAATCTAAAAATACTGCCATCCCTCACCACTTCCTCATGTTTTAGGTTTTTGGTCGTTATCATTAGGAAAAGGCCTTGTGACAGCAGATACGTGGGCGCAGCGCGGTGTGTCACGCCGCTCTGTCCACATCTGCCGCAGATGTCAGACATCACATGAGGGGCTGCAAGGAGAAACAGGGGGCAGTGACGGCCAACGGGTGTGCGGTGGAAGGAAGGTCAGCGGGTGCGCCGCCCAAGGGTTAACTAGGATATTTGTGACCAAATTAGATACTTTCTTGCAAAAGAGCAAACATCAGACCAAGAAATGTCAGTGATCCAGAAACCATATATATATTAGAAGAATCCGCGGCGCTCTATGTCTTCAAGGCGTTTCTGTGTTTATTTTCACCAAACAAGCGACGTATATGTGATATAACATAGTGGGACATATACACTGCTCAAAAAAATAAAGGGAACACAAAAATAACACATCCTAGATCTGAGTTAATTAAATATTCTTCTGAAATACTTTGTTCTTTACATAGTTGAATGTGCTGACAACAAAATCACACAAAAATAAAAAAATGGAAATCAAATTTTTCAACCCATGGAGGTCTGGATTTGGAGTCACACTCAAAATTAAAGTGGAAAAACACACTACAGGCTGATCCAACTTTGATGTAATGTCCTTAAAACAAGTCAAAATGAGGCTCAGTAGTGTGTGTGGCCTCCACGTGCCTGTATGACCTCCCTACAACGCCTGTGCATGCTCCTGATGAGGTGGCGGACGGTCTCCTGAGGGATCTCCTCCCAGACCTGGACTAAAGCATCTGCCAACTCCTGGGCAGTCTGTGGTGAAACGTGACGTTGGTGGATAGAGCGAGACGTGATGTCCCAGATGTGCTCAATTGGATTCAGGTCTGGGGAACGGGCGGGCCAGTCCATAGCATCAATGCCTTCGTCTTGCAGGAACTGCTGACACATTCCAGCCACATGAGGTCTAGCATTGTTTTGCATTAGGAGGAACCCAGGGCCAACCGCACCAGCATATGGTCTCACAAGGGGTCTGAGGATCTCATCTCGGTACCTAATGGCAGTCAGGCTACCTCTGGCGAGCACATGGAGGGCTGTGCGGCCCTCCAAAGAAATGCCACCCCACACCATTACTGACCCAATGCCAAACCGGTCATGCTGGAGGATGTTGCAGGCAGCAGAACGTTCTCCACGGCGTCTCCAGACTCTGTCACGTCTGTCACATGTGCTCAGTGTGAACCTGCTTTCATCTGTGAAGAGCACAGGGCGCCAGTGGCAAATTTGCCAATCTTTGGTTTTCTCTGGCAAATGCCAAACGTCCTGCACGGTGTTGGGCTGTAAGCACAACCCCCACCTGTGGACGTCGGGCCCTCATATCACCCTCATGGAGTCTGTTTCTGACCGTTTGAGCAGACACATGCACATTTGTGGCCTGCTGGAGGTCATTTTGCAGGGCTCTGGCAGTGCTCCTCCTGTTCCTCCTTGCACAAAGGCGGAGGTAGCGGTCCTGCTGCTGGGTTGTTGCCCTCCTACGGCCTCCTCCACATCTCCTGATGTACTGGCCTGTCTCCTGGTTTCGCCTCCATGCTCTGGACACTACACTGACAGACACAGCAAACCTTCTTGCCACAGCTCGCATTGATGTGCCATCCTGGATAAGCTGCACTACCTGAGCCACTTGTGTGGGTTGTAGACTCCGTCTCATGCTACCACTAGAGTGAAAGCACCACCAGCATTCAAAAGTGACCAAAACATCAGCCAGGAAGCATAGGAACTGAGAGTTGGTCTGTGGTCACCACCTGCAGAACCACTCCTTTATTGGGGGTGTCTTGCTAATTGCCTATAATTTCCACCTGTTCTCTATCCCATTTGCACAACAGCATGTGAAATTGATTGTCACTCAGTGTTGCTTCCTAAGTGGACAGTTTGATTTCACAGAAATGTGATTGACTTGGAGTTACATTGTGTTGTTTAAGTGTTCCCTTTATTTTTTTGAGCAGTGTATGTATATATATATACAGTGGGGGAAATAATTATTTGACCCCTCACTGATTTTGTAAGTTTGTCCAATGACAAAGAAATGAAAAGTCTCAGAACAGTATCATTTCAATGGTAGGTTTATTGTAACAGTGGCAGATAGCACATCAAAAGGAAAATCAAAAAAAATAACTTTAAATAAAAGATAGCAACTGATTTGCATTTCATTGAGTGAAATAAGTATTTGAACCCTCTAACAAAAAAAGACTTAATACTTGGTGGAAAAACCCTTGTTTGCAAGCACAGAGGTCAAACGTTTCTTGTAATTGATGACCAAGTTTGCGCACATTTTAGGAGGAATGTTGGTCCACTCCTCTTTGCAGATCATCTCTAAATCCCTAAGGTTTCGAGGCTGTCTCTGTGCAACTCTGAGCTTGAGCTCCCTCCATAGGTTTTCGATTGGATTAAGGTCCGGAGACTGACTAGGCCACTCCATGACCTTAATGTGCTTCTTCTTGAGCCACTCCTTTGTTGCCTTTGCCGTATGTTTTGGGTCATTGTCGTGCTGGAACACCCATCCACGACCCATTTTCAGTTTCCTGGCAGAGGGAAGGAGGTTGTCGCTCAGGATTTCACGATACATGGCTCCGTCCATTTTCCCCGTTTATGCGAATAAGTTGTCCTGTGCCCTTAGCAGAAAAACACCCCCAAAGCAAAATGTTTCCACCCCCATGCTTGACGGTGGGGACGGTGTTTTGGGGGTCATAGGCAGCATTTTTCTTCCTCCAAACACAGCGAGTTGAGTTAATGCCAAAGAGCTCTATTTTGGTCTCATCAGACCACAGCACCTTCTCCCAGTCACTCTCTGAATCATTCAGGTGTTCATTGGCAAACTTCAGACGGGCCTGCACATGTGCCTTCCTGAGCAGGGGGACCTTGCGAGCCCTGCAGGATTTTAATCCATTGCGGTGTAATGTGTTTCCAATGGTTTTCTTGGTGACTGTGGTCCCTGCTAATTTGAGGTCATTAACTAACTCCTCCCGTGTAGTTCTAGGATGCTTTTTCACCTTTCTCAGAACCATTGACACCCCACGAGGTGAGATCTTGCGTGGAGCCCCAGAGCGAGGTCGATTGATGGTCATTTTGTGCTCCTTCCATTTTCGAACAATCGCACCAACAGTTGTCACCTTCTCTCCCAGCTTCTTGCTAATGGTTTTGTAGCCCATTCCAGCCTTGTGCAGGTCTACAATTTTGTCTCTGACATCCTTGGACAGCTCTTTGGTCTTTCCCATGTTGGAGAGTTTGGAGTCTGCTTGATTGATTGATTCTGTGGACAGGTGTCTTTTATACAGGTGACTAGTTAAGACAGGTGTCCTTAATGAGGGTGACTAATTGAGTAGAAGTGTCTAACCACTCTGTGGGAGCCAGAACTCTTAATGGTTGGTAGGGGTTCAAATACTTATTTCACTCAATGAAATGCAAATCAGTTGCTATCTTTTATTTAAAGTTATTTTTTTCGATTTTCCTTTTGATGTGCTATCTGCCACTGTTACAATAAACCTACCATTGAAATGATACTGTTCTGAGACTTTTCATTTCTTTGTCATTGGACAAACTTACAAAATCAGTGAGGGGTCAAATAATTATTTCCCCCACTGTATATATATATATACAAGAATTGATTGAATAAAGGGGTCAGGAACCACCTCAAAAGGTCAGCCCCTCCCCTTTCCTAATCACATATAGAGTGAACATATGTAACCCTCACAAGGTCCAGATGTGTATCATACATGGGTCACCCCATTACCAGACAGAATAATTTAGGTGTCACAAGGCTACAACAGTAGGTCATCACACTAAAGGCTCGTTCACACGACTGTGCCGTTTTGCGGTCTGCAAATTGCGGATCCGCAAAAAACGGATGCCGCCCGTGTGCCTTCCGCAATTTGTGGAACAGAACAGGAGGCCCATCAAAGAAATGCCTATTCTTGTCCGCAAAACGGACAAGAATAGGACAGGACTTTTGCGAGGCCACGGAACGGAGCAACGGATGCGGACAGCACACAGAGTGCTGTCCGCATCTTTTGCGGACTCATTGAAATGAAAGGTTCCGTATATGGACCGTATGCGGAACACAGAAAACAGCCCGTATACGGAACGCAAAATAAGTTCATGTGAACAAGCCCTAAGGCCTCTTGCACACGACCGTATGTTTTTTTTAGTGTTTTGCGGTCCGTTGTTCACGGATCTGTTGTTCCGTTGTGTTTCCGTTTACATTCCGTTTTTCCGTATGGCATATACAGTATACAGTAATTACATAGAAAAAAACGGACTGGGCATAAAATTTTCAATAGATGGTTCCGCAAAAACTGAACAGATGCAGAAGACATACGGAGTACATTCCGTATGTGTGCTGTTTTTTTTTTTGCGGACTCATTGACTTGAATGGAACCTTGGAACGTGATTTGCGGGCAATAATAGGACATGTTCTAGCACATTTCAACAGAACGGAAATACGGAAACGGAATGCATACGGAGTACATTCCGTTTTTTGCGGATCCATAGTTACGAATGGTTCCGTATACGGACCGCATACGGAACGCAAAAAACGGCCCGTAAACGGGGGGAAAAAAAGTCTAGTTACAAGTGTGAACACTTGACAGCGTCGAATATATTTCAACTCGGTCCTTTTGGTGGGATCAACCCAGTAGCCCTCAAAGCTCGAAAAGAGCAACTATCCTATGCTGCTCATACCAATATCAATCATTATACATATGCTGAGGCGGACGCAAGCACCGGAGTTACAGACCGGGAGAACGAGAATACAAGGATAACCCGCCAGTGGGAAACGGGAATCCTACACCGCGACTAGGGACATATGGCAACAACGACGACTGTATTGGGAGTCCAGCAGGCCGAGGCTCAACGCCACCAAATGGTCCTTCTGAGAGGTCTCAGTGAGTAGTGCTGTCTCATCCCCTTCTTTTCTTTGATGCCATCTATATATTAGCATCTATGTAATAGTACCAACCATATTAGTGTCCATACGATAATACCAGCTATATTAGCACCCATATAACAGTACCAGCCAAATCAGTGTCTGTATAATAGCGCCAACCATATTAGTGTCCATATAATAACAGTTATATCAGTGCCCAGTTGCCATAAGGTAGTGCCCATGGTTATTTTAACGACAGTGTTGCCCCAGTACCAGCTCCATTGAGATCCCTCAAGATACAATGTCCTCAGGATACAATATTTTCAGCACACAATGCCTCGGACTCAGATCCAACCAATCCAGGCCACTTCTCTGGTAAAATGTTGCTTTATCTGTCTTAGTTATCTGCTTATTTTTCTTAAATCTTCATTTTCTCTTATCTTGGATGACATTTTGGGGCTTTGGAACAGATTACTCAACTTACAATGGTTTCATCTTACAATGGTCGTCCTGGAACCAATTAATATTGTATCTTGAGGGACCACTGTAGTAGCATTTACTGCATATTACCACCACATAACAGTACCAATCATGTTAGTAGTCATATAATGCCATCTATACCATTTGCCAAACAGTAGTACCACCCATATTAGTGCCCATATAATACCACCTGTATACAGTTGCAAGAAAAAGTATGTGAACCCTTTGGGATGATATGGATTTCTGCACAAATTGGTCATAAAATGTGATCTGATCTTCATCTAAGTCACAACAATAGACAATCACAGTCTGCTTAAACTAATAAACACACAAAGAGTTAAATGTTACCATGTTTTTATTGAACACACCATGTAAACATTCACAGTGCAGGTGGAAAAAGTATGTGAACCCCTAGACTAATGACATCTCCAAGAGCTAATTGGAGTGAGGTGTCAGCCAACTGGAGTCCAATCAATGAGATGAGATTGGAGGTGTTGGTTACAGCTGCCCTGCCCTATAAAAAACACACACCAGTTCTGGGTTTGCTTTTCACAAGAAGCATTGCCTGATGTGAATGATGCCTCGCACAAAAGAGCTCTCAGAAGACCTACGATTAAGAATTGTTGACTTGCATAAGGCTGGAAAGGGTTATAAAAGTATCTCCAAAAACCTTGCTGTTCATCAGTCCACGGTAAGACAAATTGTCTATAAATGGAGAAAGTTCAGCACTGCTGCTACTCTCCCTAGGAGTGGCCGCCCTGTAAAGATGACTGCAAGAGCACAGCGCAGACTGCTCAATGAGGTGAAGAAGAATCCTAGAGTGTCAGCTAAAGACTTACAGAAGTCTCTGGCATATGCTAACATCCCTGTTAGCGAATCTACGATATGTAAAACACTAAACAAGAATGGATTTCATGGGAGCATACCACAGAGGAAGCCACTGCTGTCCAAAAAAAAACATTGCTGCACGTTTACAGTTTGCACAAGAGCACCTGGATGTTCCACAGCAGTACTGGCAAAATATTCTGTGGACAGATGAAACCAAAGTTGAGTTGTTTGGAAGAAACACACAACAACATGTGTGGAGAAAAAGAGGCACAGCACACCAACATCAAAACCTCATCCCAACTGTGAAGTATGGTGGTGGGGGCATCATGGTTTGGGGCTGCTTTGCTGCGTCAGGGCCTGGACGGATTGCTATCATCGAAGGAAAAATGAATTCCCAAGTTTATCAAGACATTTTGCAGGAGAACTTAAAGGGAACCTGTCACCGGGATTTTGGGTATAGAGCTGAGGACATGTGATAGGGACCATCTAGCAACCCATCTGCAGTACCCAATCCCCATAGCTCTGTGTGCTTTTATTGTGTATAAAAACTGATTTAATACATATGCAAATTAACCTGAGATGAGTCAGAGCTTGAAAATATGACTCTTCTCTGGTCACACAAGTAAGATATGACTCTTTTATGTTAATTTGCATATGTATCAAATCGGTTTTTTTAAACAATAAAAGCACACAGAGCTATAGGGACTGGGTATTGCGGATGTGCTAGCGGCCATCTAGCAACCCATGTCCTCAGCTCTATACACAAAATCCCGGTGACAGGTTCTCTTTAAGGCCATCTGTCCACCAGCTGAAGCTCAACAGAAGATAGGTGTTGCAACAGGACAACGACCCAAGCATAGAAGTAAATAAACAACAGAACGGCTTAAACAGAAGAAAATACGCCTTCTGGAGTGGCCCAGTCAGAGTCCTGACCTCAACCCGATTGAGATGCTGTGGCATGACCTCAAGAAAGCGATTCACACCAGACATCCCAAGAATATTGCTGAACTGAAACAGTTCTGTAAAGAGGAATGGTCAAGAATTACTCCTGACCGTTGTGCACGTCTGATCTGCAACTACAGGAAACCTTTGGTTGAAGTTATTGCTGCCAAAGGAGGTTCAACCAGTTATTAAATCCAAGGGTTCACATACTTATTCCACCTGCACTGTGAATGTTTACATGGTGTGTTCAATAAAAACATGGTAACATTTAATTCTTTGTCTATTGTTGTGACTTAGATGAAGATCAGATCACATTTTATGACCAATTTGTGCAGAAATCCAGATCATTCCAAAGGGTTCACATACTTTTTCTTGCAATTGTAAGTACCATGTAATAGTCCCAGTCATTACACTGTAGTACTCACATAATAATATTACCTGCCACATCGGTTCCTATAAAACAGTCCCAGCCATACTGCAGTCCTTTGACAGCCACAACCTGCCCTAATGAGAGCTGAGGGTTTGTTACAATTGTATCTAGTCCAGATAATCCCCCGTGAGCACACAATGCTCTAATGCAGGGGTGGCCAACCTGAGGCCCTCCAGCTGTTGCAAAACTACAACTCCCATCATGTCCGGACAGTCTACAGCTATCAGCCTACAGCAGGGCATGGTGGGAGTTGTAGTTTCACAACAGCTGGAGAGCCGCAGGTTGGCCATGCCTGCTCTAATGGTTTGTTACAATGTATCAGTCTGGAGTCCAGGCTGTTTACGTTGCAGAGGACTGTTACAATAGTAACAAACCCTCAGCTGAGAAGTGTCAGGTCTGCATGGGGTTTCCTCCTCGGGCTGTAAACAAGAATGTTTCCATTCACTGACAGCAAACAATGAATGGTGAGGTATTGTGATGCAAACCTTGCAAAACTTCTCATTATTCAGTGAAATTCTCAAATAATTTATTAATTAGAAATAATCAACCTTTCTAGAACGACAATACTAAAGGAGAACTCTGACCCCATCAAAATATCTGTATAGACTCCTCACCTCTTAGGCCTCTTGCACACGAACGTTTTTTTTTTTTTTCGTTTACGTTCCGTTTTTTTGCGTTCCGTATACGGAACTATTCATTTCAATGGATCCGCAAGGATAACGGACAAGGATCGGACTGTTCTATCAGGGGCCAGCTGTTCCATTCCGCAAAAAACGTAATGTTCGCGGGCGTCATCCGAATTTTTTGCGGATCCATTTTTTGCGGAATGCAAAATGCAGAAAAAGCTATACGGTCATGTGCAAGAGGCCTTACACTATGATTTCCAAATTGTAGCAATTTCTTCCTCTTATTTCCATGGTAACCATTCTCCCGCACCAGCAACCAAGGAACTTACACAGTTGGTGCCTCTCCAGACACTGGAGACTACCACTCTCAGCATGCAACTGTCGGGGGTACACTGGGAGGTTCAGTCTCACAACAGCTGGAGAGTCAAGGCTCCACGGCCTCCTGTACAGAGGTCACCTTGGTAATTGCTGGCTAGTAGGGGATGCTGGGAATTGTAGTTCACAACAGCTAGGGGGGTTCACATGTCCATGGTCTCCTATCTAGAGATCATTGGGGTACATGCACCCTGGCTTGGGATGTTGGGGATTACAGGGAGTGCAGAATTATTAGGCAAGTTGTATTTTGAGGATTAATTTTATTATTGAACAACAACCATGTTCTCAATGAACCCAAAAAACTCATTAATATCAAAGCTGAATATTTTTGGAAGTAGTTTTTAGTTTGTTTTTAGTTTTAGCTATTTTAGGGGGATATCTGTGTGTGCAGGTGACTATTACTGTGCATAATTATTAGGCAACTTAACAAAAAAACAAATATATACCCATTTCAATTATTTATTTTTACCAGTGAAACCAATATAACATCTCAACATTCACAAATATACATTTCTGACACTCAAAAACAAAACAAAAACAAATCAGTGACCAATATAGCCACCTTTCTTTGCAAGGACACTCAAAAGCCTGCCATCCATGGATTCTGTCAGTGTTTTGATCTGTTCACCATCAACATTGCGTGCAGCAGCAACCACAGCCTCCCAGACACTGTTCAGAGAGGTGTACTGTTTTCCCTCCTTGTAAATCTCACATTTGATGATGGACCACAGGTTCTCAATGGGGTTCAGATCAGGTGAACAAGGAGGCCATGTCATTAGATTTTCTTCTTTTATACCCTTTCTTGCCAGCCACGCTGTGGAGTACTTGGACGCGTGTGATGGAGCATTGTCCTGCATGAAAATCATGTTTTTCTTGAAGGATGCAGACTTCTTCCTGTACCACTGCTTGAAGAAGGTGTCTTCCAGAAACTGGCAGTAGGACTGGGAGTTGAGCTTGACTCCATCCTCAACCCGAAAAGGCCCCACAAGCTCATCTTTGATGATACCAGCCCAAACCAGTACTCCACCTCCACCTTGCTGGCGTCTGAGTCGGACTGGAGCTCTCTGCCCTTTACCAATCCAGCCACGGGCCCATCCATCTGGCCCATCAAGACTCACTCTCATTTCATCAGTCCATAAAACCTTACAAAAATCAGTCTTGAGATATTTCTTGGCCCAGTCTTGACGTTTCAGCTTGTGTGTCTTGTTCAGTGGTGGTCGTCTTTCAGCCTTTCTTACCTTGGCCATGTCTCTGAGTATTGCACACCTTGTGCTTTTGGGCACTCCAGTGATGTTGCAGCTCTGAAATATGGCCAAACTGGTGGCAAGTGGCATCTTGGCAGCTGCACGCTTGACTTTTCTCAGTTCATGGGCAGTTATTTTGCGCCTTGGTTTTTCCACACGCTTCTTGCGACCCTGTTGACTATTTTGAATGAAACGCTTGATTGTTCGATGATCACGCTTCAGAAGCTTTGCAATTTTAAGAGTGCTGCATCCCTCTGCAAGATATCTCACTATTTTTGACTTTTCTGAGCCTGTCAAGTCCTTCTTTTGACCCATTTTGCCAAAGGAAAGGAAGTTGCCTAATAATTATGCACACCTAATATAGGGTGTTGATGTCATTAGACCACACCCCTTCTCATTACAGAGATGCACATCACCTAATATGCTTAATTGGTAGTAGGCTTTCGAGCCTATACAGCTTGGAGTAAGACAACATGCATAAAGAGGATGATGTGGTCAAAATACTCATTTGCCTAATAATTCTGTACAGGGTGTATAGTTTTATAACAGCTGGAGAAACACCAGCCTTATGGCCTCCTATATAGAGGTCACCTGGGTAAATGCTGGCTAGCAGGGGATGCTGGGAATTGTAGTTTCACAACAGAGTCACAGGTCCAAGGTCTATCCTATAGAGGTCATTGGCAGGAAATGGTGGGGATTGTAGTATTATAACAGCTGCGGTCTCCTATATGGAGGTGATTGTGGTAACTACAGGCTGTCAGGGCATGCTGGGTGTTGTAGTCTTACAACGTCTCTAGTCTACTCTGTGCTGCCCCCTAGTTGTTGGTGGTCGTCCTCCCGCCGACATATCCGACTCCTTCTGGGTTCAGGTTTTATACACAGTCTGAACGGTGCCCAGTGGTGCCGCGGTCTGTAAGGAGGTCCTCAGGGTAACGATCTGGCGTCTCACAATATCCGGCCTCAGACCTCGCTGATAATAAGTGTTGGGGAGACTTGTGAACTTGGGGGTGACATTATTATTGTGTTTATGTATCAGTTTTGCCACCTCGGAGCTGGGGGAGAGTTACAATGTAACACTTTCTGTTCACACGTGAACCTGTCCTATTATCATTGTTTCATCCTCTGAGGTGAGAACCAAAAGGATTTTACAGGATGTCAGGAAACGTATTAGTTACCAAAGTGGCCAAATCTACTGCTGCCCCCCCCCCCCCCCAGCGTCTGCAGAACTGATGCCATAAGACAGAGACCCCCAACTGGCCGACCTGGTCTGAAGCAGCTTCATGGAACCCACAGAAGTGTCCATAGATGCCATAGAGGGCAGGGTCTCCTCCAGTGCATCTATGATGGCAGCACACATTAGCCAGCAGGGCGGCGCCCTTGGGGTTGTTTGCTCTGGGGTCTGAAATAAATTTGGGTTCTGTTCTGATAGATTTTAGTCATCTTCTTTTTACTGATGGATTGGTCATCAGTATCTGATGGGTGGGGGTCTGAATATACTTTACAGCTCTGGTCTGGGGTCTGAATATATACAGCTCTGGTCTGGGGTCTGAATATACTTTACAGCTCTGGTCTGGGGTCTGAATATACTTTACAGCTCTGGTCTGGGGTCTGAATATACTTTACAGCTCTGGTCTGGGGTCTGAATATATACAGCTCTGGTCTGGGGTCTGAATATACTTTACAGCTCTGGTCTGGGGTCTGAATATACTTTACAGCTCTGGTCTGGGGTCTGAATATACTTTACAGCTCTGGTCTGGGGTCTGAATATACTTTACAGCTCTGGTCTGGGGTCTGAATATACTTTACAGCTCCGGTCTGGGGTCTGAATATATACAGCTCTGGTCTGGGGTCTGAATATACTTTACAGCTCTGGTCTGGGGTCTGAATATACTTTACAGCTCTGGTCTGGGGTCTGAATATACTTTACAGCTCTGGTCTGGGGTCTGAATATACTTTACAGCTCTGGTCTGGGGTCTGATTATTTGAAGGATTTTTTCTGGGGTCTCTTTAATTTTAGGGGTCTGGTTTGGGCTCTGAATTTGTTTAGGAATCTGGTGGGGGGGGGGTCTTCATAAATTTTTGGGTCTGGTCTACTTTTCCCACTAAGGCCTATTGCACACGACCGTACGTTGCACACTTTTTCAGTGTTTTGCGGTCCGTTTTTCACGGATCCGTTGTTCCGTTTTTTGTTTCTGTTGTGTTTCCGTTTCTGTTCCGTTTTTCCGTATGCCATATACAGTATACAGTAATTACATAGATAAAATTGGGCTGGCCATAACATTTTCAATAGATGGTTCAGCAAAAAACGGAACGGAAACGGAAGACATAAGGATGCATTTCCGTATGTGTTCCGTTTTTTTGCGGACCCATTGACTTGAATGGAGCCACGGAACGTGATTTGCGGGCAATAATAGGACATGTTCTATGTTTAAACGGAACGGAAAAACGGAAATACGGAAACGGAATGCATACGGAGTACATTCCGTTTATTTAGCGGAACCATTAAAATTAATGGTTCAGTATAAGGAATGCAAAAAAGGGCCAGTAAACAGGGAAAAAAAAACGGTCGTGTGCAGGAGGCCTCAGGGTACTTTCACACTAGCGTTTTTCAGGATGTCTTCAGTTCGTTCACTGAACGGCGTTTCGGACGGAGGAAATACCGCAGCATGCCGGAATGCAGGATCTGGCACTAATTTACATTAAAATGTATTAGTGCCGGATCCGTCATTAAATATACCGCCATGCCGGATCCGGCCTTCCGGTCTGCGCATGCTCAGACCGGTAAAAATGTGAAGAAAAAAAATAGAAACGGATTTGTCCGTATGACAAACGGAGAGACGGATCCGTTCTTGCAATGCATTTGTGAGACGGATCCGCTTCCAGATCCATCTACAAATGCTGTGTGTTTGCATGCAGATCGCCGGATCACTGGGCGGCTTCCGTGTTTTGCGGATCCGCAAAAAACGGAACGTTCGTGTGCATGAGGCCTAAATCTGCAATTCAGCTGCAATGTGTGAACGTACCCTAAGGGCTCAGGCATTCCTCAGATCCTTGTGCACTACGGCTCTCTGCAGTACAGGCGCCATGGTTCCTCATGTACAGAGAGCAGCCCGCTGCTGGGTTTAGCCAGATCTGGCATTGCCGGATTCTATATTTCACTGCCGCATGCAACGGTTTTTGTCCGGCTGACAGCTGCCATTTGCGCAGGATCAGGCTGCCGCGGATGCGAACGTGCCCTAAATCATTAGAATTCATATGAAATCCCATCCATCAGATATCTCTGCTGACATAGACATAATGGCGCCATGTTTACCGATCTCCTGCAAAGCTACACGGCAATTTTGGGCACAACACCTGTTGCACGACCGTGTCACACCCAAGCATCGCAGTGTAGCAGGAATGAATGGGGTCGCAGTACGACTCGCATGTTTCCTGCAACGTGTGTATCGGAAAAAAAAAACTCCAACAGGCGATTCGCGTGTCGCAGCAAACGTGCAAGTGGCACTGCGACCCCACTGGTGGGCCACTGGTGTTTGATCAGTAGGTGTTAAGACCTCGGGCCCCCACTAATTAACACAACAAAGGGGCCACCATGTCTACAAACATAGCGCCATATAATCCCTGTAAGGCTGCATCTATGTGCACATTGAAGGAGAAGTGATGGTTCCTGGAGAAGTCCCTTTATTCCGCTGATTGCCAAGTACTCCTATGTAAACCTATTAATCTCCATGGTAACAGACTACAAACAAACCCTGTGTAGTCTGATCTTGCAGTCATGGGTTACTCCACTCCCTCTATGTAGGAAGTTAACGGGAACAGTTACAAGGGAATTTGAGTGTAGGATCAGACTACACAGAGTTAGTTTGTAGTCTGTTACCATGGAGACATAGAGGTCTACAGAAAATGAATGAAGGTTAGCTTATGTGGGAGCCACAACACAGTCATATCTGTTGTCACTTAGTTTCGCAGACTCCAGAATGGTAGATGTGCCTGGATTTGCAGTGACACATCGCCAGTTACTGCATAACCAGGAAGATTCCCATTCAGGAGCCTTGGAAAGGTGAGTGACCACGTCTGGGGCAGGAGTAATGGTGGCCGTAGACTCCTGACATCTTCTCGGCTTTATTCCCGAGCTGTGTGTGATGTCAGCGTCCAGTTTATCCTGTTCATCCAATCTTCAGGCAGAAATTTAATTAAAGTATTCAGAGGAAATGCATCCGGTCTTTAGGGTTTAGGTATGTGATGTGGGTGGAGAGCCCCGCGAGTCACAGCTCTGGTATACAAACTATGTGACAGGTATGTAATAACCGTAAGAGCGCACGCGTCCTCACATTTCTACATGCTTATCTCATATATCAAGAGCAAAGGTCTGATAAACCCATCACTGCCTTGACTGAAAACAGGAGATGGTCACCCCATGGTCCTTTCACATGAGTGCCTCATCATCAGTGGTCCCCATAAATGCCTCATCATCAGTGGTCCCCATAAATGCGTCATCCTCAGTGGTCCCCATAAATGCGTCATCCTCAGTGGTCCACATAAATGCGTCATCCTCAGTGGTCCCCATAAATGCGTCATCCTCAGTGGTTCCCACAAGTGCATCATTCTTAGTAGACCCCATAAGTGCCTCATCCTCAGTGGTCTCCATAAGTGCCTCATTCTTAGTAGACCCCATAAGTGCCTCAACCTCCGTGGTTTCCACAAGTACCTAATCCTCAGTGATTCCCATAAGTGCCTCATCCTCAGATGTTCCCATGAGTGCCTCATCCTGAGTGGACCCCATAAGTGCCTCATCCTCAGTGGTCCTAAGGGCCTCATCCTTACTGGTCCCCATAAGTGCCTCATCCTCAGATGTCCCCATAAGTGTCTCATCCTCAGATGTCCCCATAAGTGTCTCATCCTCATATATCCTCATAAGTACCTCATTCTCAGTGGTTCCCATAAGTGCCTCATCCTCAGATGTTCCCATGAGTGCCTCATCCTGAGTGGACCCCATAAGTGCCTCATCCTCAGTGGTCCTAAGGGCCTCATCCTTACTGGTCCCCATAAGTGCCTCATCCTCAGATGTCCCCATAAGTGTCTCATCCTCATATATCCTCATAAGTACCTCATTCTCAGTGGTCCCCATAAGTGTCTCATCCTCATATATCCTCATAAGTGCCTCATCCTTAGTGGTTCCCATAAGTGCCTCATCCTCAGATGTTCCCATGAGTGCCTCATCCTGAGTGGACCCCAGAAGTGCCTCATCCTCAGTGGTCCTAAGGGCCTCATCCTTACTGGTCCCCATAAGTGCCTCATCCTCAGATGTCCCCATAAGTGCCTCATCCTCAGATGTCCCCATAAGTGTCTCATCCTCAGATGTCCCCATAAGTGTCTCATCCTCATAAGTACCTCATTCTCAGTGGTCCCCATAAGTGCCTTATCCTGAGGTGTGCCCCCATAAGTGCTTAACATGCTTGCAAAAGTGTCTCTGCCTCATATGTCCACATAAGTGCCTCATCCTCAGTGGTCCCATGTGCCTCACCCTTATTGATCCTCATAAGTGCCTCCCTCATCCTCAGTGGTCCCCATAAGTACCTCATTTTTTGATGCCCCTAATGAGTGCTTTATCTTCAGTTGATCCCATAAGTGCCTTATCCTCAATTGTCTCCATAAATGCCCCATCCTTAGGTGCCCCCATAAATGCCTCATCCTCAAGTCTAGGGCAGTGTTGGGGTAATGATAATCCTCATGTTCTAATTGTAGAGGAATTTTCCAGGGTGGTCTAGGTTAGGAAAAGGTTTAATGGCAGTATGCCTGATGAACTAGGTGGGTGAAGGGATAAATGGTAATAATCCTGGAGGTCTATGGCAGTGATGAGGTAATGGTAATCTAGATTGTCTTAGGTCTTGAAGGCATAGTGGGCAACAGTTATGGTTATGGTGGTCACAGGGACAGGGCTTAATTGTGCCAGGATATGTTGGTATCAAAGTAAAAAAGTTAATGGAAGTTTCCCTGGCAGTTGAGGTAATTAAAAGGGTAAAAGTAAAATCCCTGGGTTAGTAAAAGGTTAAAGGTAACATCCCTGGGGATCTAGGTTAGGAAAAGAGTAAAGGTAACATTCGTGGTGGTCTAAGTTAGTAAAAGGTTAAAGGTAACATCCCTGGTGATCTAGGTTAGGAAAAGAGTAAAGGTAACATTCGTGGTGGTCTAGGTTAGTAAAGGGTAAAGGTAACATCCCTGGTGGTCTGGGTTAGTAAAGGGTGAAGGTAACATCCCTGGTGGTCTAGTTTAGTAAAGGGTAAAGGTAACATCCCTGGTGGTCTAGTTTAGTAAAGGGTAAAGGTAACATCCCTGGTGGTCTAGGTTAGTAAAGGGTAAAGGTAACATCCCTGGTGGTCTAGGTTAGTAAAGGGTAAAGGTAACATCCCTGGTGGTCTAGGTTAGGAAAATGGTAAAGGTAACATCCCTGGTGGTCTAGGTTAGTAAAGGGTAAAGGTAACATCCCTGGTGGTCTAGGACAGTGGTAAAGGAACATTCCAGGACAAAAATGATACATTGTGTCATGTCTAGTGCAGGGTCTGGGGTGGAGGAGCATGACCCAGGGGCTCTTGCTGCTTCACTGTGACGTGCTCCACCCATCAGTCCCTGTGTGGTCTCAGTGTTCAGCGCTGCCCTCTGTGGTCAGTGCAGGATCGTCAGAATGTGTGTCACTCTTGCAGTCCTGAACGCATAGTTAAAGGGACATTCTCACCTTCCCCACAATATGCCAAAAATGTCCGATAGATGAAGGTCCCACCTCCGAACCCTATCCCCCACCCCCATCTAGCCTAGTAAGGACGCCATCGACCTTCGCATCCAGTCAATGAATGGAGAGGTCTTCCCTTCATTCACTTCTATGGGGACAGCCAAGCACCCACCTGGCAGGTTGGGGGACCCCCCTTTCTGGACATAAGTACAGGTGTGTTGTATCATGTATAGGTATGTCATAGATGTCTGAGGAGGGAATACCCCTTTAAGGTGGGACCTCTAGAACTGTGTTCCTGTCTGAGGACTCCACAGCTCAGCGCTGTTCTCCAGGAGCAGCCGAGGTCACCGGGACGAGTGCCTCTCGTGAGACCCCTAAAAAAGGAGAGAACAGTAATAACAAATCTCGCTGTAAAAATAAACGGAGAATTTCTATAAAATAATCTGTTCTTCACGTGAAAGCAGAATGCAAGGACGCTATGTACTGGCTGCAGCGCTCCCGCTTCCTCCTGGCCGCCCGCCAACCCCTCCGCGCTGCGCCTCATTGAGCGGTCTCCATCTCCAGACAGGATCACGGTTCTTGTCCTCAGAAGGAATCTCAGACATTGTGAGGAGGAAATTGTGTATCCCGAGATGATCTCCACTCACTGGACAATGCAGGGTTAAATCCGAGCCTATGATGTGTGATACTGCCTGCTGAACAAGTGTATCCAAGCTTATGATGTGTGATACTGCCTGCTGAGCTAAAGTATCTAAATCTATCATGTATGATACTGCCTGCTGAGCTAAAGTATCTAAATCTATTGTGTGTGATACTGCCTGCAGAGCTAAACTATTTGTGCCATACTGTCTGGTGGTCTGATGTATCTAAACCAATCATGTGTGATACTGTCTGGTGGTCTGATGTATCTAAACTAATTATGTGTGATACTGTCTGCTGAGCTGTGTATCCAATCCTATAATGTGTGATACTGGATGGTGGTCTAATGCACCTTAACCTATCATGTATGATACTGCTTGATGAGTCACTGTATCTAATGTTATCATACGTGGTACAGTCTGCTGAGCTGTGTATCTAATCCTATCATGTGTGAAACTGTCTACTGAGCTAAAGTATCTAAGCCAATCGAGTGTGAAATTATCTGGTGGTCTGATATATATAAACCCATCATGTGTGATACTGCCTTATGAGTTGCTGTATCTAATGCTATCATGTGTGATACGTCTTCTCAGCTGCAATATCTAAGCCCAGCATCTGTAATGCTGTTTTCTGAGCTGCTGTATCTAATCCGATCATGTGTGATACTGTCTGCTGAGCCAATGTATCTTAGCCTGTCATGTGTGATACTGTCTGCTGAGCTGTGTATCTAATCCCATCATGTGTGGTACTGTCTGCTGAGTCAGTGTATCCAAGTCTATCATGTGTGATACGTCTTCTCAGCTGCTATATCTAAGCCCAGCATCTGTAATGCTGTTTTCTGAGCTGCTGTATCTAATCCGATCATGTGTGATACTGTCTGCTGAGCTGTGTATCTAATCCCATCATGTGTGATACTGTCTGCTGAGTCAGTGTATCCAAGTCTATCATGTGTGATATTGTCTGCTGAGCTGTGTATCTAATCCCATCATGTGTAATACTGTCTGCTGAGTTGGTGTATCTAAGCCTATCATGTGCGATACTGTCTGCTGAGCTGTGTATCTAATGCCATCATGTGTGATACTGTCTGCTGAGTTGGTGTATCTAAGCCTATCATGTGTGATACGTCTTCTCAGCTGCTATATCTAAGCCCAGCATCTGTAATGCTGTTTTCTGAGCTGCTGTATCTAATCCGATCATGTGTGATACTGTCTGCTGAGCTGTGTATCTAATCCCATCATGTGTGATACTGTCTGCTGAGTCAGTGTATCCAAGTCTATCATGTGTGATATTGTCTGCTGAGCTGTGTATCTAATCCCATCATGTGTAATACTGTCTGCTGAGTTGGTGTATCTAAGCCTATCATGTGCGATACTGTCTGCTGAGCTGTGTATCTAATGCCATCATGTGTGATACTGTCTGCTGAGTTGGTGTATCTAAGCCTATCATGTGTGATACTGTCTCCTGAGCTGTGTATCTAATCACATCATGTGTGATACTGTCTGCTGAGTCGGTGTATCTAAGCCTATCATGTGTGATACTGTCTGCTGAGCTGTGTATCTAATCCCATCATGTGTGGTACTGTCTGCTGAGCTGTGTATCTAATCCCATCATGTGTGGTACTGTCTGCTGAGCTGTGTATCTAATCCCATCATGTGTGGTACTGTCTGCTGAGTCGGTGTATCCAAGCAGCTGGTGTGTGATACTGTTTGCTGAGTCGGTGTATCTAATTCTATAATGTGTGAAAATATTTGCTGGACTGTGTATCTAATCCCATCATGTGCGATACGGTCTGCTGAGCCCTGTATCTAAGCCAGTGACGCACATCCATGTCCACGTTTATAAGCCATGGTTGTCATCCTGTAGACAGTAGGAATCCCGGTTTCTTTGCTCCTGAAATAGCGGGGCCCCTCTGCCCACAGGGCCCCTACACGGTGACCTACTGACAGGAAGGGGTTAATAGCTGCAGGTGTGAGTAATGGTGAACAGGAGATTAATGGTGTCTTTAAACTGGAGTGTGCCCACTCAGTGGGTGAGCGGGCGAGGTGCCTGACAATACAAGGAGGGCCGGGGGATGGGGGTGGACAGGCGTAATCCGTCTAGTAAACCGCGTGTCCACGCCTAATCCACGCCAAACTGCACGCCCAACCGCAGCTTCGTGTAAAGTAAACATGTAATGGCTCCGCACGCCTCTGGTGCATTACTGGGGTGGGGTCTCCTCTGCACCCAACGTGACGCCATCCGGCTGCAGCCCACAGACGGTGTCACTCCGGGTCCTCTTCCACCAGCTGAAGCCGGGCCAGGACCAGCGGCGGGTGATCGTTTAAAGGGCCTTTCACACAACCCGATGCAAAGTAAATGGGGGTCAGTCATTATTACGATCATTCCTCCCCCAGTCAGTTGTCAGGTTGTCAGCAGCACATTGCCCTCTGTAAACGACGGGTTTAGGTGTCCTATGGAAGATGTGATCTCCCCACAAACTGACAATTATCGCGTGTTCATCAATCTGCCCGAGCCCAAAGTATATCTGGTTCTGGGAAAGCTGGGTGACCACTGACTACCAACGTGGCTGCTGCCGTTACAGTCCCCACGAGTCCTGAAGGGAACGCTCCCTGGTTGTGCGGCGGTACGTCCGCTCATCACTGACGCCAGCTGGGTTATTGTATAAAGAATAGCAGACCATATCACATACGGTCAGCTTAGATACACCAGCACAGCAGACTGTATCACACATGAACAGCTTAGATACACCAGCTCAGCAGACAGTATCACACATGATAGGATTACATACAGGTGCTTAGCAGACAGTATTACACATAAAAGGCTTAGATACACCAGCACAGCAGACTGTATCACACATGATCAGCTTAGATACACCAGCACAACAGACTGTATCACACATGATCAGCTTAGATACACCAGCACAGCAGACAGTATCACACATGATCAGCTTAGATACACCAGCACAGCAGACAGTATCACACATGATCAGCTTAGATACACCAGCACAGCAGACTGTATCACACATGATCAGCTTAGAAACACCAGCACAGCAGACTGTATCACACATGATCAGCTTAGATACACCAGCACAGCAGACTGTATCACACATGATCAGCTTAGATACACCAGCACAGCAGACTGTATCACACATGATCAGCTTAGATACACCAGCTCAGCAGACTGTATCACACATGATCAGCTTAGATACACCAGCTCAGCAGACTGTATCACACATGATCAGCATAGATACACCAGCACAGCAGACTGTATCACACATGATCAGTTTAGATACACCAGCTCAGCAGACAGTATCACACATGTTAAGCTTAGATACACTCAGTAGATAGTATCTCACACAAGAGGCTTAGATAGCTATAACCTTCCCCACACACATGCACGCTTGGTTCGGCCGAGCATGCATGTGTCCTCATCAGGGACTCTCCAGACTCTGCTGGCAGCAGCTTATCTCCTCGAGAACAAAGGGAGAACTCCAGAGCAGTCGGGTCGCCCCCATACATATTAGATGGTCTCTAAGTCCCGCCTCAATCAGCGACTCTGAGCGACATTCTTCTGATATGCTTTAGATACACTTAGCAGGTAGTATCACACAGGCTTAGATACTCTTGACCAATTGACAGCGCTCATGTTAATAAAGTTATTGTTGTTGAATATTGGTGGTCTCTCCCGTGTCGCACTTTGTTAGTTTGGATTTTATTAGATGTGATAAATCCGCAGCGGCGGGGGTGAATTTCAGCTGAAGACGTGGAGCGGTCGGAGCGGCGTGCTCGGCTCTGAGCTCCGTCTCACAGAGAGAAAGGGAAGTCGTGTCTCTATTTTTAGCAGGAGAGATTGCGGGGGAGAAGAGGCCGCAGAACGCCGCTCCTCTGACTTTCCAGTAATAAGGGTTAAATCTACGCACTTGCTTACCCTCCGATGGAACGCACCGCATACTCAGAAATGTCTAAGAAACAATAGACACTAATGACAAATCTGCTCCGTGTACCCCCGGCGATGACATCACATCGCTCTACAGTCATTGTAATACTGAGAAAGGTCAGAATTACACAAAAATGACGAGAAACCCAATTCTGCCCGAAACCTGTTGCTGAAAGTTGGAAACACAATGCAATGTGAAAATACAGTAATTTATGCTGGTTAGAATTGTATGATCGCTGGGGGTCCGACCACTGGGACCTCCAATGGTTTTAAGAGTTCCTTCTATAAATGGAATTGTACTGCGCATGCGCGACCACCGCTCCATTCACTTCTAAGGGACTGATAGAGATAGCCCAGTGCTGTGCTCAGTGGTCCTACAGACAGGGAATGGAGTGGTGGTCACTCACAAGCCCTGCTTCTGTCAATCATTGGAGGTCCCAGTGGTTGGACCCCCAGCGACCATACATCTATGTCCTGTCCAGTGGGTAAATGCTGTTAGTGTTAAAATCACTGTGAAGCTGCAGGCACAATGAACCTACCAAAAAGAGATGGGGTACAAGCCAGGGGCCACACCATCCATCAGTACCCCTGAAAAGGTGGGGAGGAAGGTTGCTAGAAAGGAGTATAGTAGCGGAGCAGAGACCCATTTTGATTTCTACACTCCTATGTCCTGGTATGTGCATGTCAGGGGTACAGTAATGGGGTTGCATTCCATGCCTCTGTACCTTTTTGGATCTTTTTTGTATAATTCTAAATGAATCTGTCTATAAGAAGGCTGAGGACCGAGCAGCAAGCCTTCTGGTCCTCAGGTGTAGAGGAGGGAAAGTCTGAGGTTTGGCATTGGTCCCCTTGAACTCTGATTCTGCCCATCTCAGGGTACAGTAATGGGGTCGAATCTCATGCCTCTATCCTGTCTCAGGTTTTTATAACACATGCTTTTTTCTATAGAAGGTTCCTGGTCCATTCAGTTGCCTGTTCCCTACATCTAGCTGCCTGTTCAGTGGGCATTTCTACCTCAAGTTTCATATCTTCCTTCTCTTTTATTACCCACAATACATTAAACATACTCTAATACACCAGCGCTGTGTCACCTCAGCATTTGTTAATCTCAGAAAGATATGAGTATTAGTTGATTTTTTGACACTTGGCCCTGAAGTTCTGAAGTATAGGTCATAGATGGTGCCATAGACATCCCGGAATATACCTTCCCCAGTTTCTCCCATAAGTACCTGCCTTAGATACTCTAATAAGTACCTGTAATGGATACACCCATTAATACTTGCCAGTGTTGCCACAGAAAACCCTAATAGTACTGTATCGCACATACTCCTTCATAATGTACTGTGACATACTGAAGCAGAGAATGATCCCCTCCCTCCGGAAACTGGACCGCAGGGCTGTATTCCAACATGATAACGACCCCAAACACCTCCAAGACGACCACTGCCTTGTAAAGAGACTGAGGGTAAAGGTGCCGGACCGGCCAAGCATGTCTCCAGACCTAAACCCTACTGAGCATCTGTGGGGCCTCCTCAAACGGAAGGTGGAGGAGCCCAAAGTCTCTAACATCCACCAGCTCCGTGATGTCGTCATGGAGGATGGAAGAGGATTCCAGAAGAAACCTGTGAAGATCCAGTGACCTCCATGCCCAAGAGAGTGAAGGCCGTGCTGGAAAATTATGGTGATCACACAGAACACTGACACTTTGGGCACAATTTGGCCATTTTCACTTAGGTACTCACCTTTGTTACCAGCAGTTTAATGGCTGTGTGTTGAGTTATTTTGAGGGCACGCCATATTTACAGTGTTATACCAGCCGTACACGGACTACGATACATTGTATCAAAATGTCCGATCTTCAGTGATGTCCCATAAAAAGATATAATAAAATATTTACACAAATGTGAGGGGTGCACTGACTTCTGTCAGATACTGTATATTACTCTTATATTATTACTACACCATATTACTACATTCTGTTACTACAGGATATTCTTATATTTTGTTATTATGTTGTTATTATACTATTATATTCCTGTTATATTACTATATTCCTATGTTACTATATGACTACGCTACCATATTACTATATTCCTGTTATATTACTATATTCCTATGTTAATATGGTAGCGTAGTCATATAGTACTATATTCTGTTACAATATTACTGAGCTACATTACTATGAGCACCTTCCACAGAAACCCCCATAAATACTTGCCACAAATGCCTTTATAATGGCATCCTCATGGGTCTCCTCTTATAACCCTTTGGGTTCAGTGGTGCTTTAAAAAACTACAACTCCCAACATGCTTTGCCGCCAGTGCAGAGGATCAGTCCTTCCTCTGGGGGCGGCAGGACATTGCTCCTGTTACATCAGCAGTTACTGAGAACTTGCAGAGAAATATAAAAGCTCTTTTTTCCTCACAGCTCAGGGTTTACGAGCATCATCCAGCGCTGATCGGAGATAACGTGCGTCACGTGAAAGGAAACCCAGCGGCGCCTACAAACCATCGCCGCTGAATATCCCATAATAAGAAACTGAGATCTTATCTATAAAACCCGGTATGTTACCACCCAGAGCTGTGAGCAGCAGAGGGGTCGGTACAATGCCTGGAGCGTGTCCCAGCTCAGCTCACCTTGGGGGGGATCCCTCGCTGCTGGACCTTCACTTGTGGAGTCGTGTTACCATTTTCATTAATATACAGTATGCACTCCATCTACACCTGATATATACACAGTGGGGCACATTTGCTATAGTGTTTGCGCCTGTTTTTAGCTGTAAACATGCTGCAGCTCTGCTGTACCGGGGCACAGATACAGAGACTCAACTTACCAGCATTACCTATTGGAGTCTGAAATTCACCGTCCTCTTTCCTTGCACTGTTCAGGCTACATCACTGCACAGGCAGAACGATCGTACAGCTGAGCCTGGAGAAGAACCCGAAGGGGTCTGTCCAACCTCATCAACCCCCTCAAAGAAAAGCTTGGGATAATTTGCGCATGTGTTCTCAATAGGAAGAGAAAAGTAAGATGTACCCAGGCACCACTGTCCCCCCCCTCCAGGCACCTTGTCCCCTCCAGATGCCTCCATCCCCCCAGACGCCTCTGTCCCCTCCAGACGCCTCTGTCCCCCCCCCCCCCCCCCCCCCCCGGCACCTTGTCTCCTCCAGACGCCTCTGTCCCCTCCAAACACATTGTCCCCCCAGACGCCTCTGTCCCCCCCCCCCCACCTTGTCCCCTCCAGATGCCTCCATCCCCCCAGACGCCTCTGTCTCCCCCAGACGCCTCTGTCCCCTCCAGACTCCTCTGTCCCCTCCAGACACCTCTGCCACCCAGACACCTTTGTCCCCTCCAGATGCCTCTGTCCCCTCCCTACACCTCTGTCCCCTTTAGACACCTCTGCCACCCAGACACCTTTGTCCCCTCCAGATGCCTCTGTCCCTTCCAGACACCTCTGCCCCCCAGACACCTCTGTTCCATTCAGACACCTCTGTCCCCTCCAGACTCGCCTGTCCCTTCCAGACACCTCTGTCCCCTCCAGACTCGCCTGTCCCTTCCAGACACCTCTGTCCCCTCCAGACTCGCCTGTCCCTTCCAGACACCTCTGTCCCCTCCAGACTCGCCTGTCCCTTCCAGACACCTCTGTCCCCTCCAGACTCGCCTGTCCCTTCCAGACACCTCTGTCCCCTCCAGACTCGCCTGTCCCTTCCAGACACCTCTGTCCCCTCCAGACTCGCCTGTCCCTTCCAGACACCTCTGTCCCCTCCAGACACCTCTGTCCCTTCCAGAGCCCTTTGTCTCCTCCTGATTCTTCTATCATCTCCAAACTTCTCTTTCCCCTCCAGACTCTTTCTCTCCCCTGTCATCTGCCATCAGGGTAGAGTTGGAAGTCTCCCATACACATTAGTAAAAGACAGAGGAGTACACTTTTAGAGATTTTAAATTTGCGGCAAAATCAGCAACAAATCTGCCGCAGAATATACGCTACCTGTGCCCGTACCCTAAAAATCTACAGCGCTGAAAATTTACTACTGCAATATGATGCAACTCTGCAGCTGACTGTGTGATTTGATACAGTCTCTCTCCATAGAAGTCCATGGAAATATTGTGCAATGACTGGTAACATTCTCTGTTATAGATTGCACAACTTGGATGATGCGACCTGATTCCAGATTCTTAATAAATTCAATTTCAAATATTATCTATCTTATATCTATCTATCTATATATCATCTATCATCCATCAATCTATCTAGGAGAGACCATGTGATACAGTACAACCACCTTGTGTCTTGTGGCTGTTCTCAGTCTTGCCATAGTGTATGACCTGTGACATAAGCCTGTCTTCCACAACCTCACCTTTGTAGCAGAGTTTGGCGGTTTACCACCCAGTTTTACTCCTACACAGCTGTTTCTGTTTCAGGTAATGACTGTGTTTCAACCTACATATGAAAATGAAGCTCATTATCACCTGTTTGGTATAATTGGTGAATCATTCACCTGACAATAATCCTACAAAATCCTTGACCGTGTGCAGTGTACCTAGAAGAACTGAAGCCCAAGGGAGAGGACAGGCACTGCAAATACTGATACAGATTTCTCTGTTCTTCAATCACTGTGCATTTTGTTAATTGATAATAAACTATTAAAAATAAACTATTAACACTTCTATTTTTGAAAGCATTCCTACTCTGCAGCATTTTCCCATCCTTTTTGCTCAGGACTCTATTTATTCACATATCAATATCACATATCTATCTATCTATCAGATTTTTTTCTCTGCGGAAACGGCCATGCGGATTTCTAAAACTCCAGCCTCTCAATTATGTGGTTTTAGCTGTGGATATCACCCTGTTCCAAAGATGCACAAGATTTGCAGCAAAAACGCATCAAATCCCCACCAAAAACGCAAATTGCATATTGTGGTGCAGAGACGCGCAGAAGTCCTCACGGAGGATTCCATTCATCTGATTGGAGCGGCAGCACATAGATTTCTGCAATCCCCTTAAGCTGAAAGGAACTGATTTTAAGTCACGGAAAGTTCTGCAACAAAATTTCACCCTTTTCAATGTACGGCTGAGATCTGCGGAAAATCTGCACCAAAAAACGCAAGTAACACGTGGATTTAGTCCAGAAACACACAGAAATCAGGACAGAAATTCATGTGGATTTTCTGTTTGTAAGGCCTCATTCACACAATTGTATTTTCAGTCCGCACCCAATCTGCGGAACCATTCATCTCAACCACCGTGTGCCGCAAAAAAAGATGGAACATGTCCTATTTTTGTTTGTTTTGCGGACAAGGTTAGGACATTTTTTACAGGACAAAAAAAATATGGCGGCATGCACGCGGCCGGGGTCTGTGTTTTGCGGACCACGAAGCAGGTGGATTTCTGCAAGCGCCATTCAGAGGAATGGAACTGATTTTCTGTTGCAGAAATATCTGCCGCGTGTGAAGGCGTCTGAACATTATTGATAAGATATGCATGTTATCTGCTCTGCAGGCCCTGCAATAAGATTGCGGGTGAGGGGCGCTTCAGTACAGGTCTAATACTCGGGATTTATGCTGAAAAGAGAATTATCATCCAAGTATCCATGTAAAATACCATGACATATAATAGCATCATATACTATATAACCCCCGGGTGCCATAGATATCCCCACCTCCCCAGATACAGTATAATGGTCCAGACCTCCAGGGTCCTGCTCCCCCCTCCTCCCCAGATATAATGGTCCAGACCTCCAGGGTCCTGCTCCCCCCTCCTCCCTAAATATAATGGTCCAGACCTCCAGGATCCTGCTCCCCCTCCTCCCTAAATATAATGGTCCAGCCCTCCAGTGTTCTGCTCCCCCTCCTCCCCAGATATAATGGTCCAGACCTCCAGGATCCTGCTCCTCCCTCCTCCACAGATATAATGGTCCAGACCTCCAGGGTCCTGCTCCCCCCTCCTCCCTAAATATAATGGTCCAAACCTCCAGGGTCCTGCTCCCCCCTCCTCCCTATATAATGGTCCAGACCTCCAGGGTCCTGCTCCCCCTAAATATAATGGTCCAGACCTCCAGGATCCTGCTCCCCCTCCTCACTAAATATAATGGTCCAGACCTCCAGTGTTCTGCTCCCCCCTCCTCCCTATATAATGGTCCAGACCTCCAGGGTCCTGCTCCTCCCTAAATATAATGGTCAAGACCTCCAGGGTCCTGCTCCCCCCTCCTCCCTAAATATAATGGTCCAGACCTCCAGGGTCCTGCTCCCCCCTCCTCCCTAAATATAATGGTCCAGACCTCCAGGGTCCTGCTCCCCCCTCCTCCCTAAATATAATGGTCCAGACCTCCAGGGTCCTGCTCCCCCCTCCTCCCTAAATATAATGGTCCAGACCTCCAGGGTCCTGCTCCCCCTCCTCCCCAGATATAATGGCCCAGACCTCGGGGATCCTGCTCCCCCTCACCCCCAGATATAATGGTCCAGACCTAGGAGATCCTGCTCCCCTCTCATCCCCAGATATAATGGTCCAGACCTAGGAGATCCTGCTCCCCCCTCCTCCCCAGATATAATGGTCCAGACCTCCAGGGTCCTGCTCCTACCTAAATATAATGGTTAAGACCTCCAGGGTCCTGCTCCCCCCTCCTCACTAAATATAATGGTCCAGACCTCCAGTGTTCTGCTCCCCCCTCCTCCCTATATAATGGTCCAGACCTCCAGGGTCCTGCTCCCCCCTCCTCCCTAAATATAATGGTCCAGACCTCCAGGGTCCTGCTCCCCCCTCCTCCCCAGATATAATGGTCCAGACCTAGGAGATCCTGCTCCCCTCTCATCCCCAGATATAATGGTCCAGACCTCCAGGGTCCTGCTACCCCCTCCTCCCTAAATATAATGGTCCAGACCCCCAGGGTCCTGCTCAGGGGCGGATTAAGTGCATGATAGGCCCGGGGCTGTCTACCCAATTTTAAAATACATACGATTATGATAAAAAACTGCCCCATATAGTAATAACCCCCCACACTGCCCCCCATTAGATAATTTGCCCCGACATTGCCATCCATTAAGTAATTGGCCCCCACAGTATTAATTTCCCCCAAACTAGTAGTTTGCCCCCCACTGTTCCTTCAGTAATGTCCCCCAAAGTTGGCAGTTGGCACACAAAAAATAAAAGCTAATACTTACCTGTGTGCCAGTTGGCGCTCACTCGTAGATGGTGCAGGCGCGCTGCGCACACAGGTCAGTGTGCGGTGTCCGGGCGCAGGCGCGGCGACGTCAACACACCCGCCTGCACCGGGATTTTACTACCGTATAGGCCTAGGGCGGTTATTGGCGGAGGGCGGCAAGGAACTATGTGCTCCCGTGCCCCGCGTAGTTTGTGGGCGTTTGGGTCGGCGTTGGGCCCCCCAGAGATGCCAGGCCTGGGGCTACAGACCCAAACGCCCCAATTATAATCCACCACTGGGCGTCAGGGCAGGGAACTATGTGCTCCTGTGCCCAGCCGTAGTTTGGGCCGGCGTTGGGCCCCCCAGAGATGCCAGGCCCAGGGCTACAGACCCAAACGCCCAAATTATAATCCACCACTGCTCCTGCTCCCCCCTCAGCTCTGCACATTGCACTTGCAGCCTAAAAGGGAATCCCTGCCTGCTGACGTCACTAGAACCAAGGAAACCCGTGGACGTCACCACACGCAAAAGACCATATATGGCAACATGCGTCAATGGACGAAACCAAGCGCTGGACAGGAGTGGGGGAGGTCGCGGCTTGAACAGGCCGTGTAAGTGCGGTGCCTGGTGCAGGCCGGGGCTGGGGCAGTTACCGGGGAGCCGGGCGCTTCCTGCTGTGCTGTGCGGGGCAGTGCTGGGGGCCGTGCACGGAGCTGGAGCCGCCTATTGCCGGGCGGTGGGGGAGGAGAGAATGACATCAGTCCTGTAGAAGGCTCAGTAGATAATGTGTGTGGGTTTGATCTAATGCCATTACACTGACTCATCCGCAGAGAGCACAGGAATAGCAGAGCGCAGCGGCCTGACTCACCCAGCACAGTGACCTGGAGGTGAGCACTCGGACCCAGCGCCTCCATCACACCCCACTCTGGGCTCTGCTGAAACTTTTTGATACATAGTTGCACTTGTTGTTCTTTCTGGAACTTTTCTTTTTTGCTACAATGTTGCACTGTTAGGGCTAGGAGGGATAGAACCTGTGTCCACACTGGAAGCAGCAGCACTGGATCTGGAGAGGTGTGGTGGCCTTGTGTAACATAGATCTACTGAAGAGGGTGTGAGGCTGGTGGAGACGCTGTAGAAGGGCACTTACCTCTCTCTCCTGGGTGTTCAGAGGACGGATCATGTACCAGGATTATCCAGGGAGTTTCGACAGTTCCTCCCGTGGTAGCAGCAGCTCTCCGGCTCAGCCAGACGGATACCCGGGCAACCCCTTATCTACCTCAATACGACAGGTGAGAGGATCTGACATCACAGAGCAAAGACCACCAGTCACGGGGGCTTGGCTGCTTCACTTTTGGGTTTTGTTGGGCAAATGGCCGGTCCTGTTTGGGGGGTTGCATCGGCCGGTGGTCCTGTTTGGGGGGTTGCGTCGGCCGGTGGTCCTGTTTGGGGGGGTTGCGTCGGCCGGTGGTCCTGTTTGGGGGGGGTTGCGTCGGCCGGTGGTCCTGTTTGGGGGGGGTTGCGTCGGCCGGTGGTCCTGTTTGGGGGGGTTGCGTCGGCCGGTGGTCCTGTTTGGGGGGGTTGCGTTGGACGATGGTCCTGTTTGGGGGGGTTGCGTCAGCCGCCGGTCCTGTTTGGGGGGGTTGCGTCAGCCGCCGGTCCTGTTTGCGGGGGGTTGCGTTGATCTGCTTCATATTAGGGCAGTTAATCCTATAGTAGATGGTTGTGGATTTGGTCTGGCTCCCAAGCTTTTTCCCAAGTTTTGTGTTGAGTGTAGGTACTCCAATCTTCCATGGACATTGACCCATTATTGCTAAGCTGCCTTATACTGGTCTTTGGGTCATCTTGAGTCTAATGGGCCTCTCACCAGTATAGATCTCCAGATGTTTGACATCTGGTCATAGCTGACCACTTGTACATCTGACCTCCAATTTGGAGGCGTCTGCTGGTTTCTCCCCTCATGTTTGTATTACAAGCCCTTTTGTGTGTAGTGTGGGGTTCCTTACAATAACCTAGTTGTGTCCTAGTAGAGACGTGAGGCTCCTTTCCTGCACAGATATGATCAGTCCTTCATGTGGTGTGCTCAGGTTAAGAAATGAGTGCAGAAGACTGGGTTACATTTGGAGAACTTTCCACCCTTTGTAGAAGAGTCCAGCAGACCTGTACAAAGTGGACAAGTCCTGACTTATCTTTCATGTTGTCTCCACCAGACCTACATACACATACTTCTCCTCATCTGGTCATTCCTATAGAACCAAACGCATGTCCTTCAGATCTACGCCTTGGGGATGGGTCCCGGTCCTTTACTCTCTCTCTTTTTGAATTTGGTTCTAGTCCTGTCGGTTCTCACTTATTGGATCCTCGCTCAGGCTGCTATGTGTCATTCATTGGCTGTGGTGGGAGCCCACTTCCCTAATCTGTGATCTACATATGATTCACCCCTGCAAATGTCTTGTATACCAGAGCACATGGCGGCTTAACCCTTGGTGGCATAGAGGAGAAAGCTTCATGAAGGTTTATTCTGCCTTGAATGGTTAGAACTGTTGACCTGTAGGGTTCCATGGTTGGTTGATGTTGTGTTACCAGTCAGGGGTGTTGGGAAAATCTTGGTAAGCTCTTGCATTGGGTGAAGAAGCTAGTTTATTGTAATTGCTGTTGTCCATGGGTCAATGTTTGGATTACATTTAGGGAGGACCCTTTATTTCAGTATTAGGTTAATTTCTGAGGGACATTCATGAGAACATGGAGTCCAGCACTAGGTCAGTGTCTTGAGGGAATCTCCGGGCACATCGAGCCCCTTCAAGTCACTCTATTGAACAGACAATAGCCATGTCGACACCTCGTCTGTGTGTTTCCTGTGTGTGATGGGTGTCAGGACGACCAGTGAAGATCTCAAACTGCTCACGTGTAAGAACACTTGTTCCTTAACCGCATGGTATCTGGTTCAGAGAACTACCACGGCTTCTTGAGGCTTCCTGGCCACAAAGTCTGCTGATACAATCATAGACTGACCCAAACCGGAGATACATGGAGGCTTCACACAACTGACTTTAAAAGGCTGTACCGGCTAATTGTAGAGGGGTCGGCTCATGGGGAGACGTGTCTTGGCTCTGGAGTCTGCCCCTCCACCACCACCCTCTGTACTTTGTGTTATCGATTATAGGAGCTTATACAAATAGTAAAGTTCACTTTGCGGACACACCCTGCCCACCTTGTGCCCCTGCAGGGCGAGAGCTGGTGTAGGGTGTGTAGACAAGGGCCTTCAGTCTCCAAGGCTCGGGGGGGTCTGTCTAACGTTGGACTGAAGTTCACGACACTTAGGACTTTTAGGGAGATGACGCCTGATGTATATGCATTGAAATCCAGAGTGGGCCTTTTTTTTGGTGCTGGTCCAATGGGGGAGGGCGCCTGTCTTTGTTCTGTAGTCCTAGTAAGAATGGGGAGGCTCTAGAAAATGACTGCATTCGATCCACCCAAAATTTACTTTACCCCTACGTTCTTGGATGCCACGGTTAACCTCGTCGCTGCCATTACCCATACCGATCTACAGCTAGGTTCTGGCTCTGGCTGTTTTTTAAACGACTACTCCCAGAACCCTCCTTTCACTTCTTTTAGGAGTTACAAGAACAGCCGAGCAAGTGTGCATGCTGGGCGTTGTAGTTCCACGGCAGCTGGAGTGCCGGAAGTTGCTGGCCCCTGCCCTAGCTACTCAAGTCTATGCCAGCGATTTATCCGCTTGTGGGCACCCTTCATAATCTACCTGCAAAAAAAAAAAAAAAAAAAGGTGAAGGGGCGTAGTAACCTAACAGTGAGGTACTGATACATTGTAACAAACTGTCAGGACAGGAGAGGGGTCTGTGCAGCAAGACTGGATGCACTTGTAACAAATCCTCAGTAATATTGTCTGTATAGAGTCTCAGCGGATGGGTCTATGAATGTTTCCATTCACTGACAGCAAGCAGGAAAAGTCTATATCACAAAGATTTCAGATGCAGGAAACCCTATAACACTGGTTGATTGGGGCTTCTTGTTGGACCCGGCCTGGCATCTTAATGGGCATGGGTTTATATCTAATCAGAAATGTTAATGTCGTAGTGATAATTAGTTCTGCCAACTGATAGAAATATTTCCGGGAAGTGGCAGAGGCTGAGCCGCCCGGGCTCACAAAGGCGGTATTAATTGGCAGCAGATAATTGGCAGCCTTCCTGTGCCTGGTGGTAAGCTCTCTGCTGCCCTCTGCTGGTGGCTGGTGCTCAGCGCTCCACTGACTAGCATTGCATTCACTGACTTGTGCCCAAGGACCTGGAACTTAAGGGTCTGTCATGACCCTCTTTAATGAGATGCTAATTTTGCGGTGGATAAGACCCAAATCCTCTCGTATAGAGATAAGAGCAAGGGATTTAGACACCCAGATATTACAGGGTTAATGGGCCTTGATGAGAAGGAGCGCTGGTCTGAGGCTTCATCCGCGGTCCAGCGGCAATGTGATTGCCTTCAATGTCAGATCCATGCAGTACAGTCAGCAGGTCTGATCTCCTCTGTTTCTGGGAAAGCTGGGTGACAGCGAATACGACCAACATGACGAATGGCAGAGATACAGCCCCACTGGTCACCCAGCTTTCCCAGGCACTGATCTGATATGACTGTATACTTATAAGGTGGCAGGTTATCAGAGGGTCCTAGAGACTACCCCCCCCCCCCTTCCCCCCGGAAAAGGGGTTCTGCTTCACATTCCAGTCCGCGTGCCAGACTATCAGGATTTCCGGAGTAAAGGTCTTCGCCTGCTTTCTGTCTCGTTGATCCTCTAGTCTGGCGATTTTTGGAAGGTGACAGATGCGGGGGGCTTCTAGCCCCCATTCCGCTGTGGGAGTCTGCTTGGGTGTATTCCTGTTGTGACAGCAGAGCAAATGGGAAGGAATTTGGCATTGGACGCAGTCACACCCTGAAGGGGAATAGCTGAGGTTTTAACCCTGTCTGTGAGGAGAGCAGCAGTCTGTACGGTGCAGCGGAAGGCAGTCTACTGCTCCCCGTTATCAGCCTGTTAATGGGGGGGGATTTAAAGGGATGACTGTGATCCTATGTCTAGCTAATGGAGGAGGTGCCCTGTGTCCAGTCAATGACCAGAAACTGCCAGTATGACTGAGGATGACCCCCACCCAGCTTTCCTGAATAACCTATGAATTTAGAGGTATATTCGTTGGGCCAGATTTATCATTAGCTCAGGTCAGAATAATGGAGTGAAAAAGTCCCAAACGCTAAAACTGCGCACAAATTTGCGACTTTTTTCTGCTCTGCACTATGCTCGCCAGTTTTCTGAAAGTGGGCGTGTTTTCTTATGTAAATGAATCTCTAGACAGATTTACTATTGGGACTATTTAAAAAAGTCGCAAAAAAGTCGCAATTTCACTCCAGTGAGGACCATGCTTATCTTATGAGACTTTTTAATAGAACATGCGACTTTTTCATAAAAACGTGCGACTTTTTCGTAAAGATGTGCGACTTTTGTAAAGCTGCTTACTGACGGATAAACTGCTACCGTCAAACCACATTTATTACAGTCTTAAAGGGCCGATCATAAATCTGACTTGGCTAAAACTGACTTTAGCCATATGTGAAAGTGGAGTGAGCGGTCAGAGTCATGATAAATCTGGCCCATTGTGTTCCTGACAAAGGGAAGCTTTGCTTTAGGAGACAGTTGGGCGAGCTCTAGTGTTGGCCATATTGGTTGGCACCCAGCTTTTCCAGAAGCAGATAGGACTAAGAGATGGAGGAGTGTGATTGACAGGGCGCAGTATGGTGAATCGGGCCGGAGAGGGGAGCAGTCTGCCCTCCGTGGTCTTTGTTTCAGCAGCGTCTGAGTATGTGCAGAATTTCCTGTTTGTTCTGAACGGTTGCCCAACCGAGCCCGGAGCTGCGCTCCCCCCTGACCTCTGTGGTTTGTCCGGAGATCCTTGGCTGTCTGTCTGTACAAGGCACGGGGATGTGGGGCGTGATAGTCCGGAATCCAGTCCATAAGGACTCCTTTATCCGTCATGTGCGCAAAAGAATGGGATCAATTGATGGAGGTAAACCAGTGAGAAAAACACATCTTAAACCATGGAATGTGTGGCTGCGGGTTTGTTACAATGTATCAGTCCAGCCATCCTCTGTGAGCTAAACACTCTGGCTAATACGATTTACCTGCACTGATACACTGTAGCAGGCAAGCAGCTGCTGCATTTACCTTACAGAGGTATCTAGGTCGGATACTACTGTAACAAACTCTCAGCTGTGAGAAGTATTAGGTCTGTACAGGTACTGACAGCAAGCGGAGGTCTTGGTGTATAATGAAAAGGCATTTCCTCAATCAGCGGACCCTATTGGCCAGGCATGGCCAACCTGCGGCTCTCCAGCTGTTGGAAAACTACAATTCCCACCATGCCCTGCTGTAGGCTGTCTGGGCACGCTGGGAGTTGTAGTTTTGCAACAGCTGGAGGGCCGCAGGTTGGCCATGCCTGCTATAGGCGGATTGGGGTCATCAGGAGATCCTAATGCAGTTTATTAGGTACGAGGTGCCCTGTGCCTCGTGCCTCCAGTTTGTCTTATGGATGGAGTCTTATCTCTCTACATAGTTGTCACATTGGCAGCCCGGGTCATGGCCGCTATCGCGTGTTCTGACCAAATTTCTGAAATTCCTTTTTACTCCCAAGACTTACGGTAATTTCCCCCCCACTTATTGCAAAATGTTGTTACCCAAAAGCCAGGTGATTGCAGAATCCACAGATTTCTACAAAAACGCCTCCTGCAAAGGACTCGTCTGCCTCCAGAGGGGATGGGGGGGGGCTTGTGAAATTCCTCACACTTCAAAGGAGGCTTTCCCAGAAATTGGAAATTTCCCAGTCTCCTGTATCGGGAATATAATGCGCTGCTGCCCCCTGGAGGTCACCGGCGGTGGCTTCCTGAGATTGTGTCAAGTGGGAAAATAATGTTGCCGATTCCAGTAATTGGAGGGGGGATGTGTGGGATCCTCCAGGATGGGAAAGAGGCCGAATTGATACTTTGTTTCTTGGCTGCCTCCGTTCTTCTCCGCAGGAATGTTTGCCGATCACTGAGTCACAGGATCTGGGTTACATCATCCGGACGAATGGGCGACTTTTAAGGGAAGGCGCCACATTTTGAAATAGCAATGGCCTCTTGTTTAAAAAAAAAAAAAAAAGGGGTCTTCGTTGACTGGTAAAGGTCATCCTGATGGGTTTCTCAAACTGGTGGGCAATACTGGAGTGTACCTGCTATGGGCTGCTCTATCCACAGACAAGGGATGGGGGGCTTCATCCTCTTAAGGGATGATAGAGGTGGTGGCAGGGAAGCCTGGACGTCTCTGCTCAGGATGGTGGGGCATCGTAAAGCGCCAACAGGCGGCTTATATGGCATAATCCAAATGTCCATGTACATGGTGGGTCAGAAGCCCCTCATATGACCACCCCCTTTAAATGTTTTATCATTAAGCTTGTGGCTGGGATAGGGAAATACACATCACAAAGTTAGTGTGTACAGTATGTAAAGACCCTCTCAGTTTCACACTGAAACCTTCAACTCCCTGATCAGAGGGGGGGGGGGGCTCATTTTGTGGATGCGTTGAGTGCAGATGCCCCCACTGACCCCCTTTTGTTAAATGCAACCACTCATTTCTCTGTGCCGACAGATGCCCTTTAATCTTCCCAAGAATAGCCACACTTCTTAAAGAATCTGACACTTTTTTTTTTTTTTTTTTTTTTTAAGAAAAGTTCCTTTAGATTTCCTTCTGTTCTTTTAGTCAGTAAGTTCTGGCTGGGGAAGGGTTAAGTGTCCTATCCCTGGGAGTGACTGCGACCACACCTGGGCATTAAGTAAATGGAGCCGTGTAAAAAGGGAAGGAGATGAGGGGAAGTTCGTTTTACAGTGGGAGGCGATTATGCAATCGAGATTTCCTGCCTCTCCCTCCCCGAGCCGCCTTTTATGCCTGGAGACGGACGTTTCCACCGAGCAGGATGAGCACGGGATGATTGACAGGCTTCGGTAACTATAGCGTGTGTCATGTATGATCCCTCCGGTGTGCGTGTCCACGGTGGTCATATTAATGACAGGTGTCTCTTGTATGACGGAGCCACTGCAGACTGTACCTCGAGCTTAGGGAGCTAGTACTACTGTGAATGGAAGGATTTGGGGGTCCCCTATCGGGGTTATGTGGTACACTGCTGCTGCTTCTTTTAGGGCGACAGACTAGTAATCGATATCTTAAAGGGCAGCTCTACCCCTGAATTGGGGGCCATTCAAAAAGTATGAAATTTATGCAGAATACAGGTCACCCCCATAGGGGCACAAGGGGGTCTCATTGTGGACTGTAATACCACGGTAGAGGAGGTCTCCCTGTACAACTAGTTCGGAAATCGGGAGAGAGCGGTGTTGCAATAGGAGCAATGCAGCAGCCATATTGGTTGCCAACCAACTTTCGCAGAAACTGATCTGATGAACGGCTCGGTGACTTGATGGGTAAAGGCTCAGTCCCAGTTTAGGAAGGGGAACGAGTCTGTCACATTGGCACCTGCTTGTGTTCCCGATCCTGGCCCAGGTGTCGGGAGTTAATCTGGCGTTGGCCGGAGCAGATGCTTTCCGCGCGGTGGTGATCTCGCCCGCGGCAGTTCCTTGTTTTGTTGATGAGCTGGGCAATGTTCACACAGTGAGGAAGCGGCGACGTCACTCCACGCTGTCTAATGTGGGCTGTGTCTAGACAGAAAGGACGACGCTTCCTCTGCTTCTGGGGGCCCTTCACCAGTTAATATGAACTTTGTAGCTTTTTGTCCCCTTAATCCATGTGGGTGAACTACATATATCAGACAGTGATCAGCTGGATCAGGAGAGCCTTATACGTCACATGGGGGGTACGACATTGTTAGGTTATCATGCCTCCTTCTTAGGCCCTATTCACACGACTGTTGTCCTGCCGTTCCGTGCATTGGGGACCGAAATGTTTTATTTTTTTATTTTTTTTCTACTGTTCTGATTGAGAACTGAGCATGTGCGGCCATCTCAGCGAGCAGGACAGGGATATTAGAAAAAGAGCAAACAGCAGGTGGCGCTATACAGATACATTGTATTAAACAACTCAGTGGCTATACAACATTTTTTTTATTACATGCAATTACAAAAGTATTCAGATCCAGGTGCTAGTTTGGAAAATGTAGAATATTTTTCAGGGAAAACCGCTTTAAGTCCATCGATCAGCCTGACTGTTATCCTTTTTTTTCCAGCAGAAATACCGAAACGACATGCCAGGATCCAGCAGTGCCTTTATCCCCACCATAAATGCCATCACCACCAGCCAGGACTTACAGTGGATGGTTCAACCAACTGTGATCACCTCCATGTCCAATCCCTATACCAGAGCACATTCATATGGGCACCCAGTGCAGAATCACCCGTCACTAGGTGGGCATGCGGGCCTACAACGACCGGGAGTCATCAAAAGCATTGGTACCACTGCTGGCCGAAGGAGAAGAGATGAACAGGTATTTGGTGGCAGAAAGGAGTAGACCCTGTCCTCTCTCAACTACTTTAATTGTACTTAAAATATTTCTGGAATTTTAATTGCTACTTTGAAAATACAAATACGTCAACTATGTCACCATTAATCATAATAACACCTAATCATGATTCCATGCAATGTTCCACCAACCCTGAAACCTGCACTATGTCAGCCTCAAAGTCCAATGTACTGACATAGTGTTTATTTTAATAATCCCTACTGAGTAATGGAAAATCTATGAGCTACATGGAGAAATGGGGAAAAGACCTAGAGAGTACTGATAGGAAGCCTTTGTCTTTGACCATTTATTCATATAAGTCTACTATAATACTGCCTTCTATGTACAAGAATATAACTACTATAATACTTCCTCCTATGTACAAGAATATAACTACTATAATACTGCTCCTATGTACAAGAATATAACTACTATAATACTGCCTCATATGTACAAGAATATACCTACTATAATACTGCCTCCTATGTACAAGAATATAACTACTATAATACTGCTCCTATGTACAAGAATATAACTACTATAATACTGCTCCTATGCACAGGAATATAACTACTATAATACTGCTCCTATGTACAAGAATATAACTACTATAATAGTGCTCCTATGTACAAGAATATAACTACTACAGGGAGTGCAGAATTATTAGGCAAGTTGTAATTTTGAGGATTAATTTTATTATTGAACAACAACCATGTTCTCGAACCCAAAAAACTCATTAATATCAAAGCTGAATATTTTTGGAAGTAGTTTTTAGTTTGTTTTTAGTTTTAGCTATTTTAGGGGGATATCTGTGTGTGCAGGTGACTATTACTGTGCATAATTATTAGGCAACTTAACAAAAAACAAATATATACCCATTTCAATTATTTATTTTTACCAGTGAAACCAATATAACATCTCAACATTCACAAATATACATTTCTGACATTCAAAAACAAAACAAAAACAAATCAGTGACCAATATAGCCACCTTTCTTTGCAAGGACACTCAAAAGCCTGCCATCCATGGATTCTGTCAGTGTTTTGATCTGTTCACCATCAACATTGCGTGCAGCAGCAACCACAGCCTCCCAGACACTGTTCAGAGAGGTGTACTGTTTTCCCTCTTTGTAAATCTCACATTTGATGATGGACCACAGGTTCTCAATGGGGTTCAGATCAGGTGAACAAGGAGGCCATGTCATTAGATTTTCTTCTTTTATACCCTTTCTTGCCAGCCACGCTGTGGAGTACTTGGACGCGAGTGATGGAGCATTGTCCTGCATGAAAATCATGTTTTTCTTGAAGGATGCAGACTTCTTCCTGTACCACTGCTTGAAGAAGGTGTTTTCCAGAAACTGGCAGTAGGACTGGGAGTTGAGCTTGACTCCATCCTCAACCCGAAAAGGCCCCACAAGCTCATCTTTGATGATACCAGCCCAAACCAGTACTCCACCTCCACCTTGCTGGCATCTGAGTCGGACTGGAGCTCTCTGCCCTTTACCAATCCAGCCACGGGCCCATCCATCTGGCCCATCAAGACTCACTCTCATTTCATCAGTCCATAAAACCTTAGAAAAATCAGTCTTGAGATATTTCTTGGCCCAGTCTTGACATTTCAGCTTGTGTGTCTTGTTCAGTGGTGGTCGTCTTTCAGCCTTTCTTACCTTGGCCATGTCTCTGAGTATTGCACACCTTGTGCTTTTGGGCACTCCAGTGATGTTGCAGCTCTGAAATATGGCCAAACTGGTGGCAAGTGGCATCTTGGCAGCTGCACGCTTGACTTTTCTCAGTTCATGGGCAGTTATTTTGCGCCTTGGTTTTTCCACACGCTTCTTGCGACCCTGTTGACTATTTTGAATGAAACGCTTGATTGTTCGATGATCACGCTTCAGAAGCTTTGCAATTTTAAGAGTGCTGCATCCCTCTGCAAGATATCTCACTATTTTTGACTTTTCTGAGCCTGTCAAGTCCTTCTTTTGACCCATTTTGCCAAAGGAAAGGAAGTTGCCTAATAATTATGCACACCTAATATAGGGTGTTGATGTCATTAGACCACACCCCTTCTCATTACAGAGATGCACATCACCTAATATGCTTAATTGGTAGTAGGCTTTCGAGCCTATACAGCTTGGAGTAAGACAACATGCATAAAGAGGATGATGTGGTCAAAATACTCATTTGCCTAATAATTCTGCACGCAGTGTATAATACTGCTCCCTATGTACAAGAATATAACTACTATAATACTGCCTCCTATGTACAAGAATATAACTACTATAATACTGCTCCTATGTATAAGAATATAACTACTATAATACTGCCTCCTATGTACAAGAATATAACTACTATAATACTGCCTCTTATATACAAGAATATAACTACTATAATACTCTCTTCCATCAGTTTCGTTTAGCAGACCCTTTTATGCTGATCTGTGTAGGTCAGGGTGGACAGTGGTTACAGGGCAGATGGCCATATTGACATACCAGTCCCTCGTCCTATTTGGAGGACATATAGTTCCCGCCATCTTGCTTCCAGCTGAGGTTTTAACTTTTAGAACATAAATCCTGTTTCCTTTTGACGTCAGACTTGATGAAAAAAATTGTGAAATCTTTGTGTTCTGACCACAGAGCTTCTCCGCTCTCCTACTCTGACTTGCACACTCCGTGCACTTGCTCAATTCCAGGATGCCGCAGCTTCCTACAAAGCCAACGGCCTTTAACATTTTGTGGGTTTCTGTTGACCGCAATGAGCTGCCTGTTAAATTTTTTTTCATTATTATTATTTTTTTTTTATCCACAGCTGTCACCCGAAGAAGAGGAAAAGCGGAGGGTCCGTAGAGAAAGGAACAAACTGGCCGCCGCAAAGTGTCGCAACAGGAGACGAGAGTTAACGGACAAACTGCAGGCTGTACGTAATTAGTCTGTTTCCGTCATTTACTGCTGACTGAGGTGATGAAATTGGGCACAAAAGTTCCTGATTTCATCATCCTTCTGTATAAAGTCCAATATTACAGTATTATATTGCCATTCTTTTGCATATTTAGTCAGAGGTTGGGCAGCGCAGTGTTTTTTTTTTTTTTTGTTTTTTTTCGGATACATTTTATAATCTATGATCTTCTGCAGTGGAAACGACAGAAAGCTAAATAAAAAAAAAATTGCAAAGATAATACAAAAAAAAGTGTAACAAAGACTTTGATATCAGTGGGTTCTTCTTCTTCATGCAACCTACAATCAAAATACATATTTGGAGGACCCAAAGGACACCAACACTGGAGGTCCACATAGTTTTCATACAAAATATGGGGGGTGGTCACTGGACTTGGTGGGAGTTCATTGTTTGCAGGAGCTAGTGGTTGATGAGTTCCCCAACAGTTAGTTTGTATATGGCACTCTGTGCATCCAACCTAATAGGAAAGAATACTCTCAGGGGGTTTACCGGTAAACCAGGCTTTAGAAAAAAAACTTTGTTCTATGAATGTTTGGTCTTTAGGACCATGATACTTAAACCAAGAGGTTTGCGTGAAGGCGTATTGTTAATGGGTTGCCACATGCCCTAGTTCTTTGCACCCCTGGTGGTCCCAACAGCTAGACTCCCATTGGTCAAACCTCCATGGCATCTCTATGTCTCAAAATGTCACAAAAAGCTATATACCAATAAGCAGGGTCTAGGTTGTCAGACTCCCACAAATCAGTGTTCCTATGGCTCCCATTCTCTTGGTTTTGTCCAAGTGTCAGGTCGAAGGGGCACGGAGCTTTGTTCTGGCATCTAGAGGGGTCCTCAGCACCCAAACATGTCTCCATGACTTTTTAGAACAAAGAATTTTCTGGACAAGAAGGAACTTATAGTCTTTCTTGCCTTGAAGAGGCGCAGAGAAACACTTAGAATGTGAATTTAGTTCCTCACCATCATCATTCGCTTGGAAAAAAAACAACTTTATTAAATTCCGTTCTCTTTGTTTTTGGTTTCAGGAAACTGAGAAACTGGAACAAGAAAAATCTGGTCTACAGAAAGAGATAGCGGAGCTGCAAAAGGAGAAGGATAAACTGGAGTTCATGCTGGTTGCCCACACGCCCATGTGTAAAATACAAACTGAGGATAGGATCAACCCCACCCACAATGCTCATGTTGCCCGTTCCATGATGGGAAGTCGAGTGGTGGTCAAAACGGAGCCCATTGATGAGGACATTGGGATGTCCTCAATCGGCCGCAGTGACAAAACGCAAAGGTCTGTGATTAAACCGATCAGCATTGGTGGAAACTTCTATAATGAGGAACCTCTCAACACGCCTGTCGTGATGTCTTCAACACCTCCGAGCACTCCGAACGCCCCTAACCTCGTCTTCACCTACCCAAGTGTGTTGGATCAGGAGTCGTCGACCTCTCCTTCAGAGTCTTGCTCTAAGGCCCATCGTCGGAGCAGCAGCAGCGGGGACCAGTCTTCTGATTCCTTGAACTCCCCCACCCTGCTGGCCTTGTAACGACTGCTACAAAGGATTGACTTTTTACCGTACATATCAGGAGATGTCTAGGTGGGTAGACAGCTGGTGGCAGGCGCTTCCCAACTATGGACACGTTGTGTATCGTTGAAATCTCATAACTGGATCTTACACTTCAGACGCTTCAGTGCAGTTTTGACTTTCTCGGGTTGTTGGAAGAGGCTGCATAACAAGCACAAGTTCATCCGCCATTGTTCGTTATGTCGAATCCCCGGCTGGGCCCAGACGGGATTAAATTATTTCCAGCCTTGTGGCTCCCAGGACATTTCATCCAGTCTTAATGGTCGATGATTACTGTCTTTATCCACCCCTCCCCCTCCCACATCCCCTTTTTATTCTGGGCACTTTAAGGGTTTATCTATTTAAGGACTTTTGGTCTTCACTGGATGAAGGTACAGAAATGTTTTGTCTTTTTCGGATCTATATATTATTATTTTTTTTTTTTTTTTTTTTTTGCCTTGTGTTGAAGCCGTTCCAAGGCCTTTCTGATGTAACTACAAAAAAATATATAAAAAAAATAAAGGAACAAAACAGCCATGGAAAAATGTTGGTTGCACACAGTCATTATGGGAGAAGACGGCGTTACCAGCAGATATTAAATACCACGCCAAAGACGGTCCCGGGACGCCGTGTTCTGGTAAACTGCTTGGATAATAAGGATTTGGCAGCGTGCGCTAGAAAATGGTCTGAGAAAACAAAATTAAAAACTTGGCAATACAACAAACCCTTGTGCCTTCCGAATGAGCGCGCTCAGAACAGTGCAACGCTGACGATCTATTCTGGGATTTCTTGTCATCTTTGTGTATTTGCAGTTTGATTGGTCATAGCCTGTAACGTCTCGCCATGTCGCCATGTGACTTCTCCTCCTACTACAACCATGTTCAATATTGCGTAAATGTTCCTAGCCGTGCGAAAAAGTTCTGTGTTTGAAAGAGTCCCCCACAGGGGCGCCGGTATATAGGGGGGCAGTGGAAGTAGTCACCCCCTGACCCCTGTGCCGTAAGAAGACACCAGTATTATAAATGGCACATGGTGTGGGGGGAGTATTAGATTTTGTACTGGGGCCCCCGAGCTACAGGTTACGCCTCTGTTTAAACAAACAAAATGGCTGCCTTTACAGGTTACAGTACCTCTCCCAATAGGTAAAGATTGATGGTGCCCGATAAAAGGGAACCCATAGGAATAGTTCCAGTAACTCAGGAGCTTGCAACAGTTGCCTTGGTTCATATCCACCATAACTTAAAGGGGTTGTCCAGGAATGGATAAAACATGTCTGCCTTCTACCGAAAACAGCACCACCGCTGTCCCCAGGTTGTGTGTGGTATTGCAGCTCTGCCCCCATTCACTTTTACAGAGCCTGCAATTCCATTCTTGTAAATTTGAGGCTTTTTCTAGATTTTTTGGTGGGGGTCCGACATTCAGAATCCCCACTGGCCAGCTGGTATCGTCTCTGTAACTGATGAACAGTCAGGACTTCTGGCAGCTATGCCAGACACAACCTCTGGACAGGTGTGGTGCTGTTTCTGACAGGAAGCAGCCATGTTTTTTTTTTTTTATAGCCCCTTGAATCACCCCTGAAATGTTTACAGTAGGTAGTTGTCTCCATTTCTACATTCCTTGGTGAAAGATATTTTACATACATTTAAAAAAAAAAAAAAATGTAAACTGCCCTCACTATGTCTTTTGATTTCAGGGACAGGTGAATGGAAACTTGACGCCAATTCAGTTTTGATCTTTGTTTTTTGCGTTGCATTGCCATATTATGGCGCATAGGTTTGTGGGGGTGGTCTTGCATAAAAAAAACTGCGCAGCCATGTTAAGCACTAGTTTCCCCCTTTAACATTAATGGTGACCATGATATATTTTCCCTTATCACTGGTGAGATTTTTAGTAAATGTCGCTGCTTAGGATCCCTAGGATAGTAGTTTCTCTCAGTAAAGCACTTGAGGCCTACATGGTTGCCATAGAAACACAGCCTGGAAGCAGTAGAGGCCTAGGCCTGACCAGGAATCATTCCTGCCAGTCTACACGCAGGTTTCACCCTTGCTTTTACACTATATGGGTCCTCATTTATCAAGACTGTCTGACAGGAAGACAGTCTCCCATAGCAACCAATCAGAGCCCAGCTTTCATTTCTAAATCTGCTTTGGAAAAATGAAAGCCGGGCTCTGATTGGTTGCTATGGGCAACAAAGACCATTTTGATGAATTAGGCCTCATGTAGACGGTGCATGGCTGCCACCCTGAATTCTTTTTGGCTCCACTAAACAAAATGTAGATCACCGGAGGGTTCTGTGGAAATCCGGTAACTACGAGAATCGCATTCCAGCTGTCTGCATGAGGCCTAGGACTGTGTCTGAGGAAATGGTGGCCTTGATGCCCATAGCAACTGTAGTCTGCTTTCATGGCACCTCAAAAAGAGAAGCTGAGGGTTTTTACAGAAATTTTGAAGAATTAAAAACAAATGGGGTCCAATGGCGGTACTGCTCAGGAAAAAACAAATGTTTTCATACTTTTCAACATACAAGTTGGTAAATTCGGTGCATGAACGCTCCAAACCTGCCAGGGACTGTCACTTATGTCTGTGGCCTGGGACAGTCCCTGTAAAATCCAAGACTGTTGACAACTGAAAGTTAGAACAGATTCCCTCATAATCCCCCATTTATTCCTAATTTTTTGGTTATAAATTTATCTTCTTTTTTTCAGGCTTCTGTGCACTATATGACTGTCCCCAGGTACTGAAATCTCCGCCTTCACCAACCTCCTCCCCCAAGGAGCGGTGGCCGCGGCAGCCATTTTGCGTCTAGACCTCTGCACCCTCCCATAGATTGCATATCCAGCCAATTTAGGTTTTGCTCCATTCCTAGTGCTGCCATTTTGTGCCTAGGTGATGGGTGACCTTTAACTAATCCACGAGATTATAATCTATACAAAAAGCCATAAATCTCTGGGGGGTTTTTATGCGCTCGGTGGAGTTTGAGTCGCCACAATTTTTTTCGGAACATAGCCGCAAGAGCGCGAGCTGGTCCTGATGGTTTCAGTTACATTGAATATTTTTCACTGGACAGAATATAAGATTCAGGTGAATTTTAATAAATTTTACAATTTTGGACTTGGGGTCATGAACACTGAATTTTTGGAGTGAAATTTTTTTAAGGGCTCATTCACACGAACGTGTGCTACCCGTTGCCGTATAGCGGACCGCATTTGCGAATCTGCAATACACTGGCACCGTTCCCTGTGCATTCCGCATCACGGAGGCCGACCCATTCACGTCAATGGGTCCACAAATCCGGAGATGCGGAACGGAAGCATGGAACAAAGCACTACGGAGTGCCTCCTGGGGTTCTGTTCCGTGCCTCCGCACCACAAAAGATAGAACGGAGGGATCAAGTGAATGGGTCCACGATCCCCATGCGGCTGGGCCCCGGTCGGTGCCCCTGTGCATTGCGGACTGCAATTTGCGGTCCACAGCACGGGCTTCACACGGTCGTGTGAATGAGCCCTAATTGTAATGACAGTGTCACCTTAATTACATAGCGAATGACAGATTCACACAGGGAAACTGGCGTGGTTCTGAAATGTGCTGGATTTATGTTTTTGGCAGTTTTCTTTTTTTTAAGATCGTTCACTATGGATATATAGAATTCCGCCATCATTATTTAGTAACCCCTGTCACTCATATTTTCTTATCTACATCATGCTTGCCAACATTGCATGTGGGACAAATAGACCCCACCACTGGGAATGCCCCCTAAACAGCACTGGACCGTCTATTCATGGGTGGAGCTTACTCAAGCCACACTTTTTTATTTTATTTATTTTTTATTATTTTTAAACTCTGTATAAAAGCAGAACCGTCTACCCTGCTCCTTTTTGAAATGCTTTCTGGTTTTTATAGTCTCCCTCCTGATTTTTCAATTTTCATCTCTCAAAAATGTACGAAATGTCCCAATACCCCCCCACCCCAGTATTCTTCCCCGATTTATCCCAATTACTCAATTACTTCAGTTATTCCATATAATAAAACAAGCATAAAATACTCAATGGCAATAGCAAAAAAAAAAAAAAGTAGAAAAAATATCTTGCAGTTGCAGGCCGGCGGCCATTCACTATTCATTACCCACCGTTCTCTCTCTCTCTCTATTATTATTTTTATTTTTATTTTTTTTTCTTCTTCTGGGAGCCTTTTTTATTGTATTTTATGTCTTATTTATTTAAGAATGTTTACAAGTTTGGGATTATTCTGTCTAGAAGCATTACACAAAAAAAAATCCACAATGAGGCTCGTATCGGCCAGAAAAATGGTCATTTAAACCTAAGGCACCACTTTCCATCAAGGACCAGGTTTCGACCTGGTTTTCAGGGGGCGCGGTTTCTGCAGTTGCCATATTTGGGCAATTTAAAAGAATTGTCCAGACTACAAAAAAATGTCTGCTTTCTTTAAAAAACTGTTTCACGCCTGACCATAGGTGCTGTGTATTACTGTAGCTCAGACTCAATCACACAACTCATGGACAGGGGTGACTCTATATTTGGACGAAAGCAGCCATGTTTTTCCAGTCCTGAACAATCCCTTTAAGGGCCATCCAAAGTTTTTGATACCTGGTCACCATTGTAGGTACATTTGATTCCTGAGGCATTGGAGGATCCCAATGTCTCCTGCACTAAGAATTGTCTTAAGTAACTGGTTTGAACTCTTGGCTTCCGCTCGTCACATGAGCGGGCCTGGCCAATCACATGGCAGTCCTCAACTCCCTCCCTTCCTTATAAAGCTTGGTGTCTGAACCACCTTGTTGTCTTACAGTAGATTAGTTTATATTAGGGAGCCTTCTACCTTGTCAGGTACCTAAGCAATTTAAAGGGCACTTCCAGTCAAGTTCAACAGTTCTCCTACCTGTAGATACACACCCTTGTCCATGGGGGGGGCTGTGTCACTGAGTGTTAGATGGCTACATGTGGTCATAACCACTTTTGCAAGCCAGAGCAGTTGTCACCTCCCTGCCCTACTCACCAGGGGGCGGAAATGAGTAAAGGAAAATGCTCCTCCCATTGTAAACATATATATAATCTAAAATCTGTGCTTCAGACATGATATAAACAAGCTTCAAATGAAAAATTAAAGGGAAATTCTAGAATCAAATTTCTAATAAGAAGCTGAGGACTGATTTCTGCTTGTCTGATATAAATTTTGAGTGTGACTGGAAATGCCCTTTAAGTCATGACGAATGGAAATTTAGACTGCCAGTGCGTGCTACTATCACTACAATAGTCTGATGGCTTTAGTAAGTTCAAAGCTGAAATCTGTGGGTCTGCCACCGGGAGCGTGACTACGGCTGAGCAGCCATGACGCCGCTATGGGGCCCCCACAGAGGTTTGGGGGTCTGAGCATTAATACGACCCTAAGTGACCTTGTGAGATGCAGAAGGTTGGCGTTTTAATGGTATCTGCTTATCGTAGGACACGGCGAACGCTTTGTAGAGTAAAATGCGTAAAGTCGTCTTGAGCGCTTGTGTTTTCTGCCATATTGGATAAAAGCCTTTGACATTCCTAGATGGGGTTTTGTGCCAGAGCGAGCTAACGTACTGCGGGTCAGTGTGTGCACGCCACATATACAATGTACAGAGCTCGTGTCCAATCAAGTGCCAGCTTTCTTGTGTACATATATTTTTATATCTAGATGTTCGATGGCGCCGGTAGTGCTGCCCCCTAGAGGATGACTACAGCTGTGTATGTGGAGCAGTCGTTTTCTCTTTTGTACCCCCTCTCGACCCCCCCCCCCCCTTTTTCGTGTACTGGAAAAGGGATGAGATCCATTTTGTGTGAGCAGATCACTTGTAGTAATTTGATGGATTGTGTGGGTTCGTTCACTGCTTGCAGTTCAGCAGATTTTTTTTTTCCTTTTATTTATCGGATGTTAAAAATAAATAAAATGTATTTTGAAAATAAAATTTGTCATTTTTGCTAATAATTTGTTACAGGGTATCACAAATGACAGGCTTAGGTACGTCGGCTCATCTGACAGTATCACAAATGGCAGGCTTAGGTACATCGGCTCATCTGACAGTATCACAAATGGCAGGCTTAGGTACGTCGGCTCATCTGACAGTATCGCAAATCATAGGCTTAGATAGATCAGCTCATCTGACAGTATACAAATGCCCGGCTTAGGTACGTCAGCTCATCTGACAGTATACAAATGGCAGGCTTAGGTACGTCAGCTCATCTGACAGTATCACAAAGGACAGGCATAGGTGTGTGAGCTCATCTGACAGCTACACAAATGACAGGCTTAGATACATCAGCTCATCTGACATCACCAATCACAGGCTCAGATACATCGGCTCATCTGAGAGCATAACAAATGACGGGCTTAGGTACATCACCGCATCTGACAGTATCACAAATCACAGGCTGAGATACGTCAGCTCATCTGAGAGCATCACAAGTGACAGGCTTAGGTACGTCACCGTATCTGACAGCATCACAAATGACAGGCTTGGGTACGTCACCGCATCTGACAGTATCACAAATCACAGGCTGAGATACATCAGCCCATCTGACAGAATCACAAATGACAGGCTTAGGTACGTCTTCTCATCTGACAGTATCACAAATGATGGGCTTAGGTACGTCACCGCATCTGACAGTATCACAAATCACAGGATTAGATACATCAGCCCATCTGACAGAATCGCAAATGGCAAGTTTAGGTACATGGCACATCTGACGGCATCACAAATGACAGGCTTAGATACATGAGCTCATCTGACAGTATCGCAGAGAAGGCTCTGTTTGCCCTTACCTCTGCTAAGCTCAAGTATTGAAGAGTAACACACACGATAGGATTAGATACACCCCTCAGCAGAACACAATATATATGATGGGTTTAGATACATAGGTTCAGCAGACAGTATCACATGTGATAGGCTTAAATAAAGCAATTTAGCAGACGGTATTGCAGTGGCAGGGTTTGAGGAACTCAAGTGCAAAACAATGCAGGCAGTGCACTGAGCTGGCTTCTTCAGTATACTCCCTGTGAGAAGAAGGTTTCATGCTGAGGAAAGGACTGAGCTAGATGTTCCTCTCTCAGAAGACTGATACCCTGGCGAAATTGCTGGTGGCACAGGGTCTGCAGCTCAGTTGGGAGGCAGGGTATCCCAATCTCAGCATCTTCTTGTCACTCATGCAGTCTGGCACAATCTTTCCTACTGAACACTGGTCCCGATCAGAAGACCTCTAAAGGCTCTAACTGCTCTAATTTTATTCCAACTTATCCAGAACCATCTAGGGGAGGAGCACAGCCTAAACAGAAACAATATTGAATTTCAAGGCTGCCATAGACATGTATTGGGCCTCAATACAAGTCAATGGGAATAACTAGGCAGTTTCCAGACATAAACAGCCGTCAGAGCTAAACCAGACAGTTAAACGTTCATTGTGTCTTGTTTTTCCCTCAAACTTTGTTCTGCATAGTCCCTTAGGCCCCTTTTACACGAGTGAGTTCCATGAATTGGACTCACAGCGTGTGTGAGCGAGAGCACCCGTCCTGACCTCCCAGCACTGATGGGGTTGCATAGCATTATATTGATTTATATAGCTATGTAACCCTTAGAGGTCTGGAATGTATTGTATAACACTGTCAGTGTTATACAATACATTCCAGAACTGTAAGGGTTATATAGCATCATAAATCAATATAATGCTAGATGACCCCGGCAGTGCTGGGAGGTCAGGACGGGTGCTCTCGCTGACACATGCTCCGAGTCCAATTTGTGGAACTCGCTCGTGTGAAAGGGGGCCTTATGATAACTGTGGAAAATTACTAGCTTCTCGGTGCACAGGCTGGGAGGTCCCAAAGTCTCTCAGTATTAGCTGGCTGTGCATTAACCCTTTCAACTATGCAATGGAAATATAGTGCAATAACAGTGCTAACGATCAGGATATATTACAATAAAGATACAGGGAGACATTTATTATTATACACCACTTTTTGGCATATTAATGTCGCAGATTTTGTTGCAATGGTTTTTATGCGGCACAATCTGTGACTTTTTGACGCTTACGCCACTTTTCCCAAGTGCTGACAAAAAGGGGTGTGGCGCGGAAAAGGGCGGTTCGGCAGGCATATCTCAAATATCATTTTCAACGTCAGTTTTCGGCATGGACATATCTCTATCTTCACCCTTCCAGCCCTCCTGACATGAAATGCTCCGATGCCCTCCGCTGTAGTGCAGGGCAAAGGCTTTTTTGTTCACCTCTGCACACTGCGAGGCGGAGGCTTCCGCACTGCAGTGTTCCCGGTGACATCACCGGCTCTGATGGGCCGGCCTTAGCGCTGTCCTAGCTGTTTTACAAGCTAGGGCAGCGCTTAAGCCCGCCCATTAGTACTAGTTACATCACCGGGCTCACTGCTAGGTGGAAGCCTCCACCTAGCAGTCCCTATAAAGAGCCCGGGTCATCACCGGAACTTCTAAAAAAGCCTTTGCCCCGCACGATTCAGCACAGGGCAAAGGAGAGCCTTGTAGCATGAAACCCCTGCTCCCAAACAATCTTTAGAGAGGGTCTTAAAGGTTAAAAGGATCGACTGATCCCAAGTTGTCCTCTTGCTCGGATCCCCTGCAATCGGCTGCAATCTGCAGGAGAACCTGGCAGTAAGTGTTCATTTTTCCTGCAGCGCCACCACAGGTGAAATGAAACATTACACAAGGTCCATTTATATGAATGGGTTGTGTGTGTAATAAAGGACAGGACGGGTCCTCCAGAGCGAGAGACACTCTTTATAGCCCTCTAGGAACCCCTTCCTCCATAAACTTCAAATAGGGTATCTGAAAATAGGACTCCCCGACCACACGCCCTATTAATGACATTTTACAAGCCTTCAGTCCGCTGTGGATCATAAATTATACTATAAAATAGTTATGGGTGTTTTTGTGTTCTGCAAACACCCTGCCATAAAATGATGATAACATTTACCAGCTCGTTATTCGCGCTGCGCTGTGTGGGGGCGGGGCTCAGGATTTAATAAGTGGTGGATTTGGTAACAGGGCGATTAGTCTGAACCAGGTAACCAGAGAGCAGACGCGACCACCGTTTACCTCCTCTCTGGGTAGAAGCAGGTTCAATGTAGGATGTCAATGTGACAACCCTTCCAGGAAGGAGATGTTGCGTCCTGTCATCCACTACAGTCGAGGCCGGGCACGTTTTGTAGCTGCTGCTTCCTTCACACTTTTTAATAAGATGATTCATAGCTTTATTGCTGCAAGAAATCGTACCTGTACGGATCGTCTCCACCCGATGCACAGTTATATATGGCTGGCGTCCACATTGAAAGCCCTATGTGATGGTATGATCAGTGACGTGCCACACAGAGAGCGAGCCCTCGACTACTGTAGGGCCTGTGATAGAAGAGGGCTTGGCGATGTTTCAATTACATTGTTAAAATAGCCACCTGCTGCCACCACTAGGGGGAGCTCACTGCACACAGATTTATTCAGCTACCATTGAGTTTAATACTAGGTGTACACATCCATAGTGGCGGCTGAACTATAAGGGGTTTGCCAAGTCAAAAGAACTGAGCTCATCCATACAGAGGTACTGTATCAGGAAACTAAATCTGAATCCATTCCAGCACAGAACTGCACTATTAAGGCACTGCAGTAAGGTAAGTTACTAGGGTTGTCAACATATTCCTATATGCTTTGGATAACAGACGTTTTTACAGACATATTCCTAGGCTCGTCATATAGGCAGACCTTGTAGGAACAGAGAGAGAAGAGAAGTTGAAGAACCAGAGATACACAGGAAATCCTAACTGTACAGTTCCCAGCACCTCCACCGCCGAGGCTCCAGACATTACTTATCCTGTACTGATCCTGCGTTATATCTGCTATAATACTCCAGAGCTGGACTCACTATTCTGCTGGTGCAGTCACTGTGTACATACTAGTGTTGAACGAGCATGCTCGGCCGAACACCAGTTCGACTCGAGCATCTCGATGCTCGGCACACTGCCAAATACCGCATGTGCTCGAGCGCAATGCTCGAGTCTCCTCCCCGCACGTTTGTTGGCTGCTATGCAGCTAATAAACGTGCAGGTAAGTGCTGCAATTCACTGTAATGCCATATCCATGTTGGTTACTGGCATTACAGTGATTGGCTGGCCGGAACGCGTCATCGGGTGTTATATAGCATCCGATGACACGTGTTCGGCTCAGTGTTAGTCAGGGAGAGCTGTGCTGTAAAAGGGACAGATAGTGTAGGGAGTGAAATATATTTTTTAAGTTGAAAAACTTGTCAGAGACCCAAAAGTCCTTTTAAGGACTATTGTTGTGTGTGGCAGCAGCAATATATATTTTTTGCGCAACCTGCGCTAAATAGCGTGCAATAGTTAGGCTGCTGCAGACAGCGACATTATCTGCACTACATCTCCTGTAACGCGTGCACATCCAAAAAATATCAGTGACATCCAGTGTACTTTTTCCGTAGACGGTGTCCGCTGCGGACAGTGACATTACCTGGGGTACATCTCCTGTGTAACGTTTTCACATCCCAAATACCTGTGACATGCCCTGCAATTTTATATTAGCCGCTGCTGACATCAGCGACATTATCTGCGGTATTTCTCCTGTATAATGTTTCCACATCCCAAATACCTGTTACATTCCCTGTAATTTTTTATTAGTCGCTGGTGACAGCATTGACATTATTGCAGTATATCTCCTGTGTGACGTTTCCACATCCCAAATACCTGTGACATTCCCTGTAATTTTTTATTAGTCGCTGGTGACAGCATTGACATTATCTGCAGTATATCTCCTGTGTGACATTTCCACATCCCAAATACCTGTGACATTCCCTGTAAGTTTTTAGTAGCCGCTGGTGACATCAGCGACATTATCTGCGGTATATCTCCTGTGTAACGTTTTCACATCCCAAATACCTGTGACATTCCCTGTAATTTTATATTTGTGACATTATCTGCGGTATTTCTCCTGTGTAACGTTTCCACATCCCAAATACCTTTTTTTATTTATTTTTTGCACATACACTTACAAATCCTACGCTACTGTACGTGTGACATACTTTCAAACATATATAACATTTAATATGAAGAAGGCGAGCAGTAAGGGACAGGGAAGTGGCCGTGATGCTGATGGTGCATGCAGAGGCCGTGGCCCTGGGCGCGTTGAAACTGTGCCTGCTGCCAGAGCACAAGAAACACACTCCTCCACGATACCTAGCTTCATGTCCCAGTTTGCAGGGCGGTGCAGGACAACGCTCTTGAAGTCAGACCAGTGCGACCATGTGGTCGGTTGCATTGCAGTAGATAATGCTTCCAGTCGGTTAAGCACCACCCTGTCTTCCACCAAGTCCAGTCTCAGTAGCCAAGAGTCTGGTCAACAGAATCCTCACCCTGATCCTCCTTCCTCCCACCATAGAGAGTCTTGCCAAACAAGTGATCCCACACTCGAATATCCCGAGGAGCTCTTTTCAGCGCCATTCCTTCATTTGGGCCTCTTGACAAGCCTGCTTGAAGAGGGACCTGAGATCTTGTGCCCTGATTCCCAAACTCTTGAGCATCCACAGTCACAAGAAGATGACGGTGGGGAACGGCAATTAATGTTTCACGAGGTGGATGATGTTAATGAGACACAGTTGCCAATAAGTCAACGGCAATTAGTGTCTCAAGAGGTTGATGATGAGGATGAGACACAGTTGTCAATAACTGAGGTTGTTGTTAGGTCTAGAAGTCAGGAGGATGAACAGAGTGAGGAAGTGGAAGAGGAGGTGGTGGACGATGAAGTCACTGACCCAACCTGGGAAGGTGGCAAGCCGAGCGAGGACAGCAGTACAGAGGGGGAGGGATCCACAGCACCTGTTAGGAAGAGGCAGTGGAGTGGCAAAAGGGAGAAGGCGGGCCACACCAAACAGGCCCGAAACTGTTCCCCGGGGCACACCCTTGCGGAAATCTCCCTTGCCAAGAGGTAGGTGTTCCGCAGTCAGGCGCTTTTTTGAGGAAAGTGCGGATGACAAAAGAATTGTAATTTTCAACTTGTGCCATACAGAAATGAGCAGGGGCATGAACACTAGCAACCTCACCACCACCAGCATGATCCGCCACATGGCATCAAAGCACCGTAATAGGTGGGCCGAACGCCTGGGTCCACAATCGGTGTCTGTGGGTCACACCACTGCCTACTCTTCCCCTGTGTTACGTGTTGGCCAATTCCCTGTCCAAGACGCAGGCCCAGATGCCTCCTGCCCTGCACCTTCGCAAGCACCATCAGCGACCACATCCACTTCTGTGTCCCAGTGCAGCTTCCAAAGTCCTTACCCCAGGCATTTGAACGCAAGCGCAAATACCCAGCCACCTACCCACAGGCTATAGCACTAAATGCACAACTTTCCAAATTACTGGCCCTGGAAATGTTGCCATTTAGGCTTGTAGACACTGAGGCCTTCCGCAGCCTGATGTCGGTGGCCGTCCCTCGTTACGCAGTCCCCAGCCGCCACTATTTTTCATGGTGTGCCGTGCTGCCTTACACCAGCATGTGTCCCGTAACATCACCCGTGCCCTGACCAACGCAGTTACTGGGAAGGTCTACTTAACCACTGACACATGGACAAGTGCTTTCGGCTAGGGATGCTACATTTCCTTGACGGCACACTGGGTGAACGTTGTGGAGGCCGGGAGCGAGTCGTACCCTGGGATGGCACAGGTGCTACCGATGCCAAGGATTGCGGGCCCTAATTCCATCAGGGTTTCCGCCAGCACCTACTTTACTGGCTCCAACTCCCACTTCTCCTCCTCCGCCTCCTCCTCCACTTCCACCTCAGAATTATCCTCTTGCAGCACCAGTCAGTCATCAGTCAGTAGCTGGAAGCAGTGTAGCACTGCAGTGGGGAAGCGGCAACAGGCCGTGCTTAAGCTGATCTGCTTAGGTGACAAACAGCACAGGGGATAAGGGACCAGACTGAGCTGTGGCTCTTGCCACTCAACCTAAAACCAGGCATGGTTGTGTCTGATAATGGCCGTAACTTGGTGGCGGCTTTGGAGCTCGGCAAGCTCACACACATACCATGCCTAGCCCACGTCTTCAACTTAGTGGTTCAGCGGTTTCTCAAAACCTACCCCAATTTGCCTGAGCTACTGGTGATGGTGCGCCGTGTGTGTGCACATTTCTGCAAGTCATCGACAGCTTCCGCCGGTCTGTCAACGCTGCAGCGGTGCTTACAATTGCCAGCTCACCAGCTGTTGTGCGACGTGAGCCTGTTGGCCAGACTTTGTGAGCAGCAGAGGGCAGTAGTGGAATACCAGCTGCAACATGGTCGTCGCCTTTCCAGTCAGCTTCCGCTTTTCACAAGCGAGGAGTGGGCATGGATGTCTGACCTCTGTGAGGAATCAACACAGATGGTGAGCAGCGATAATGCTATTATCAGCGTAACCATCCCACTTCTGTGTCTACTCAAATGCTCGCTGCTCGCAATTAAGGCCGACGCTTAGCATGTGGAAGAGGTGGAAATGGGGGAAGACATTAAACAGAGTCATAGCCAGACCACCCTCAGTTCGTCTTCTCAGCGCAAATTGGATGATGAGGAGGAGGAGGAGCAGGAGACGGTTGCCTCTGCTACAGAGGGTAGTACCCATGGAAGTTTAATTCCATCTGTTCAGAGTGGGTGGGCAGAAGAGGAGGAAGAAGATGAGGAGATTGAGAGTCATCCTCCTGATGAGGACAGCGAAGTCTTGTCTGTTGGGACTCTGGCACATATGGCTGACTTCATGTTAGGCTGCCTTTCACATGACCCTCACGTTGTACGCATTTTGGCCAACACCGATTACTGGTTGTTCAGCCTTCTCAACCCCCGCTACAAAGGGAACTTCTCATCTCTCATTCCTGTGGTGGAGAGGACGAGCAAAATGGTGCAATACCAGAAGGTACTTGTGGAAAAATTGCTCCAAACATTTCCAGCTGACAATGTGGCCGGCAGAATACGTAGTTCCTTGGGCAACCGAGGAGGGGAGACGAGGGGAGCACACAGCAGTTCCAACAGAGGCAGGGCAACACTCTCCAAGGCCTGGGACAGTTTCATGACACCCCACCAGCACCCTCATCCTGATGCGCGGCCTAGTGTCACAAGGAGGGAAACGTTTTGGAAGATGGTGAAGGAGTACGTAGCAGACCGTGTCAGCGTCCTCAGTAATCCCTCTGTGCCTTACAACTACTGGGTGTCCAAGCTGGACACGTGGCACGAACTGGCGCTCTACGCCTTGGAGGTGCTGGCCTGCCCTGCCGCCAGCGTTTTTGTCAGAGCGGGTATTTAGTGCTGCTGGGGGCATAATAACTGATAAGCGCATCCGACTGTCAACTAAAAATGCTTGCAGGTTGACTCTTATCAAAATGAACAAGGCCTGGATTAACCATGACTTCTCTATTCCACCAGAGGAAAGCGGCTGAACATAAAGGCACTCTAAATGTGTTTTTATAATGTACTGAATACACTGTATTCCCATGCACCCCTTCCACCACAAAAAAGGGTATATGGTTCAATCTTCCTTTTCTCGTCCTCCTCCTCCTCCATCATATCAACATGCTTATTAGTCTGCCCTCGCTCCTAATGTTGTAGAGGGCCAGCTCACCTGCAGGCCCTCGCATGTAATGTTCTAGAGGGTCAGCTCACCAGCAGGCCCTCACCTACAATCTTTTAGAGGGCCAGCTCACCTGCAAGCCCTCGCATGTAATGTTTTAGAGGGTCAGTTCACCAGCAGGCCCTCACATACAATCTTTTAGAGGGTTAGCTCACTCGCAGGCCCTCGCATGTAATGTTTTAGAGGGTCAGCTCACCAGCAGGTCCTCACCTACAATCTTTTAGAGGGTCAGCTAACCTGCAGGCCCTCGAATATAATGTTCTAGAGGGTCAGCTCACCAGCAGGCCCTCACCTACAATCTTTTAGAGGGCCAGCTCACCTGCAAGCCCTCACATGTAATGTTTTAGAGGGTCAGTTCACTAGCAGGCCCTCAACCATAATGTTTTAGATGGTCAGTTCAGTCAGGTCCTCACCTACAATCTTGTCAGTTCCACTGCAGGCCCTCGCATATAATGTTTTTGAGGGTCAGCTCACTAGCAGGCCCTCAACCATAATGTTTTACAGGGTCAGCTCACCAGCAGGCCCTTGCCCATAATTTTTTCAATGATTAGCTAAGCAACAGGCACTCACCCATATTTTTTCATGGTCATCTCAGCAGCAGGCACTCGCCCATAATTTTTTCGATGCTCAGATCAGCAGCAGGCACTCGCCCCTAATGTTTTAGAGAGTCAGCTCTGCAGCAGGCCCTCACCCCTAATGTTTTAGATGGTCAGTTCAGCAGCAGGTCCTTGCTCCTAATGTTTTTGAGGGTCACCAGCAGGCCATCAATCATAATTTTTCAAGGGTGAATGAGGCCCTCCATTAGGTGATATACAGGTTGTATCAGAGTGCCTCTTCCTTGTAATTTTTGGCAGCACTTGCACTTTATATACAAGTAAGTATACAGGAAAGAATGTTTCCTAACAATTTTTCGATTTTATCTTCGGTTTTGTGCGTATTTTTGTCAGTCTGTAAAAGTGGCGTACTACTCGGACAACATCGTTCCCAGCAGCGACCTGGGAGTCCAAGATGCATCCAGACATCCTCCCCATGCTGTTCCCGAACCATTTCGGTGGTGTTTCCATCAATTTCTGACCTTTTCCTATGAACCAGACACCCCCCAGGGGGTGCCTGGTTTAATGCTTGGGTTCTCCTATTGACTTCTATTGTGCTCGGGTGCTCGGTAGAGCACCGGAGCATCCCGAGGTGTTTTACTTGAGCAACCGAGCACTTTGGTGCTCGATCAACACTAGTACATACATCACATTACTTATCCTGTACTGATCCTGAGTTCCATCCTGTATTATTCTCCAGAGCTGCACTCACTATTCTGCAGGTGAAGTCACTGTGTGCATACATTACATTACTTATCCTGTACTGATCCAGAGTTACCTCCTGTATTATACTCCAGAGCTGCACTCACTATTCTGCTGGTGGAGTCACTGTGTACATACATTACATTACTTATCCTGTACTGATCCTGAGTTCCATCCTGTATTATACTCCAGAGCTGCACTCACTATTCTGCTGGTGGAGTCACTGTACACACATTACATTACTTATCCTGTACTGATCCTGAGTTCCATCCTGCATTATACTCCAGAGCTGCACTCACTATTCTGCTGGTGGAGTCACTGTTTACATACGTTACATTACTTATCCTGGTTCTGACTGGCTGGAGCAGGTACAGACAATCACTCAGAAGGTTGGCATACCCCTTTAATAGACAGAGGACATCTGAAGATCAGTATCTAATTAAAGGTAATGAAATCCTTTATGAAAGGTTCAGCTCTCAGGAATCATACATTCAGTATATTGTGGTATATTAATTCATTGGTGTGTACACAGCGCCCTCTAGTGTTAGAAGCCACACACAGTAAAGAAAAATTCACCCTGGTGGTTGTCGCATGTTCCAGTCTCAGTACCAGGTCCAGAAAGGAGCTTCCATCCAGGGCTGTTCAGGTGGCTGCATAGAGCCACATGAGCCATCTCCACTGAAGGGGGCACCACAGTCACTGTCTGTGGTAGATGTCACTATATTTACCGGCCTGCGCTAAAACTAAGGACACAAAAACTAATTCAGCGGTGAAGCAGAGAAGCGTCAGTTCCCTGGGTCACCATCTGCAGTACCCCAGACCTGCGGTACTACAATTCTAAATAGTTATTTTTTATATTGTTATGTATTTTTGTATTGCCGTATCTACCAGTAAGGAATGGTTGGCAGGAACCGGGCTAACCACCCTGTTCCTGCCCCCTTGGTAGGAGTGGGCTGGTCCTTCTTCCTGCCAGGAGCAGGAGTTCCAGGGTGACCTTAGTGAGGAGAGGAAGCACTCGCCTGAGCTCCTGCTCCTAAAGAGGATTCTCCAGGGAGAATTACAGCTAACAACAACTTCAAGTAAATCCAACAGACAGCAGAGTCAACAGCTGCAATCAGCATTAAAGACACTGCTGTGAGGTGAGGGACTACAGCTAAGACACCCATCATCCAGAACATTACCAGCAGGACCGTTTCTACAGCCGGCCCGGGCGAGGGGTGCGACCGCACAAGGAGCATCAATCAAGACAAAAGAGGGGGGCGCCATCTGCAGGGCCCAGAGACGGAGCGAGGCCCTTTCTGTCCAGAGGCAGCAGGAGTGGAGATGAGCGCTTCCGTTGTGGAAGCGCTCATCTCCATTTTCATCTGTATCGTCGTCCTCAGGACAGCAATACAGATGAACGGTGCGGGGCAGGGGAGAGGCGTCTCCCTTGCCCGTTCCTCTGATAGGCTACAGGCCTAGTGCCTGCAGCCTATCAGAGGCTGGTGCAGGCCAGCTCGTATTCAGCCAAATGCTTCAGAACTCATTGGATGGCGCTTCACAGTGCAGATGGACAATGACCCAAAGCATACTGCAAAAGCAACCAAAGAGTTTTTTAAGGGAAAGAAGTGGAAGGTTATGCAATGGCCAAGTCAATCACCGGACCTGAATCCGATTGAGCATTTCACTTGCTGCAGACAAAACTGAAGGGAAAATGCCCCAAGAACAAGCAGGAACTGAAGACAGTTGCAGTAGAGGCCTGGCAGAGCATCACCAGGGATGAAACCAGCGTCTGGTGATGTCTATGCGTTCCAGACTTCAGGCTGTAAATGACGGCAAAGGATTTGCAACCAAGTATTAAAAAGTGAAAGTTTGATTTATGATTATTATTCTGTCCCATTACTTTTGGTCCCTTAACAAGTGGGAGGCACATATGCAAACTGCTGTAATTCCTGCACCGTTCACCTGATTTGGATGTAAATCCCCTCAAATTACAGCTGACAGTCTGCAGGTAAAGCACATCTTGTGCGTTTCATTTCACATCCATTGTGGTGGTGTATGGAGCCAAAAATGTTAGAATTGTGTCCATGTCCCAATATTTATGGACCTGACTCTACTCCCAGATTTTAGCTAACAGAATCCCTCATATTGTCCCCAATCTTATTAATAAAGACCAAGTCGGCTTCATTAAGTCTAGGCAAACTATAGACGGAACCAGGAGAATAATTGATTTTATTCATGTGGCGGAGACTGGTCGGATGCCTTCTCTGCTGATATCACTGGATGCGGAGAAGGCGTTACTACACTGGGGATATTTGTTTGAGATGCTTTCTAAGTATGGGTTTAATGGTGGCATTTTAAATGCAACCAAGCTTCTGTACTCCCAAACCTCAGCATCTGTAAACAATCTTTGGAATGATGTCTGACAGGTTCTTAATAAGTCTCAAACAATTCAGACAGCACTCCAATTTTTTATGATGCTTAATTGGTTTTTATTGGCCGGACATGGTGGCACACAAAGCAACGTTTCGGGCACATAGGATACCCTTCGTCAGGGAGAAAAGTGTCCACTGGACTGAGGGAAAGAGCCGGCCAATAAAAACCAATTAAGCATCATAAAAAATTGGAGTGCTGTCTGAATTGTTTGAGACAAATTGAGTTCCAGGAGGTGGAGCCAGGAACAAACCCCCGACGAGCACCCACCAGCCAGAATAGACAGAGTGCCGTGATCAATTAGGTTTATCAGGTTCTTAATAAGTAATGGCACCAGACAAGGGTGCCCCTTATCTCCTATAATCTTTGCACTTGTGATAGAACCGCTTGCGGAAAAAATCAGAACGCATCCATTAATATCTGGAATTAGTGTTGGTGAACATAACCATAAAATCGGGTTGTTTGCTGACGACATAATACTAGCGCTCACAGATCCCCTTAATTCCTTACCAGCAGCTATGCAAGTGTTCGGCCCCTTTCACACGAGCGAGTTTTCCCGCGCGGGTGCAGTGTGTGACGTGAACGCATCGCACCCGCACTGACTCCTGACCCATTCATTTCAATGTGTCTGTGTACACGAGCGTTGTTTTTCACGCATCACTTCTGCGTTGCGTGAAAATCGCAGCATGTTCTATATTCTGCATTTTTCAAGCAGAAGTGAATGGGGCTGCGTCAAAAACGCATTGCACCCGTGCGGAAAAAACTGAGCAACTGAACGCAATCGCAGACAATACTTACTGAACTTGCTTGCAAAATGGTGCGAGTTTCACTGAACGCATCCGGACCTAATCCGTCACGCTCGTGTGAAAGAGGCCTAAGAGAGATTTACATCAATTTCGTATTATAAACTAAACGTCACTAAATGCCAAGTCTTAAATTTGGGATTAAATCAATTAGTAACCGCCCGACTGAGAACTATGTACCCCCTTCAGTGGGATAACCAATATATCACCTACTTGGGTATAAAACTTACACTGTCTCCCGCAAACCTCCTCTCAACTAACTATATGCCCTTAAGGGAGAAAATAAAAATGGAGCTAATATGAATGAAAAAATATGAGATCTGTTGGACAGGTAGAATCGCCTCGAATAAAATGTTTAGCTTGCCTCAGATCTTATACCTGTTCTGTAATCTACCAATACCCTTTCCTATGAAAGTATTAAAGGGGTTCTGCACTTTCATTTAACTGATGATCTATCCTCTGGATAGATCATCAGCTTCTGATCGGCGGGGGTCCGACACCCGGGACCCCCGCCGTTCAGCTGTTTGAGAAGGCAGCGGTGCTCCAGCAGCGCCGCGGCATTCTCGCTGTTTACCACCGGGCCGCCGGCCCACTGACATCACGACTAGTATCAACTAGCGTGGGCGGGGCTAAGCTCCATTCAAGTGAACAGAGCTTAGGCCCGCCCAGGCCAGTTGATACTAGTCGTGACGTCAGTGGGCCGGCGGTAAACAGTGAGAAGGCCGCGGCGCTACTGGAGCGCCGCTGTCTTCTCAAACAGCTGATCGGCGGGGGTCCCGGGTGTCGGATCCCCGCAGATCAGAAGCTGATGATCTATCCAGAGGATAGATCATCAGTTAAATGAAAGTGCAGAACCCCTTTAAGGACCAGGCCATTTTTTGCAAATCTGACCAGTGTCACTTTAAGTGGTGATAACTTTAAAACGCTTTGACTTATCCAGGCCATTCTGAGATAGTTTTTTCCTCACATATTGTACTTCATGACACTGGTAAAATGAAGTAAAAAAAAAATCATTTTTATTTATAAAAAATACTAAATTTACCCAAATTTTTGAACAAAATTGCAAATTTCCAAGTTTCAATTTCTATACTTCTATAATACATAGTAATACCTCCAAAAATAGTTATTACTTTACATTCCCCATATGTCTACTTCATGTTTGGATCATTTTGGGAATGACATTTTAGTTGTTGAGGACGTTACAAGGCTTAGAAGTTTAAAAGCAAATCTTGAAATTTTTCCGAAATTTTCAAAAACTCAATTTTTAGGGACCAGTTCAGGTCTGAAGTCACTTTGTGAGGCTTACATAATAGAAACCACCCAAAAATGACCCCATTCCAGAAACTACACCCCTCAAGGTATTCAAAACAGATTTTACAAACATCGTTAACCCTTCAGGTGTTCCACAAGAACTAATGGCAAATGGAGATAAATTTTTGGGCAAATTTCAATTTTAATCCAATTTTAATCCATTTTTTCCAGTAATAAAGCAAGGGTTAACAGCCAAACAAAATTCTATATTTATTGCCCCAATTCTGTAGTTCGCAGAAACACCCCATATGTGGCCGTAAACTACTGTACGAGCACACGGTAGGGCGTAGAGGGAAAGGTGCGCCGTTTGGTTTTTGGAAGGCAGATTTTGCTGGACTGGTTTATTTACACCATGTCTCATTTGAAGCCCCCCTGAAGCACACCTAGAGTAGAAACTCCATAAAAGTGACCCCATCTAAGAAACTACAACCCTCAAGGTATTCAAAACTGGTTTTTACAAACTTTGGTAATCCTTTAGGTGTTGCACAAAAGTTATAGGCAAATGGAGATGAAATTTGAGAATTTAAATTTTTGCGCAAATTTTCAATTTTAACCCATTTTTTCCAGTAACAAAGCAAGGGTTAACAGCCAAACAAAATGCTATATTTATTGCCCTGATTCTGTAGTTTGCAGAAACACCCCATATGTGGCCATAAACTACTGTACGAGCACACGGTAGGGCGTAAAGGGAAAGGTGCGCCGTATGGTTTTTGGAAGGCAGATTTTGCTGGACTGGTTTATTTACACCATGTCTCATTTGAAGCCCCCCTGATGCACCCCTAGAGTAGAAACTCCATAAAAGTGACCCCATCTAAGAAACTACACCCCTCAAGGTATTCAAAACTGAATTTACAAACTTTGTTAACCCTTTAGGTGTTGCACAAAAGTTATAGGCAAATGGAAATGATATTTGAGAATTTCTATTTTTGGTAACCTTGCCTCACAAAAATGTAATATACAGTACAGACCAAAAGTTTGGACACACCTTCTCATTCAAAGAGTTTTCTTTATTTTCATGACTATGAAGGCATCAAAACTATGAATTAACACATGTGGAATTATATACATAACAAACAAGTGTGAAACAACTGAAAATATGTCATATTCTAGGTTCTTCAAAGTAGCCACCTATGATTACTGCTTTGCACACTCTTGGCATTCTCTTGATGAGCTTCAAGAGGTAGTCCCCTGAAATGGTCTTCCAACAGTCTTGAAGGAATTCCCAGAGATGCTTAGCACTTGCTGGCCCTTTTGCCTTCACTCTGCGGTCCAGCTCACCCCAAACCATCTCGATTGGGTTCAGGTCCGGTGACTGTGGAGGCCAGGTCATCTGGCGCAGCACCCTATCACTCTCCTTCATGGTCAAATAGCCCTTACTTTCAAAGTTTTCCCAATTTTTCGGCTGACTGACTGACCTCCATTTCTTAAAGTAATGATGGCCACTCGTTTTTCTTTACTTAGCTGCTTTTTTCTTGCCATAATACAAATTCTAACAGTCTATTCAGTAGGACTATAAGCTGTGTATCCACCTGACTTCTCCTCAACGCAACTGATGGTCCCAACCCATTTATAAGGCAAGAAATCCCACTTAATAAACCTGACAGGGCACACCTGTGAAGTGAAAACCATTTCAGGGGACTACCTCTTGAAGCTCATCAAGAGAATGCCAAGAGTGTGCAAAGCAGTAATCAAAGCAAAAGGTGGCTACTTTGAAGAACCTAGAATATGACATATTTTCAGTTGTTTCACACGTGTTTGTTATGTATATAATTCCACATGTGTTAATTCATAGTTTTGATGCCTTCAGTGTGAATCTACAATTTTCATAGTCATGAAAATAAAGAAAACTCTTTGAATGAGAAGGTGTGTCCAAACTTTTGGTCTGTACTGTAGATAAACCAAAAATCATATGTACCCTAAAAATAGTCCCAACAAAACTGCCACCTTATCCCGGAGTTTCTACTCTAGGGGTGCATCAGGGGGGCTTCAAATGGGACATGGTATAAATAAACCAGTCCAGCAAAATCTGCCTTCCAAAAACCACACGGCGCACCTTTCCCTATTTTCCCTACTCTAGGTTTGCATCAGGGGGGCTTCAAATGGTAGATGGTGCCAAAAAAAAAGGCCATCAAAATCTGCCTTCCAGAAACCATACGGCATTCCTTTCCTTCTGCGCCCTGCCGTTTGGTCATACAGCAGTTTACAACCACATATGGGGTGTTTCTGTAAACTTCAGAATCAGGGTAATAAATATTGAGTTTTGTTTCGCTGTTAACCCTTGCTTTGTTTTTGGAAAAAAACTGATTAAAATGGAAAATTTGCCAAAAAATTGCTGTTTTGGCACCGTTTTTATTTTATTATTTTGACCGTATTCATCTGAGGGGTTAGGTCATGGGGTATTGTTATAGAGCAGATTCTTACGGACGCGGCGATACCTAATATGTCTACCTTTTTTAATTTATTTATGTTTTACACTATATTATCTTTTTATAAACAAAAAAAAAACATTTTAGTATCTCCAGTCTTTTTTTTGCAGGATGAGAGGACGGTTTTTTGGCACTATTTTGGGGGGCATATGACTTTTTGATTGCTTGCTATTACAATTTTTGTGATGTAAGGTGACAAAAATTATGTTTTTTTTTTTTTTTTACGGTGGTCAACTGAGGGGTTAGTTCATGTGGTATTTTTATAGAGCAGGCTGTTACGGACGCGGCAATACCTAAAACGTATACTTTTTTATTTACTTAAGTTTTACACAATAACAGCATTTTTGAAACGAATAAAAAAATTATGTTTTAGTGTCTCCATATTCTAAACCATAGTTTTTTTTCTTTTTGGGAGATTGTCTTAGGTAGGGGCTCATTTTTTGTGGGATGAGGTGACTGTTAGATTGGTACTATTTTGGGGGGTATACGCCTTTTTGATCGCTTGGTGTTGCACTTTTGGTGATGTAAGGTGTTCACCTGAGGGGTTAGGTCATGTGTTAGTTTTATATAGCCGGTCGATACGACGCGGCGATACCTAATATGTGTACTTTTCTTTTTTCCCCTATTTTTTTTTAAATTTTCCCCTTTATTTTGGCAAAATGATTTATATATTATTTGCATTGTTTTTTTTTACCGTCTTCATCTGAGGGGTTATGGAGGTATTTTTATAGAGCAGATTCTTACGGACGCGGCGATACCTAATATGTCTACTTTTTAATTTTATTTTAGTTTTACTTCTGCACTTTTTTGGGGTCCGTCCCTTCTTTCCAGTATGGGGGGTCACACCTGGAAAGTGTTGGCCAGGGATGATCCGGGCGCCTCCAGTTCCCGAGGTACTCCGGCCTGCTCTTTCCCGGTCAGAAAAGATCAGGACCTTGAGGACTGCCTCAAAGAACTGAAGGAATGTCCCTGTGTTGCCAGCGCTCCGGGACAGCACAAAAGAGTTGTACAAGGCAACCTGTACCAAGTAGACCGCAATTTTTTTGTACCATGCCCGGGTTTTGCGCATGGCGTTATATGGCTTAAGGACTTGATCAGAGAGATCAATTCCTCCCATATACCGATTGTAGGCGACGATACAATCGGGCTTGAGGCCCGCTGCCGTACCTCGCACAGGGACAGGGGTTATGCCGTTACCGTGAATTGTGGACAGTACAAGGACATCCCTCTTGTCCTTATATCTGACCAGCAACAGGGTTCCACTGGTAAGGGCACAGGTCTCACCCCTGGGGATAGGTACCTGGAGGGGATGGGTAGGGAGGCAGCGTTGATTTTTTTCGCACGGTCCCACAAGCGGATCTGGCGGCGAGGGACTGGAACAAGGGGATACTAGTATAAAAGTTATCCACGTACAGGTGGTAACCCTTATCTAGCAGTGGGTGCATAAGGTCCCACACAAGTTTCCCGCTAACACCCAGAGTGGGGGGACATTCTGGGGGTTGAATACGGGAATCTCGCCCCTCGTACACACAAAACTTGTAAGTGTACCCTGAGGCGGGCCATAGGGGAGTGTGTGTGTGCGTGGAAAACTTTATTTGGTGTGCGTGTGTGTGGGGGCACGGGTGTTCGCGAACTCACCCTAAACCTAACAGACAAAAAAAAAGACTAACTAAAAAAAGGGCAAAAAATTCGAAATTAAAAAAAAATTCATAATTCTAAATCGCTGATCAACCGTCCGAAGTTGATCAGCGGTGAGGTGTGCGATGCGCTAACAGTGGGCGGACGCTAAGAGTGCCGGCCACAGTCAGCGTACGCACAAAAATAAATAAAACTGCTTGCACCCAAAAAAAAGTTGGGGGGGGGGGGCAGGGGGCAAGCTGCAGCACCCCTGGGGGGTCTAGGATCACACAACTATGCTGTGGACCCCAGACACCCGATTTAGGGTGATACAATCAAAAATTGTAATTCTCACTAACTTTCCCTAAAATATCCCTGCCTAACCTAAGGCTACTTTCACACTAGCGTCGGGGCTCCGCTTGTGAGCTCCGTTTGAAGGGTCTCACAAGCGGCCCCGAACGCATCTGTCCAGCTACCAATGCATTCTGAGTGGATGTGGATCTGCTCAGAATGCATCAGTCTGGCAGCGTTCAGCCTCCGCTCCGCTCAGCAGGCGGACACAAACTGATCCGTCCAGACTTACAATGTAAGTCAATGGGGACGGATCCGTTTGAAGATGACAGAATATGGCTCAATTTTCAAACGGATCCGTCCCCCATTGACTTTCAATGTAAAGTCTGGACGGATCCGTCTGAAATACTTTCAGACTAAGAATTTTTTCTAAACTATAATGCAGACGGATCCGTTCTTAACGGATACAAACATCTGCATTATAGGAGCAGATCTGTCTGAGCAGACATCAGACGGACCCGCTCTGAACGCTAGTGTGAAAGTAGCGTAACCTTTCCCTAATTACCTAGGTGCTGGGGGGGCTGGGGCACAGATGGGGGTGCTGGGGTGCTGGCTGGAGATCCGTGCAGCTCTGGCGATCCGACGTGCAGCGCTCCTCTCTCCTCGGCTCCCTGGACACAAAAGGAGGAGGAGAGGAGCGCTGCGGTAATTAATAACCCGCCACCCAGCCGACGGGTGTCACCATCACCTCTCAGGATCGCAGGATGGTGATTGGTGGTGTATTATCACACCACCGATCACCATCCAGTTCCGGGTTATCGGGTCCCCAGAGACCCGAATAACCTGGAAACGCAGCAAACCGCAGGTCTAAATTGACATGGGGGAGTCACAGGACCCCCCGGCGCATTGAGCCAAGGTGTCTGCTCAATGATTTGAGCAGGCACCGGGTTCCGATCACCGCCGGCCGGGCGACGGTGATCGGAACTATACATGACGTACCGGTACGTCATGTGTCCTTAAGTACTGGGACAACATGTGTCTGGAACAGGTTAATATAATTAGAGATAAGTATGGTATACCCAATAGGGAATTTTATAAGTATCTGCAGATAAGACACCTGTTATCTAAGAAAATGTGTCCACTGCCTGATGCTTCTAAACTCTCTCATTTGCAACATAACCCTTCTCATCATATCAGGGCATTGTCCTTATCATATAACTATATCTTAGAAGCTATTGACGACCCCCTACATCTAGGTTATCTAAGTGTATGAATCACCTAGAAAACTCAAGAAAGAATTTATATAGGTGGTGTCTTACACCGTCTAGGCTAAATAACATATACCCTGAAACATACATGTTGGAGGTGCCTTGAACCCAAAGCAAACGTGATTCATATGTGGTGGAACTGTAGAGAGATTAAGGCTCTTTGGTCAGCTATCAATAACCTATTGGCACAGGTCTGTGGAATTAAAATACAGTATTATTCGCCCTTTAAGACGCACCGGCCCAGGGCTGGGACAAGGCCATTTGGTGCCCAGGGCGAACATGGCAAACTGCGCCCCCCCGTTTTTAAGAAAGAATCAATGTTGTTTCAAAACAAGAATATACTTAAAGCAATAGAACAAAGGACTGTGGGACTTTGAAAGTCACAGACACTATAAAGTTCCCCCCCATCATCATGTGCCAGTATAAAGTCCCCCCCATCATCATGTGCCAGTTTTGTAATAAGCCCCCCCAATGTGCCAGTAACACTATTGTAAAAAAAAAACAAAAAAAAAACACTTATACTTACCTAAGTGTCAGCGATGCGATGCAGCCTCTTCCTGTGTCCCACGCTGTAATGTAAGGCTCAGGCGGCACGATGACGTCATTGCGCCGGCCTCTGATAGGCTGCCGGCCTAGTGCCTGCAGCCAGGGGCGTACATAAAAATCACTGGGCCCCATAGCCCCTCCCTTTGTTCCATGAACTATTCTTGCTGCTGCGTTTTATAATTTATGCCATCAGGGCCGGAATGGGATTACAAAACAGCCCTGGCACACAAAAGAGGCATAATAGATGCAGATGTATATTATATACAGCAGTGTACAGTTATGTGAGGTACGCGGTATAATAGATGCAGTGTGTACAGGTATATAGTATATTCCCTAGTGTTCTGATATGTGAGGTACAGGGTATAATAGATGCAGTGTGTACAGGTATATAGTATATACAGCAGTGTACTGATATGTGAGGTACGGGGTATAATATATGCAGTGTATACAGTATATACAGTAGTGTAATATGTGAGGTACGAGGTATAATAGATGCAGTGTGTACAGGTATATAGTAAATACAGCAGTGTATTGACACCTCGTACCTCACATATCAGTACACTGCTGTATATACTATATATCTGTACACACTGCATCTATTATACCTCGTACCTCACATATATAGTATATACAGATGTGTACTGATATCTGTACACACAGCATCTATTATACCTCATACCTCACATATCAGTGCACTGCGGTATATACTATATATCTGTACATATTGCATGTATAATACTGTGTAATATATGCAGTGTGTGTGCATGTATGTGTGTGTGTATATATATATATATATATATATATATATATATACAGAGCAGTGTATTGATGTGACACATAGAAGGTATAATACTGTAGATGCAGTGTTTATAGAAATATGTGGTCAGTTATGCATTATAGTCACTGTGAGGTACATGAGGTAGTGGTAACTGTCTGAAGTAGTATACATGAGTGAGCAATGAGTAAAAACAGGGCATGGAGGGGGGGGGGGGTAAATGATGAAAAGTGGAGGACCTCCTCTTACCTCTCCATTCCAGTCTGTATGGATCAATACAGAGCTGCTTGTGAACTTTTAATACTTGCTGTTAGGGGTTGAAGGACCTGTGATGATGTCATCACAGGTCCTGGCAGATGTACCTTTGAAACCTAGGAACTACACCATTTTTGGTGCAGTTCCTTTGCTAGATTCTGCAGGACCTGTGATGTTGAAGATGATGTCATCACAGGTCCTGGCAGATGCACTGTTCTAACCTGGGAACTACACTTTACACTGTGCAGTTCCCTTACAGGACCTGTGATGACATCATCAAAGGTCCTTTAGCTTTAGAAAGGTAAACAGGAGTAATTAGGGGGCGGGGCCTCTCCTCCACTTCGGTGCCTGCCTGCAGCCTATCAGAGGAAAGGGAAGGGACACGCCTCTCCCTCCCCTGCACTTCCGCTGGCACAGACAGTTTACAATGGAGATGAGCGCAATGGAAGCGCTCATCTCCCTGTGCCCGGCGGCGGCTGCTCACTTGGGGGGGGGGGGGTCATTTTAGTTGGGGGGGCACATGGGGGGGCACAGCATGATGTAGGGGGGGCCGTGGCTGGCACTTCACCTGCGCCCCCCTCCTGTCCGCAAATGGTAGCGCCCAGGGCACCCGCTCCTTCGGCCCTTGCCTTGTACCGGCCCTGGACGCACCTAGGTTTTAGAGGAGGATAATAAGAAAAAAATATTTTCCATTACACCTCAGGTCAGACCAGCAATCAGACCCCCAATGTTAATAAGACCTCAGATAAGACCTCCAATGCCTCGGATCAGCCCCCCATATCAGCCATAAGCCCCCCCCCCATGTCAGCCATAAGCCCCCCATGTCAGCCACCATGCCCCAATGTCAACCATCATGCCCTCATGTTAGCCATCATGCCCCCATGTCAGCCATCATGCCCCCATATCAGCCATCATGCCCCCATGTCAGCCATCAGGCCCCAATGTCAACCATCATGCCCTCATGTCAACCATCATGCCCTCATGTCAGCCATCATGCCCCCATGTCAGCCATCATGCCCCCATGTCAGCCATCATGCCCCCATGTTAGACATCATGCCCCCATGTCGGCCATCATGCCCCCATGTCACCCAAAATAGTAGTACGATTTATTATTATTCGCCCCATAAGACGCAGGGGGGAAAAACTGCGTCTTATTGGGCGAAAAATACAGTATCTCTCTCAGCACAACAAGCTCTTTTGTCAGTAGACTTAGATTCCTTCCCATATGAAATCAGAACAGTGATCACTCATGTAATAATTGCTGTCAGAATAAAAATAGCTAACTACTGGAAAAAATCTAATCCTCCTCCATTCGCTAAAATCATAGGTATGATTAATGAGAATAGTTTATCGGAGAAACTAATAGCTTCTTCCATGAACAAAATACCCCAGTTCATTAAGAAATGGAATGTATGGCTTAACTTCCCCTTGAATAAAATATCTCTACAATACTAAAATATGTACGAACAAGTATGAACAAAGTTTGCCCCTTTGTAAGAGCCAAAACTCATGCTTAGGTCACCTATTTTTGTTTTTCCCCTTTTCCTTTTTTTCCTTCTCTTACCGGCAGGCAGCCATGCCGGGTAAGGGCAGCATGGTGCTGCACCACCCCCCTGCAGCTCCAAGCGCTGCGATTGGCCAATAAATGAGACCGGCACATCACAGGTCGGGAGGAGGTCAGGCGTAGGTGGTAGGTGCTGTACTGGTCAGCACTGGTCACCTCCGAGGGGAGACAGGGGACACCAGTGTTTTGGGTCTCCTGCCAGCGCTGCGATTGGATGGAACAACGCTCCAGCCAATAGCAGCGCTATTAGCTGCACAGCAAGAGGACTTCCCTGCATGCAGAGAGGTTCTGTGCCTTTCTGTGCTGCTTGTGGTGCACACTGTTAGCGCAATTCATGCGCTTCTCCTTTTTCTTTGTGTGGTGCCAAATCAATTAGAAGAATAAGTATGTGTACACCATACTGCCTTATAATGAGACCAGACAAACTAGGTGGTTTCATGAAAGCATCTTCTCATCTTCCTTGAGCATGGTAGAAGAGCCGGCGAGCGCCTTTTATTCACAGTACATTCACTTAAATAGCAGACATGACATCACAAAAGGGGTGTTCCTTAAGAAGAGACTATTGGCTCCTTAACCTGATAGGAGTGGTTTCACTGAGTCTATAGGTGTATTTGAAGACTGTAATGTAATCCCCTCTTCCCCCTCCATTATAGACCTTCTCATACATATGGTTTGCGGCCATCTAGTGGAGACAAATGTGTACTACATGGAGAAATCAAATCTTGTCTCTCACACACACCACTGTGATTTAACCCCTTTCCTGCTGAAAAGAAGAAAGAAGAAAAGAAGAAGAAAGAAGAAGAACATCTGAAATAGCTGCACAGATTTTTTTTTTTTCATTTGCAGCTGTTCCAGATACCTAAACCACCCTCCGTCCCTGTCCCTTCCTGCAGCCCGGCTTGTCTTCTTTCTTCTTCTTTGAGGACCTGGGAGAAAAGGACCTTTGGTGACGTCACTGCGCTCATCACATGGTCCATCACCATGGCGATGGAACATGTGATGGACCATGCGACGGACCATGTGATGAGTGCAGTGACGTCACCAAAGGTCCTTTTCTCCCAGGTCCTCAAAGAAGAAGAAAGAAGACAAGCAGGGCTGCGCGAACAAGTGGATGAGGTGAGTTTATTATTTATTTATTTTTTTAACCCCTCCATCCCTAATTTACTTAGCATTCTGTATTAAGAATGCTATTATTTTCCCTTATAACCATGTTATAAGGGAAAATATTAAAATCTGCAGAATACCTAACCCAAACCCGAACTTCAGTGAAGAAGTCCAGGTTTGGGTCTGGGTACCAGATTCAGTTTTTTCTCACGAGCGTGCAAAATGCATTGCACTCGCACGGGAAAAACTGAAGAATGCAACGCAATCGCATACAAAACTCACCCCACTCTCAGGCAAAATTGCACGGTTTTCCCGCGACGCACCCGCATCCTATCCGGCCCTCACACGTGATGCCCGTGTGAAAGAGACCCTAGTGGTAGTTATATATATTGTGAGGCAGTGACAGGAGTCATCTATGAGGTGAGATATGTGTCACCCAGAATGTTGCAGGAAGCATTCTAAAGCGGCTTGCTTACCAGGAATGTGCCACCAAGGTGCCCAGCCTTGGTGGAGTAAAAGCCCTAGTCTAGGTGTCCACTAAGTTAGCTGGTGGACACAGAAAATAGATAGTGTAGCTGGTTCAGCTAGTTCAGGGCGGGCTTTTAATGGAAACAGGCAAAGTGTTGGGTGGGTGCCTGTTCCCAGGGCCGGCCTTTGGGGTGTGCGGGCTGTGCGGCCGCACAGGGCGCCATAGCAACAGGGGCGCCGGGCGGCCGACAGCTCGCAATGTAATATGCGGCAGGCGAGGCGGCACTTGTGTTCTCCCTCGGGGCGCCCCCTCCATCTCCCCCTCCCCTGTATTTAGCAGGGGGCGCCCGGCGCCCATTGCGGTTCAAAAAAAAAGTTGCTTATATAAGTTCGGGCGGCCGGCGGCGCCCCTCATGCTGCGCCGCCTGAGCGGCTGAGGCTGAGCGCTTGCCGCTCTAAAGAATCCTGCCTGTGCCTGCTGTGTGCTGTTAATGTAGCGTGGCCGAGCTCTGTTCGATCCGCGGTACAGGAGCATTTGTTTCCTGTACCCGGCCGGACTGACAGGAAGTGCTCACTTAGTGTGCACTTCCTGTCAGTCCGGCCGGGTACAGGAAACAAATGCTCCTGTACCGCGGACCGAACAGAGCTCGGCCACGCTACATTAGAGGTGGAGGTGGGAGTAGAATGAGAGTGAAAAGGGGGGAGGGGGGGGGGAAATAATAAGAGTGAAAAGGGGGGAGGGGGGAGGAAATAATGAGAGTGACAAGGGGGGAGGGGGGGAATAATGGGAGGGGGGAGGGAGGGGAAATAATGAGAGTGACAAGGGGGGGGAAATAATGAGAGTGACAAGGGGGGAGGGGGGAGGAAATAATGAGAGAGAAAAAGGGGGGAGGGGGGGAAGAAATAATGAGAGTGACAAGGGGGGAGGGGGGGAATAATGAGAGTGACAAGGGGGGAGGGGGGAAATAATGAGAGTGAGAAGGGGGAGGGGGGGGAAATAATGAGAGTGACAAGGGGGGAGGGGGGGGGGAAATAATGAGAGTGACAAGGGGGGAGGGGGGGAATAATGAGAGTGACAAGGGGGGAGGGGGGAAATAATGAGAGTGAGAAGGGGGAGGGGGGGGGGAAATAATGAGAGTGACAAGGGGGGAGGGGGGGGAAATAATGAGAGTGACAAGGGGGGAGGGGGGGAATAATGAGAGTGACAAGGGGGGAGGGGGGGGGAATAATGAGAGTGACAAGGCGGGAGGGAGGGGAAATAATGAGAGTGACGAGGGGGGGGGAAATAATGAGAGTGACAAGGGAGAGGGGGGGAATAATGAGAGTGACAAGGGAGGGGGGGGGGAATAATGAGAGTGACAAGGGAGAGGGGGGGGATTAATGAGAGTGACAAGGGAGAGGGGGGGAATAATGAGAGTGACAAGGGAGAGGGGGGGAATAATGAGAGTGACAATGGAGAGGTGGGGAATAATGAGAGTGACAAGGGAGAGGGGGGGGAATAATGAGAGTGACAAGGGAAGGGGGGGGGGAAGAGAGTGACAAGGGAGGGAGGGAGGGGGGGGGGGAGAAGAGAGTGACAATGGAGCAGGGCCGGTACAAGGCAGGGGCCGAAGGAGCGGGTGCCCTGGGCGCTACCATTTGCGGACAGGAGGGGGGCGCAGGTGAAGTGCCAGCAGTGTACAGCTTCACTGTACCACATTAGCCAAGCGCCACTTGCTGTGCTTGCTGTGCTGAGTGCGCTCCTGCACCCGCCTACACCGTCCACACCAGCCATGTCAGCGCTGCTCCTTCTCTCCCCCTATGAATTTTGTGCCGACTGCGCTCCTGGCTCGGGCTCCCTTTCCTCCTCTGCGTTTCCTCGCCCCCCCCCCCCCCATGGAGGATTCATTTGGTTGATACCACCGGCGTGCGCCGTGTGACGTCACGCGGCTCACGCCGGAGGCGAGGTGTGAGGTGAGAGAGGGAGGACTCGCGCAGCCTACAGGGAGCTGTGTCGGCGCGTGAAGAACAAGCCACGAGGAGCCTGCCTTTACTAGCTGCTACTCACACACAGACTGTAAAAAGTAAGAAAATAATGTAATACAAATAACAAACTAATTTTTTTCTTAAAAACGGGGGGGGGGGGCGCAGTTTGCCATCTTCGCCCTGGGCACCAAATGGCCTTGTCCCAGCCCTGCAATGGAGTCCCCAGAGCCAGACTGCAGCCAGAGTCCAGATCATCTTATTGTCCTGGTGGTAAGTAGACAATGCAATATGCTTATTATTTAATTGTTTAGTTATTAATACTACATTGGAAACTAATTTTCTCAGCTGGACACCGGCCGACACTGCGCATGCGCTGGGAGCCTCACCAGCGGTTAGGGTAGGGAAAAAGCACTGGCCCGTACGTAATTTTTCCCTTCCCTAAACGCTGGTGAGGCTCCCGGTGCATGCGCAGTGTCGGCCGGTGTTCAGCTGAGAACATCCATCCGATCACTGCGCCTGCGCATTGGCCCATAGTTTTTCCCTACCCTAACCGCCGGCGAGGCTCCTGGCGCATGCGCACTCTGCTGTGAAATTTCCCTAACCTGTCGTTGTGCGCCTGCGCGGCGCTGCACACCTCCTCACGTCATGTCCGGTGCGACCGGAAGTGACGAGGGTAGGGAAATCTCACGAAGTAGGGAAGTATAACATTACACCGGCCTTTGGGGTGTGTGGGCTGGTAACTACTTGGTTGGATAGTCAGCCAGCCTATGCCATGATGACAGCAACAAGCAGTGTTTTTTTTTTTTGGGGGGGGGGGGCGCCACAAGGTTAGCTCGCACAGGGCGCCTGGACACCTAAGGCCGGCCCTGCCTGTTCCCCAGGTTCCAGTCTGGGACTTGAGGCATGCTCATGTCCAGGGATCCTATTTAATCCTGCTGCTGGATCTTAGGTGTGTCTCAGTCTGGAGGAAATACACACAGTGTGAGGTAACACTGTCTACAACTGCTTGACCCGGCTGCGATCCGGATGTACTTTTGATGGAAAAGCCTAAATAAAGAGGACTTTTCCCCACAATATATATATATTAGTGTCAGTTTAGGTTTTTGCATGAACGCACCATCTGCGTACGTGCATTTTGCAACCACTGAGCACCGATCAGTAGTGTCCGTTACTGATCACATTTGCTCAGTTTGCACTGCAAGGTTTTTTTTGGGCAGAAAAGCCTTTTTTTGTGCAGAAAAGCCTTTTTTGTGCAGAAGACTTTTTTTGTGCAGAAAATACTTTTTTTGTGCAGAAAATACTTTTTTTGTGCAGAAAAGACGTTTCTTTTTGTGCAAAAAATACTCTTTTTTTTTTTACAACTTTTCTTCTAAATGTATTTTCAAATTTATTACATGCCCCTTCACGTGTGAAAACACTACATACATACCCCACACTAAATAAAGGTTTCCACATTTCACACGTCACACCCCAAAAAAATAAAAAATGGCCCGTCCATCCCAACGACTATACTCAGCTGAAGAGGCATACCCCATGCTTGCCTCCGATACTGAGACTGCCAGCGAGGGAGAAGAGGATGCCACTTTCCTCTATTCCTCTACCCCCTTATCATCATCATCCGCTGATGAGGGACCCTCTAGAAGGCGCCCCAGGGTACCAGCGGAGGCAGCCCCCAGAGTGACCCCATATCAACCCCACCCCCTGATGATTATCAGCCCCAAATTCCTGAGTTTGTGGATAACTCTGGAATCCAAATTGACTGCACGGGCTTCACAGAAATACATTTTTTCAAAATCTTTTTCTCAGAAGATTTTATAAATTTGATGGTGACCCAAACCAATTTGTACGCCAACAATTTATTTCCCAGAACCCTACTTCACCATACGCTAGACCTCTAGGTTGGACCCCAGTAAGTGCAGCAGAGATGATGACATTTTGGGGAGTCGTGCTGCATATGGGCGTTGTAAAAAAAACTACCATTTTGGCAATATTGGAGTTCGGACATTTTCTCCCAGACTCCAAATTACAGTAACACCATGACCCGGAAGCGATTTGAGTCAATTAGCAAATTCCTACACTACAATGACAATGCACAGTGCCCACCCCAAAACGACCCAACATTTGACCGTTTGCTGAGGTGTACAACCCCGATAAAAATGTCAGTGTAGATGAGTCCCTATTACTGTTCAAAGGGAAGATTAGATTCCGCTAGTACCTGCCTAGCAAACGGACAAGGTATGGCATAAAGTTATACAAACTCTGTGAGAGTAGCTCCGGGTACACCCACAAGTTCCGCGTTTATGAAGGGAAAGATTCCCGGATAGAACCCCCTGAATGCCCCCCATCCTAGGAGTTAGTGGGAAGTATACCGCTAGTGTGAAAGTAGCCTAAGTCGATCCTCCCCTCGCACACTGCATTTTACTGTACTCGCTATACAGCAGCACATACCTCTCACGTCCGGTGCCTTCGGGTGACGTCTCCTCCGATGTAGATCTTCTCTGTCTTCATCTTCTCCACTCGGTCCAGGCAACTTCTTTCAGCCGCCTCGTCTCTGCACAGACATCTTAGGTTCCTCACATTTCTATCATCATCCCCCAACCTGGAGTCCCCACAGTGTTATCCTGCTGCTCTCTGTGCTCCCCAATACCCCCAAATACTGTGTCCGGAAGAAAAATGAGTGCCGTACAGATAGCCCCCCCCCCCCCCCCCCCCCATAGTAATAGTTCTCCTCCAAGTACCACCAATAGTAATTCCCTTCTAGAGTGCCGTCATTAGTAATACTGCCCCCTACAGTGATAGTGCTCCCCAAGAATTCCCCCATTAGTAGAAGAGCCCTCCTTTATTAATAATGCCCTCATAGAGCCTCCAGTAGAAATAAGGACCCCCTATTGTTCCCCCAGTGGTAATAAAGCTCTCCACAGACCCCTCAGTAGTAATAAGGCCCCCCATAGTGCTCTTAGTAGAAATAAGGTGGATCTATAAGTCACTCCTACAGAGCCCCCAGTAGTAATAAGAACACCTAATGTCCCCTGGATTTAAAATGCCCCCACAGTGCCCCCAGTATTTATATTTCCCCCTACTGTTATAATGCTTGCCCCTGCAGTGCCCCCTGTAGTTATAAACAAACAGTCCCATGTAAATAACACTATTCTCCAATATACAGTCTAGAGGTCGCACTACGTTTTTTGCAGAAGAGTAAAAATCCAATTTTTGAGGAACATTTTTACCCGAGGAGGAGTACGAAAGCTGCTTAAATTCAAATACATAATACATAAATCTGCGTTTGGAGCCTCTGTTGCAGATTCTGTCGAAAGACCAGACAAAAAAGCTTTGTGTGCAGCACTTCTGTGTCCGGTAAAAAGACAGATCCCGAACAAAAACTGAACGGATCCCATCATCGTCGGTGGAATCTGTTCAGCTTCTTCCCTGTGGGGTGACAGGAGGAGGGGGATGCAGGGTGACTAGTGGGGTGACAGGAGGAGGGGGGAGCAGGGTGACTAGTGGGGTGACAGGAGGAGGGGGTAGCAGGGTGACTAGTGGGGTGACAGGAGGAGGGGGTAGCAGGGTGACTAGTGGGGTGACAGGAGGAGGGGGGAGCAGGGTGACTAGTGGGGTGACAGGAGGAGGGGGGAGCAGGGTGACTAGTGGGGTGACAGGAGGAGGGGGGAGCAGGGTCACTAGTGGGGGGGTTCTATTAGATTTTGTGTCTCCCCTTTTGCGTCTCCCCTTGTATTTCTGTAGGTCATGTCCTCATAATAACTATTCTGCACACTTAGAGACTACTCTTCTCATTATCCTGCAGCCGGAGGGGGGTGCTAGTTATGGGGTGATAGCAAGGGGACCAGTCACATGAGTCCGTGGCTCCTTACCTCTCCAGCGGCCCTGTCATGTTTCCCGGGGTCCTCGGGCGGCGCGCCCCGCTCTCCTTACCCCAGGAGCTGGCCCCTCCTCCTTCCAGCTCCCACCGGCTTCCCCTGCTGCAGGACCTGTAGAGCTCTGGCGCGCGCCTATACCAACCAATAACAAGGCTCCTTGCTGTAAGAAGCTTTGCTATTGGTTATTTCAGGCACAGGCAGGAAATGTATGAATCTAAATGTCTGTGTGTTAAAGAAGATTGTTAAATTGTACAGGGGTCTGTAACACAAGAAGGTGAAAGAACATATGGTGGGGTGTGTATGTGTATTAGACAGAAGGTAGGGATATGTATCCTGTGTAGTTTGGGTATTAGGGAGAGTAAGGGGTACATACAGTCCCATGTAAATACCACCACTCCCTCCCACAGCCACCTCCAGCATACAGTCCTATGTAAACAACATCACCCTCTCCCACAGCCACCTCCAATATACAGTCCCATGTAAATAACATCCCCCCTCCCACAGCCACCTCCAACATGCAGCCTCATGTAAATAACATCCCCCCTGAACATTTAGTCCCATGATAACATCCCTCCCTTCAGCCCAAACATACAGTCCCAGTTAAATAACCACAACTCCTAGCATTGCTCTGCCTCTCCCTTCACTTACCTCTCCTCATGTAGCAGACATCACCACAGCTTCTTTCCAGGACTTTTCCTCCTCACTGCCGTCCTCTCCTGCACTGGTCACATGATGGTCACATTATGGCAGGTCCTTCTCAACCCCTGCCTTCTGCACTGATCACATGACCTGTGATGTCATCACAGGTCCTTCAGATATTGCAGTGCATTAGATTCAATTGTATTGCCGTCCTGAGGACGGCAATACAGTTGTATCTGTCTGGTAGGCAGTACATTCGGGGCCTGGGACAAAACATCCGGGGCCCAGGCCTCGAATGTTTTAGCCTAGCAACGCCCCTGCTTGGCAGTAATATAAATACTGCCTTTTTTTCTGAAAAGGCAGTGTTTACATTAAAAAGCTTGCAGAGACATGCTATAGACACCAGAACTACTACGTTTAGCTGTTGTGGTTCTGGTGACTATAGTGTCCCTTTAATATAGAAAACAAAAAGAATCAGCACAAAAGTATCAAATAAAATGGCTGTATCATTATTCTAAAAACTTCTGACACAAATATATAGTATTTTGCAGATAGTACTGTACTACTAACCCCTCCATCCACCCCTACAGATAGGGTAATACAGAGCCACATACCTGTTACATCCAGTGACATCTCCTCTGATGTAGATGTTCTCTTTCCTCATCTTCTCCTTTCAGACCTTCAGACCAGACCACTATTTTTCAGCCATTTCTCGTCTCTGCAGTTTGACAAACAAAATCTTAGTTTACTACTTTTCCATCATCCTCCCATCTTCTGGGCAAATCATCCTACCACCCCCAATACTGTGCCGCTGTGCTCCCCAATACTATACTGCAGAAACAGATAAACCCCCTGATAATACTAGTACCATGCAGACAGTGCCCTATTGGCACACAGTGACTTAAAATAACTGTGCCCAGAAAATAGTGCCCCTGACACTAATAGTGTAAACATAACGTCCCCCAAAAATAATTGTGGTAAGCTGATACTGTGCCAAGGTGTCCTCACAGTTAGTGTTCCCAAAAGTCCCACCAATAGGAATAACTCTCTGCTAGAGCACACATGGTAGTAATAGTGCTCCTACAGTGCGCCCAACATGTCCCCACTGTGACCCAGAAGTAATAATGCTCCCATAGTGCCCATAATAGTAATTATGTTCCCCATAGACCCCCAGTAGTAATAAAGCCATCATAATGCCCCTCAGTAGTAATTATTCTCCTTATAATGTGACAGTGCAAAAATACCCCCTTGTAATGCCTCCAGTTGAGCTAAAATACCCCTATATAGTGCCCCCAGTAAATGCCCAATAGTACTCCTCTCCCCCCTTCTTCCTAGTGCCCCCCATAATGTACTAGTATAAAATGCCCCATATATAGTGCCCCAGTAGATGCCCTCAGTGTCCCCCATAATTTGCAAGTATAAAATACCCCTTCTTAGTGCCCCCCATAGATGAGCCCATAGTACTCCTCTCTCCCCTTCCCCATAGTACCCACCATAATATGCCCCAGTATAAAATATCCCTATACAGAGCCCCCCATATAAAATACCCCTTCTTTGTGGCCTCAGTAGAACCCCCCATAGTGTTCCTCTCCCCCCTTCCCCCCTATAAAATACCCCTTCTTTGTGGCCTTAGTAGATGAGTAGATGCCCCCATAGTTCCCCAATAATGTGCCAGTAAGAAGTGCCCCACAGATGCCCCCATAGTGCAACCCAATAATGTGCCAGTAAAAAGTGCCACAAATAATGTGCCAGTAAGAAGTGCCCCCATAGATTCCCGCACAGTGCCCCCCAATAATGTGCCAGTAACAAGTGCCCCATAGATACCCCCAAATCATGTGCCAGTAACAAGTTCTCCCATAGATGCCCCCAATCACGTGCCAGTAACAAGTGCCCCCATAGATACCCCCAATCATGTGCCAGTGACAAGTACCCCGATAGATGCTCCCCAATCATGTGCTAGTAACAAGCACCTCCATAGATGCCCCCAATCATGTGCCAATAACAAGTGCCCCCAGATATGCCTCCAATCATGTGCCAGTAGCAAGTGCCCCCATAGATGCCCCCCAATAATGTTCCAGTAACAAGTTCCCCCATAGATGCCCCCCAATCATGTGCCAGTAACAGGTACCACCAAAGATGCCCCCCAATCATGTGCCAGTAACAAGTGCCCCCATAGATGCCCCCTAATCATGTGCCAGTAACAAGTGCCCCCATAGATGTCCCCCAATCGTGTGCCAGTAACAGGTGCCCCCATAGTTACCCCCAATCATGTTCCAGTAACAAGTGCTCCCATAGATGCCCCCCAATTATGTGCCAGTAACAGGTGCCCCCATAGATGCCTCCCAATCATGTGCCAGTAGCAAGTGCCCCCATAAATGCCCCCAATCATGTGCCAGTAACAGGTGCCCCCATAGATGCCCCCCAATCATGTGCCAGTAACAGGTGCCCCCATAGTTACCCCCAATCATGTTCCAGTAACAAGTGCTCCCATAGATGCCCCCCAATTATCTGCCAGTAACAGGTGCCCCCATAGATGCCCCCCAATCATGTGCCAGTAGCAAGTGCCCCCATAAATGCCCCCAATCATGTGCCAGTAACAGGTGCCCCCATAGATGCCCCCCAATCATGTGCCAGTAACAGGTGCCCCCATAGATGCCCCCCGAACATGTGCCAGTAACAGGTGCTCCCATAGATGCCCTCCAATCATGTGCCAGTAACAGGGGCCCCCATAGATGCCACCAAATCATGTGCCAGTAGTAGTACCATATAAAAAACACTTAGACTTGCCTCCATCAGGCTGGCAGTGATGCAATGCAGGCCTCTTCCGGCCTGTGTCCCACGCTGTACGGCTCAGGTGGCGCGATGACGTCATAGGCAGCCTATCAGAGGAACGGGGAAGGGAGACGCCTCTCCCTCCACTGCCCCACCGCAGCACTTCCAGCTGTATCGCTGTCCTGAGGACGGCGATACAGATGACTATGGAGATGAGCGCTACGACAATGGAAGCACTCATCTCTCTGTGCCCTGCCGCCGCCCCCCACATCACCAGTGGCCAGCGGGGCTCAAGAGGCAGCTGCCTTGGACCCCCCAGGAGAAACTGGGCCCAGGGCAGCTGCCCCTTTTGCCCCACATTAAAGACGGCTCTGAAGAGGTGGTAATCAAGGCCCTAATATTTCAAACCCAGGCTGGGGAGGGTCCTAGTACTTCTGAAATTCATGGAGCTCGTGTTGTACCAGGGCAACATTTTCCAGGTCAAGTCCCCCAGACAGCAAGGAAGGGAAGGACCTAAAGAGATGCAGGGTGTCTTCCAAAAGGGGGATAAGGAAAGACACCATTTACCACTGCAAAACCTGGCCTGTGCATGCAGGAGTGTTTCAGAATCTACCACACATCCATGGAGTATTCATTTAATTTCATCCTTTATGCTCTCTGTAATATTTCCACTTTATAGCTCTGATTTAGTCCACCTCGCTTGCATATCCACTTTCCAACAACCACTACATATTTTTTTCTGTAAAACAACTGTTAGGTCAAAAGTGCCCTTTCCACCCCTTAAAATGTTTGTACGGGGGTGCTCTTTCCAAAATGGGGTCACTTCTTGTTTTTTTTTTTGTTTCTGGGGACCTCAGGAAATGTATTTAACACGACATGGCAGCTAAAATCCATGTCTGCTTATTCAGGCCTACAAAAACCATATTTTGCACTTTGCCTCTAGAGCCCTGCTGTGCGCCCATACAGCAGGCTACAGGCACATATGGGGTGTTTGCAAAAAGGGGAGAAAATCGGAAACACATACTGGGGTGCATTTTCTCCTTTAACCCCTTGTGAAAGTGAAAAATTGGGGTCTGCTAGTAATTTTTTATTTTTACAAATGTGTGCTTTGAAATGCTTTCACAAGTGTTTCTGCCTTCTGTGAGACACCTGTTTGCTAAAAAGTACCCTTTCCACCACTTAATATGTTCGTACGGGGCTGCTCTTTCCGAAATGGGGTCACTTCTTGGGGTTTTTCATTTCTGGGGACCTCAGGAATTTATTTAATGCGACATGTTAGCTAAAATCAATGTCTGCCAATTCAGGTCAGCAAAATCCATATTTAGCTGTTTGACTCTAGAGCCCTGCCATGCGCCCATACATCATTTTTTGAGAGCATATGGGGTGTTGGCGTATTCGGAGGGAAATGGGGAACAAAATGTGGGGTGCATTTTGTCCTGTTACCCCTTGTGAAAGTAAAATATGGGTGTAAAGCAACTTTTTCTGGAATTTTTTTTAAATTTTTTATTTTCACAGCCAAGCGTTTCCTAATTCTGTGAAACGCCTGATGGGTCAAAGTGCTCACTACACACCTTGAAATACTCCTTGAGGGGTGTAGTTTTAGAAATGGGTTCACTTTTTGGGGGGTTTCTACTGTAGGACCACCTAAGGGTGTCTTCACATGCGACATAGCTCCCAATTACCATTCCAGCTAAATCCTCTCTCCTAACGCCATATGGTGCTCCTTCCACTCTGAAGCCTGCTGTGCGTCCATACATACTTTTGTGAGCACATATGGGGTGTTGGCGTATTGGAGGGGGAAATGGGGAACAAAATGTGGGGTGCATTTTGTCCTGTTACCCCTTGTGAAAATGAAAAATGTGGGTGTAAAGCAACTTTTTCTGGAAAAGATTGTAATTTTTCATTTTCACAGCCAAGCGTTTCCTAATTCTGTGAAATGCCTGATGGTTCAAAGTGCTCACTACACACCTTGAAATATTCCTTGAGGGGTGTAGTTTCCAGAATGGGGTCACTTTTTGGGGGTTTCCACTCTAGGGGTACCTCAGGGTGTGTTCAATTGCAAGATGGTGCCTGTCAATTATTCCGGTGAGATCTGCCTTCCAGAAGCCTTTTGGTGCTCCTTTCCTTCTAAACCCTGTGGTACGCCCATATAGCCGTATACAAGCACATATGGAGTATTGCTGTAATCAGGAGAAAATGGGCAATAAATTAGGTGGTGCATTGGGCCTAAAGTCCATTTTTCTGGAAAAAAATATAAATTTTTCATTTTCACAGCCAATTCCATGAATCATCTTTTGAGGACAAAGTTCTCACTACACATCTTGAAATATTCCTTGAAGGGTGTAGTTTCCAGAATGGGGTCACTTTTTGGGGGTTTCCACTCCAGGGGTACCTCAGGGTGTCTTTATATGCGACATAGCTCCCAAAAGCCAATCCTGAAAAATCTGTCCTCCAAAAGCCCTATGGCGCTACTTCCCTTTTGAACCTTGCCATGCACCCATACATCATTTTTTGAGCACATATGGGGTGTTGGTGTATTCGGGGGGGAAATGGGGTACAAAATGTGGGGTGCATTTTGTTCTGTGAAAAATGTGGGTGTAAAGCAACTTTTTCTGGAATTTTTTTTTAATTTTTCATTTCCACAGCCATTCGTTTCCTAATTCTGTGAAATGCCTGATGGGTCAACTGTAGGGCCACCTCAGGGTGTCTTCATATGCGACATAGCTCCCAATTACCATTCCAGCTAAATCCGCTCTCCAAAAGCCATATGGTGCTCCTTCCATTCTGAAGCCTGCTGTGCGCCCATGCATCAGTTTTTGAGCACACATGGGGTGTTTCTGTAAACCCCTGATTCAGGGTAATAGATTTTGAGTTTTGTTTGGCTGTTAACCCTTGATGTGTTGCAGAAAAAATAGATTAAAATTTAATAATCTGCAAAAAAAAAGTGAAATTTTGAAATTTCATTCCCATTTTCATTTAATTCTCGTGGGGCACCTAAAGGGTTAACAAAGTTTGTACAATCAGTTTTGAATAGCTTGAGGGATGTAGTTTCAAACCCCTCTGCTTTCACCCCTCTGGCCCGTCCTAGGTTCTTCAGATTCCATCCTCCTGTCATTCACAAATCCGGCGCCTGCGCCGTTCAACATAATCCTCGCGCCTGCGCACTCTATTACCCACTATGGGCAGAGGCAGCAGAGCATTTAATGCACATGCGCCGGCCCGTACATCCTGATCTTGCGGCAGTTTACTTCCGCCGGCTAGATTGGGAGGTACGGGCCGGCGCATGCGCATTAAACGCTCTGCTGCCTCTGCCCATAGTGGGTAATGGAGTGCGCAGGCACGAGTATTATGTTGAACGGCGCAGGTGCCGGATTTGTCAATGACGGGAGGATGGAATCTGAAGAACCTAGGGCGGGGGGGCAAGGGGGGCAACTGCCCCCGGGCCCCCGAGTCCTTAGGGGCCTCCAAGCCCACCACCCGACATCGGCAGGTGACAGGGAGATGAGCGCTTCCATTGTGCGACTCCCTTCCCTATTCCTTTGATAGGCTGCCGACGCAAGGCCCACAGTCTATCAGAGGCCGATGCAGGCGGTGTGATGACATCATCGCGCCGTCTAAGCCGTACAGCACGGGACACAGGCCGGAAGAGGCCTGCATCGCATCGCGGTGTCATGGAGGTAAGTATAAGTGTTTTTTTTGTTTTTTTTTAATACCGGACGTTTACTGCCACATGGGGGGAGTGGGAGGCACTTGATCCTGGCACATATGGGGGGGGGGGGGGGGGTGGCACTTGATCCTGGCACATGGGGGTGGGGGGTTTGGCACTTGATCCTGGCACATGGGGGGGTTGGCACTTGATCCTGGCACATGGGGGGGTTTGGCACTTGATACTGGCACATGGGGGTGGGGGGTTTGGCACTTGATCCTGGCACATGGGGGGTTGGCACTTGATACTGGCACATGGAGGGGTTGGCACTTGATACTGGCACATGGGGGGTTGGCACTTGATACTGGCACATGGGGGAGTTGGCACTTGATACTGGCACAAAGGGGGGGGAGACAGGCACTTGTTATTGGCACATGGGGGACATGGAGAGGCACTTGATACTGGCACATTATTATGGGGCACTATGGGGGCTTCTACTGAGGCCACAAAGAAGGGGTATTTTATATGGGGGGCTATGTGTGGTACTAGTATTATCAGGGGTATTATCTATTTCTGCAGTATAGTATTGGGGAGCACAGCGGCACAGTATTGGGGGTGGTAGGATGATTTGTCCAGAAGATGGGAGGATGATGGAAAAGTAGTAAACTAAGATTTTTTTTTTGTCGTCAAACTGCAGGGACGGAAAATGGCAACAAAATAGTGGTCTGGTCTGAAGGTCTGAAAGGAGAAGACAAGGACAGATAACATCTACATCAAAGGAGACGTCACTGGATGTAAGAGGTATGGGGCGCTGTATTTCTGTAGTGATGGGGGGGGACGTTAAAGTCAACAAGTGTCGTGTGTGTGTGTGTGTGGGGGGGGGGGGGGGCCTTATTGTTTTTCACCCCAGGGCCCCATTTCACCTAGAACTGGCCCTGTATATATGTGTGTCTCTGTCTCTCTTTATATATAGTGTGTGTATATAGAGAGAGAGACACACACACATATGTGTTTGTGCGTTTCTCTCTCTCTCTCTCTCTAAATATATATATATATATACAGTACAGACCAAAAGTTTGGACACACCTTCTCATTCAAAGAGTTTTCTTTATTTTCATGACTATGAAAATTGTAGATTCACACTGAAGTCATCAAAACTATGAATTAACACATGTGGAATTATATACATAACAAACAAGTGTGAAACAACTGAAAATATGTCATATTCTAGGTTCTTCAAAGTAGCCACCTTTTGCTTTGATTACTGCTTTGCACACTCTTGGCATTCTCTTGATGAGCTTCAAGAGGTAGTCCCCTGAAATGGTTTTCACTTCACAGGTGTGCCCTGTCAGGTTTAATAAGTGGGATTTCTTGCCTTATAAACGGGGTTGGGACCATCAGTGGCGTTGAGGAGAAGTCAGGTGGATACACAGCTGATAGTCCTACTGAATAGGCTGTTAGAATTTATATTATGGCAAGAAAAAAAGCAGCTAAGTAAAGAAAAACGAGTGGCCATCATTACTTTAAGAAATGAAGGTCAGTCACTCAGCCGAAAAATTGGGAAAACTTTGAAAGTAAGGGCTATTTGACCATGAAGGAGAGTGATGGGGTGCTGCGCCAGATGACCTGGCCTCCACAGTCACCGGACCTGAACCCAATCGTGATGGTTTGGGGTGAGCTGGACCGCAGAGTGAAGGCAAAAGGGCCAACAAGTGCGGAGGTCACTGTTAAATGGGCGGGCACTGTGGAAGTCACTGTTAAAGGGGCGGGTACTGTGGAGGTCACTGTTAAAGAGGCGGCCACTATGAAGTTCACTGTTAAAGGGGTGGTCAATGTTAACCACCTCCGGACCGCTGTACGCACAGACGCGTCCTGGAGGTGGTTGATTCATTCCTCCTGGACGCGCCGGCGCGTCATCTCGCGAGACGCGAGATTTCGGTCACAGCCGGCCCGCGCATGCGCATCGCGGGCCGGCAAAAGTTAGAGGAGTATTTCATCAGCAACCTGCCAGCCAATGATCGTCGCTGGCAGGTTGCTGATTTTTAAAAAATCGAATCACAAGCCAGATAACAGATCATATTAGTAAATATGATCTGTTATATGGCTTCTCTGCTTCTCTGCTGGTCCTTTTCGTCGGTTGGATCCAGCAGAGAAGCAGACATCACTGTGAGTACACACCAAACACTGCCCTTAGCCCCTGATCACCATCCATCACCCCCATCATCCAAATTAACCCCTTGATCGCCCCCTGTCAATCACTTAGTGAAAGACAAAAAGTGATCAGTGTAAACTGACACTTTTTTTTTTCACTAGTATTGGCTGTTAGGTTTTAGGGATAGTTTAGGCCCCTTGGTTAGGTAGTTAGCGTCAGTTAGCGCCCACCCCACCGCACCGCAGTCACTTTTATTCGCTGTTTAGCGTATCGCTAATCAGCATTTGTACTTTTATAGTATCTGTAAGTGATCAAAACTGATCACGGTCAGATCTATAATAGTATTAGTGTCACTTTAGTTCGCCCTCCACCCAAAACGCAGTGTTTGCCCGATCAGGCCTGATCGGTCGCCCACACGTGCGTTCACCCACGCCCGCCCCACCGCAGTGACAAAAAAATTTTTTTTTTTGATCACTGCACATTCACTTTACACGCTCTGCGGCGATAAAAAAATCAGTTTTGATATTTTTTATCAACCGCAGCGGCCTCCGGTACTTCGCTAGCCTCCCCTTTGTAAGACAGGCTTGCTTTTTTTCTTGGGTAGTCTCAGGGAATACCCCTAAATTTAGTAGTCCAAATGTCAAACAGGGGGTATTCTTCTGAAGAGGCCTACAGGATTCTGACCCAGTCGGATGAGGAGTGGGAACCCTCATCTGATGAATCTAGCGGGTCAGAATATGAACCTGTAGAAAGCAGTGGCTCTCTGACCCAAAGTTCGGACGAGGAGGTTGAGGTCCCTGGCAGCACCAGGCGTACCCGGCCCCGTGTCGCTAGACCACAGGTTATGCAGGATCCGCTTCAAGAGCAGCAGAGTGGGGCTGTCGCTGCCGGATCACGTGGTGAGGCATACACCAGCAGCGCAGCCCTTCCTGGACCTAGTACCAGCACTGCCGTACAACATGGTGAAGTAGCGAGCACCAGAAGGGCAGTTGAAGCTGGTACGGTGGCACGTGCACTAGTTACCCCGTCGCAGCCACCGCACAGACAGGCCCGTAGAGCCCCTAGAATCCCTGAGGTGCTGGCAAACCCTGATTGGCAGTCACCAACTTCAGCCGCACCAGTAGTTCCCCCTTTCACCGCCCAGTCTGGAGTTCGGGTTGAGACGGCTCAGATCAGTACGGCCCTGGGATTTTTTGAGCTGTTCTTGACTGCGGAGCTCTTGGACTTAGTCGTGGCAGAGACCAACCAATATGCCACACAATTTATAACCGCAAACCCGGGAAGCTTTTATGCCCAGCCTTTCCGGTGGAAACCAGTCCAAGTTTCCGAACTTAAAATTTTTCTGGGCCTTCTCCTCAACATGGGCCTGACAAAAAAGCATGAATTGCGGTCATATTGGTCAACGCACCCAATTCATCACATGCCCATGTTCTCTGCTGCTATGTCCAGGACACGATTTGAGGCCATCCTGCGTTTCCTGCACTTTAGCGACAACACCACCTCCCGTCCCAGAGGCCACCCAGCTTTTGACCGGCTCCACAAAATTCGGCCCCTCATAGACCATTTCAACCAGAAATTTGCAGATTTGTATACCCCTGAGCAAAACATCTGCGTAGACGAGTCCCTAATACATTTTACCGGGCGCCTTGGCTTCAAACAATACATCCCAAGCAAGCGTGCCCGGTATGGGGTCAAATTGTATAAGCTCTGTGAAAGGGCCACAGGCTATACCCACAAATTTCGGATCTATGAGGGAAAAGATCAGACCCTGGAGCCGGTCGGTTGCCCTGACTACCTGGGGAGCAGTGGGAAGACAGTCTGGGACTTGGTGTCACCCTTATTCGGCAAGGGGTACCATCTTTATGTGGACAATTTTTACACAAGTGTGGCCCTCTTTAGGCATTTGTTTCTAGAACGGATTTGCGCCTGTGGCACCGCGCGAACTAGTCGCGTGGGCTTCCCCCAACGGCTTGTAACCACCCGTCTTGCAAGGGGGGAGAGGGCTGCCTTGTGTAACGAAGAACTGCTCGCGGTGAAATGGAGAGACAAGCGTGACGTTTACATGCTCTCCTCCATTCACGCAGACACGACAATACAAATTCAAAGGGCAACCCGTGTCATTGAAAAGCCCCTCTCAGTCCACGACTATAATGCGCTCATGGGAGGGGTGGACTTCAATGACCAGATGTTGGCTCCCTATTTAGTTTCCCGCAGAACCAGACGCTGGTATAAGAAGGTGTCTGTATATTTAATTCAATTGGCGCTCTACAATAGTTTTGTTCTCTACAGTAAGGCTGGGAGAACACGATCCTTCCTCAAATTCCAGGAAGAGATCATCGAGAACCTCCTTTACCCAGGAGGTTCCGTGGCCCCATCCACCAGTGTAGTTAGCCGTCTACACGAGCGACATTTCCCCAGTGTCGTTGCTGGTACCTCAACCCAACCGCCACCCCGAAAAAAATGTCGTGTCTGTAGCAGGAGTGGAATAAGGCGTGACACCCGCTATTTCTGTCCTGACTGTCCGGACCACCCTGCCCTATGCTTAGGAGAGTGTTTCCGGAAGTACCACACACAGGTACACCTAGCATAGGGATCACATCTCACCAGGACAGGCACACAGGGCTATTAGGGCCCTTTCTCTCACAGCTGCTGCAAACCTCTCCTTTCACCTGGGATAAAGTGCATAACGTACTTCGCCACATCTTTGGGCGATTTGCGCTTTGCACATTGTCCCATGGGGAAGGAGAGGTTTGTTCTATAAAGGTAAAAAAAACAAAACAAAAAAAAAATTACCGGTAAGTAAAAAAGTTAAAAAAGTTTAAAAAAGTTAATATGTTCTGTTCTAAAGTTAATAAAGTTATTGCTTTGCGGCCTGGTTTTTTCTTTTTTGTTTTGTTTTTTTTACCTTCCAGGTGGACCATCCGATCGACCAGCTGCAGCACTGATGTGCATTCGGACAGAAGCATTGCGCTGCTGTCAGATTACACGCAAGTCGGTGTATGCGGCGCTGCAAGACGAGATTTCTCCTCTGCAGTAAAAGATATGTTTGCCAAGGCATATGAGCTGAGGAGGTGGCGGTGTTCATATACTTTGGCAAACACTTTGTATATATAAAAAAAAAAATCCCGGCAATGATTTATTCATCCACATCGATTGATGTGAATGGAGAAATCTGGTTTGCCAGGGCATACGAGCTGAAGTGGGTATGGATGTTGGGCGGAGCTCCTATGTCCTGGCAGACGCCTTTCCCCTCCTTTTTTCTTTTTTTGGCCGAGATTTTTTCATCCACATTGATCGATGCGAATGAAGAAATCTGTGCCGTTCATTTTTTTCTTTCAGCCCAGAGGCTGAACGGAAAAAAAAAATCTCATTACCCGTATGCTCAATATAAGGAGAATAGCAGAAACTCCTAATGCTGGGCATACATGTAATGATTGCGGAGACCCTCAAATGCCAGGGCAGTACAAACACCCCACAAATAACACCATTTTGGAAAGAAGACACCCCAAGGTATTCGCTGAGGGGCATATTGAGTCCATGAAAGATTGAAATTTTTGTCCCAAGTTAGCGGAAAGGGAGACTTTGTGAGAACAAAATCAAAAAAATCAATTTCCGCTAACTTGTGCCAAAATTTTTTTTTTTCAATGAACTCGCCATGCCCCTCATTGAATACCTTGGGGTGTCTTCTTTCCAAAATGGGGTCACATGTGGGGTATTTATACTGCCCTGGCATTTTAGGGGCCCCAAAGCGTGAGAAGAAGTCTGGTATCCAAATGTCTAAAAATGCCCTGCTAAAAGGAATTTGGGCCCCTTTGCCCACCTAGGCTGCAAAAAAGTGTCACACATCTGGTATCTCCGTACTCAGGAGAAGTTGAGGAATGTGTTTTGGGGTGTCTTTTTACATATACCCATGCTGGGTGAGATAAATATCTTGGTCAAATGCAAACTTTGTATAAAAAAAATGGGAAAAGTTGTCTTTGCCAAGATATTTCTCTCACCCAGCATGGGTATATGTAAAATGACACCCCAAAACACATTCCCCACCTTCTCCTGAGTACGGAGATACCAGATGTGTGACACTTTTTTGCAGCCTAGGTGGGCAAAGGGGCCCACATTCCAAAGAGCACCTTTCGGATTTCACAGGTCATTTACCTACTTACCACACATTAGGGCCCCTGTAAAATGCCAGGGCAGTATAACTACCCCACAAGTGACCCCATTTTGGAAAGAAGACACCCCAAGGTATTCCGTGAGGGGCATGGCAAGTTCCTAGAATTTTTAATTTTTAGTCACAAGTTAGTGGAAAATGATGATTTTTTTTTTTTTTTTTTTTTTTCATACAAAGTCTCATATTCCACTAACTTGTGACAAAAAATAAAAACTTCCATGAACTCACTATGCCCATCAGCGAATACCTTGGGGTCTCTTCTTTCCAAAATGGGGTCACTTGTGGGGTAGTTATACTGCCCTGGCATTCTAGGGGCCCAAATGTGTGGTAAGGAGTTTGAAATCAAATTCAGTAAAAAATGACCTGTGAAATCCGAAAGGTGCTCTTTGGAATGTGGGCCCCTTTGCCCACCTAGGCTGCAAAAAAGTGTCACACATCTGGTATCTCCGTACTCAGGAGAAGTTGAGGAATGTGTTTTGGGGTGTCTTTTTACATATACCCATGCTGGGTGAGATAAATATCTTGGTCAAATGCCAACTTTGTATAAAAAAATGGGAAAAGTTGTCTTTTGCCAAGATATTTCTCTCACCCAGCATGGGTATATATAAAATGACACCCCAAAACACATTCCCCACCTTCTCCTGAGTACGGAGATACCAGATGTGTGACACTTTTTTGCAGCCTAGGTGGGCAAAGGGGCCCATATTCCAAAGAGCACCTTTCGGATTTCACAGGTCAATTTTTACAGAATTTGATTTCAAACTCCTTACCACACATTTGGGCCCCTAGAATGCCAGGGCAGTATAACTACCCCACAAGTGACCCCATTTTGGAAAGAAGACACCCCAAGGTATTCCGTGAGGGGCATGGCGAGTTCCTAGAATTTTTTATTTTTTGTCACAAGTTAGTGGAAAATGATGATTTTTTTTTTTTTTTTTTTTTTTCATACAAAGTCTCATATTCCACTAACTTGTGACAAAAAATAAAAACTTCCATGAACTCACTATGCCCATCAGCGAATACCTTGGGGTCTCTTCTTTCCAAAATGGGGTCACTTGTGGGGTAGTTATACTGCCCTGGCATTCTAGGGGCCCAAATGTGTGGTAAGGAGTTTGAAATCAAATTCTGTAAAAATTGACCTGTGAAATCCGAAAGGTGCTCTTTGGAATATGGGCCCCTTTGCCCACCTAGGCTGCAAAAAAGTGTCACACATCTGGTATCTCCGTACTCAGGAGAAGGTGGGGAATGTGTTTTGGGGTGTCATTTTATATATACCCATGCTGGGTGAGAGAAATATCTTGGCAAAAGACAACTTTTCCCATTTTTTTATACAAAGTTGGCATTTGACCAAGATATTTATCTCACCCAGCATGGGTATATGTAAAAAGACACCCCAAAACACATTCCTCAACTTCTCCTGAGTACGGAGATACCAGATGTGTGACACTTTTTTGCAGCCTAGGTGGGCAAAGGGGCCCACATTCCAAAGAGCACCTTTCGGATTTCACAGGTCATTTTTTACTGAATTTGATTTCAAACTCCTTACCACACATTTGGGCCCCTAGAATGCCAGGGCAGTATAACTACCCCACAAGTGACCCCATTTTGGAAAGAAGACACCCCAAGGTATTCCGTGAGGGGCATGGTTAGTTCCTAGAATTTTTTATTTTTTGTCACAAGTTAGTGGAAAATGATGATTTTTTTTTTTTTTTTTTTTTTTTCATACAAAGTCTCATATTCCACTAACTTGTGACAAAAAATAAAAACTTCCATGAACTCACTATGCCCATCAGCGAATACCTTGGGGTCTCTTCTTTCCAAAATGGGGTCACTTGTGGGGTAGTTATACTGCCCTGGCATTCTAGGGGCCCAAATGTGTGGTAAGGAGTTTGAAATCAAATTCTGTAAAAATTGACCTGTGAAATCCGAAAGGTGCTCTTTGGAATATGGGCCCCTTTGCCCACCTAGGCTGCAAAAAAGTGTCACACATCTGGTATCTCCGTACTCAGGAGAAGTTGAGGAATGTGTTTTGGGGTGTCTTTTTACATATACCCATGCTGGGTGAGATAAATATCTTGGTCAAATGCCAACTTTGTATAAAAAAATGGGAAAAGTTGTCTTTTGCCAAGATATTTCTCTCACCCAGCATGGGTATATATAAAATGACACCCCAAAACACATTCCCCACCTTCTCCTGAGTACGGAGATACCAGATGTTTGACACTTTTTTGCAGCCTAGGTGGGCAAAGGGGCCCATATTCCAAAGAGCACCTTTCGGATTTCACAGGTCAATTTTTACAGAATTTGATTTCAAACTCCTTACCACACATTTGGGCCCCTAGAATGCCAGGGCAGTATAACTACCCCACAAGTGACCCCATTTTGGAAAGAAGAGACCCCAAGGTATTCGCTGATGGGCATAGTGAGTTCATAGAACTTTTTATTTTTTGTCACAAGTTAGTGGAATATGAGACTTTGTAAGAAAAAAAAAAAAAAAAAAAAATCATCATTTTCCGCTAACTTGTGACAAAAAATAAAAAGTTCTATGAACTCACTATGCCCATCAGTGAATACCTTAGGGTGTCTACTTTCAGAAATGGGGTCATTTGTGGGGTGTTTGTACTGTCTGGGCATTGTAGAACCTCAGGAAACATGACAGGTGCTCAGAAAGTCAGAGCTGCTTCAAAAAGCGGAAATTCACATTTTTGTACCATAGTTTGTAAACGCTATAACTTTTACCCAAACCATTTTTTTTTTACCCAAACATTTTTTTTTTATCAAAGACATGTAGAACTATAAATTTAGAGCAAAATTTCTATATGGATGTCGTTTTTTTTGCAAAATTTTACACCTGAAAGTGAAAAATGTCATTTTTTTGCAAAAAAATCGTTAAATTTCGATTAATAACAAAAAAAGTAAAAATGTCAGCAGCAAAGAAATACCACCAAATGAAAGCTCTATTAGTGAGAAGAAAAGGAGGTAAAATTCATTTGGGTGGTAAGTTGCATGACCGAGCAATAAACGGTGAAAGTAGTGTAGGTCAGAAGTGTAAAAAGTGGCCTGGTCTTTCAGGGTGTTTAAGCACTGGGGGCTGAGGTGGTTAAAGGGGCGGGCACTGTGGAGGTCACTGTTAAAGGGGCAGGTACTGTGGAAGTTACTGTTAAAAGGCGGGCACTGTGAAGATCACTGTTAAAGGGGTGGTCAATATTAAAGGGGCGGGCACTGTGGAGGTCACTGTTAAAGGGGTGGTCAATGTTAAAGGGGCGGGCACTGTGGAGGTCACTGTTAAAGGGGCAGGTACTGTGGAAGTCACTGTTAAAGGGTGGGCACTGTGAAGATCACTGTTAAAGGACGGCCACTATTAAAGGGGCGGGCAATGTGAAGATCACTGTTAAAGGGGCGGGCACTGTGGAGGTCACTGTTAATGGGGCGGTCACTGTTAAAGGGACGGACATTGTGGAGGTCACTGTTAAAGGGGCGGACACTGTGGAGGTCACTATTAAAGGGGCAGGCACTGTGGAGGTCACTGTTAAAAGGGCAGGCACTGTGGAGGTCTCTGTTAAAGGGGCGGGCACTGTGGAAGTCACTGTTAAAGGGGTGGGCACTGTGGAGGTCCCTGTTAAAAGGGCGGCCACTATGAATGTCACTGTTAAAGGGACGGACACTGTGGTGGTCACTGTTAAAGGGGCGGGCACTGTGGAGGTCACTATTAAAGGGGCAGGCACTGTAGAGGTCTCTATTAAAGGGGCAGGCACTGTGGAGGTCACTGTTAAAGGGGCGGACACTGTGGAGACTGTGGAAGTCACTGTTAAAGGGGCGGGCACTGTGGAAGTCACTGTTAAAGGGGCGGGCACTGTGGAAGTCATTGTTAAAGGGGCGGGCACTGTGGAGGTCACTATTAAAGGGGCAGGCACTATGTAGGTCACTGTTAAAGATGCGGTCACTGTTAAAGGGGTGGGCACTGTGGAGGTCAATGTTAAAAGGGTGGCCACTGTGGCGGTCAATGTTAAAGGGGAGGGCACTGTGGAGATCACTGTTAAAGGGGCGGGCACTGTGGAGGTCATTGTTAAAGGGGCTGGGTATTGTAGAGGTCACTGTTATGGGGGATACTGTCAATATCTTTTAACGACACACACAAAAATATTAAATGAAATAGATAAAATATACCCGTGCGAAGCCGGGTCCTTCTGCTAATATATTTATTTATTTATTTTAAATGTATGCAGCATAATGTATTACAGTATTGTTTCTTTTTGTACAGTAAGGGGTTGTCTCACCATAAGAACGTATATGGATAGGGGAAAGGTATCTGATCAGTCGGGGCCCGACTGATAGAAAGGAACTGTGATCTGATTCTGATTTCCAGTGGTCAGATCCCCACTAATCAGATACTTATCCTCTAACTTGTGGATTGGGGATGAGATCTTAGGCCTTGTTCACATTTTCATTTTCCACAGCATGCATGCTATAATACAGGAGGCTGGCAGAGGAAGGAGTGGGCAGAGGCTGGGATGGCTACCTGGCAGCTGCATGCTGATGCCAACCTCTGCCCACTCCTTCCTCTGCCAGCCTCCTGTACTATAGCATGCAGTACATGGCAGCCTCTTACTTAAGTACACAAGCGGTGCTAGGATAGTCCTGGGCTGACATCGGGTGCGTGCATATGTAAGTGTGCCATAATTAGCATCTCTGCCATCTGTGCAGGTCCTGGGTCTCCAAACAACAGGGCACTTGACCACTGCAGCCAATTACTGGTTGCAGCAGTGATGTGTCACCCATGAAGCTTGTAAGTCTGTTATGTGCCACACAGGTGACCGTCATTGGCTGCAGCCCCTCTGTCAAAATGGACGCTAAAAATTACAGTAAATACATTTTAAAAAGAGCACATGAGTGAGGTTTTCATGGGATGAGGGGGTTGAAAAAAAGTGTGTGTTTGGCGGGGCGCCTAATACAAAAATTTGCTGTAGGGCCCAGTCAGTTCTAGCCTTCATTACAGGGGAAGATATAACTGTTACAAATCGGGATGCAGTGAATGCAGCTGAAAGTGAAAGTAAAAGCAGGTTTTACACACTATTATTCCTGGTTTGATTTCTAACAGTGATATCTCCTGTCTGGCTTAGACTAATGCTCTGATTTTGGTCTTGGAGACCAGTTGCATGCTTCTAGCTGCTACCATTTAGGAGATAGCAGCAGCTAAAGCAGCCCTTCCCCTCCAGCTCAGCTCGGGCAGAACAGTTAAGTACTTTTCCCACAGCCAGAGCTGAGCTCGGGCAAAACAGTTAGGTGGTTAAAGGGGTCGTCTCACTTCAGTAAATGACATTTATCATGTAGAGAAAGTTAATATAAGGCACTTACTAATGTATTGTGAGTCTCCATGTTGCCTCCTTGGTTGGCTTCATTCATTTTTCCATCTCATTATATACGGCTGGAATCCAGGGGTTTACGACCACCCTACAATCCATCAGTGCTTTCACACTACAGAAAAATGCGCCTGGATGGTGGGATGGTACATAGACACGCATGCACAGCAGCTCTTTTCCCGGCCGCCTTGTATCTGCTCTGGATACGAGCAGTGTATAATGTGATGGAAAACTGAACCCAGCCAGCAAAGGAGGCAATATGGAAATTCACAATACATTAGTAAGTGCCTTGTATTAACTTTCTCTACATGATAAAGGCCATTTGCTGAAGTGAGACGACCCCTTTAAGATGCCACGTGATGTTACTTTAATAAAGTTGACTGCAATGTCTCACATTTAATACTGATTTATGCAATAAGTTTATTCGACGTGGATTTCGGTGCGGATTTTGCACCCATATACTGTGCCAAACATGCCTGCAAATAATTTCCATTGATTTCAACAGGAAAACCGCTTCTTTTAAAAAGCACGGAAAAAAGAAGCGATGTTCACTCTTGGTTTGGATTCCGTGTCGAATCCATATCCAAACTTCTCATTAAAATGGGCAGGATAAAAAAAACACATCAAAAAGTAGAATAAAAACCGCATCTCCTGAAGAAGATTCGGAATCAGTCTTTTTTCAGCACACAAAAAAACTTAGGGGGTCATTTATCAAACTGGTGCGAAGTAGAACTGGCTTAGTTTCCCATAACAACCAATCAGATTCCTCCTTTCATTTTGGACAGTTCCTTTGGAAAATGAAAGGAGGAATCTGATTGGTTACTGTGGGCAACTAAGCCAGTTCTACTTTACACCACTTTGATAGCCTGGGGCTGCCCCTTTAAAGGAGACATATCTAGGATCAGAGGAGCAGTACTAGATGTGGGACCTGTTATGTCTTTGTTCCCTCTAGAGTCCTTCCTCGTACAGTTTATTCTTTACTCGGTGGTCATCCCAGGTCTGTGCTCAGTATGTGTATATGAAATATGCCGCACAGGGGGCGAAACACCCCGACCCCAACTCGTGTTACTCCGTGTGCATTCCGTTTCCGTATGTTCGTATTTCCGTTCCACAAAAAAAATAGAACATGTTCTATTATTGTCCACATTACGGACAAGGATACAGAATGCACACGGACATCATCCGTATTTTTTGCGGACCGCAAAATACATACGGTCGTGTGCATGAGGTCTCACTGTGCACTGCATCTTCTTGTGGACATGGTTTGGCTGTTCTTTCTTACAACCAGAAGGTGGAGCCCTAACACCTCTAACAAAAAACATAGTATCGACCAGAATATGACAAAGATTTGCAACTTTCTAATAGGTTTTGTAATAAAAGTTATTTTTTTAAAACTTATTAAAAGTTTCCATTGGATGTCAGTGAATGGGAATATCCATAACCTGAAAACCTGCCAGTTACAGTAGATATATTCTTGTAGATAAGAGCAGCAGTATTATAGTAGTTATATTCTTGTACATAGGAGGCAGTATTATAGTAGTTATATTCTTGTACATAGGAGCAGTATTATAGTAGTTATATTCTTGTACATAGGAGGCAGTATTATAGTAGTTATATTCTTGTACATAGGAGGCAGTATTATAGTAGATATATTCTTGTACATAGGAGGCAGTATTATAGTAGTTATATTCTTGTACATAGGAGCAGTATTATAGTAGTTATATTCTTGTACATAGGAGGCAGTATTATAGTAGATATATTCTTGTACATAGGAGCAGTATTATAGTAGTTATATTCTTGTACATAGGAGACAGTATTATAGTAGTTATATTCTTGTACATAGGAGGCAGTATTATAGTAGTTATATTCTTGTACATAGGAGACAGTATTATAGTAGTTATATTCTTGTACATAGGAGGCAGTATTATAGTAGTTATATTCTTGTACATAGGAGGCAGTGTTATAGTAGTTATATTCTTGTACATAGGAGGCAGTATTATAGTAGTTATATACTTGTACATAGGAGCAGTATTATAGTAGTTATATTCTTGTACATAGGAGGCAGTATTATAGTAGTTATATTCTTGTACATAGGAGCAGTATTATAGTAGTTATATTCCTGTACATAGGAGGCAGTATTATAGTAGTTATATTCCTGTACATAGGAGCAGTATTATATTAGTTATATTCTTGTACATAGGAGGCAGTATTATAGTAGTTATATTCTTGTACATAGGAGCAGTATTATAGTAGTTATATTCTTGTACATAGGAGCAGTATTATAGTAGTTATATTCTTGTACATAGGAGGCAGTATTATAGTAGTTATATTCTTGTACATAGGAGCAGTATTATAGTAGTTATATTCTTGTACATAGGAGCAGTATTATAGTAGTTATATTCTTGTACATAGGAGGCAGTATTATAGTAGTTATATTCTTGTACATAGGAGCAGTATTATAGTAGTTATATTCTTGTACATAGGAGCAGTATTATAGTAATTATATTCTTGTACATAGGAGCAGTATTATAGTAGTTATATTCTTGTACATAGGAGGCAGTATTATAGTAGTTATAGTCTTGTACATAGGAGGCAGTATTATAGTAGTTATATTCTTGTACATAGGAGGCAGTATTATAGTAGTTATATTCTTGTACATAGGAGCAGTATTATAGTAGTTATATTCTTGTACATAGGAGCAGTATTATAGTAATTATATTCTTGTACATAGGAGCAGTATTATAGTAGTTATATTCTTGTACATAGGAGGCAGTATTATAGTAGTTATAGTCTTGTACATAGGAGGCAGTATTATAGTAGTTATAGTCTTGTACATAGGAGGCAGTATTATAGTAGTTATATTCTTGTACATAGGAGGCAGTATTATAGTAGTTATATTCTTGTACATAGGAGCAGTATTATAGTAGTTCTATTCTTGTACATAGGAGCAGTATTATAGTAGTTATATTCTTGTACATAGGAGCAGTATTATAGTGATTATATTCTTGTACATAGGAGCAGTATTATAGTAGTTATATTCTTGTACATAGGAGCAGTATTATAGTAGTTATATTCTTGTACATAGGAGCAGTATTATAGTAGTTATATTCTTGTACATGGGAGCAGTATTATAGTAGTTATATTCTTGTACATAGGAGAAGTATTATAGTAGTTATATTCTTGTACATAGGAGCAGTATTATAGTAGTTATATTCTTGTACTTAGGAGCAGTATTATAGTAGTTATATTCTTGTACATAGGAGCAGTATTATAGTAGTTATATTCTTGTACATAGGAGCAGTATTATAGTAGTTATATTCTTGTACATAGGAGCAGTATTATAGTAGTTATATTCTTGTACATAGGAGGCAGTATTATAGTAGTTATAGTCTTGTACATAGGAGGCAGTATTATAGTAGTTATATTCTTGTACATAGGAGGCAGTATTATAGTAGTTCTATTCTTGTACATAGGAGCAGTATTATAGTAGTTCTATTCTTGTACATAGGAGCAGTATTATAGTAGTTATATTCTTGTACATAGGAGCAGTATTATAGTGATTATATTCTTGTACATAGGAGGTAGTATTATAGTAGTTATATTCTTGTACATAGGAGCAGTATTATAGTAGTTATATTCTTGTACATACGAGCAGTATTATAGTAGTTATATTCTTGTACATAGGAGCAGTATTATAGTGATTATATTCTTGTACATAAGAGCAGTATTATAGTAGTTATATTCTTGTACATAGGAGCAGTATTATAGTAGTTATATTCTTGTACATAGGAGCAGTATTATAGTAGTTCTATTCTTGTACATGGGAGCAGTATTATAGTAGTTATATTCTTGTACATAGGAGCAGTATTATAGTAGTTATATTCTTGTACATAGGAGGCAGTATTATAGTAGTTATATTCTTGTACATAGGAGCAGTATTATAGTAATTATATTCTTGTACATGGGAGCAGTATTATAGTAGTTATATTCTTGTACATATGAGCAGTATTATAGTAGTTATATTCTTGTACATAGGAGGCAGTATTATAGTAGTTATAGTCTTGTACATAGGAGACAGTATTATAGTAGTTATATTCTTGTACATAGGAGGCAGTATTATAGTAGTTATAGTCTTGTACATAGGAGCAGTATTATAGTAGTTATATTCTTGTATATAGGAGCAGTATTATAGTAGTTATATTCTTGTACAGATGAGCAGTATTATAGTAGTTATATTCTTGTACATAGGAGCAGTATTATAGTAGTTATATTCCTGTACATAGGAGCAGTATTATAGTAGTTATAGTCTTGTACATAGGAGCAGTATTATAGTAGTTATATTCTTGTACATAGGAGCAGTATTATAGTAGTTATATTCCTGTACATAGGAGCAGTATTATAGTAGTTATATTCTTGTACATAGGAGCAGTATTATAGTAGTTATATTCTTGTACATAGGAGGCAGTATTATAGTAGTTATATTCCTGTACATAGAAGCAGTATTATAGTAGTTACAGTCTTGTACATAGGAGGCAGTATTATAGTAGTTATATTCTTGTACATAGGAGACAGTATTATAGTAGTTATATTCTTGTACATAGGAGCAGTATTATAGTAGTTATATTCTTGTACATAGGAGACAGTATTATAGTAGTTATATTCTTGTACATAGGAGCAGTATTATAGTAATTATATTCTTGTACATGGGAGCAGTATTATAGTAGTTATATTCTTGTACATATGAGCAGTATTATAGTAGTTATATTCTTGTACATAGGAGGCAGTATTATAGTAGTTATAGTCTTGTACATAGGAGACAGTATTATAGTAGTTATATTCTTGTACATAGGAGCAGTATTATAGTAGTTATATTCTTGTACATAGGAGGCAGTATTATAGTAGTTATATTCTTGAACATAGGAGGCAGTATTATAGTAGTTATATTCTTGTACATAGCAGGTAGTATTATAGTATTTATACTGTACATAGAAGGCAGTATTATAGCTGTGATAGTATAGGTATTTAGATGCATGTTACTATGTAGCACAGAAATAGATTGATAGGTATCATTCATTAACGATGGGGTTAAAGCTGGCTGAAGATTATTTTCCATTGCAGGCAGGTTGCCAAAGTCATAAATCTTTGTGTTTCTCAGATATTGATATCAGTGATTGAGAATCGATAAGGACTTGAGAAGGCGGCGTATTGATAAAAGTGATAAAAGTGCAACACTGCAATATTTCTCTGAGAGATCATTTTCAGTAGATAATTAGCTGAGAAATCATCATACAGAAATCACTTTTGTGTCACTTTCATTTCAACTGAAAACATCTATTGTGTCAGGCTCGTAGCTATAGGGGAAGCGACTGCTTTGGGGTTTAAACTCACAAGGAGAAGTGAAAGATATTTTTGTATTATACATGCATTATATACAGAGACGCTATAGGATGGAGAGGCTGCTGGCCTCGTCTGAGAACCATCTTGACTGACCACATAAGTGGGGGTTTCACGGGGGGAGCAGGTTGTAAAGAAGTTTTTAAGGAGGGCGCCGTTCACAAATTTGCTGTGGGGCCCAGTCATTTCTAGTTACGCCACTGAATTGTGTATATGTATAGAGAAAGCGACAAAATATGAATTAAATAACTTGTGAATATTCAGTAAAAACTGAAAACTTTTATTTTCTTATAATTTAAATCTAGCCCTAAGATAATAAAATACAAAAAAAGAATATAAGAAAGAATAAATGCTTGAGATTAAATACAATTGATTAATGTATGTAGAAAATTATGAATGAGACAGGCCTTTTGGCCCGTCCGCTTCCCTGTCCACGTTACAGTGAGCAGTGAAAAGTCGAAGACTGCAGTACAAATAATCTTTGCGCCACAATGTGCGCCAGAAATACACCTAATATAGGTGCATTTCTGGATAGTAAATGACCCCCACAGTGCCTTAACCACTTCCAGACCGGGCCATTTACCCCCTTCCTGACCAGGCCTAATTTTGAAAATCTGACATGTGTCACTTTATGTGGTAATAACTTTGGAACGCTTTTACTTATCCAAGCCATTCAGAGACTGTTGTCTCGTGACACATTGTACTTCATGTTAATGGTAAATTTGAGTCAATATGTTTTACCTTTATTTATAAAAATAAATAAATCCAAAAGTTAACGAAAATTGGAAAAAATTCACTGTTTTCTAAATCTGAATCTCTCTGCTTTTAAGACAGATAGTGATGCCTCATAAAATATTCATTCATTAACATTCCCCATATGTCTACTTTATGTGGGCATCATTTTAGTAATGTATTTTTATTTTTTTTATGACGCTAGAAGGATTAGAATTTTAGAAGCAATTTTTAAAATTTTTAAGAAAATTTCCAAAGTCAACTTTTTTAAGGACCAGTTCAGTTCTGAAGTCACTTTGTGGGGCTTACATAATAGAACCAACCCATAAATGACCCCATTTTAGAAATGACACCCCTCAAACTATTCAAAACTGGTTTTAGAAATGTTGTTTACCCTTTAGGTATTCCACAGGAATTAAAGCAAAATAGAGGCGAAATTTCAAAATGTCACATTTTTTTTGCAGATTTTCCATTTCAATCAATTTTGTCCTGGAACACATTAAGGGTTAACAACAAAAAAAAACTCAATATTTATTACCCCGATTCTGCAGTTTGCAGAAACACCCAATATGTGGTCGTATACCGCTGTTTGGGCACACAACGGGGCAGAGAAGGCAAGGAGCGCCATATGGCTTTAGGAGGGCAGATTTTGGAATGGTCTTTGCGCACCATGTTGCATTTGAAGAGACCCTGAGGTTCCCCCGCAGTGAAAACCCCCAAAAAGTCACCACATTTTGTAAACTACACCACCCTTGGAATTTTTAAGGGGTGTAGCAAGCACTTCACTCAACAGCTGTTTCATAGAATTTTTAATACTTGGGTGTGAAAATAAAAAATTACATACCGTATTTTTCGCCCTATAAGACGGAGCGGCCCATAAGACGCACCTAGGTTTTTGGGGAGGAAAATAAGAAAAAAAATATTTTTAACCAAAAGGTGTGCTTTTGGTGGGTTTGGAACTAATGGTGATCTGTGGATGGCACTATTACTGGGGATCTGTGGATGGCACTATTATGAGGGCTCTGTGAAGGACACTGTTATGGGGGATCTAGGGATGGCACTGTTATGGGGGATCTAGGGATGACGCACTGTTATGGGGGGATCTGTGGATGACGCACTGTTATAGGGGGATCTGTGACAGACACTGTTATGGGGGGGATCTGAAGGATACTGTTACAGGGGGGGGAATCTGTGGATGGCACTGTTATGGGGGATCTGTGGATGGCACTGTTATGGGGATCTGTGGATGGCACTGTTATGGGGGATCTGTGGATGGCACTGTTATGGGGGATCTGTGGATGGCACTGTTATGGGGATCTGTGGATGGCACTGTTATGGGGATCTGTGGATGGCACTGTTATGGGGGATCTGTGGATGGCACTGTTATGGGGGATCTGTGGATGGCACTGTTATGGGGGATCTGTGGATGGCACTGTTATGGGGGATCTGTGGATGGCACTGTTATATGGGATCTGTGGATGGCACTGTTATGGGGGATCTGTGGATGGCACTGTTATATGGGATCTGTGGATGGCACTGTTATATATGTGTCATCCACAGACCCCCCACCCCATAACAGTGCCATCCACAGACCCCCCACCCCTTAACAGTGCCATCCACAGATGTCCCCCATAAAACTGTAATCCACAGATTCCCCCCCCCCACTCCTAATATTACCGTACATCCTAACAGCTTCTGTACAACGCAGGCCGGTGCGTCACTCACTGACGTCACGTGCTTGCGCCGCCTGCTTCATTCATAAAGTAGGCGGCGCAGGCACGTGACATCAGGAAGTTACGCTGCCGCCCGCCCGGCCTGCCTGCCTGCATTCTACAGAAGCTGTTAGGGTGTATGGTAATATTAAAGTGGGGGGGGCATGTTTAATCACTTTTAATTGAATGAGACATTTTATATTTGTATAGTGCAGCACTGGAGCGGCAGGGCCGGAGTACAGTGACTGCACCGCCCCGCCGCAATTGCCGGCCCCCAGCTCCTCCTCCTAGTCCCTCCCCGCTCGCTCATACATCGCAGCCTGTGATGTAAAAATATCAGCGTTCGCCCCATAAGACTCAGGGGGAAAAAGTGCGTCTTATGGGGCGAAAGATAAGTTTTTTGTTTTTTTTTTACAAGAAGATTGTGCTTTAGGCCCAAACTTTCTTTTTCACAAAAGATAACTGGAGAATATCCCCCCCCCCTAATTTGCTACCCACTTTCTCCTGAATACAGTAACACCCCAATTGTGGCCGTAAACTGTTATTTGGGGATACACCAGGGCTCAGAAGGGAAGGAGCGGCATCTGGATTTTCTAACATGGAATTTTCTGTCATGGTTTTTAAGACCAATAACTTTTTTTATTTTTTGTTGAATGAGCTGCATGAGGGCTTATTTTGTGCGAGACAAGCTGTCGTTTTTATTGGCACCATTTTGGGGTACTGAACTTGAGGATGCTCACCAGCTGTACTGGAGCCTGACCTGCTGATAACGCTTCAGCAAAAATATAACAAGTATTTGGAAATAAAATTGGCTGTCTCACAGTCATTTATTTGCGACTTTTATTATTTATTAGATCCCCCTTATACAGTACATACAAAAAGCGTTCTACGAATTCTAAAAATTTCTATACAAAAACACTATACAATTCATATATTGTTAAAACCTTATATAAAATTAGATGATCCAAGTCCCTATATACGGAGCTCTCACATTTAAAAAATAGAATAAAACAACAAGCGGATATAGGATTAACGGAATATTTCCTTGTGAACAGGAGTCTGCATATATATTTCAAATGTATGTCTTTTCAGATATATGTATTTTTTCTTAATACTGGATAGATTCTCGTTGTTGTAAAAAAATTTAGGGCCCGTGTGTTCAGCACAGCTGCACCCCCACTCAGCTTTCTGTGTGCTGACTTAGATCGTACTCATGTGCAGATTTGATGTCTCTATTTACTGCTATAGGTGATGGTCTGTCCACGTATACTGAGATAATGGACACTGGGTTACTACCAAAAGTGATCTTTTATGTTAGTACTCACAGCCGTATCGTCCTCTCAGTTGCTTGCAGTCAGTGAAGATAATATCTGACCGCGGCACCTCCAGCAGAGTTCATACAATTCCCATATAGTGTTCCAATGGAATAACCTGGGTAAATCCAGATGAAAGTTCATAGATAAGTTGTTGTTCACACTATCCACGATTTGCCGCCACCAGACACGTTTCGGAACGATGTCCCCTCCTCAGTGGTATAAAATAAATGAATGGATTATACCATTTTGGGGTACATTTGGTTTTCCGATTGCTTTTTATTTCATTTTTGGGAGGTGAAGTCACAGAAAATAGCTGTTTGGTGTAATTTTACTATTTTATTTTTTTACACCGTTCACTTGATGGGGTAGATCATGTGATATTTTTATAGACCCGGTCATTATGGACGCAACGATACCAAATATATCTAGTTTTTATTTTTACGTTTTAGACAATAAAAACATTTTTAGGATAAAATCATGTTTTTGTGTTGCCATTTTCTTAGAGCCATATTTTTTTCATTTTTCTGGTTATAGTCTTGTGTGAGGGCTTGTTTTTTGACGTTTTTATTGCTACCATTTTAGGGTACATACGACTTTTTGATTGATATTATGTTTCTTGTGAGGTGAGATGACTAAAAAAAACAGTTTTGGCATAATTTTTTTTTTTATTACAACGTTTACTTGATGGGGTAGATCATGAGATATTTTTGTAGAGCCAATTGTTATGGACGCGGCGATACCAAATATGTCCAAAAAATTTTTTTTAACATTTTACACAATAAGAGCATTTTTAGGAAATAAAAATCATGTTTTTGTATAGAAACTTTCATAGAGCCATATTTGTTTTATTTTTCTGGCTATGGTCTTGTGTCGGAGCCCATTTTTTGCGGGATGAGGTAACGTTTTTATTGCTACCATTTTGGGGTACATATATGACTTTTTGATTGATTAACATTATGTTTTTTGTGAGGTGAGCTCACAAAAAAATCTGTTTTGGTGCAATGTTTATTTTTTTTTTTACAGCGTTCACCTGATGAGGTAGATCATATGATATTATGATAGAGCGGGTCATTGCGGACGCGGTGATACCAAATATGTATTTTTCTTCTATTTTTAAAAAAAATGTAAAGAACGGATTTGAGGGGAATTTCTTTATTTTTTATTTTTTTTACACTTTGTGTCCTCCATAAGGTCATACAAGACCTCTGGGGACGTTTAACTCATTTTTTTTTACTATTGATTTCTCCTGTAACTGGGGTTGACATAGTAGCCTCAGTTACAGGAGAAATACACCCCCCAGAGAGGCTGTACAGCGGTATACAGCGCTGTACAGCCTCAGTGCAGGGCTGATCGAGGACTATGGAAGAACCAACAGCTCCTGCACTCTAGCGGCCCCGGCAGTCACATTGGCTGGGACCGTCAATGGGCGGTCGTGCAGTGGTTAATATATGGACATATGGGGGGCCATTTACTATCAAATATACGCCAGTTTTCTTGTGTATATCTGTTGCAAATTGCGGTGCAAAGGTTATTTGCGCCGCAATCTGCGACTTTTCCCTGCTCACACCAGATCTTAAAAAGCGGGCATGGTGTAGACAGGGAAGGTGGCAGCCGGCAGACCTGTATCATTTATCATTTTCTATGCCTGTTTTAGGGCTCATGCACACGACCGTGCTGTTTTTTGAGGTCCACAAATTGCGGATTCGCAAAAAACTGATCATAGTCAGGCACTGCAAGGGTCAATGCTGGAGGCAGACAGGCAGGGAAGGTCAGGGTTAATTGGCAAAAAGTCCAGTACGCAGCAGGAAGCTTCAGCAGAGGTTATCAGGTATAACAACCACGCTTGGGCACGTCATGGTCAGTGAAGCTGCCCTAAATACCAGTAGCCCCCCCTCCGGGCAGAGACAGTAATCAGCAAGCATGCTATCCTCTTTTGTAACAAAGGGAGAGGTGAACACGCGCGCGCTATAGCGCACAAGACGAGACCTGGCAGTGAGGGCGGATGCGGCGGTATGCTGGCGGGTGCCTGCTCCTCCTGCGAGGTAGGCCAGAGCTGAGGCCCACGGCGGTCTGCCACACTGCGGTGAGGTCACGGACCCAATACTGACACCGGCGCCTCTTCATACCTTCAGTAGATCCACCGCCAGCTAAGGGGTTATTAAGACCGGTGTCCAAAATGCTGGTCTTCATAAATGACCCCCACAGTGCCTAAATAATATGGATATACAGTTATATAGACATACTGCACCTAAGTAATATGGACATACAGTGCCTCTGTAATATGGACATACATTATCTTACTATATGGATACACAGTACCTAAATAATATCGACATACTTGGGGTCTAAAACGCCAGTATTAATACCCCTTGCGCTGGTGCATGATGCTCCTAAGTTATGTAGAGTCGTCGGCCTCTACATAACTTTGGCGTACCTATTGCCTGTCTTAATCTACACGTAGGTTTAGATCATTTTCTAAGCCTAAAACAGGCTAAATGAGATGGGTCGACCGCCCGCCACGACCTCTTTTTTAAACCTGGTGTGAGTGGGGAAAAGTCGCAGAATTGGCTGCAAAACCCCTTTGCGACCGAATCTGTGACAGACATACACCAAAAAAATGGCATATATCTAATAATTACCCCCACAGTGTCTAAATAAGATTGACATACACTCACCTAAAGAATTATTAGGAACACCATACTAATACGGTGTTGGACCCCCTTTTGCCTTCAGAACTGCCTTAATTCTACGTGGCATTGATTCCACAAGGTGCTGATAGCATTCTTTAGAAATGTTGGCCCATATTGATAGGATAGCATCTTGCAGTTGATGGAGATTTGAGGGATGCACATCCAGGGCACGAAGCTCCCGTTCCACCTCATCCCAAAGATTCTCTATTGGGTTGAGATCTGGTGACTGTGGGGCCATTTTAGTACAGTGAACTCATTGTCATGTTCAAGAAACCAATTTGAAATGATTCGAGCTTTGTGACATGGTGCATTATCCTGCTGGAAGTAGCCATCAGAGGATGGATACATGTTTTCATTCTGTTTACGCCAAATTCGGACTCTACCATTTGAATGTCTCAACAGAAATCGAGACTCATCAGACCAGGCAACATTTTTCCAGTCTTCAACAGTCCAATTTTGGTGAGCTCGTGCAAATTGTAGCCTCTTTTTCCTATTTGTAGTGGAGATGAGTGGTACCCGGTGGGGTCTTCTGCTGTTGTAGCCCATCCGCCTCAAGGTTGTGCGTGTTGTGGCTTCACAAATGCTTTGATGCAGACCTCGGTTGTAACGAGTGGTTATTTCAGCCAACGTTGCTCTTCTATCAGCTTGAATCAGTCGGCTTATTCTCCTCTGACCTCTAGCATCCACAAGGCATTTTTGCCCACAGGACTGCCACATACTGGATGTTTTTCCCTTTTCACACCATTCTTTGTAAACCCTAGAAATGGTTGTGCGTGAAAATCCCAGTAACTGAGCAGATTGTGAAATACTCAGACCAGCCCGTCTGGCACCAACAACCATGCCACGCTCAAAATGGCTTAAATCACCTTTCTTTCCCATTCTGACATTCAGTTTGGAGTTCAGGAGATTGTCTTGACCAGGATCACCCCCCTAAATGCATTGAAGCAACTGCCATGTGATTGGTTGACTAGATAATTGCATTAATGAGAAATAGAACAGGTGTTCCTAATAATTCTTTAGGTGAGTGTATAGGGGTTCATGTGTTAAACAGAAATACGCCTATATTAGGTGTATTTCCCTTAAGCCCATGACAGCACCCTTGAGAGACCGCCTCCATCCAGGACAGGAAACAGGAACTTTCATGGAGAGCTCTTAAGGAGGGGCACTGCTCCTATACCACCAGTTCCTGTTTCCTGTCCTATGGATAGGACAATTTGGTGGAGAGCAAAGGATTAGGCTGCAGGACCTCGGAATACTCTAGGAGCCGCCTGGTAAGTCTGGATTCTGCCTTCTGGGTCTTGGAATTCTTTTCGGGCTGGTGTTCCAGTGCAGTCCCGGCGGCACTGGGAGGTGTGGCCGGCACCACGGAGCTTCCTGGCGGTGCTCAGGAGGTTCGGGGCCTCCCTCTCTGGCTTTCCTGCCTGGGCACAGCAGAGAGAGGCAAAATATTGCATAAGCGGGCGAGAACCGGAAGTGCGCGGCACAACTTACGGTATTTGGAACGCACACAGAGTGTGTTCCGGAAGTAGGGAGGACTTCTCCTACTAAAGGCCGCACGAGAGCACCAGCAGGGACCCGATTCAAATGGTCCCTTAAGCGCGCGGTCAGAAGGAGACCAGCCAGCCTACAGGAAGACTTGAACCTCCTATGGAAAACGCTCTATGCTTGCCTTCTACCATGGAGGATAAGAGCAGTCAGTGCGCCGACCCGCAGGAGGGTCACGAAGTTAGACCGGTACTCCTGGTGGGGTAAGGGGGATCTTTCCCTAGCCTTTTTCTTTCATTAATAGTTTTTAAAGGGGATCTTTCTTTTTTTTGTCTCTATTTTCAGACAATTAAAGAGGGCCCTAGAAAGGCTACCTCAAAGACCAGAGGGAAAGAATGTGCTGTTTGCAAGAGGAAGCTTGCTCCTTCCTGGTCAAAAATGTTATGTCAGCATTGTGTCGACAAAGTGATGGAAGAGGAGTCCCCATCTCTACTCCAAAACATTAAGGATATTGTGAAATCTGAAGTGTCTGATTCCATGAAAATGTTTAAAAAGTGCCTCCCTTCCGCAGCCTCTGGCAAGCAAGGCTTCTCTGCCATGGTTTCAGATTCAGATTCTTCAGACGAAAACGAGCTGGGAGAAATCCTAGATAGTTCAGACTCGTCTTCGGGTGAAAAAAAACACAGGTAAACCCCTATTTTCCCCTGATGATACGGAATCTTTACTAAAGGCTATCCGTGCTACTATGAAAGTAGATAAATCCAGAGAACAAAAGTCTGTTCAGGATATTATGTTCGGTGACCTGGGACATAGAAAAAACAGGGTTTTTCCAGTAAATGAAAACATAAAGTTTCTGATCCAAAAGGAATGGAAGAAACCTGATAAGAAATTCTTTGTTCCAAAAAATGTAAAAAGGAAATATCCATTTGATGAGGCTGATTCTGCTAGTTGGGATAGGCCTCCTAAACTGGATGCCCCCATTGCCAAAATCTCAAAAAGGTCTGCCTTACCATTTGAAGACCTTGGCACCCTAAAGGACCCAATGGATAGACGGGCTGAGGTTTACCTGAAAAAAGTTTGGGAGGCCTCTACTCAAGCGTTTAAACCAAATATTGCCACCACTTCCACTGCTAGATCTTTGAAATTGTGGCTACAAGAATTGGAATCCCATATCCAAAATAAAACTTCCAGGGGCCAATTACTAGCTGTCTTTCCCACCATCCTTAAGGCGGTAGACTTTATATCAGATGCCTCTGCAGACGCGTTAAAGTTAAATGCTAGATCAGCAGCACTCTCTAACTCAGCAAGAAGAGCTATCTGGCTTAAAGGATGGTCTGGTGACACAGGATCTAAGAATAAGCTCTGTGCTATTGTAGTATCCCACTAGGTAAATGTGGGCACTACACAAGGGTCAATTGGGCCACGTTGTCCTCCACCTCCTGTAGAACAGTGGCATTATATTTTACATTACATTTTAATGTATATTGCTATGATTATATGTGTATTTTCCTGTTTATCTGTGTACCAGGCCTATTAGGGTGTAGTTTATCCTCCTAGACAGTAGAGGGAGCTAGGGGACCCTTGTATATATAGTTAGGCCCAGACAGGAAAGGGTCAGTCTGCAGTGTAGAGTCAGAAGTGAGTGTGGACTTTAGCTAGGCATCAGCTGAAGTGAGCTTCTGACATGCAGCTAGACAGCCCAGGCTTCTAGTTGTCCCCAGGGGCAGAGTTACCTCCTGAAGAAACCTGCAGTTTCTACAAAGAAAAGTGCAGAGCAGAGCAGAAGTGTTTCCAGCTGAACCCCAGAAGGATTATTTGGAAAGCAAGGATATATACCTGAGGAAGTTCCCCTAACCAAGGATAAAGCCAACAATAGGGCATACGGGCCTTGGGATAAAGACAGACAGAAGTTCTGAGGAATAGTGCACAGGATTTCTGAGGAAAGGTGCAGCCTGATCTGTAAGTGTGTTAACCCTCTAAGTATCTTGCAAGAACATTGTGCCTGCCATTATTGTATAAGCCTGCTTGAGACTGCTTCTGTCATATGGAACTGAACCTAAAGAACTGTAAATAGTTAACTGCTTCAGTAAACAAACGTTTTGGTTCACTGCAAACTGTGTTCCTCAATTATTACTCTGATAAATCGGTGTGCCACCGTTACCGGCACTGGCGTCACGAACTTAAAGGGATCTTGTCACCGGCACATTAAACCTGCAACACCCAGGGCACCTCACCTACCACCGGCCTGGTCCCAATACATTGAGAGTGCCCCAGAAGACTTCTGTGGGGGATTCTAGCGGAAAGGGGTTTGACGCAGGTACGGATGGGAAGGATAGAGCAGTTTTTAAATAGGTATCCGGTTCGGTCAGCGGCTCAGTTATTGTTGGAAGGTTTTAGATTTGGTTTTCGTATCCCGTCGGACCCAGGGCCGACCCCTTTTACTGGTAGGAATTTGCGTTCGGCTGGGGAGCATGCGGAAGTTGTGTCGGAGAAGCTGGCAAAGGAGGTTTTGTTGGGGCGTATGGATGGTCCGTTTGTGGCTCCGCCGTTCGCTGATTTTAAGGTTTCGCCGTTGGGGGTGTTGCCAAAGAAGGAGCCGAACAAATTTCGGCTGATCCATCACTTGTCATTTCCGAGGGGGGCGTCGTTCAATGAGGGTATTGATCCTGAATTGTGTTCGGTGGTCTATACCTCGTTTGATGCGGCTGTGGCGTGGATGCAGCGTTTGGGTCTGGGGACACTGTTGGCAAAGACGGACATCGAAGCGGCTTTTCGGCTGCTCCGGGTGTTATTGGGATGGGGGGTTTTTAAGTGGATAGGTGTCTGCCGATGGGCTGTTCCTTGTCATGCGCGTATTTTGAGGCTTTCAGTTCCTTCTTGGAATGGGTGGTGGTAGATGTTTCGGGTTGTAAGTCAGTCATCCATTACCTTGATGATTTTTTGTGTTTGGGTCCGGCGAATTTGCGGGTGTGTCTATTGTTGCTTTCTACGTTGCAGTCGGTGTTTGCGTCCTTTGGGGTGCCGCTTGCGGAAGGGAAGACGGTAGGGCCCACAACTGAGTTGAGTTTTTTGGGGATTGTTTTGGACACGGTGGCTATGGAGTGTAGGTTGCCGAGGGATAAGTTGCGCGATTTGTGGGCGGAGGTTGACAGGGTGGGTAGGTCGGTTAAGATTCGTTTGAGGGATTTGCAATCGTTGTTGGGGAAATTGAATTTTGCGTGTCGCATTATGCCCATGGGACGAATATTTTGTGTTAGCACTGGAGTTGTGGGGGGATATGTTTCGTAACAAAAAGGTGAGGTTTCATTGTGACAACATGGGGGTGGTGCAGGCTATTAATAGTTTGTCGGCTTCATCCCCTCCGGTGGTAAGGTTGCTGCAGCATATGGTATTGCGTTGTTTAGCGCTAAATGTGTGGGTTGTAGCGGTTCATGTGTCGGGGGTTCTTTAACGTTGTTGCGGATGCCCTTTCTCGTTTGCAGTGGGAGCGCTTTCGGCAGTTGGCGCCAGAGGCGGAGGTCACCGGGTTGGAGTGTCCGGGGCTGCTGTGGGAGATCTTGGAGGTACTGTGAGTAGGTTATTTAGGGCTTCTCTGTCGGCCGGTACGTGGGCGTCGTACGATGGGGCTTGGGATAGTTGGGTGAGTTGGTGTGGCATGCTTGGCGTAGGGGTGGATGCGGGTAAGGGGCCCTTGGTGGTGTTTTTGGGTGAAAAAAAGGAAGAAGGGTGGTCGGTGGCTCAGGTGAATAAGTGCATGTCGGGTTTAGCTTTTGGTTTCAAGTTTCGGGGGCTGGTGGACTGTACCAAGGCCTTTTTGGTGCGACAGGTGTTGAAGGGTTGGCGGCGGGGTTGGCGGACAGAGGACAGGCGGTTACCAGTATCGTTTGAGCTGTTGTTGAGTCTTGGGGGACGGTTGGAGGTGGTCTGTAGCTCTGGGGGAGAGGTAAGCTTGTTTAAGGCGGCATTTTCACTGGCTTTTTTCGGGGTGTTTAGGTTGGGTGAATTGGTAAGTAGGAGTGTTAGTTGTGCCGGGGGGTTAAGGGATGAGGATGTGGAGGTGTTACAGGACAGGGTGGTGGTCGGGTTGCGTAGGTCTAAAAGGGATCAGGAGGGGCGGGGGTGTAGTGTTTGCCTGTTTGCGGTGCCGGGTTGCTTGATGTGCCCGGTAGGTTGCCTGAGGGAGTATCGCTTTGGCAGGGGGACAGGGGCAGCCCCATTTTTGCGGCATGCAGATGGGTCTTTTTTATCCAGATTCCAGTTCGTGGCGGTCTTGAAGAGGTGCTTGGGGGAATTGGGGGTGGATCCGAGGTGTTACGCGGGTCACTCGTTTAGGATTGGGGCGGCGACGGAGGCAGCCCGCCTGGGTATGAGCGAGGAGGTTATTAAGAGAATTGGCCGGTGGGAATCAGGTAGATTTCGTTCATATGTGCGTTTAGGCGGTCTGTAAGGGTTGCGGGTTGAGGGCCCGGGTATTAATGCGGTTGTTTTGCTTATTTCGTTGCAGGTGTTCCCCCGTCTCTGGTGTGGATTATCGGACATTTGTTTGTTTTTTGGGGGGCGTTAAGGGCTGATGTGAGGCCAAACGGTCGTCAGCTGGGCTTTGATAGGGAGGTGGCGGACATCCGGTGGCTGGGTTACCGAGGTATGTTGTGGGGGGGAGTTTTGAGGGAGGTTCACCGCTTTGTTCAGCTGGATCGGCCTCCGGACGTATTGGTGCTGCATGCGGGAGGGAATGATTTAGGCATGAAGCCGGTGAGAGAGTTAATTCGGGATGTTAAGTTTGACCGATTACGTCTGTGGTCGTTGTTTCCCGGGATGGTAGTGGTGTGGTCGGACATAGTTCCCAGACGGCGTTGGCGCGATCGGTGGAGAGGATAAACAAGTCCCGGATTAAAGTTAACAGGGCAGTTGGAAAATTTGTAGCGCGGAATGGGGCTGTTGTGGTGCGGCATTTTGATTTGGATCCCGGAGTCGGTGAGTTTTGGAGGGCAGACGGGGTCCACCTCAATGCAGTGGGCATTGATTTGTGGTCATTGGGTCTGCAAGGAGGGATCGAGCGAGCCTTGGGGGTATCGAGGGCCGTGCAAGCTTGAGGTTAAGGGTCAAGTTGCGCGTCTGTGGCGGTAGGAGGTCCTGGAAGACGGTGGTAGGGCTTGGTGTTTGTGGATGGGAGGGCCTCAATTGGTGGGGCTGGACTCCCAGGTGTGGAAAGTTGGTTGGTTTCAGTGGGGTGACCATCACTCGGTGTCTCCGAGCTGGAGTGATACGGCTGGAGGCAAGGTGGCTTAACCGGGTGTTTGGGGCACCAGCTGGAATCGGGGCTTCTAGGACCTCCTTCGTCAGGTCTAGGTATATATATTTATATATATTTATATAGATGTTACATGTTATGTTAGTATTCACAAGCAGAGCCCTTGTAGCACTCAGTGGATATTTTTCTGGAGTAGGGTTCCCACCTCTTTTAACATTTAGTACAAAAACTCCAGTTAGACCGTATTGGATGCAACTTGTTTATTTTGTGTTCAAAGTTGGTTGCTGCGGCGAGGTAACGTTTCGGCAACTCTGTGCCTTCATCAGACTGCAGCAAAAAATAAATATAGTATCTATATCATTCAATATGACAGCGGATATGCAATGCACATTTGTATATAGGAAAAATACATAAGTGAAAATAAATGAATAAATTAAAAAAAAAGGAAAAATTAAGGCATAAGAAAATAATAAATTGGATTTCCGCTGGAGTTCAAAGTTAAAGAACCTGTTGCAGCAAGGACACAGTCAACCAGTGTCATCCTCTTTTTGTCAAAAACAGCTGTAGTGGTGAGTTAAGGGAATCGCCCGATAAGCCATTATAGCACCTGTCTGTAGTAATCTACTCCTATCTACATTGCACTCAGTTTATTATAGGCATGATGATGCTGGACCAGAGTCACAGGGACGGCATACCTATACTTAGATTAGATATATTCCTATCCATATTGTACTCAGTTAGTTACAGGTTAATTACAGTTAATTACAGGTATAACAATGCTGGCCCAGTGTCCCAGGAACAACTTACCTAATGCCGCTTGTAGAAGAAGAAGCCACGAGGGTATAGACGCAATTGTGAAGAAAACATGCGGTTGTACCGCTAGAAGATAGATGCGCCATGTCTGAAGTATCATGGCATGGGTTTAAATAATCGCGCGCTCTTCCGGAACTGCGTCACGTGGAACGCATAGGATCACCGCAATGCGTTCCATCACCCGGAAGTGTGTTGGTGGAGCGCAGCGCCGTGCTGTAGATGCATGGGGACGAGGGGAGGGGTGGCGGACCTTACAGGGAACAATAGTATAAGGTGGGAAAGCTTTATTAGATAACATATTATATGGAAAAACGGGATGGTCAGAATATGGGTGGAAGTGTATCAAATGGAACGCATACTGTTGTAATGTTGCGTTCCACCGGCCGGAAATACGTCATTGGAGTATCATTGCGCTTAGATGACAAATGATTAGGAGAAAGAAGGGAGAAAGAAAAAGGGGAATGGAAAAAGGGAAAAATTGAGGATAGAAATGCTGAGATAGAGATGGGGAGAATGGAAGGGAGTTATCAATCTATATATATATGTACATGCGTGTATAAACACACATATACACTCACCTAAAGAATTATTAGGAACACCTGTTCTATTTCTCATTAATGCAATTATCTAGTCAACCAATCACATGGCAGTTGCTTCAATGCATTTAGGGGTGTGCTCCTGGTCAAGACAATCTCCTGAACTCCAAACTGAATGCCAGAATGGGAAAGAAAGGTGATTTAAGCAATTTTGAGCGTGGCATGGTGTCACGGCCACGGCTATGGTCGTGACTCCTCAACCGCATGCGGTTGCCTGCGGTTTGGTTTTGGTCTTCAATCACAGCTGAGGGCCGCTGGTTTGTGGCCTCACCTGTGGTTGCCGCAGGGCAACTAGTAATATGGTGTTGGTTTCAGCAGAGCAGCCTGAGCGGTGCTGGGCAGCTTGTTGCATTGCATGCGGTTGCACCTAACAACTTTCATGTTGGGTGTTGTGTTTGTTTGTCTGTTGTGCACTGCGTTTTGTGTTGTGTGTGCACTAGGACTCTTCCCTTCACTGTGGCTGCCCGTGGCAACGTTTGGTATGGTGTACATGTGGTGGCAGTGTCCCGGCCTGCGGGCTGACTCCCAGGACATGGTAGCCACCCATGTCGTTGCCTGCGGCAACAGCCACAGTGTGATCTCGGTTTGGACACTTCCCCTTTAAGTGGTGTTTTCCCTTCCCTGGGGTTGGAAGGGTTAACTCCCTTTCTGTGTGTGTGAGACACTGGGTGTGTCTGTGTGGGTGTGGCCTCTTAGGCCTATAAAGCCTCAGTGTTTGGCATGTCTCAGTGGGTTGCTTCAGCCATGTGTAGCTGGAGCAGCCTCCTGTGTATATCATCTGCCAGTGGGGGCCACCGTTGTATTCATAGGTTTCTCTGTGAAGTATAAGTTATGTTTGCATGATGTTCAGTTGATGTTTCCCTTTGTTTCCTGTTTAGTGCAACTATGGATGTCCTGGTTACCTGTGTATTATGTCCCTTTGTGTTCTGTGGACATGAGTAGTGCTTGCATGGGTTCCAGTCAGCGTGGCTGTGACAGGTACGTGTGGAACTTGTTTAGTTCGCCTGTCATATCTGTATGTTGTATGTGTTCCCCCATTCCTTGCAGCTTGGCCAGTGAGACCCCTGTTCCTCCGTGTCCAGAAGGAACAGGCCGTCTTACCCTGACTCCTAGTTCAGGGACCGGTCGGAGGGTGAGTTAGGGATCCGAGGTTCCTGAGCATGGGCCCTCCTACCTTCAAGGTTGGCCCATGCAGCTAGGAGTTAGGGTCAGATTAGGGATGTGTTAGGAGGTGACCTGCTCCCTAATCCTGCTGTCCTGGCCGAGCCGACTAACATCTTCTGGCATCGCACGGCTGAGGATTTTCCCCATCCTCAGCCGTGACACATGGTTGTTGGTGCCAGACGGGCCATTCTGAGCATTTCACAATCTGCTCAGTTACTGGGATTTTCACGCACAACCATTTCTAGGGTTTACAAAGAATAGTGTGAAAAGGGAAAAACATCCAGTATGCAGCAGTCCTGTGGGCGAAAATGCCTTGTGGATGCTAGAGGTCAGAGGAGAATGGGCCGACTGATTCAAGCTGATAGAAGAGCAACGTTGACTGAAATAACCACTCGTTACAACCGAGGTATGCAGCAAAGCATTTGTGAAGCCACAACACGCACAACCTTGAGGTGGATGGGCTACAACAGCAGAAGACCCCACCGGGTACCACTCATCTCCACTACAAATAGGAAAAAGAGGCTACAATTTGCACGAGCTCACCAAAATTGGACTGTTGAAGACTGGAAAAATGTTGCCTGGTCTGATGAGTCTCGATTTCTGTTGAGACATTCAAATGGTAGAGTCCGAATTTGGCGTAAACAGAATGAGAACATGTACCCATCCTCTGATGGCTACTTCCAGCAGGATAATGCACCATGTCACAAAGCTCAAATCATTTCAAATTGGTTTCTTGAACATGACAATGAGTTCACTGTACTAAAATGGCCCCACAGTCACCAGATCTCAACCCAATAGAGCATCTTTGGGATGTGGTGGAACGGGAGCTTCGTGCCCTGGATGTGCATCCCTCAAATCTCCATCAACTGCAAGATGCTATCCTATCAATATGGGCCAACATTTCTAAAGAATGCTATCAGCACCTTGTGGAATCAATGCCACGTAGAATTAAGGCAGTTCTGAAGGCAAAAGGGGGTCCAACACCGTATTAGTATGGTGTTCCTAATAATTCTTTAGGTGAGTGTACAGGGAGTGCAGAATTATTAGGCAAGTTGTATTTTTGAGGATTAATTTTATTATTGAACAACAACCATGTTCTCAATGAACCCAAAAAACTCATTAATATCAAAGCTGAATATTTTTGGAAGTAGTTTTTAGTTTGTTTTTAGTTTTAGCTATTTTAGGGGGATATCTGTGTGTGCAGGTGACTATTACTGTGCATAATTATTAGGCAACTTAACAAAAAACAAATATATACCCATTTCAATTATTTATTTTTACCAGTGAAACCAATATAACATCTCAACATTCACAAATATACATTTCTGACATTCAAAAACAAAACAAAAACAAATCAGTGACCAATATAGCCACCTTTCTTTGCAAGGACACTCAAAAGCCTGCCATCCATGGATTCTGTCAGTGTTTTGATCTGTTCACCATCAACATTGCGTGCAGCAGCAACCACAGCCTCCCAGACACTGTTCAGAGAGGTGTACTGTTTTCCCTCCTTGTAAATCTCACATTTGATGATGGACCACAGGTTCTCAATGGGGTTCAGATCAGGTGAACAAGGAGGCCATGTCATTAGATTTTCTTCTTTTATACCCTTTCTTGCCAGCCACGCTGTGGAGTACTTGGACGCGTGTGATGGAGCATTGTCCTGCATGAAAATCATGTTTTTCTTGAAGGATGCAGACTTCTTCCTGTACCACTGCTTGAAGAAGGTGTCTTCCAGAAACTGGCAGTAGGACTGGGAGTTGAGCTTGACTCCATCCTCAACCCGAAAAGGCCCCACAAGCTCATCTTTGATGATACCAGCCCAAACCAGTACTCCACCTCCACCTTGCTGGCGTCTGAGTCGGACTGGAGCTCTCTGCCCTTTACCAATCCAGCCACGGGCCCATCCATCTGGCCCATCAAGACTCACTCTCATTTCATCAGTCCATAAAACCTTAGAAAAATCAGTCTTGAGATATTTCTTGGCCCAGTCTTGACGTTTCAGCTTGTGTGTCTTGTTCAGTGGTGGTCGTCTTTCAGCCTTTCTTACCTTGGCCATGTCTCTGAGTATTGCACACCTTGTGCTTTTGGGCACTCCAGTGATGTTGCAGCTCTGAAATATGGCCAAACTGGTGGCAAGTGGCATCTTGGCAGCTGCACGCTTGACTTTTCTCAGTTCATGGGCAGTTATTTTGTGCCTTGGTTTTTCCACACGCTTCTTGCGACCCTGTTGACTATTTTGAATGAAACGCTTGATTGTTAGATGATCACGCTTCAGAAGCTTTGCAATTTTAAGAGTGCTGCATCCCTCTGCAAGATATCTCACTATTTTTGACTTTTCTGAGCCTGTCAAGTCCTTCTTTTGACCCATTTTGCCAAAGGAAAGGAAGTTGCCTAATAATTATGCACACCTGATATAGGGTGTTGATGTCATTAGACCACACCCCTTCTCATTACAGAGATGCACATCACCTAATATGCTTAATTGGTAGTAGGCTTTCGAGCCTATACAGCTTGGAGTAAGACAACATGCATAAAGAGGATGATGTGGTCAAAATACTCATTTGCCTAATAATTCTGCACGCAGTGTATATGTACATGCGTGTATAAACACACATATATATACATACACACACAGAGAAACGCCATGGAATATAAGGGAATAATCTGTCTCTAGGATGGTTATATGACTGTCATGTAATACTAAAGGTGACATAATAAAACAGATAACAGGGAAATGTATACAATGACGACATGTAAAGACATGGAGTGTAAACAGGACATGCCTAAACCACAAAGAGACTAAAAGTGGAGTATAGACATAAGGTGTAACATGACACAAAACTAAACAAAACAAAAAGGATACAGTGCGGCACTAGAGTGGTCCTGATGAATCAATGGGCCTGTGGAGAAAAAACGAGAAAAGCAATGAGTAAATCGTCATTATTAATTGTATTTATAATAGGGTTTGTATCTCGTATTCCCTATTGAGTCCGCTTGGTTCCATACTCTCCAATTTGTGGATCCAAAAGGCCTCTCTTAGTTTGAGTTGCTTTACTCTGTCACCACCCCTTCTCGGTGCTGGGATGTGTTCTATTATTTGGTATTTCAGTTGGGAAATGCAGTGTGAGGCTTGTTTGAAGTGGTATGGAACAGGGAGGAGGAGATTTTGTTTGCGTATTGAAGATTTGTGTTGGCATATTCTATTACGGATGGTTTGTGTAGTTTCGCCCACATGGACATTTGAGTGTGTAGACTACGAAGTCAGAATCGCATGTGAAGAAGTCATTGATCAGAAATTGTTTACCTGTGTATGGATGAGAGATGCCTCCAGATGGACGCCTCTCTGAACCAACCAAATGCCTCAACCATCCTGGAGGCCCTCCCATACCATCCAATACCACCAGCTTCTATGACCTTCCACCGCCTCGACTGCCGTGACATCCCTATCACTCCAATTACCTGACCCATCAACCTCTTTCCCCCTCTTCCTCTCTTTTTCTTTATTTTTTTTTTATAATTAACCCACCAATCTCTAACCCAAAAATAGGGGAGGGTGGGCTGGAGATGCCTGCTCCTCTGTTTCCTCCAAAATGGCGCCGCACTGCACGCGACCGCCCCCCTTTATTACCTATACCCCGCCCCTTCTTACAGCTTGCCCCACTAGCTCCTTGCTAACCCCTTACCTGTCGGCCTACCTTAATTCATCCAGCCTCACTTGATTGGGTTATTGGTAATTCCCCAGGGCCTCTCACTTCACTTAAAGTATAACTGTCGTATTTATTTATTTTTTTGAGTATTGGATTGTGGTGATTAATATCTCCTTGGTGGCCCTATTTCAACTTTTCACTGTGTACTCAATTACCCCTTAATTCCACAGTTTTGTTCCCTGTACTGCCTACTTTTACCTGTGCTTAAAATAGGGTTGCTAGGCATGGTCCGTCTATCTGTTGAAGGACGGAAGACGCAGAAGCAGGCTGCGTGCAAGGTCAGATTACTGACAGCCAGGGACTGTAACTAAATGATTAAGGCCAGGTCCTCCCTACCAACTGATAACAGTGCCTGGGCTGTGTGCACTTCTCCCTGTCCCTGCGCTTGGCAGACGCTCCCTCACTCAGCAGAGCTGGAGAAGGCAGAGTTGAAGCAGCGCAGACCAGGGAAGGGAGATCTGCCATCTGCTCAGTGTATAAATGAAAGCAACATGTGGTAAGAGGACCCCTTTGTGCTGCAGGAGATTAACCCTTTAGGGGGAGGGCTCTGGTTACTGACACTTTTGGGGGGCTATTGTTACTGGCTAGTGAGGGCAGGTGGGATTAGCCTCAGGGTGAGCGCAGTGGCGGCCATCTTAACTGAATAGTGAGATTGCAGTTTTATGCAGACTGGTTGCTAAGGGCTGAATCTTATTAAATATGGGGTAAGTCAGTCTAATAGTAACTGATTCTGGAATATCATGTTATTAGTAACTACATATATGAAAATTGAAATTAGGATCTAAGTGTGACAGTTATCCTTTAAGTAAAATAATCTGAACCCCAACCCTTCTACCCAAAGAACACTCACAGCCAGGGTTGGATTAAATCGGCCACAGAAGCCGTTTTATTAATAAAATAAATAAATACATAACATGTATATATCAATGACAGTAACATACCCCCTGACGAGGGAGGTCATAGAAGCCCCAAATTCTTAATCATATATGTATAAACACCCCAACACGGCAATTCGATCTTGCCTCCAGCTGCAAAACTCCAGCTCGGAGACACCAACTGATGGACGCCTCTCTGAACCAACCAAATGCCTCAACTATGAGAGTCCAGCCCCCATCCTGGAGGCTCTCCCATTTTCCATACCATCCAATACCACCAGCTTCTATGACCTTCCACCGCCAACAACGCGCAACTTGACTCCTGCGCCTCAAGCCTGCGCGTTCCTCCAAACACCTAGCGCCCTCTCAATACCCCCCTGCGGGCACAAGGACCACAAATCAATCCCCACTGTGTTCAAATGAATGCCATCAGCCCTCCAAAAACCTCCGGTACCCGCCTCCAAATCAGTATGCCGAACCACCACAGCCCCATTCCTGGCCACAAACTTACCAACCGCCCTATTCACTTTAATCTGCGCCTTATTCACACGCTCCACCGACCGCACGTCCCGCCACGACTTCCGATACACAATGTCCGACCAAATGGTTATTAAACCCGGGAACAATGACCATAATCTCAAAAGGTCAAATTTTATGTCCTTGATCAACTCCCTACATGACCGCACCCCCAGATCATTGCCCCCGACATGCAGCACCAGGATATCAGGGGAACGATCTAGCCGAGCATGATGATGCACCTCCCCCATCACATTCCCCCACAGCATACCTCTACGCCCGATCCATCTTATGATCGCCGCCTCCCTCCCAATCCCCAACTGTCGCCCATTCGGCCTCACGTCTGCCCGAAGAGCCCCCCAAAAAACTAACGAGTGCCCCAGAATCCATACTAACGCCGTCGCACCACCTGAAACACAAAGGAGAAAAGAAAAAAGGGGACAAGACATGGCATTAATAAACAACAACGCTTCACAAACCCCCTAAACGCACGTATGACTTAAAACGAACAGATTCCCATCTCCCAATCTTCTTGATGACCTCATTACCCAAACCCAGCCATGCTGCCTCAGTCGCCCCCCCAATACGGAAGGAATGACCCGTGAAACCTTTAGAGTCCATTCCTAACGCTGCCAAACACTTTTTGAAAACTGCCACAAACTGAAACCTTGACAAAAGCGACCCGTCCTCATGCCGTAATAGAGGACCCACACCCACCCAGCTAGCCCCCGACCTATTATCCCTCAAACAACTGACCGGGCATACCAAACAACCCGGCACCGCATACAGCGACACATTACAACCCCTGCCTTCCCTGTCAGTCTTAGATACCCAAAGTCGTACCACCACCCTATGCCCATACAAATCTACATCCTCCTCCCCCAAACCCCCAGGACTGCCCACACTCCTGCCCACTAATTCACCCAAACGAAACGCCCCAAAAAAGGCCAGCGAAAACGCCAACCTAAGCAAACTCACCTCACTTGCCGACCTACACACCGAATCAACACAAACCCCCATTCGCAACAACATATCAAACGAGACCGGCCTCCTACTGTCGGGCAATCGCCCACCCCGCCTAAAGCCCTTTGCCTTGCTAAAAACGTCTTTGTAACGTCCGGAAGGCCCCGTAACTTAAAGCCAAAAACCAAACCGACCAAACACCTATTCACCCTCGCCACCGACCAGCCCTCTTCAACTATATGACCCAAAAACAATACCAACGGAGCCTCACCCCCATCCACCCCGACCCCCAAACTAACACACCATTCCCCCCAAAGACGCCAAGCCTTACCGTAATCCAACCACGCACTCAACGACTGTCTAAACAAACCCGCTATAATACCTCCAAGAGATCCCAGAGCCAAACCGGACACTGCAGCACCTCCGTCTCCGCCTCTGGCGCCAGCTGACGAAACCGCTCCAACTGTAGACGAGAAAGAGAATTAGCCAATCCATTAGCAACGCCCGGCACATGAACCGCCAAAACCCAAGCATTCAAAGGCAAACAAAGTAGCACCAAATGCTGCAACAACCTGACAACGGGAGGGGAAGATGCCGTCAGACTGTTGACCGCCTGCACAACACCCAAGTTGTCACAATGACACCGCACCTTTTAGTTCCTGAACTTGTCACTCCAGAGTACAACCGCCAGCACTATCGGGAACAACTCTAGCAAAGCAACATTCTTCACCCAGCCCTTCAAAAACCAAGACTCAGGCCACTTTCCTGCACTCCACTGGCCTTCACAATAGACACCAAAGCCCACCCCGCCCGCTGCATCTGAAAACAACTCAAAACTCTTGACCGTGTCCTCCATGACCAACGCCCTACCGTTAAACTGCTCCAAAAACCCCTCCCAAACCTCTAAATCCCGTCTCAACTCCCTACCCAGCCGAATAAAATGATGCCCCGAAACCACACCTCCCGTGGCAGCCGCTAGCCTCCTACAAAAAATTCGGCCCATCGGAAATAATCTGACAAGCAAAATTTAGCTTCCCCAACAAAGATTGCAAATCCCTCAAACGAATTTTTGGCCCGCCCCTCGCCGTCCGTACCGCAGCCCTCAGGTCGTCCAACTTGTCCTCCGGCAGCCTACACTCCATCCGCACCGTGTCTAACACTATGCCCAAAAAACACAATTCCGTAGTAGGCCCAACCGTCTTCTCCGCCGACAATGGCACCCCAAACGACTCAAACACCAACTGCAACGACGCCAACAAAAAACCGCATACCCTGGAATCTGCCGGACCCAAACACAGGAAATCATCTAAATAATGAATAAGCGAAGCACACCCCGACACGTCCTTCACCACCTATTCCAAAAAGGAGCTAAACTTTTTAAAATACGCACACGAGACAGAACACCCCATTGGTAAACACCTGTCAACAAAATAACCCCCATTCCAAAAACAACCCAACAAATGCAAACTATCCGGATGAACTGGCAACAAACGAAACGCCGCCTCAATGTCCGTCTTTTCCAACAGGGCACCCGGCCCCAACCTCCGCACCCAACCGACCGCTGTGTCAAAGGACGTATACACCACCGAACACAGCTCCGGATCAATCCCATCATTCCCCTTTGGGAATGACAAATGGTGAATCAAACGAAAAGCGTTCGGCTCCTTTTTTGGAACCACCCCCAAAGGCGAAACCCGTAAGTTCACCATAGGCAAACCCTCAAAAGGCCCATCCAAACTCCCCAAAGCAACTTCCTTAGCTAATTTTTGCGTCACTACCTCCGGGTGCACCAAAGCAGAACGCAAATTTTTAGGCTTCCTGACCACCGTTTCCAAAGGGGAAGACGGGATAGCAAAACCTTCCTCGAAACCCCTCCTCAAAAACTCTGCCACTGCCCTATCCGGGTATCTACTTAAATACCGCCCCATCACGTCCACTCGTACCGGCGTCTGCCCCTTTTCCAACCGCCTCTCCCCTTCCTGGGCTGGGGCCCCGGAAACAACGACTGGCCTCGTGACTTCCCCTGCAAACAGAGCATTCGTGCTTGAACTTGCATTTCTGCCCAAACTTGCAACTCCCTTCATTGAATAAGAAACACAAGCCCTTGACCGAAGCCGCCGCAAAACTGGACTGCCCCGCCTCCCCTCGAAAAAGCTGCACCTGCCGCACCGGCGCCATTACCCTCATCCACAACCCTATGTCCTTATGGTCCCACAGTATGCTGGGGCGGACCGCTTTCCTCTGACGAAACTGCTTGTCATACCGCAACCACCCTGAACCCCCGTATACCTTGTAAGCTTCCCCTATAGCATCCATGTAGCAAAAAAGCGGAGAACAGCTATCCGGCGCCCTTTCGCCAATCACACTTGCCAAAATAGCGAAAGCCTGAAGCCAATTCCCAAAGGTGCGGGGAATCAGCCGATACCGCCTCTTCTCCTCCTCCTACTTCTTTCCCACATCCTTCCTAACAACATCCAAATTAAAACGCTCTAGAGGAAGAAGCGAGAAAATATCCACGTATTCCCCCCTCCATATCCTGTCCCTCATCTCCTGCTTTAAGTGCGCCCCCAAGGGGCCCTCAAAGCACTTGTACACCTCCCCCCTAGCTGCCTCATCCACCCTGGGCCTATCCTCCTCACCCCCCACCTCAGTTTGCACCGACACCCCCCCACCACCCGCGCCGCACGTCGCCCCCCCAATACTTCCACCATTTACCTTAGAATTTGGAAGACTTTCCTAAACTTTAAAAAAAAAACGGTGAATCCCTTGAATCCTCCTCCTATATCTAAGATCCTAGATTTTTTACAAAGCGGTCTGGAAAAGAACCTAAGATCTAGCACTCTCAAGGTACAAGTATCTGCCCTCAGCGCCTTTTTTGACTTTCCGATTGCAAACCACCCCTGGGTTAGGAGATTCCAATCAGTAGAATCAAACCGGTAGCCAGACCCTCGGTTTCCCCCTGGGACCTTAACCTAGTCCTGACCAGTCTGATGGAACCTCCTTTTGAACCTTTACAGGACTTATCTATGAAAATTCTATCTTTTTAAACTGCCTTCCTGGTAGCAATTACCTCAGCCAGACGTGTGGGCGAAATTTCAGCCTTCTCAACATCTCCGCCCTATACTAACATCTTGGGTGACAGAGTGCTTCTCAGACCAGATCCCTCTTTTCTTCCGAAAGTAGTATCCATGTTCCATAGAACCCAAGACATTGTCCTTCCCTCTCTGTGCCAGAGTCCTAAGAATGAGAAGGAGAAGAAACTCCATTGTTTAGATGTGAAAAGATCTCATTACCTAAAAGTCACAAATCTCATTACCTAAAAGTCACAAGTCAACGGAGGAAAACCTCTAGGCTTTTTGTTTAATTCGGGGGGAAAAACAGGGGTCACTCAGCCTCTCCTAAAACACTATCCAGATGGATTGTGGGGGCCATTACATTGGCCTATTCCTCAGCGGGAGAGTCTCCTCCGGAGGGGTTTGGTGCACATTCCACCAGATCAGTTTCCACTTCATGGGCAGAGAGGGCTAATGCTTCCCTAGAACAGATTTGTAGAGCAGCCACATGGCAGTCTCTGTGTACCTTTTTTCGCCATTACAGATTAGATCTAGGCTCCAGAGATCAGCTAGTCTTTGGTAGAAAGGTCCTCCAGGCAGTATTCCCCCCGAAATGATTACTATTCTAGTCGTCTCTCAAGGGTGCTGTCATGGGCGTAAGGGAAGTTTAAGATTACACTCACCGGTAATCACTTTTCCATGAGCCCATGACAGCACCCGGTATTGATTCCATTATCCTAATTGGAGTCAGTAGGTGATAATGACCTCCCAGAAAAAGGTGTCAAGACAGCATTGTATGTGGCAGACTTTAGTATTGCATGATCTGAAACTAATCTGAACCTCCAACCAGTAGATAATATCTAAGGGAGTCCAGTGCCCACTTTGCCGCCAAGCATTCTTTTTCCACAATAGAATAATTTTTTTCGCAGGGGGTACGTTTTCGGCTCAGGTATAACACAGGGTGTTCTTCCCCCCTAACCTCTTGGGACATCACCGCGCTTAGACCTATCTCTGAGGCATCTGTCTTCACTATGAATTCCTTACTAAAATCTGGGACCACTAACACTGACTGCTGGCACAGCCGTACCTTAAGCTTGTAAAATGCCTGTTCTGCTTCCGGGGTCCACCTAGCAATGACTGACTTTGTATCTTTTGTAAGCTCCGTTAGCGGGGCAGCTATTGTAGCAAAATTTGGTACAAATCGTCTGTAATAACCCACTATTCCCAAAAAAGCTTTTATCTGTTTTTTTGTAAGTGGACGTGGCCAGGTTTGAATTGCTTCCGCTTTGTTGATCTGGGGTTTAATCAGACCTCTCCCTACTACATACCCGAGATATCTGGCCTCTTTCATGGCACATTTTTGGGGGTTTATGGTGAATCCAGCTGTTCTTAGGGAATCTAGTATGGCTTGAACTTTAGCCAGGTGACTCTCCCAATCTGGGCTAAAGATGACGATATCGTCCAGGTATGCAGCTGTATACTTTTTGTGAGGGCCTAAGATCCTGTCCATAGCTCTTTGAAACGTAGCTGGGGCACCTTGTAAACCGAATGGCATCCTTACATATTGGTAACATCCTTCAGGTGTGGGAAAGGCAGTCTTTTCTTTAGCATCCCTTGATAGAGGGATCTGCCAATACCCTTTTGTTAGGTCTAACGTAGTAATATACCGCGCTGGACCTAACCTCTCAGTGAGTTCGTCTACTCTTGGCATAGGGTAGGCATCGAACTCCGAAGCCTCATTGAGTTTTCTGTAATCATTACAGAACCGCCATTCCCCAGATGGTTTTGGTACTAAGACTATCGAACTGGACCACCCACTTCGGGACTCCTCAATCACTCCTAGCTCTAGCATCCTTTTGATCTCTTGTGACATTACTTCCTTACGAGCCTCAGGGATTCTATAGGGTTTTATGTTTACCCGAACATGTGGCTTTGTTCGAATCTCATGCTCAATACAATTAGTGAGACCTGGAAAATCTGAGAACAAATCCCCCCTTTTGGTCACTCTATACAACATATTATTGTTTATAGCGAAGTGGGGAAACTGATTATCAGCCCCTGGACTTTGGGCAATCCCATTCAGAACTGATACATTCTCCCGGGCACCTTTCAAGGTAAGATCCCTGAGCTGTGTCTCTCTAAAATTGTCCCGAGATACCTCAAGATCCAGGACATTGGTCTCAGGGGTTAATTCCCTGTCCTCCTCACCTAACATCACCGCTAAAGGAGACCCTGATATAGCCCCAGGACACTCAAAAACCTCTCCCACCACATCACAACTAGAACGCTCAGGACTTGACAGTCTCATCGGGACCTTAGCGTTAGCCCACAGGTCCCAGAACAGCAGGAAGTCTCTTTCCAGTATCATCGGGTGCAGTAAGTCCTTCACAACTCCCACCTCATGCTGTACAGTACCACACATAGTGTTTATGGACACCTGAGCGACCAGATAATCCCGGGTGTCTCCATGGATGCACAACACTCCCACATGCTTTTCAGGGTTTAATACGTGAGGCACCATGGACGTCATCAAAGTGACCAAACTGCCGGAGTTCCCCTGTATGTCCATATTATTTAGGCACTGTGGGGGTCATTTATTAAGACAGGAATTTTAGCTCTGCACCAGCAATGAATCCGCCAAAGTTATGTAGAGACAAAACTTCAGCGTTCAGCCAAAACTAAAAAAGTGTGTGCGGCGTGGGCGGAGAAGGGGGCGGCCGGCAGGCCCATCTCATTTACCATTTTCTACGCCTGTTTTAGGTGCAGAAAATTGTCTAAATGTAAGACAGCAACGAAGTCCTCTTATTTTAGAAGCGGCGATGGATCCTCTGAAGTTATGTAAACAGCGGAACCTCCGACAGCGCAGGGGCTTACTAAGACCGGCGTCTAAAACTCCAGTCTTAATAAATGTGCCCCACAGATGTCCCGAGCAATGAGGTGCACACTTGGTTGGATATGCTCCACAATCAGAAATATTGAAGTACCACTGCACACTCTTGAGTATGATGCAAGTAAAATATCTTTTATTGTGAGTCCTCCATTAAATCGAATGCAATAACAGAATGGCATAAGCTCATACGGGACTTTCTAGTCTGACGTTTCGGTCCTGCACTCGGACCTTGGTCACAGATTCACAAGAGTAAGGAAATTAGGAGTATTTCTGGTGCAGATTGCGGCGCAAAGGTCCTTTGCGACGTAATCTGTGACTTCTCCCTGCTCACACCAGGTCTAAAAAAGTGTGCGTGGCGTGGGCAAGGAAGGGCCGGCAGGCCCGTCTCATTCATCATTTTCTATGACTGGTTTAGGCGTAGAAATTGGTCTTAATGTAAGCCAGCAAGGAAGCCGTCATACATTTAGAAATGGCGCTGGATACGCTGAAGTTTTGCCTCTACATAACTTTGGCGGATTCACTGCTGGTGCAGGGCTAAGATTCCTGTCTTAATAAATGACCCCCACAGTGCCTAAATAATATGGACATACAGGGGAACATTTATTAAGACCGGCGTTTTAGACACGGGTCTTAATAAAGCCTTAAGCTGGCGCCGTCCTCTTCATAACTTCTGCGTATCCAGCGCTGCTTCTACTTGTAAGACAGCATCCGAGTTGTCTTACATTTAGACCTTTTTCTACGACTTGTCTGTAAACCAGCTACAAACTAACTAGGAATGGGCAGAACCAGCCTATCTCCTGCCAACCTAACTAAGACTGCCAGATTTAACTATTTGTTGCCCATACACAACAATTAGAGATACATAGTGCATAAGGAAACAATACTTTCAACATGTTAAACCCCTTATCAGCGATCCGCTGGGTCACTGCACTGGCAATGGAGTTAAACTACTTTTCCATTTTATATTGATGGCCTAATCTAAGGATGAGCCATCCGTATCAAATTGGTGGGGATCCGACACCTGACAACCCTACCGTTCAGCTATTCCGAGTAGCTCCACCTGCTGCAATAGCTGGATCAGCGGGAACCCTTATGATGCCTCAATCAATGACGATCACAGCTTTACAAGGGAGGAGCCCCTACAATAGTGATCACCAGAGCTGATGGTTTTAAGGGTCAGCCCTGGGCAAAGACCTCCAGGGCCCTTCTGTGTGGGTCCCAGTTAGGCATATGCGCCATTTTACATCCACAATGCATCGGAATAGATTGGCATGTCAAAGCATTATAATAAAAACAAAATTTTTAAATGTAAAGTCTTCTTGTGGAAAAAATAATAAAATAAAAAGGATAAAACTAATAAAAACTGTAAAGTAATAAATTACAGTAAAGTAAAAACAATATATTCCCTAAATAAATATAAAATTTACAATAAATATCTAATATAATTTAGAATGTTTGGGGACAAAAGACAACTCAACCATTAGACAAGGGTGGAAATTAATTTTTTGTGCCATATGATTAAAAAATTCTATGTTTGCGTTCCAAATAGCGATACAAAAATACATAGTAAAAAAAATAATGTTATGGCCCAAAATGCCTTGAGGCGAAAACTGAAAAATATGCTGCCTACCTTAGGGCCAAACAAAACTATGTTCCGAACCAAATAATTCATTATACATCGATATACTGGTTGAACATGATTAAACTTGGAAATCAAACATGGCTGATCTAATTTCCTCCCAAAGTGTTCACCATCTGTGATGGATAGTGATGAAGGAAAAAGTTGGACTTGTCCAAAAACAGTCCAATATGCACGGGTGAATCAAGCCCACTCTGTTGGTAAAGTAACATGAAGCTAGATATTTACTTGCAAAGATTTGTCTGATGTTTACTGTTTCTTATGACTTTTCATGGTCCATAATTCAAGGTGAAAAGATAAGCGACAATTTATAGTCAAATGTTTTCTTAAGATAAAACAACAATCAGAAGACTGTTCCCTTGTCAACTTTCTTCGTTATAATTACATAACATTGCACTTTGAGTTGAACTTAAAGAACATCAGCGACTGGTTTGTAGGACTGTATGAAGTCTTGTATAAACTCATGGAGCCTCCACCAGTTCTACAATTGGCAATGAAGAACTGCCCATGGCCTACTCTTTTGCAAAGAAAGTAAAACCAAATCACCATAACACTAGGTACCTCTTGTGGCAGTTATGCCTCACCCAAGACATTTCTAATTACCTACTTTTCTTGGGCCAAAGTAGTAGAAGCCTCTGAAGAGTTAAGAGAATAGGGCAGACATACTACTAGCTGATCAAGTGGTTCCTCCAGAATGTCCTGTCTTCTTTTTGGGGCTTCTCTTTCTTTGGTTAACCGTGCTGTCTGATAGCTTCTTTCCCTGGGTATTGCAGCAATCAGATCATTACATTTTTTGGAGTCTTCTCATATCATTTCTTGGATGACATAGGATGACCTCTGTCTGGTCATTTATTTTTTAAGTAGAATATTCCACCGGCTTCTCTTCAAGGTCTTCTCAAAAGTTTTCACCAACAAAGTTCAAAGGCTTCCTAATATGTGTAAAGAACGAAGAATGGAGTCTTCAACATGCACTGCCAACTGATGACCAGACAGATAATTGATTAGAAGACATTGAGGTATTCATCATTTTCCACATTTGAGTTTGGTGGCATCAGCATATGGAAGGGATTTTTACTCTCTTCATACTTCTGATCCATCAAGTTCTGTGTCCGATACTCAGATAGATCTGGACTTAGAGTCCCTGGATAGGTGATAAATATCAGATCAGTGGGGGTCCAATACCTGGCAACCCCTCTGATCAGCTGTTTCAGGCAGCCGCTATGGTCGGTCCCCCACCAGTGTGATATTTATGACCTAACTGTTGACAATCGAATGATGGACTTGACCTCATTGTTTGTCCAACATGGACTCATTCTTTGCATGCTCACCTTTATCACAGTACTGTGGGCGCCCATGACCTTCATGTTGGCAGTAAGCCGATGTGCTGGAGGCTATTCAGCCACAAAACTGACCGTGATATCTATTTTTGGCCATAATATGGGGAGAACTATCAGTACTTTTCTAGGATGCATGGCAACAAAATGGATCACGTGCCACGATAAATTAGGGTAATCTCAGTAGACTAGGCATATTTCTCTTGATTCACAGGTTCCTTGGGTCCACCAGAGGAGATGATTCTGAGGACCACCTCCATCTATATGGAAATGAGGTTGTCTTCTGCCGGACCTATGGGGCCCTTTATCGGTGGGCTGGTCTGACCCTGCTCCTTTATATATTTGGCTTACATATTATGTGCATCCATTGAACATAGAAGGTTTGATGTGATGTTTGTGACACTTGCTGTTTGTTGAATTATTTTGGAAGCAGACCTTGCCCTTCCCCCAGATTGCAGACGGTTTTGGCCCCATAGCTATTGCGTTCTTCGCCATACATTGTTCTAAGATCCAGTGACAGTCATTCCTGGCGGACTCATCATGTCAGATAATTTTTTACAAGTGTGGCATTGAAATGTTTGTGCTCATTATGACATTTTATGGTCCATGAGGCCGGGCTCGAGCTCTCAAAGGTGAAGATGATAACACAATTTATGGTTGCTTGGTTATCAGCCGTGCACTAAGGGTATAAAAGCAGCCGGAGATGTAGGAAGCTTGCCTCTCTCCGTTATAGCAATATATATATACATATAACTTAGGAATCTTGATTCGGAGAAGCCTCAGAGAGGATCCGGCCATGGCGGTCCATCTTGAAGGAGCTTTGTGCTTCTTCTTTGCACTCTTGTTGGTTCACGTGGATGGTAAGTAATGGGGGATTAATAACATCCATTGTAGTTTGTTTTTTTCCTCTTTCTGTTCATTGAGATCTGTTAATTTTTGATAGTTATGATTCTTGGAAGACCAGTTGTTTTAGTTCCAAGGAAGCGGAGAGGATCAGGCATTTCCCGATACACGTGAGAAGATTCCTAGTGCTGAGTGTATTGTAGGCTCAGATGTACTGGATATATTGTGTTCTTACTATAATGAGATATCACTTTGCATGTAATGTGTCCTAGACTATATAAAGCTTCTTCTATGCACCATGTTCTTGGGGTTGAGACCAACCTGGACACATAGAGTTTAGATAACTGATTACCCTACGCTGGGTATACATGTGTTCTGGAGCCACATACTCCTCTAGTGGCAGCTTATCTCTCCTGAAAACAAAAAGATGAGGCATTTTGAAATTCAACCTACTCGATCCTTCTTTCCAATGTCATCTGCCACTGGAGGACAGTTTAAATGGTCAGCCAAACAGCCAGAATCAGCAGGTTCAGCCTGCATTTTTCGAATGAGTATGGCCAGCTGTAGCCCAGATGTGGAGCCCACACCTGTTTCAAGAACAGGGACCCGTCTCGTGATTGGAGAGGTTGCTGGAGGTACGGTACATCTCCATTCAGATCTATGGGAGTTTTCAAATAAGTGAGCAAACTTACTTAATCTCAGAACTCCCATATAAGTGAATGGAGAGAACTGTGTACGGGTGACCACCCCTCCATTCACAGAGGATGTGAAACAAGCTCTGTTCTTGATATAGACAGGTGGCCCCCTCGCCTAGCAGACATTCACTGTGAATAGGTAATAACTATCAAGATGGGAATAATCCTTTAAGTTCTGGATGAGTGAGTGCAAAAATGACTTATTGCAACCCCCTCTTCCGATGGACTAGTTTCCACTAGGGTCCACATATGATGGAGAGCATCTGAAGATGTTCCTCAGCTTCCAGGCCATCAGGCGTTGCATAACTGTTCAGACCACCAAGTTTGCCCATGTCTATACCTGAAAGTTACCAGACCCAAGTTCTCTACTCAGTCTATCTAGATTTCTACAGATTAAATAGTTGATGAGGGTTCCTCTGGGTTCTTCTTGGTGGACACATGTTGATTGAATATTTATGGGACTTTAGTGGTGCTGTACTAATGGATTTTCTGAATTACTATAAGGTCAGATATAGGACATCTAATAACCCATTAAATTCTGGTGTTAGATAGTTCAGTCATCCACACTAGTATTTAGATGCCTTTTGGATTTCCTATTTATTGGATGGTGGACAAATGGAATTTTACTGTATTGAAATATAATAAATCCACAGAAATAATGCTATATTGCAAATATGTGGTGATCACGATAAAGGGATGTCTGCTATTAAGGCAAATGGTGGTAACAGAGTGGAGAGTCTGGTGGACCTGGAGACCTTATGGGCCATCATGTACCGTTCCATCCATTGTCAGGGGACCTTTTATTTGAGAAGGTGACACCTTTTGCCCTCTCTTGGATCAACTATTTAAAGGGATAGTTCTCCTTTAAACATACCAGAAGATGACATTGGTGGGGCACCATGTCCTATGACCTCCGCTGATGATTGCTAGAATAAGAGGGCTATGCTCAGGTCTCCAGTTCTTCAGTCAAGACTGTACCCTGGTCCTATTGTACTTAATGGTAGATTACAAATACAGACCCAGAAGATCAAGGGGCATGGGGCTCGGAGGAGCCTCACTTCATTCTATCTAGAGTAGTCACTTGAAGATCCTGTGCCTCAATGCGAAATGTAGAATAGGGCCCCCATCTGCCATGTGCCATTTGGACCCCCTAAGGAACCAGGCCCAGGTGCACCAACAATAGCTATGCTACATATAAGACATGTTAACGATAAACCGTCTGATGGCAACTGTTATCCATAGGCCTTATTAGAACATATGGACATCATGGGGGTCACCTACCCAAGACACCCTCAGAGGGGAGAGTCGCTATGCAAGAGCTTGATAGCACGACCCCTTGAAGCATGACGAGTCTTTGCATTTGATCAGCTTGACTAGCAGTCTCCATATTAGCTCGGCAGCGGTGATGTTGACGGTGTCCATGTTATGCAGGTGCATTATTGACCCGTCCAGATCTAATCTGTGAGGCAGTAAAGTGCCCTATATATAACATAACGGCAGCGATAAGGAGAAACGTTATAGCCATATCATGCCCTAAGGTCCAGGTGTTAAGACGGACTTTCTGGTTTTAGGTCAACTAAACATCAATTTAGTATCAATGGAGTTTTACAACTTTCCAGTAGATTTTGTGCTGTCATTCTTCACCAATTTCAAGATCTCTGCTTGCTGTCAGTTGGCGGGAACATTCTTGTTTGCATCCAGAGGCTGTGAATAGCAAATGCTTCTCACAGCTGAGGGTTTGTTACACTCGTATCCAGTCTAGACAATCCAAAAACAGGTCAGGGGCACAAATCTTTCTCATGATAGCTTGCTGCAACGTATCAGTCTGTTTATCTCACAGAGGATTGAATTAGTAGGTCAAGAGGGGCTTTGGGGGTAAAGAAGAATGTTCCCGTTTAATGACAGCAAGCAGCGATCTTGAAAATGGCATGGAACTGATATGCAATGTCAGAAATAGGCAGGACTTTTTAGAGCTGCATTCTGGTGCAGTGGGGGTTCTGCTTTATTATACATTTACACTATGGCCCACCCTTCTTACAATGGGGTGGATTATGGGTCCCTGGTTGGGACTGCTGCCTCTGCGCACATCCGCCATGAGGCACCTCTCTGGAAATGGCACGACACAGCATATTTTTGCCATGTTCCTGCTGGTTTGTTGGGCTCCTTCCAGCAGATTACAGAGCGACCAGGAAATGATAGCGGCGGGTGCGTTTATTAACTCTTTCATCACCTGTGTCACCGCCCACGCCTCTCATTAACGTTTCATTGAGGCGCGAGAGAAAGCGAAAAAAGATGAATGGGATTCAGATCACCTAGATTAACCCTAGCAAGACAAAAAGACTATGGCCGACCATAACAACCAATCACATCGCAGCGTACATTGGAAATACGGGCACATGAGAGGTGGACTGGTTAAATAAAATCTGTGGGTTTTAGGAGCCTCCATTATAGAGCCCCCAATCGATTTCCGTTTTTGTTTCCGTGTGTCTTCCTTGATTTTTGGAGGATCACCAGACATGAAGGAAAGTGAAAAAAAATCTAAGTCAAGTTTGCCATGCAAATGACAGGAAAAAAACGGACACGGACGCGCGGACGCGGATGACAATCTTGTGTGCCTCCGTGTTTTTTCACGGACCCATTGACTTGAATGGGTCCGCGAACCGTTGTCCGTGAAAAAAATAGGACAGGTCATATTTTTTTGACGGACTGGAAACACGGATCACGGACGCGGATGACAAACAGTGCATTATCCGAGTTTTCCACGGACCCATTGAAAGTCAATGGGTCCGCAGAAAATCACAGAAAACGGAACAACGAACATGGAACACAACAACGGTCATGTGCATGAGGCCTAAGGCTGAGCTTCCCCCACCATGCTTCACCAACAGTCCTTTTCAGTTGGACACCAGGCACATAAAGTGCTAGAAGTGGCTTGTAGTTTAACCCTTTATGGCGAGCATCTGTCTCATGACAAAACCCCAAAAACGTAGAAAAGAGACAATTGCCCCCTAGGCCTACCTTATTGTTTTGAGCCTTCACTGGGATCTATTCCAGTCTCAGCAAATTAAGATTATTCTTTGTATAATTGCAGTGTACTCAAGTTGTGTGCAGTAGGTGTTTCTGGGTGATGTAGTGCAATATACACTAACCTGGTACAGCTGACTCTCTGCAAGGGCAGGTATAGGTAGAAATAGTTCGTGACGCCAGTGCCAAGTAAACGGTGGCACGCCGTTTGCGGATGCAGGAATAAATTGAGGAAACGTAGTATTAAAACAGAACTCCAACTTTAGTAGTTTTGCAAGCAGAGACAATATAGGAAATGCAGTTCCTTAGCATACAGTCGATTTTGCAATTCGGTCGATGCAGGCAATTCAGTTATAGCAGGGTAATTACAGAGTGTTGAACACAGGACTTGCAGCACAGGAGCTAGCACTCTATTTCTGTCTGATCCTGGAATATAGCATATCTTCACCAAGGCCCATTAACCTAGTTCTGGCTTTATATCCTTGGCCATAGCTTTAATCAGTACCTCCTCTGTCTTTCTGAGTACCTCTGGCTTTCCTGATCTTTGCCTCTGTCTCTCTCAGCTTCTGAACACTTCCTCAGGCTCTAGAAACTTCTGAGCTGTGGTCTAGACTGACTTCTGCACTCCACACTAGATCAGGTTACACTGACTTTCCCTTCCTTGTCTGGCCCTTATATAAACTAGGGCTCCCTAGCTCCCTCTAATGCCTAAGAGCTGGAATGACACCCCTAGCCGGCCTGTACTTGCAAGTTTCATAGCAACAGGGAAATACATGCATTACATTACATGACATTTTATAAAACTGACATATACCAACTTCCCCATAATTAAGGAGGGACGACAGCACACCAAATGACACTTTGGTAGTGACAGGTATTACAGTTCCCGTACACTACATACCCCACTGCTTTAAGCTGAGTACGACCTCGTACTCCATCATGGGTCGCCCAACTGGAATCTCTACCTGAAATAGAAAATAGAGACATGCAGGCATACATACATGTAATTCATCTGCATTTACATTTACATCAGGTCCAATTGGCAAAAGTGAAGGGTAGTGACAAGGGGCGTCGTTCTCTTCTCTCAAGATAGTGAATGGAACGGGGGCGCTGACCTGGCACAGCGTAACATTATAACCAGGATAGTCCATGACAATGAATAAGTCCATGATAAAACAGTAGAAAACGGTATAAAAGTTCTTGGAGGCTCAAATAACAAACATGAGTCCGTACCCAGGCTATTTCTTATTAAATCACAGAGGCTCTCATGAGGTGGAGTCCATCTCTGGGCACAATACTTTTAAAAGAATAAGAATCTCAGAGGCTCAGGTACTTTTGAGTCTGTCTCCGGGCACGGTTCCTTGGTAACTGGTTGCACAATAAAATGGACAGCAAAGACAAGTGCTGTAATACCCCTGATCAACCTGAAAAGGGGGTGAAGGGTAAAAGGTGCAACAAGGAACAGGCACAACTGGGTGTGGGGTAACAAAAGCAGGCAGGAGGTCCTGGAAACAAACGTGGCCTTGCTGACTTTGTGATTTCAGTGGTCAACACCTACCACTGAGCCGTGGACAAACTGGCAGTCGCAACAAAGGACCAGCAACATAGGACTCCTGTCCTGGAAGGGTTAACATCACCTTCTGAAGAAATAAATCAAAGGCCTAGCAGGCTGATCACAGTGGCATATTGTAGCTACTTGGCTCTGCTGGGAGGTATCGTCTGTAGTAGTCCTCTACAGGAGGATGTGCCCACATAACAGTATCAGGGGGCAGCTGCAGGGTAAAGGGGCCCCTAATAGGTATTGGCCCCATAGGCCTAGGGGTGAACCCTCTGATGGATCGTGCCGGCCCTGGCATAATCACTGCAGGGTGTGACATGCTTGGCGCCGCCGCAGCAAGCGGTCCGGTGCTCTGGGTGCAGCAATTCACGGCAATCGCGGGTCCGGTCTGGGGCACTGACGGAGCGGTGACAACAGAAGGCGGTCGGCGGGTGGTGACAGGCACCCTTACCACATCCTTCCTCGGCGGTGTCTGGATCCTGGCGGTGTAGGTCTTACGCAACTCCCGCAACTTCTCCTCCAGCCGGACGATCTGCTCACCGATACTCTCTGTGTCGGAGTCGCTGTTCTCTGCTGGCGCCGCCGGCGCAGGTACAGTCACCGATGACGCAGACTCGGCCTCTTCAGGTTCTGGACTTGCATCTGGTCTCCGTCCCATCCGGATGTTCTCAAAGGTAGCACTAAGTCCTTTTAACTGTTCCAGCTCAGATATTGTCTTCTCCCGACGAGGCAGCTCGGGGGAAGGATAGGGGCTCACCCATTTCTCCAACACGGTTGGCTGCCAGAAGACGTTCGGCCCGATGAAGGAGCTCCGCTCCTGAAAGGCATGATGGGCCGGCTCTGGAGAGCGTTCCGGTTCTCGCTCGCAGCCAGAGTAGTCTTCTCCTTCTTCTGCCTCCCAATCCTCAGGTCCTCGCTTCGGACGGGTCACAGCAGTCCCATAAGGGCCTCGCAGGCTCTCGGCAGGGGTGTACTCCACTTCCTCTCCCTCGCGGAGGCTGTGCTGGTACGAAGGGAGGTAGTCTCTTTTGACAGACCTTCGATTGACATAGAGGTCTCTGCCAGTAAGATAGTCCTGAATAAACCCGTAGCCACGGGGTTTGTCAAACGACAGCACCACTCCCTTTCTCCTTTCCAGGCGGGGTTGGGTGTGTGTATGCTTCTCGTGAATGGTCTTGGTCAATTCCTCATACACGATCTTAGTCTTGGTATTTCGCTTGATAGCGGCCTCTCGAATCTCCGCCATCAGGGAAGACCATTTGAACGATGGCTGAAAAAAGTCCCTCCATGAGCCATAGTAGGGCTCGGGTTCTTTCTCCCTAGTGCGGCAGGCGGGTTGCTCCGGTCCCGGAGCGTAGGCCGGTGGAGCCTCCTCTGGCTCTACACCGGTGTCAGTCATCTTTTCAATCCTTGGTACGGACGCTGCAGCAACACTCTGCTCACAATCCAACATGCTCGATCCTTCTGAGGAGAGCGATAGGGTCGCGTCAATTAGAGTAGCCAGCTCCTCCCACTGCACTGGGGAGCCGCCCCCCAGGTATTCCAGTATATGGAAGGCGGTGTCCATGCTGGCAGACATGCAAATGTCCAGATAAGCCGTGGCGCCTGCCCTTGACCTTCTTCCCGCTTTTTCCTCAGAAAGGCGCCAATTTTTCCCGCCTTTTCGGGATGAAGGTGACGCAGCAGTAAATTCAGCAAGCCCAGCGGCCATCTTTAGGTACAAACGCTGTCTATTCACTGACGGCAAGCAGGAATGTTTAAAGTCCACAAAACCACACTCCAATGCGGCGACTTTCTTCCTCTGTGCAGCGCAATACTGTACAGCGCTTTTTAGAAGTTTTTGACACACTTTGGTTATGATTTTTAATCCACAAAGTCCACTTGAATAAAACAGGAAAATGTCACTTTGGTCACAGGGCAACGGTATAAGGCACAAAGTTCACGCTTCTTGCACTAGAAAGCGTGCGTATCCTGTTCGTGACGCCAAAAGAGAGGTGCAGTGTACTCAAGTTGTGTGCAGTAGGTGTTTCTGGGTGATGTAGTGCAATATACACTAACCTGGTACAGCTGACTCTCTGCAAGGGCAGGTATAGGTAGAAATAGTTCGTGACGCCAGTGCCAAGTAAACGGTGGCACGCCGTTTGCGGATGCAGGAATAAATTGAGGAAACGTAGTATTAAAACAGAACTCCAACTTTAGTAGTTTTGCAAGCAGAGACAATATAGGAAATGCAGTTCCTTAGCATACAGTCGATTTTGCAATTCGGTCGATGCAGGCAATTCAGTTACAGCAGGGTAATTACAGAGTGTTGAACACAGGACTTGCAGCACAGGAGCTAGCACTCTATTTCTGTCTGATCCTGGAATATAGCATATCTTCACCAAGGCCCATTAACCTAGTTCTGGCTTTATATCCTTGGCTATAGCTTTTATAAGTACCTCCTCTGTCTTTCTGAGTACCTCTGGCTTTCCTGATCTTTGCCTCTGTCTCTCTCAGCTTCTGAACACTTCCTCAGGCTCTAGAAACTTCTGAGCTGTGGTCTAGACTGACTTCTGCACTCCACACTAGATCAGGTTACACTGACTTTCCCTTCCTTGTCTGGCCCTTATATAAACTAGGGCTCCCTAGCTCCCTCTAATGCCTAAGAGCTGGAATGACACCCCTAGCCGGCCTGTACTTGCAAGTTTCATAGCAACAGGGAAATACATGCATTACATTACATGACATTTTATAAAACTGACATATACCAACTTCCCCATAATTAAGGAGGGACGACAGCACACCAAATGACACTTTGGTAGTGACAGGTATTACAGTTCCCGTACACTACATAATGAATAGTTCTATAGCTTTCTGCATCAATTCCTCATGGATTTAAAGATCTCTGCTTGCTGTCATTCAGTAGAAACCACATCATGTGACCAAACAGGAGCACGGCTCATTACAGTCCTGTCATTGGTGTTGTGTCTTGTGACGAGCCAGGCAGCCGTGTGTCCATTTCTCCTACTATATGACAGCAAGCAGAGATCTTAAAAAATTTGAGAAATTGATACAGAAGGCATATTGGAAAATTGGAGAACTGTTGATTTGCTGAATTCAGAGGACCCAGCATCAGGAAGAAATGTTGGACTGGGGTTAATGGGCCAACCAGAGCGAATGATTCTGAGAACCCTCTGACCCCAGATTCTGCTGGACCTCTGTGGCTCTGTTACATTACGCCTTATGCAGACAATGTGGATGTGCAAAATTCAGATGACATCCGTGTTGCATCCGTTTTTTTTGTGGACCCATTGACTGAAATGGGTCTGTGGTCCTATTTTTGCAGCTAAGTATATTTTTGTGGAACGGACATACGGATTTGTAAAGCACACACAGAACATGTCCTGTCCTATTCTTGGCTGCAAAATGCAGTCCATGGACCCATTGAAGTCTTGGGTCTGCAAAAAAAACAAAAACGGATGCAGCACAGTCGTCCTCCGTGTTTTGAGGATCTACGTTTTGCAGACCACAAAATACATAAGGTCGTGTGCATGAGGCCTTAGGGGTTACATTATAGTGTGAGAGTCTGGACCCACTACAGGATCCTCTGATACTTTGTGGTAATATTCCGATATATTCTGCTCTATACTGACCACGGACCTTAGACAACGTATATGTAGGTAACCAGTTTCTCCTAATTTTAGGAAATTCTGCGTGGAATGCAGTGAGTGTCAAAGAAGTGACAAAATCCCCGGTAAGAAAGATGGAGTGTGAGCATTCAGAAATAGATTATACTGTGTGCTGCTGATATGTGTATCTAATCCTATCATGTGTGATACTGTCTCTCCTGAGCCAGTGTATCTAAGCCTATCATGTGTGACACTGTGCTGAATACCTGTATCTAATCCTATCTTGTGTGATACAGTCTGCTGATCCCATGTATCTAAGCCTCTCATGTATGATACTGTCCGATGCTCCCATGTATCTAAGCCTTTTGTGTGTGATACTGTCTGCTGATCCCATGTATCTAACCCTCTCATGTGTGATACTGTATGCTGATCCCATGTATCTAAGCCTCTCATGTGTGATACTGTATGCTGCTCTCATGTATCCAAGCCTCTTTTGTTTGATACTGTCTTCTGATCTCATGTATTTAAGCCTCTCAGATGTGATACTGTCTGTTACGTGCATGTATCTAAGCCTCTCATGTGTGATACTGTCTGTTGCTCCCATGTATCTAAGCCTCTCAGATGTGATACTGTCTGTTACGTGCATGTATCTAAGCCTCTCATGTGTGATACTGTCTCTCCTGAGCCAGTGTATCTAAGCCTATCATGTGTGACACTGTGCTGAATACCTGTATCTAATCCTATCTTGTGTGATACAGTCTTCTGATCTCATGTATGTAAGCCTCTCATGTGTGATACTGTCTGTTACGCGCATGTATCTAAGCCTCTCAGATGTGATACTGTCTGTTACGCGCATGTATCTAAGCCTCTCATGTGTGATACTGTCTGTTACTCGCATGTATCTAAGCCTCTCATGTGTGATACTGTCTTAGAGACCCATGGCCTTAAGTAACTCTCAGATCTTCGGCCATTCATTATAGTAGCACTGTGATAAGACATATTGGTTTAAGTACAAGGTTACTATAGGTATTGATTTGCGCTGGCGGTTGGTCGGAGCGGCACGGCTCGTATGTTCTCCTGTTACTTCAGGTTCATTAAACTCCTCTTATCATCCACAGAGATTCCTGTTCCCATGTGACATTAATACAAGCAGGAGATCTGCCCTGGAGCCCACATCAGGTGAGCGCATCTCGCACCTCTCTGATCGGAGATCCAATACCAGAGTGTTAAACTTCTCACCGATCACACAGATCAGGTTACACTTCTCACCGATCACACAGATCAGGTTACACTTCTCACCGATCATACAGATCAGGTTACACTTTTCACCTATCACACAGATCAGGTTACACTTTTCACCTATCACACAGATCAGGTTACACTTCTCACCGATCACACAGATCAGGTTACACTTCTCACCGATCACACAGATCATACAGATCAGGTTACAATTTTCACCGATCACACAGATCAGGTTACACTTCTCACCGATCACACAGATCAGGTTACGCTTCTCACCGATCACACAGATCAGGTTACACTTCTCACCGATCACACAGATCATACAGATCAGGTTACAATTTTCACCGATCACACAGATCAGGTTACACTTCTCACCGATCACACAGATCAGGTTACACTTCTCACCGATCACACAGATCAGGTTACACTTCTCACCGATCACACAGATCAGGTTACACTTCTCACCGATCACACAGATCAGGTTAAACTTCTCACCTATCACACAGATCAGGTTACACTTTTCACCTATCACACAGATCAGGTTACACTTTTCACCTATCACACAGATCAGGTTACACTTTTCACCTATCACACAGATCAGGTTACACTTTTCACCTATCACACAGATCAGGTTACACTTCTCACCGATCACACAGATTAGGTTACACTTTTCACCTATCACACAGATCAGGTTAAACTTCTCACCGATCATACAGATTAGGTTACACTTTTCACCTATCACACAGATCAGGTTACACTTTTCACCGATCACACAGATCAGGTTACACTTTTCACCGATCACACAGATCAGGTTACACTTTTCACCGATCACACAGATCAGGTTACACTTTTCACCTATCACACAGATCAGGTTACACTTTTCACCGATCACACAGATCAGGTTAAACTTCTCACCGATCATACAGATTAGGTTACACTTTTCACCTATCACACAGATCAGGTTACACTTCTCGCCGATCACACAGATCAGGTTACACTTTTCACCGATCACACAGATCAGGTTACACTTCTCGCCGATCACACAGATCAGGTTAAACTTCTCACCGATCACACAGATCAGGTTACACTTCTCACCTATCACACAGATCAGGTTACACTTCTCACCGATCACACAGATCAGGTTAAACTTCTCACCGATCATACAGATCAGGTTACACTTCTCGCCGATCACACAGATCAGGTTAAACTTCTCACCGATCACACAGATCAGGTTACACTTCTCACCTATCACACAGATCAGGTTACACTTCTCACTGATCACACAGATCAGGTTAAACTTCTCACCGATCACACAGATCAGGTTAAACTTCTAACCGCTCACACAGATCAGGTTAAACCTCTCATAATCACACAGATCAGACTAAATTTCTCACGATCACAGAGACCAGGTTAAACTTTACACTGATCACACAGATCTGGTTAAATTTCTTACCAATCACACAGATCAGGTATTTGTTGGTGTGATCAGGAAGAATGACGATTCACAAGTCAATAGCTCAGTTAATGTGGTTGCCTTGAGTATAAAAAAATTCAGGCTGCAGTCTTCATTCCTTAATTCATTTTCAGTCCCTCAATATTTAGTTTGTAACTTGCTCCTAGTTTCGGACTTCTCTCATGTGGACATGTCCCTCCCAGTAATACCTTCTGGATTTGTGTGTCCAGGATACTGCTGCCTTCCCCCTGCAGACTGCCTAGTGTGAGCTGCCTTCCTTGGTTTCTTTCCCTCTTCTCCACTCTCTGATCTGCCATGTACAACCTCCTGCTGTTATCTCTAACACTGAAAGTAGGCTGTGGGGACTGCAGGGAGAGCCCTCAGAAACAGAAGCAGAGCTCTGATAGTTTTCTGTCAGACTCACCAGCACCAGGTGTAGGACTTACACTCTGCAGAAGCAAAACGGTAGGAAATTTATGAAGAAGACTGTTTAAAAAGTTGCTTCATTTTGTATTTAGAAATCACATGAACAATAAAAAATGAGTGCAAATGTGTCCATAAGTCAAAACTTGTGACTCTTGTCTATACATCTGATGGTCTTCTCTGTATTGCAGCTCACTCGTTAATGCCTTCAGATATCAAAGTGGTTTCCACCCTTCGGAGATTAAAAATTGTGAGTAAAAAGTCTAATGTTTGTATTTGTAAATATGGAAAAACAGGGTTCATAAAGTAGTAGCTGGCTCCACTCATACTGTGACTGCAAGGAACCCCAATATCACTCCTCCTGCCGCGTCAAATCAGGGTAGAAAGTAAAAAATGTATTCTTCACCCTACAGGGCACGAATTGCTTTCTTTTTGTAATGTGTAAGTACCCATAAAAAACAACCGTTCATATCTCAGCTCCCTCAGCGTCAATAGGTGTAACAGGGAGGGAGGATATTGGGATTAACTGTGGTGAAACACAAATTTTTGGTCTTTGACTTGAGTTAGGCTTTAATCTAAAAATGTCATGGATAAAATAGTGGCATGGACAGAAAGAGAGACACAAACATGGAGGTGACCGAGTCAAGATAAACGGCCTCACGAGTGACCACGCTGAATTGGTTTTCCACTTTCAACGTTGATCCATCTTAGAGCAGGAACATAGGACTTATTTTGATCTGTGGGGTACACCTATGTCATCCCATGGTGGGAAGACCTTTTAAAGGGGTCATCCAGTATAGAAAACCCATTATCATACACCCTATTAGGGAATTCTAGGTTAATAGAGGAGTCTTGTGTTCTCTTGGCCAGAGAGTAGATCAGCTGCCAAGTGTCTCTCTCTGTGGAGGACCTATCCTGTCCTGTATTACACACATAATCCATTGATCTGAATGGACACAGTGTAATACTTTATTTCCCCTGTGGTGGCACTGCAGGGAAATCAAACAGTTATTACCAGGTTTCCCCAAAGATCACAGCTGATCACTGGAAGTCCCAGCAAGGGGACACTTTGTGATCAGCTTTTTATCAAGAGTCCCTCTAACAATTAGAGATTGACCACTTTAAGGACCCTAGATCAGCCCATAGCTTGTACCATGGTGACCCCCAGAGCCAAGGTTTGCGGCCCCAATGCTGTGCTTAACATAGATTTAGTTCATGTGATCAGCTGTGTTTCTGCCATGAGCGCTGCACTACAAAGCATTATAGCTCCTGCACTGTTGCAGGAGCAGGTCTGTTCCTGGCAGTCAGTGACAGCGGGGGAGCCGAGGAGAATGCAGAAGCAATGCATCAGTGCTTCTGCCTTCTCTTTAGATAGGTGAGTGTCGCGCTATGCAGGGTGGACCCAGCTTGAGCGCAGAGCTGCAGAGTCAGGAGACCCTGCTCAGCCACCACAGCAGGCTGATTTCCCCTGTAACTGGGGCTCCTTTGGATGCCCCAGTTACAGTGGAAATAGTGCAAAAAAAATCTCCTATGGTCTCCCAAAGGTCTTTCAGTGACCTCTTGGGGATAAATTATGTGGGGGGAAAATATATTAAAAAAATAAGTTAAACATTTTTAAAAAATATATAAAAACAAAAAATAATAAAACACAAATGAAATAAAAAAAAAAGAAATAAAATATGATGTGGCAAAAAAAAATTAAATACAAATAAAAAAAAATAAAAAGGAAAAATGGCAAAATATAAGAGTGTTTACTGTCCCCAACAGGCTTTTTATGATCCCTTGAGGGACATTTTGTATTGCAAAAATATATATAAAAAAAAAATAGAAAATGATTTTAAACAAATTAAAAAAATAATAAAATACAAATAAAAGAAAAAAATAAAAAGTGAAAAAGTGAAAAATAATAGAGTGTTCATTGTCCCCTAACAGTCTTTTGATGACCTCTTGGGGGATATATTTTGTAGCAGAAATATATTAAAAATAATAAAAAATAATGAAATACATAAAAGAAAAAACACCCACACCAACCAAAACCGTCACCATTATCGCCCCATTCACATAAAACCAAACATATTATATGACAAAATGACTGACACAAAATAGGGAACTAATTATAATAATTTAATTTTGGTGTCAGTTTGCATATTTAAAGAATAAGGAGCTATAGCTTGAAAAAATATAATACATTTTGAAAAATGTTTTGTACAGTTTTTCCCCAAAATAAAACTAAAAAATAAATAATAAGGCCCTATGTGTCATGTAAAAAAATGTAAAAAAAAAACATAAAAAAGTTCCAAACGTTTGAACCACCACGTGCACTAAATCGCTAAAAAAAGTGTCTGTTCAGGCCTGGTTATTAAAGTGTTAACCATGGTGCCTGTAAAGCGAAACTAGCTCCTCCTATATCCCGACGCATGCGCAGACAGGAAAACCGCATCCGGGAATTTCCAAAACACTTGGTACCGGATCCGGCATTAATACATCTCTATGGAAATTAATGCTGGATCCAGCAAGTGCGGTATTGTTCCGTTATTTTGTCCGGTCAAATACCGTACAAGGGACGGAACGGAAGACATCCTGATGCATCCTGAACGGATTGCTTTCCATTCAGAATGCATTAGGACAAAATCGAAGCGTTTCTTTCCGGTATTGAGACCCTTTACCGGATTTCAATACCGGAAAAGAATAACGCTAGTGTGAAAGTACCCTTACCTGCTCCATGCCACCCTGATCCTTTGCGCTGCCCCTATCTTCCGGTCCCTGCACTGTTTACACCTGGCAGTGCATGGCCATGGCCACATACAGCGCTCCAGTCAATGACTGGCTTCAGTGGTGACACGCTGCTTGTGGCCACATCACCGCTGAAGCCAGTCATTGACTGGAGCGGTGTATGTGACCATGGCCATGCACTGCCAGGTGTAAACAGTGCAGGGACCGGAAGATAGGGGCAGCGCAAAGGATCAGGGTGGCATGGAGCAGGTAAGGGTACTTTCACACTAGCGTTATTCTTTTCCGGTATTGAAATCCGGTAAAAGGTCTCAATACCGGAAAGAAACGCTTCCATTTTGTCCTAATGCATTCTGAATGGAAAGCAATCCGTTCAGGATGCATCAGGATGTCTTCCGTTCCGTCCCTTGTACGGTATTTGACTGGACAAAATAACGGAACAATACCGCACTTGCAAGATCCGGCATTAATTTCCATAGAGATGTATTAATGCCGGATCCGGTCCCAAGTGTTTTGGAACGCTTATTCCTGATATCTGCCCGGTATAATCGCACCGCACATCTCTCTGTGTAATCAGGGATGTGCTACCGATAATCAATGTAACTAAAATGAAGGAGGAATGACTGTGATAGCGATCATTCCTCCCCAGTCACTTTACATCGGCCTGTGTAATAGGCTGATGGAAATGAGCACCGATCAACTTTTTTTAAAATTTTCGGCCCCGCGGCCCTCAGACAAAAAAAGGTTGCGCGCCCCCGGTGTAGACTGTATTAATGAATGTGTTTCCCTTCATTATCACAGTAATAATTTTATAATCGTCTGTACTTCACAGAAATCTGATCACAGCGCGGATCTCGTCACAAGGTGAGTTCACGTGCGTCCGATTTATCTTATCACATGTGATCGTGATATTAAAATAGCCAAATCACGACCGTTATCAGATGATGTCATGACCGGCGGGCACGCAGCCAACTCATTTCTTTCCTTATTACCATTGTGTTTTACGAGCAGCTTGGAAGAGACGCTCCAGAGAGCCAGCCAGTTCACAGAATTGTGTAAGTGCCATCACTGCATGCATCACAGGGTTTGGGGGTCTCATATATATTACATAGATGCCGGCGTTAAGGCCCCTAATTCATAGAGTCACCAGTGGTGTACCTACCATGGAGGCCCAGCATTGAACTTCTCCTGTGCTTAACATAGATTTAGTTCAGTGCAAAAATATATATATATTTACAGCTTCCATTGATATCCATGGTATCTGTATACATTACGATGTACTGAGCTCCCTCTAGTGGTGGCAAGCAGTTTTATAATATACTGTGTGAAAGGATGCAGATTTATCAGTGTATTTATGTCAGAAACTTTCTGCAACATTTTAACTTTCGTTTCAATTCTTCACCAGTTTGAACATCTCTGCTTACTGTCAGTGGATGGATGTATTCTTTCTTTTGCATTTAGGGTTTTAAACTCTTTTTTTGTTACAATGCATCAGTATAGAAAATCATCTATGTCCTCAGTACAGACACCAGCCTCTCGTCCTGGAATCAGATAGCCCTTACCTACTTAATCCACTGTAGCTAGCCCTCAGCTGTAGCATGTAGTCTTTCTCTCCCTAATGCTTTATACTGCAGCTCTGCCTGTTCTTATTTATTGCTTTGTGTAGGCACTAGCCTTAAAAATACATGATTATCAGATAAATGCCATACATATATTGAGGGAAATTAGCCTTAGTAAAGAAGAGACCAGATACGTGCTTTAAATTGAAGGTCCTCTCCTTTTTTGTCCAATATTATGTGCAAATTATTTCTTAATGTATTGTTGATTCATGTTTTTCTGACAGAACTTGCAATCTTCAACATAAAATTCTGTCTGCCAGCAGCCACCACTAGAGGGAGCTCAGAAGCTGTATGTACATTTTACAGCTCATGAGCTCCCTCTAGTGGGGACTGAGAGCAGACAGAATATTATTATATATCTCTATGCAGGATATGTGGAGGTCTGTATAAAAATATAAAGATGTATTATGGAATTGATCAGTATCAAATGTTGAACCTAAAAAACAACCTGATGTTAGAAGGTGGACATTCCCTTTAAGGACACCCTTTATAAGCTCATTAGAGTTTCCACATCGTTCTGCGTTGGCGAGACCTCCTCCTGCGTATGGCCGGCAATAGGAGTACATTGTATCTAGTTATTGCTATAGCTTATCTTATCTGTTGCATTTCACAATGAAAAGATGATATCACGGAGACTTTACACACTGATATTAGTTATCAGATGGTGGGTTATTATGAGGTGACACGTCATAACTCCACAGGACACTTGCAGGGGTTGTAAAATCTCTTTTTGTTGGAAGGGTTTCTAAAAACAATCTGATCACAGGGTGTCCTGTTACAGGGATCCCTAGTAATCTAATCTCTGGAGAGAAAGCGTTCACTCATCCTGCAGTGCCCCCGCAGGGGAAAATCAGCATTACACGGTTCTCATCTAAACCAGTGGGCTGTCTGTGTAATTCACATGCCTGCCGAATAGAGCAGATCATTAGTGACAACAGTGTGACTTGTCCATTATCTCTGTAGCACTACACATATAAAACCTATGGTGATAGATCTAGAATTATCATTATAATGTATACATTTTACCATATTCACATTATATTTCTCTTTTATAGTTGTTGGACAAAAGTTGCATTACTTAAAATCGAATACTTCCCCGGTCCCTCAGGGGTAAGTAGTCAGGAGATATAATAATACTATTATCCGGGGGCTTCCTACTTACCTAAAGCATACATTACTGTCTATGTTATAGAAACCTTCTGGATGAAGCCAAGAATCTGGTGGAAAGTCTCAAGCAAAGTGCAGTAAGTCCAAGAGATTTCACTCTGGTGTAATAACACTGAATAAAAGCCAAGACTAAAGAACAACTCCGCCTGGAAAATGAAAACTCAAGAATGAATGATCACACACTGCCCATGTTATTACTCCCTAATGAACCTCCACTCCATCATCACCATTCTTATTCATCATCTTTCTTTCCCTCTCCCTTAAAATGTCTGTTCCTTCTTCCTCTTCCTTCTTCTTTGCTTTCTCGTCTTTCACTTTTATTCCTATTCATCGTATACTTCTTTTCACCCTACTGTCTTTTCTTCTTCTTCTCCTTGTCCTGGTACATGGTTGTTTTCTTCCTTGTTGCCTTTCTTCTGTTTGTTCATGTTTTTTTCTCTCTTTATTCTACCTTCTCATTTTTATTTTTCTCTTTCTCCTTCTTGTTCATTTAATGTTGCTTTCCTATCTTTTTTTCTGTCTTCGTTCTCTTTTGTTTTTTTACACGTCTCTTCCTTTTTTTCTTTTACTTCTCCTTTGCATTTGTTTTCTTAGTCTTCCTTATCACTCCCTCGTATTCTGCCCTCTCTGGTTTTTACTTGTTTCCTTCTTCTCTTCCCTCTTTTTCTTTATCTTCTCTTCCCATTCTTCTTCATCTTCACATTATTTTCCCTCTCCTTCTTCTTCTACTTTCTGTTCAGTTTTTACTTTTTTTCTTCTTTTTCTCCTTCTCCATCTTCTTCTTCTTCACCTCCTCTTCCCATTCTTCTTCATCTTCACCTCCTCTTCCCATTCTTCTTCATCTTTGCCTCCTCTTCCCATTCTCCTTCATCTTTGCCTCCTCTTCCCAGTCTTCTTCATCTTTGCCCCCTCTTCCCATTCTTCTTCATCTTTGCCTCCTCTTCCCATTCTCCTTCATCTTTGCCTCCTCTTCCCAGTCTTCTTCATCTTTGCCCCCTCTTCCCATTCTTCTTCATCTTTGCCTCCTCTTCCCATTCTTCTTCATCTTTGCCTCCTCTTCCCATTCTTCTTCATCTTTGCCTCCTCTTCCCATTCTTCTTCATCTTTGCCTCCTCTTTCCATTCTTTTTCATCTTTGCCTCCTCTTCCCATTGTTCTTCATCTTTGCCTCCTCTTCCCATTGTTCTTCATCTTTGCCTCCTCTTCCCATTCTTCTTCATCTTTGCCTCCTCTTCCCATTCTTCTTCATCTTTGCCTCCTCTTCCCATTCTTCTTCATCTTTGCCTCCTCTTCCCATTCTTCTTCATCTTTGCCTCCTCTTCCCATTCTTCTTCATCTTTGCCTCCTCTTCCCATTCTTCTTCATCTTTGCCTCCTCTTCCCATTCTTCTCCATCTTTGCCTCCTCTTCCCATTCTTCTTCATTTTCTCCTTCTTCTTATTCTACTGTCTCTTTGGTTTTCCTTCTTCACCTTCTCCACTCAGTTGTCCATTCTGCCTCTTTCTTCTACTCCTCTTTCCTTCCCTCACACATCATATGCCAGCAGTAAAACAATATCAAAATCGTCATTATCAGGGTCATCATCATCTCCTTCTATATTACATTTTTATATATATCTTTTGCTTTTCTTGATCGTGTCATCCTTTCCATTCCTCTTCTTTTCTTTCACTTTTTCACAAACCAGTTAAACTTCATACAATAAAGATTACACGACCCATATAGGTCTGGCGATGTGACCCAAGTGCAAATACTGAAGGTGTCACTGTTCTACCCCCCAGCTGTATGTATTTTCTTTTATTTTTTGACTAGTGGGACTCTTTGGGGAAGCAAAAGAATTGTAATGTTCCAACACTGTTATTGTAGCCTCCCTGTGTATGAATATCTGGAGTTACTATCAAAAGGGTTCTTTTGGGATTAGACCTCCCCAGAACCAGTGCCGCCTTTGTCCACTGGCTATGTCAGTCCCAGCCAGTGGAAATATAAGCACTTTTTTCTACTTTCAAACTGTCCCTTTAAGATAATACCAGGTAATGGCACAAAAATACATATTTCTAATGTTCCAGTCAATGGAATTGTCACCTTTTAGAAACGTTGACCTCTAGGAATTGTAGTATGACCCTGCTGCAAGGTGTTTTATTTTAATAAAATATTCTGTAAGGGTCCCAAAATTAACTCTTTCTGCTCCATAGACAGTGTCTTTCGACAATGACTGGAAGATGGTCTTGTTGTTTGTGTCCGCTGAAGATCCATGTGGCTTCTGTGAGCAGGTAAGGAGGCCTTTTTAAGAAAATGTTTGTACATAAAATCTTAGGTTTTAATGAACTAACCTTAACAGGGGCCACTGTCCTCAAATGTTTGTGCCCATTTTTGGACAATCCCTTTTAGTCACCAATCCGGCACTCTCAGCAATCTACTGTAACCTGTGGAAGAATCCAACAGGAAGTGTTCAATTTCCCTGCAGCGCCACCACAGGGGAAATTAAGCGTTACATGCTGAACATTAAAATCAATGGAATGGAAATGTAAGGGTGCCAGATGACTCGGAAGATATCTGGGTTCCTGACTAAAGAAGCCACACATAATATAGCCGATAGCAATCACTCCCAACCAATCCATACACATGCACTTTTGGCTCGGCCATGCATGCATGTATCCTGAATAGCAAAAGGGGAAAAAGTCCCTTCCCATCTCTCCGAGAACACCCAGCAAATCACCTGGGGGGGCTTGTTATCCCCCCAAGTGCCCACTGCTAGCAATGCAGCTAGTACACATCCTTTAATAAGACGAAGCTCCTGTAATATATCCCGATCTGTTGCATTCATTTCTCTGAGCTGTAAGCAAAGCCTGGAGGGAGCAGGACAATCTCCAGCTGTCACTAGGGTTTTCTGCTCTGTTCCTATTAAGATTTAAGGAAACAGATAAGCGAGACGTTAACCAGTCCAGTCATGATGATGGATCCGATGATATTACAGCTCCTGCAGAACCTGCAGATAACAGAATGTAATCACCGACCCAAGCGGGACTATTCCCGAGACAAATGAAAGCACACGGGACTACGGGGCAGAAAAGTTATAAAATGTCATCTGTATCTTTGCGGTCAAGTGTCTCGGAGGATTGAAGGTGTCTGAGGAATCATGGGCTCCAAGATCAGGTCAAGGATGCTGACTGGAACCAACCAAAGAAGAAAAACCAATAACCCCATTGAAAAATGAGAGATATAAAATATATGTAGTTTATTAAGACAAAAAATAATAAATATAGAATAACACGAAGGCACAAGGTAAAAGGGGATGGGACGCCCCGTGTAGCGGGACCGTGAACCCCCACCCTCACATATACCAGACTAACAAGGAAAAAGTGTCATAAAACACTAAGTGTAGAACCGCATATTAATGGAAGAACTGTAGATTCGCCCAGAGTAACATATAAACATATGTATTGCACACATGTAAAAGATCAAGAAGGTCACACATAACAGACTTGCCCACCACTGGTAACTACAGTGGCATCACGTAAATACAGCCAGCCAAATCACATCACTGAATACGGGTGAAACAAGAGTGGTATGTGTAAGCAATGACACTACAATAACATACTAGACATGTATAAAGCAAGACATACATTACCCATGATATGCGGGAACACCTCGACGCGCGTTTCACCGAGAAAGGCTTCGTCAGGAGGTAAAGATTACACACAGGTGTCCGTCTTTAAATAGTGTGGTCCACAACCGGCATTTGATTTTGCGCATGCGCCCAGTGATTAAGGATGTAACATCATAGAAGTGCGCCACCCGCCACCCGGAGACCAGACTAGACACGCCCATCGCGTCACATGGCCAGGCAAGGAGGAGGGAGCCGCGCTGAGAACGCGCAGCCACGCCCCCCTCCCGTCCGATCACATGACACGAGGGCGCGCGTCGGCCGGCTCCCATGGAACCAGGTATAGGAGCGCCCCCATAATGTCACTCCACAGCGCACCGCTGCGATGCGCAATTGCCAGGTGGAGACAATAGATGGAAGACAAGATGGGGCAAATATCGTAAATATCTTCTAAACAGTACAGCAGGGGTAACAGTAGATAAAAAGCATAATACTCGGAAAGTAACATAACATGCCTCAGGTGCAATATATCTCCCATTACAATATACGTCATATCTAGGCAGCTATAAAAATCCAATATTTATAAAATTATAAAGAATAATAATAATAAATAAATACAAAATAAAATAATAAAGTATTGGCAAGCAAGCGGGGATCTATTTCCCCTACCACATGATGCATAGCTGAAAGGGACCTATACTATAAGTGACAAACTTTCGATATACCCTCATAATAGATACAGTGATATCATAAAACAATATAACATGATCATGGTGTGAAAATAAAAAAGTTGATTAATTCAATAATAGAAAATTAATATACAGGAATGAAAAACAATCAAAAAAATTAATTGAAAATTTCTCATCCCCCCCCCCCCTATTTTTATTCCATATATAATTTAATATATTACATATACCAAATACAATTCATATATAAAGTGCAATACATGTCACAATATCAGAACACAAAGTGTAAACTATAAATCCAGTCCACATTATAAAAATAAATACCGTGAATATAATATGTGAAAACAATAAAGTGCATAGTGCAATACGGCCCCGAGACCATAGCCACAGAGCATATCCCTACACAAATAATAAATGCTAGGTACATAATAAGTGCCAATGCCCCAACTGCATCATGTGGTCGCCAAATACTGACAAAAAAGGTTATAAAGGACAAAGAGCAGCAGCCGAACCCCCCCCCCCCCCACATGTGTGTAGGTATTGGGATGTTGATGGATATCCATTGCTCCAATAGCAGTTTTTCTTTTCTAGACCCGAGTCTCACATGTCTCCAGTAGAACCACATAAAATCGCAGCAGAATTAGATATACTATGGAAAACAAACAACAATAAATACATAATAAGGGGACAACCAACAATAAAAGTTAAAAAACACGATTTATAGAAAAGACTTGAAGCTGACTGTCTCATTGAGACCTCTAGGGATCTCGCTCTTGAGTAGAACAATCCATTTGGTCTCCAGCTGCAGGAGACGCTTCTTAATGTCACCTCCACGACAGCCCATGGAGACCCTATCAATGCCCCTAACCTGTAAACCTCGGGGGTCACAATTATGTTTATCCCTAAAGTGTAGGGCTATAGGTCGAAATTGGGTCAACTCATCATGTTCGGTGGTAGCTGCTTGGCGGATCTTACTTGCATGTTCAAATACCCTGACACGCAACTCCCTGGTGGTCATCCCAACATACAGGAGATTGCAAGGACATGTCATCAGGTATATCACAGATGCAGTTCTGCATGTGATATGATGTACAATATGGTCTGCAATGAAGCTCACAATCTAAGTTCCCTATCAGGATGTCTTTGGAGTGTGGGATGAACCCGTAGGAAACCCACACAGACACAGGGAGAACATACAGACTGCATGCAGATATTGTCCTTGGTCAGAATCGAACCTAGAACCCCGGAGCTGCAGCCACTAGCCACTGTGCTGGATTTGGAGCTCTGTATCGGAAAAATGAAGCTCTGACTACTATAAGGGTACTTTCACACTTGCGGCAGAGGATTCCGGCAGGCAGTTCCGGCAATCCGGACGCAAACGGATGCATTTGTGAAACAGATCCAGATGCGGATCCGTCTCACAAATGCATTGCAATACCGGATCCGTCTTTCTGGTTGTCGTCCGGAAAAACGGATCCGGTACTTTTATTTTTCTCACTTTTAAAGGTCGCAGACCGCAAAATCGGATCCGTTTTGCCGGTTGCATTTCAATGTAAATTAATGCCGGATCCGGCATTCCAGCAAGTGTTCAGGATGTTTGGCCGGAGAGAAAACTGCAGCATGCTGCGCTATATTCTCCGACCAAAAAACGTAAGAGGGACTGAACTGATGCATCCTGAACGGATCGCTCTCCATTCAGAATGCATTAGGGTGGAACTGATCCGTTTTTTTCCGGTATTGAGCCCCTAGGACGGAACTCAATACCGGAAAACTTTAACGCAAGTGTGAAAGTAGCCTTAGGATATATTACAAAATAATCCGCACAGACTGTTGGATGTGTTTGGAATTAAAGAAATTGGTGATAAAGGTGGACATTCCCTTTAAGGGCAATAGCTTCTGACTCATATTTTTTTGTTCATTCCACGCAGGACGACCACACAGAAAATACAATAAGAGAACTGACGGCGGCTCTAGACTATTTACATCAACAGGTAAGCGGAAGATGGTCCTATATTCACTATGGGGGTCATTTATTAAGACCACTGGAGGCGGATCTGCTGGATTAGATTTAGAACATTTTGTGCGCCTACAACCGGCGTAGGAAACGATAAATAAGAGGCGCCTCTTGGCGCCTACCCACTTCCTTGCCCCACTACACCCTCGTTTTTAGACCTGGCATGAGCAATCTGTGACAGATATACGCCAGAAAAAACTGGCATATATCTGATAGTAAATGACCCCCTATATGTCTATACATTTAGGCAACGTCTACACGACGACATTTGTCGCGCGACTATTTTTACAATGGCAGTCTATGGTGTCGCACTGCAACATGCTGCGACTGCGACGCAACAGTCGCAGAAAATCCATTCGAGATGGATTTTCCTGCGACTGTTGCGTCGCAGTCGCAGCATGTTGCATGTTGCAGTGCGACACCATAGACTGCCATTGTAAAAATAGTCGCGCGACATTAGTGCGACAAATGTCGTCGTGTAGACGTAGCCTTACTGTCCACCTGCCATCGTCATCATTATCAATATTCTGCTATATAAAATACGTGACAAATGTTTATAAGTTGTGTCTTCTTATGATCTCATAATGAAATAAACATTATGTACTTGGCACTGACTAATAAAATGTTACGTGGAAACCACCAACAAGCTGCTGTTGTCATATATATGTCCTACAAATGAATCAACTTGTGTTCATGTACGTTAGGGAAAGGCTAAGTTACATAATTGATTTCTTCAAATCAATTGATTGGAAACCATCAACAAGCTGCTGATGGATCTGTTAGGGTTGTGATTAATACAATGGTAAGTATTTGACTTCTCTGGTTGCTATATGGAAGCTGCTGTTGACGGATCTGCTATTTTATTCATTATGTTCATATACCTATAAGTTAAATAGTTGATTTCTCCAACTGCTATGTGGAAACCATCGACAAGCTGTTGCTGATGGATCTACTATTCTTAATACTTTGAGCACACAATGGTGTCCTGCTGTGAATGGGGAATATATCCCCCTGGCACCCAGCTCATCCATATGAATTAATCGACCATTTGGATGTTCACCCTGTAATAGGTTTTGCGCGTTCTTCAGCTGAACTTCCTACCTATTCACACAAGCAGTAATAAGATTACACATTGGCAGTAGCATGCATGTTGATGGTTTCCAGGCAGATGTTATATCTACCAAAGGTAAAAATGAAGTGGAAATTCCACAGATGATGCATTTTCTATACATCTATTGCGTGAAAACATGTTACACGGATTCATCATCTGAACCTCTATTATTCTGCAGCTTCCAAAGACCTTTATTAGTCTGGTGGATTTAACGCTGCTGAGCGGCCTCTACCTCTCCTATCCGCAAAATGCAGAGATCAGGTGGGTTCAGAGTCTATAACGGATCACCTGGCTATTATATCGTTATCACGGACCTTTCTAGATTGGTGTTGGGAGATCCTGCCAAAAGTGATGCCAACATCATAGGAAACCAGGATCGGGCAGGTTGGATTTTACCCCGATGCATCTTATGTGTCTAGAGCCGCTACGTCTCTGCTTATGAGAGGATAGCGATAAACTGATATCAGCGACCACCGTGTAATACTTCATTTCACCTGCGGTGGTGCTGCAGGAAAACTAAGCACTTGCCGGTGGATTCTACCATAGATTACAGCTTACCAAAAACGCGACGCCTTGTGATCAGCCCTTTGAATATAACCAGCAGAATTATGTATGCAGCTCTGGATGTGACTGGAGTACAGGACATTATACATGATAAATGAAGCAGAGGATTTAGGAACTTACTCTGTCTGCACTCTTCTGATTTAGGGCTCAAAAACGGATCCGCAAAAAATACGGATGACGTCCGTGTGCATTCCGTGTTTTGTGAGACGGAACAGCTGGCCCCTAATAGAACAGTCTTATTGTCTGTAATGCGCACAATAATAGGACATGTTCTATTTTTTTGCCGAACGGAAATGTAATGCGCACGGAGTAACTTCCGTTTTTTTTGCAGACCCATTGAAATAAATGGTTCCAGAAAAAAAACGGAATGGACACGGAAAGAAAATACGTTTGTGTGCATGAGCCCTTAACCTGCTGCTTAGCATTAGAGCTGGGATTTAGGGCTCATGCACACGAACGTATTTTCTTTCCGTTTTTCTGGGGGGATCTGTTTTTTGCGGACCGCAAAATACATAAGGTCGTGTGCATGAGCCCTTAATCATCTGTATACTCCTAGTTGCCTGGCCGCTGATGGTTTCCATACTTGTTTCGTTTCAGGACGTCCTGTGAGTGTTTCCGGAAACCTTCAGACTACAGTAAAGCCATGTTCCGCTTCTCTTTTCAGGTGAGGTGTGACAACGAATCGGAATGTGGCGGGAAATATTTAGGTCCCGCATCAAATCCACCACGAATCCTATGGCCAGATTCCTCAGTAAAACCGATAGATAGTTATAGATCCAGTCCAGACAGTCCCTGGTGCGTTATATATACGCGTGATCCCTACACATCTCTGAGGGTTTGTTACAATGTATCCGCGCTGATAAAATGTATCGATTTGGAGAGTTTAGTGCTCAGATCATTTTCTAGGCTGCATACAATTGTAACAAACCTTTAGCGACAGGTTGTTTAAACTGATCCTCGGACCCGACCCATGGACTACTCTCCCATTATGCTCTCTGGCCCCATCTGATAAACACGATTATCCCATAAACACATGACGAGACATTTTCCTATCTAGAATTCCATCTCAGAGTTGGACCGTCCTGCGGAGATAAAGTCTCCTCCGCCATTATCACCAGGATCACGGATGAGTCAGGAGACGCTGGTGATAATATTAATGACCGTTATCTGAACATCTTAAGACACAGTCCAACGTCCTTCCATTCCACATCTGGCATCTAAGCAATAACTGCTGTATGATAGGTAACTGCGGCGGACATCGCATCTATGGGACATATACCACAGGGTGCCACTAGAGGGCACTATGGACTGGAGAGGAGGGTTCATCCTATGTCCTCCACCCAGAAGAAACCATAGGTTTTCTTCCTCTGCGGCTACAAGAGTCACATGGAACAGAGCAATAGTAGCAGCGCCGATACAACAGTACCCGTCACATAGATGTGCCCATAACTATTCCTGCCAGTCATGTGTAATAGAGCTAACCACAGCTTTGGTAGTCTCCATTCATTTGTGCCACCATCCTATCAGTGCCCTAATAATAGTCTCAGCTATAGTAGTGTCCATACAATAGTCCCAGCTATAGTAGTACCGTACATTACTGGTACCTATGGTAGTGCCCATCAGTGGTGTAACTAAAAATGACTGGGCACCACAGCACCTCTCCCCCCCAGCAATTTCTTCACAATCCCCTCCTTCTATGAAACCCCCCACTCCTGTGGCTAGTTAAAGTGTAACTGTCATTCTTTTTTTTTTTTTTTGTAATGTGTAGGGGCAGTGATGCCGACTATTTTTGTAATATACTTTAATTACTGAAATCGTACATTTCTATCAGAAAAATAGCTGTAAAGTGGCCCATTTTGAGCCTTAGCAACGCTCCTCTGTCTTCTGTTTACATAACAGTGGAGACTTGCTCAACACTGACTGTTATGTAAACAGAAGACAGAGGAGCGTTGCTAAGGCTCAAAATGGGCCACTTTACAGCTATTTTTCTGATAGAAATGTACGATTTCCGTAATTAAAGTATATTACAAAAATGGTCGGTATCACTGCCCCTACACATTACAAAAATAAAAAACAGAATGACAGTTACACTTTAAGATCGCTCTCTTAGACCAGTCCCGGCACCCGGTTTCCTACATGTATATACTGTATATACTGTCACTGTATATAACGGCATTGTATAATTCTATAGAGGGGGCCCTGACAATGACATCTTTCAGTCCTCCTCCTGGGTGGGCCGCTTTTGAGTTCAGTCCAAAAAATAGAAAATGTGGCAAGGTCCTCATACACCGCAGCTCCACCTTGCGCTTTCACACGTGTATTCCGCGGACCATTGTAATTAAACTGTTCCTTTATTCATAAATCCATTTGATATTCCATAAAAAGATAAAAATCAGTAATACATTCCGTATTCTATTCTGCCATGTTCAGACGGCTGCGTCTCCGTGCGCTACAATCCATGTGCACTCAGTCAGCATTTCCATATAGCAACATCCACGAGCGCTGGAGCAGCAATACTGCACACAGCTGAAGAGCGATGTTTCGGTGGACACGCCCCCTTTGTCAAACCCCTTCAGAGTTCAGCCCACTTTCCCTGCTTCCACTATAACTATGCCACTGGTGCCCATACAATAGTTCCAGCTATAGCAGAACCCCTATAATACTTGTAGCTATGTTAGTGCCCATTCAATAGTCCCAGCTGTAGTAGTGCCCATACAATAGTCCTAGCTGTAGTAGTGCCCATACAATAGTCCTAGCTGTAGTAGTGTCCATACAATAGTCCCGGCTGTAGTAGTGCCCATACAATAGTCCCAGCTGTAGTAGTGCCCATACAATAGTCCCAGCTGTAGTAGTGCCCATACAATAGTCACAGCTGTAGTAGTGCCCATACAATAGTCCCAGCTGTAGTAGTGCCCATACAATAGTCCTAGCTGTAGTAGTGTCCATACAATAGTCCTAGCTGTAGTAGTGTCCATACAATAGTCCCAGCTGTAGTAGTGCCCATACAATAGTCCCAGCTGTAGTAGTGCCCATACAATAGTCCCAGCTGTAGTAGTGCCCATACAATAGTCCCAGCTGTAGTAGTGCCCATACAATAGTCCCAGCTGTAGTAGTGCCCATACAATAGTCCCAGCTGTAGTAGTGCCCATACAATAGTCCCAGCTGTAGTAGTGCCCATACAATAGTCCCAGCTGTAGTAGTGCCTATACAATAGTCCCAGCTGTAGTAGTGCCCATACAATAGTCCCAGCTGTAGTAGTGCCCATACAATAGTCCCAGCTGTAGTAGTGCCCATACAATAGTCCCAGCTGTAGTAGTGCCCATACAATAGTCCCAGCTGTAGTAGTGCCCATACAATAGTCCCAGCTGTAGTAGTGCCCATACAATAGTCCTAGCTGTAGTAGTGCCCATATAATAGTCCCAGCTGTAGTAGTGCCCATACAATAGTCCCAGCTGTAGTAGTGCCCATACAATAGTCCCAGCTGTAGTAGTGTCCATACAATAGTCCCAGCTGTAGTAGTGCCCATACAATAGTCCCAGCTGTAGTAGTGCCCATACAATAGTCCCAGCTGTAGTAGTGCCCATACAATAGTCCTAGCTGTAGTAATGCCCATACAATAGTCCCAGCTGTAGTAGTGCTAATACAATAGTCCCAGCTGTAGTAGTGCCCATACAATAGTCCCAGCTGTAGTAGTGCCCATACAATAGTCCCAGCTGTAGTAGTGCCCATACAATAGTCCTAGCTGTAGTAGTGTCCATACAATAGTCCTAGCTGTAGTAGTGTCCATACAATAGTCCCAGCTGTAGTAGTGCCCATATAATAGTCCCAGCTGTAGTAGTGCCCATAAAATAGTCCCAGCTGTAGTAGTGCCCATACAATAGTCCCAGCTGTAGTAGTGTCCATACAATAGTCCCAGCTGTAGTAGTGTCCATATAATAGTCCCAGCTGTAGTAGTGCCCATACAATAGTCCCAGCTGTAGTAGTGTCCATACAATAGTCCCAGCTGTAGTAGTGTCCATACAATAGTCCCAGCTGTAGTAGTGCCCATACAATAGTCCCAGCTGTAGTAGTGCCCATACAATAGTCCCAGCTGTAGTAGTGCCCATACAATAGTCCCAGCTGTAGTAGCGCCCATACAATAGTCCCAGCTGTAGTAGCGCCCATACAATAGTCCCAGCTGTAGTAGCGCCCATACAATAGTCGCAGCTGTAGTAGTGCCCATACAATAGTCCCAGCTGTAGTAGTGCCCATATAATAGTCCCAGCTGTAGTAGTGCCCATATAATAGTCCCAGCTGTAGTAGTGCCCATACAATAGTCCCAGCTGTAGTAGTGCCCATAAAATAGTCCCAGCTGTAGTAGTGCCCATACAATAGTCCCAGCTGTAGTAGTGCCCATACAATAGTCCCAGCTGTAGTAGTGCCCATACAATAGTCCCAGCTGTAGTAGCGCCCATACAATAGTCCCAGCTGTAGTAGCGCCCATACAATAGTCCCAGCTGTAGTAGCGCCCATACAATAGTCGCAGCTGTAGTAGTGCCCATACAATAGTCCCAGCTGTAGTAGTGCCCATATAATAGTCCCAGCTGTAGTAGTGCCCATATAATAGTCCCAGCTGTAGTAGTGCCCATACAATAGTCCCAGCTGTAGTAGTGCCCATACAATAGTCCTAGCTGTAGTAGTGCCCATACAATAGTCCCAGCTGTAGTAGTGCCCATACAATAGTCCCAGCTGTAGTAGTGCCCATACAATAGTCCCAGCTGTAGTAGTGCCCATACAATAGTCCCAGCTGTAGTAGTGTCCATACAATAGTCCCAGCTGTAGTAGTGCCCATACAATAGTCCCAGCTGTAGTAATGCCCATACAATAGTCCCAGCTGTAGTAGTGCCCATACAATAGTCCTAGCTGTAGTAGTGCCCATACAATAGTCCCAGCTGTAGTAGTGCCCATACAATAGTCCCAGCTGTAGTAGTGCCCATACAATAGTCCCAGCTGTAGTAGTGCCCATACAATAGTCCCAGCTGTAGTAGTGTCCATACAATAGTCCCAGCTGTAGTAGTGCCCATACAATAGTCCCAGCTGTAGTAGTGCCCATACAATAGTCCCAGCTGTAGTAGTGCCCATACAATAGTCACAGCTGTAGTAGTGTCCATACAATAGTCCCAGCTGTAGCACTGCCTATACACAGGGGTGCACCTAGCCTTTCTGCTGCCTGAGGCAAAAACTGAAACGGCACCCCAACCCCCATATGCCAATTTCTTAGCCTAACCCCTTGCCTCCAGCCCAACTGTTAAAGACATACTTGGAAAACATTACATTCAGAGCTACCGAACATACAGGGTAATACAGCGCCAGATGCTGTGCTTCCCAATACTATACTGCAGAAACAGATAATCCCCCTTCTGCTTCCCCCCTCTTTCCCCTACCTGGTGCTGCCTGAGGCAATTGTCTCACCTCGCCTCATTGGTGGTGCGCCCCTGCCTATACAATAGTTCCAGCTATAGTAGTGCAATAGACCTAGCTGTAGTAGTGCCCATACAATATACCTACCTATACTAATGCCCATACAATAGTCCCAGCTGTAGTAGTGCCCATGCCTACCTATAGTAGTGCCCATACAATAGTCCCAGCTGTATTAGTGCCCATGCCTACCTATAGTAGTGCCCATACAATAGTCCCAGCTGTATTAGTGCCCATACAGTAGTCTCAACCATAGTAATACCTACACAATAGCAGTGCCAGTTATTTGAGCTATTGTACCCAAATATAGCACCAATAGTACGGTACCACTTCAGAAATAGTGCCCATAAGTAATGCCGCGTGATGTTGTCAGCAGCCCTCTGCTTGGCCCGTTAATAATACAGCGCTCATTATGTTCCTGTTGCTGGTGCCAGTGGCACCTCCCTTGCCAGTTTAGTCCCCAGAGCAAATGCCCCCCTGCAATGCCCATCATGAGCTGTATTATAATGTCTTATTATATCTGCCCTGCAATATTTGGAAAACCACAACTCACAGCATGTTGGGTGTTGTAGTTTTTCAACTGTCTGAGAGCGATAGTGGTTTACAGAGACCAAAACCTAAATTTGGGAGAAGATGTGACCTTCCATAGCTGAACGATCTCCTCTAGATCACCTCCAGATTCTGTTACTCTCATAACCCCCCAAGTGTTTTTTCTTCCCCAGTCGGCCCTGGAGAGACTGATCAGCTCGGAGAGATACGACACCAGGGGTGATTTCACTGTCACCTTACACCCTGTGCTCCATATGGTGAGTACCACATGAGACTGGGGTCCTGCAGGCATATTACTCCTGTTCCCTATGACAACACTTCCTGTCAATGTTTATGGCTTTTTTAGCCTTATCTTATCTGGACTCACCTGAATAGATGTGGCTGGTGATTTGGGGGTGTACTGCATTCGTATGACAGTATGAATCACCAGAGTACAGCCAGGAAGAGTTGTCATGAGGACACTAAGGCTGTTAACCCTTGCAATGCATTTACCGTGCTCACTAATGGTTCCTATATAATTTTGAAGACAGTTTAGCACAAAGATCTAAGGATCCGAATTATATTCATAGGATGTGAATCATTTTGCAGGTTGATTCTGAGAAGAAGAACATTAATAACTACGGGGATGTTTATGAAGTGCAGTGCTCACAGCAGGTAGGTCCTCATAAGTAAGTGCCCCTTAGTGTTGAATATCTAACCACAAGGGTCTAGCACTTTTTGGGTTAGTTCCCATACTACACTTATTCTGTCCTTCTTATAATGGCTCTACATCCACTGACTTGCTGCTGAGTGTACTTAGACACAGCAGCCAATCTGAAGAAGCAAAGCCGCAGTATAAAGCATGAGGGAGGCAGAAATAAAACAGAAACAGCGTGAGCCTCTCAAATAATATGAGATGTTCTTTGACTTCCAGTAGACACTGCAGTTAAAGGGACACTTCCATCAGAAAGGGGTATTTTTTTAAACTCAATATTTACAGAATTGTTTTTAGAGTTTTTGTCATCATACTATGTCACTGAAAATTAAAAAAAAACTAAATCTTGTCTTTCTTTAGCAGTCAGCACAGAAATATATATAAGACAGGAAACCTATTGTTACTTTACTGCTCCTTGGAAGGAAAGATATTATCTGCTAGTGTAATAGTAGATTAGTAGAATTGGGATGAACGGTATGACGCCCACAGAAGAGCATGCACTTATCAGTGTAATGTCTGATGCTCTAATTGAGTCATTTATCCTCTTCTCTCTCTGGCTGAGAGAGTTAAGAGAGACTGCTGTGAAGAAAATATGTTATCCTCTAGTATAATAGTAGGTTAGTAGAACTGGGATAACTGTACAATAGGTCTATGGCTAGGCCTAGATAAGATACCCACATAAGAGCAGAGATCCAGCCACTACCCAGCAAATATGCAGAGAATCGGACAGACAGAAGACGCTTCACGTTGTCTGGTCTATTCCCAGCATTCTCTGTGGGAACGCCCCACGATGTTATGGAGTCATCAGATTTAACACCCTCATTCCATAGACTCTATTGGAGCATCCATAGGTAAGGGGGAGCTCTGCTCACAGTGGACTGCCCTTTGCTGGGTTTAGGTTCCCCTTTTATAATCTATATAACACGCCGGCTGGTCAAATGCTTTATCCGCAGGACTCCGTCTTCTTGAACACACATAAGAACAGTCCATACCTGTGGCTGAAGGACATGATGCAGGTGAAAGAGAGCCGAGCACAGGTAAGAAACCGGATCACGTATACAGCTAGGTGGCCCTCCAACTGCTTAAAGAGCAATTCCCTAATATGCAATGTGCAATAACCTGTAATCTGTATTCTGAAGTATGCCCCTTATTTTTACAGCCTCGGGTATACGGGTCCAATTTCTCCTGCATAGACCTGTCCCCTTCAGATACAGTCCCAACATCAGGTAAGTCACGGGCCACGAAGCGAACCCGGGTCGGAGCATAAAATATTCTACCGAAATATCCATTATATATGTGAGGGCTCCTTTAACCCCTTAAGGACCCTTGCCGTACATGTACGTCACAGCTGGACGTGACTTAAGGACCACGGACATACATGTACGGCAGGCTGAACGGGCGGGTACAGGAGCTGCACCCACCCGATCAGCGGCACGGACCCGGAAATCACTGGCAGCCGGGTCCCTGCTGCATACGCCGGCTTCGGCTCTACAAAAATATCACACCTGAACCCCGTAGAAAAAATAAAATAAAAACTGTGCTAAAACCATTTTTTGTCACTTTACATCACAAAAAGTGTAATACCAAGCGATCAAAAAGGCGTATGCCCCCCAAAATAGTACCAATAAAACCGTCACCTCATCCTGCAAAAAATGAGCCCCTACATAAAACAGTCGGGCAAAAAAAAAAAAAAAAAATGGCTCTCAGAATATGAAGACACTAAAACATGATTTTTTTTTGTTTCAAAAATGCATTTATTGTGTTAAAAGTAAAAAAAAAAAAAAAAAGTAGACATAGTAGATATTGCCGTGTCCGTAACAACCAGGTCTATTAAAATATCACATGACCTCACCCCTTAGGTGGACACCGTAAAAAAAATACAAATAAAAACGGTGTCAAAAAGCCATTTTTTGTCACCTTATATCACAAAAGGTGTAATACCAAGCGATCAAAAAGTCATATGCACCCTAAAATAGTACCAATCAAACCGTCATCTCATACCAAAGAAAATGAGCCCCTACATAAGACAGTTGCCCAAAAAAAACAAAAAAACTATGGCTTTCAGAATATGGAGACACTAAAAAATAATTAGACATATTTGGTATTGTCTCGTCTGTAACAACCTGCTCTATAAAAATACCACATGATCTAACCTGTCAGATGAACATTGTAAAAAGCAAAAAATAAAAACGGTGCCAAAACAGCTATTTTTTGTTACCTTGCCTCATAAAAAGTGTAATATAGAGCAACCAAAAATCATATGTACCCTAAAATAGTACCAACAAAACTGCCACCTGAGGCCTCATGCACACAACCGTTTTTTTTGGCGGTCCACAAAAACGGGTTCCGTAGTTCCGTGATCCGTGTCTGTTTTTTCTTCCGTGGGTCTTCCTTGATTTTTGGAGGATCCACGGACATGAAGGAAAAAGTCGTTTCGGTGTCCGCCTGGCCGTGCGGAGCCAAACGGATCCGTCCTGACTTACAATGCAAGTCAATGGGGACGGATCTATTTGACGTTGACACAATATGGTGCAATTGCAAACTGATCCGTCCCCCATTGACTTTCAATGTAAAGTCAGGAGTCCCTATTATACCATCGGATCAGAGTTTTCTCCTATCCGATGGGAGTTTTCTCCTATCCGCCTCTATGGTAAAATATACCATCGGATTTGAGTTATATCGTGAAAACTCAGATCTGACAGTATATTTTAACACAGAGGCGTTCCCATGGTGATGGGGACGCTTCAAGTTAGAATATACTAAGAACTATGTACATGACTGCCCCCTGCTGCCTGGCAGCACCCGATCTCTTACAGGGGGCTTTGATCCGCACAATTAACCCCTCAGGTGCTGCACCTGAGGGGTTAATTGTGCGGATCATAGCCCCCTGTAAGAGATTAGGTGCTGCCAGGCAGGAGGGGGCAGACCCCCCTCCCTCCCCAGTTTTAAAAACATTGGTGGCCAGTGCGGCCCCCCTCCCTCCCTCCCCTGTATTTAACTCATTGGTGGCCAGTGCGGCCCCCTCCCTTCCCTGTATTTAACTCATTGGTGGCCAGTGCGGCCCCCCTCCCTCCCTCCCCTGTATTTAACTCATTGGTGGCCAGTGCGGCCCCCCTCCCTCCCTCCCCTGTATGTAACTCATTGGTGGCCAGTGCGGCCACCAATGAGTTAAATACAGGGGAGGGAGGGGGGCTGCACTGGCCACCAATGAGTTAAATACAGGGGAGGGAGGGAGGGGGGCTACACTGGCCACCAATGAATTTAAAACTGGGGAGGGAGAGGGGTCTGCCCCCTCCTGCCTGGCAGCACCTGATCTCTTACAGGGGGCTATGATACGCACAATTAACCCCTCAGGTGCGGCACCTGAGGGGTTAATTGTGCGGATCACAGCCCCCTGTAAGAGATCGGGTGCTGCCAGGCAGCAGGGGGCAGTCATGTACACAGTTCTTAGTATATTCTAACTTGAAGCGTCCCCATCACTATAGGAACGCCTCTGTGTTAGAATATACTGTCGGATCTGAGTTTTCACTTCGTGAAAACTCAGATCTAAAAAGCTTTTATGCAGACGGATCAGCGGATCTGTTTGTGTGAAAGTAGCCTACGGACACGGATGACGGACGCGGATGACAATGTTGTGTGCATCCGTGTTTTTTCACGGACCCATTGACTTGAGAGGGTCCGTGAACCGTTGTCCGTCAAAAAAATAGGACAGGTCATATTTTTTTGACGGACAGGAAACACGGATCACGGATGCGGATGAAAAACGGTGCATTTTCTGAGTTTTCAGCGGACCCATTGAAAGTCAATGGGTCCGCAGAAAATCACGGAAAACGGAACAATGGACACAAATGCACACGGTCGTGTGCATGAGGCCTTATCCTGTAGTTTCCAAAATGGTGTCACTTTTTTGGGAGTTTCTACTCTATGGGTGGTTTCTACTATGTAAGCCCCACAAAGTGACTTCAGACCTGAACTGGTCCTTAAAAATTGGGTTTTGGAAATTTTCCTAAAAATTTAAAGATTTGCTTCTAAACTTCTAACGTCCCAAAAGAAGAAAATGTCATTTACAAAATGATCCAAACATGAAGTAAACATATGTGAAATATAAAGTAATAACTATTTTAGGAGGTATCACACTATCTGTTTTAAAAGCAGAGAAATAGAAATTTTAAAAATTGAGAATTTTTCTACATTTTTGGTAAATTTGGTATTTTTTCATAAATAAAAGTTAAATATTTTCACTCAAATTTACCACTGTCATGAAGTACAATATGTGAAGAGAAAACAATCTCAGGATGGCTTGGATAAGTAAAAGCGTTTTTTGGTTCTCACCACATAAAGTGAGACGTCAGATAAGGGTAAAAAATGGCAGGGTCCTGAAGGGGTTAATGTCGCTGTGATTCACAAGGAATAGAAAGGTGACATCACAACTGTCTGATGATGTTAAAGGGGCGCTGGGGCGGAGCTGTGACTACTGTTTATTTTCCTGTACAGGACAAAAGGTTATCACCATTAACAGGTTAAATAACATATATATAGCAGTGTATTTTTACAGGAGCTTTTAGAGACCAGTTGACAGTTATTATAGAACTTTACTTAGGAGTGAATCTGATCCTCGTTTACCAAATTGTCTAACACACAAGCCAGCCATGTAACACAAAAGCCGGCCATGTTGTCCGAAGCAACCAATCAGAAATCAGCTTTCATTTCTGAAACTGCTGTTGTCAAATTAAAGCTGCACTGTGATTGGTTGCCATGGACAGCAAGTTCCATGGGCCTCAGTAGTAAACAAAGTGGCCATAGCAACCAATCACAATACAGCTTTCATTTTAGCAGAGCAGTTAAAGAAATGAAAGCTGAGCCCTGATTCGTTGTTGTGGACAACAGGATCAAACACACAGCAAGAGATTTTAGACTGACACATTTAAAATCACAGGTGCACATCCATAAAGCTAACATGTAGACAGCAAACAAATATATATATATATATATATATATATATATATATATAAAAAATTAAAGCTCTCTGAGCCAGGGGCGTAAAACATTCGGGGCCTGGACCCCTGATGTTTTGTCCCAGGCCCCGAATGTACTGCCTGCCAGATAGATCCAACTGTATTGCTATCCTCAGGACGGCAATACAATTGAATTTAATGCCCTGCAAGAGCTGAAGGACCTGTGATGACATCACAGTCCATGTGATCAGTTCTAGATGCAGTAGCTGAAAAGGACCTGCGATGATGTCACCATCATGTGACCAGTGCAGGAGAAGACGGCTCAGCAGTGAAGAGAAGTCCTGGGAAGAAGCTGTGGTGAGGTCTGCTACATGAGGAGAGGTAAGTGAAGGGGTAGATTACTCAGTGTGAGAGGCAGAGCAATGTTGGGAGTTGTAGTTATTTAACTGGGACTGTATGTTAGGGCTAAAGTTATTTACGTGTGACAGTGGGGTGAAGTGATGTTATTTACATGGGACTGAATATTGAGGGGTGATGTTATTTACATGGGACTGTTTGTTGAAGATGGCTGGAGAGGTGGTGATATTTACGTGGGACTGTATTTTGGAGGGGGCTGTAGATAGAGAGGGATGTTATTTACATGGGACTGTATATTGGAGGGGGCTAGAGAGATGGTGTGATGGTATTTACATGGGACTCTATAGCGGAGGAGGGAAATAATATTATTTACATGGGACTGTATGGTGGAGGGGCTGAGGAATTATAATTTCTGAGGACAGTAAACGGAGGAATATAACTACAGGGGGCACTGCAGGGGGCATTATAAATACTGGGAGCGCTTCAAGGCGAGCATTATAACAGTAGGGGGCAATATAAATACTGGGGTCACTGTGTGGGCATTATAACAGTAGGGGGCGATATAAATACTGGGGCACTTTAAGGTGAGCATTATAATAGTAGGGGGGTATTATAAATACTGGGGGCACTGTGGGGACATTTTAAATCCAGGGGACATTAAGCGTTCTTATTACCTCTGGGGGCTCTATAGGAGGGACTTATAGATCTACAGTATTTCTAATAAGAGCACTATGGGGGGCCTTATTACTACTGGGGGGTCTGTAGAGAGCTTTATTACTACTGGGGGGAACAATAGGGGGACCTTATTTCTACTGGGGGCTCTGTGAGGGTATTATTAATACCGGAGGGCTCTTCTACTAATGGAGCACTATCACTGTTGGGGGCACTGTAGGAGGCAGTATTACTAATGAGGGCATTCTAGAAGAGAATTACTATTGGTGGGACTATGAGGAGTACTATTACTATGGGGGGCACTCATTTTTCTTCAGGATAGTATTTAGGGGTAGAGAAAAGGGATGAAGCTAAGATGTCTGTGCGTCACACTCTGCAGAGACGAGGCACGGCTGAGAGAAGTTGTCCGGACTGAATGGAGAAGAAGATGACAGAAGATCTACATCAGAGGAGACGTCACCTGGGAGGCCCTGGATGTGAAAGGTACGTGCTGCTGTATAGTAAGTACAGTAAAATGTCTTCAGTGCTAGTGTTTGCAGGGGAGGGGTTGGAGGGGCGATTGGTTGACTTCGAGAATTGGGCAATATTCATTGGGGCTTGGGCCCCAGATATTTTGAGACCCTAGCAACGCCCCTGCTCTGCACACATTTTTGGCGGGTGTGTTTGGAGGGTGGCTGGCTCCTTTTAAAGTGAGTACTCCGTGCCCATCAGGTAGTGGCATACCTGCAATAGAGGCAGACCACGTGACTGCTATAGAGCCCAGGGGGAGGGGGTCCGGTATGGAACTTGCTCTTCTCTCCCCCACTTGAAAACACTGCTTTTTCATGCAGCCGCCACTAGGGGGAGCACAAAGTAAAGAGGTTATTACAGCTTCCATGGTAGTTGTAATAATTCCTAATCACTGAGCTTCCTGGTGTAAATACATTGAGAAATATGGTGTTCAGAATAAGCGCCATGTATTTAAAGCACCTTTCCTACTTTTTCCGACATAAAAGTAGGATAAAGTGGGTGAGGCCAAAGGCAACTTATTTATTACAATTTGTATTTAATTATAATTTCTTTCTCTTGATTAAAAAAAACAAAAAACATAAATTTCTCAGAAATCTGGGGCATTGCGCATGTTCTTGGAGTGTTTGTCTCACTGGAAAACTAGGTGCAGGGGACCTTTACTGAGTTTTGCTATGAGATTTATGTACACCCCTGTGCCCAGTATTGATGAAGCTGGTTCACTTCCTTGTATTTTGTAGACATAGTTAGGCACCGGAGAGGTAGTTCTGTCAGTGTTGCTACATGCACACGTTCAGGATTCATGTGCGGAGAATCCGCACTGAAATCCGCAGGTGTTCACAGGCAAATACGTGCTATCAATCCGCATTAATTAGTGCGGATTTGCATGCGGATTTGGTGCGGATTCAGTGCTGATTTTCCGCATGCGGATTTCACTAAGTGAATGAAGAAAATCCGGTCAGGAAAAAAATTTTTTATTGACATGTCGCGGATTTTAAAATCCGCACCGCAGGTCAAAATCCGCGCGGAAAAAAATCTGCATCGTGTGCATTGAGAATTTCAAATTCTCATAGAATACAATGGACATGACCTACGGTGCGGATTTTCCGCACGCAAATCCGCGCGGAAAATCCGCACGCAATCCTGATCGTGTGCAGGGGGCCTTAGGTACCAATAAGCAGAAACCACCTTGACGTTGGTAGATGGGCCTGACACAATTTTGATCAAAAATGTGCAAAGAGCTTCCATATTTCATGTATAGTAGGTATAGTACCTCTGTAATCCAGAATAATCTCTAATCCCTACTTCTATTGTTTGCATGTGTAACAGTTTGCTGCCAAAATAAAGACCCCAGACCAAACCCCAGAAAATAATATAGGCACCAGAATAAATAAAGAACCTAGAACTCAAGGCCTGCAGGCGTAATTTTCAGTGGGCTGTATGAGGGTCAGACGCCATAAAGAAAGCAGGAAGTGCTGACGCTTGTAGCCATGCCTCACCTCCGGGACATGGGCGCTACCATATGCTTCCCAATGGACAATCTAGTAAGAACTCGACAACGTGAGGTGCAAATGTTGCGAGGCCTCTATAGACGCTCACTCTTTGGTTGGTGGTTGAGTTCTGGAAGCCGCCAAGCCAACAACAGAGCGAGCGACCATAGAAGCCTCGTGAGAGTTGCACCTTGCCAGGTCGAGTCCTCGCGGGATTGTCTATAGCGAAGCGTCTTGCAGCAGCCATGTTCCAGAGGTAAGGAGTGGCTACAAGTGTCAAAACGTCCTGCTTTCTTTATGGTACTAGTCTCTGAGTCCCCACTACAGTCCTCACTCAACTGTCTGTTCTTTAGTGACCAGAGAATTACATACAGGCCTTTGAAGACAACTATAATGCTGATGTGGCCTTCAGTGATACTCCTGTCCTAGACCAAACCCCAAAACAAATACATACCCCTGAGTAAATAAAGACCACTCCCCAAAATAAATACAGGTGTCATGTCAAACCCTAGAAAAATATAGGCCCCAGAATAAAGACTCTAAACCAGTCCCCAAAATTAATATATACCCCAGAAAATATATAGATCCCAGGAGTATATAAAGTTACTGTTAAGGGGGCAGGCCGCTGTGGCGGTCACTGTTAAAGGGGCAGGCACTGTGGAGGTCACTGTTAAAGGGGCGGGCACTGTGGAGGTCACTGTTAAAGGGGCGGGCACTGTGGAGGTCACTGTTAGGGGGGCAGGGAACAATGGAGGTCACAGATAAGGGCATAGTCCCCTATGGAGTCCAGTGTTAAGGGGCGGGGTGCTGTACAGGTCACTGCTAAGGGAGTGGGGTGCTGTGAAACTCATTGTTAAAGGGGCGGACTGCTGTGAAGGTCAAAGTTAAAGGGGTTCTACAGTTTGTTTAAACTAATGATCTATCCTCTGGATAGATCATCAGCATCTGACCGGCGCGGGTCCTTCTCACTGTTTACCACTGGCCCAGTGACGTCACGACTAGTATCAACGTGCCTGGGTGGGGTTAAGCTACATTCAAGTAAATGGAGCTTAGCCCCGCCCAGGCAAGTTGATACTAGTCGTGACGTCACTGGGCCAGCGGTAAACAGTGAGAAGGCCGCGGCGCTGCTGGAGCGCCGCTGCCTTCGCAAACAGCTGATCGGCGGGGGTCCCGGGTGTCGGACCCGCGCCGGTCAAATGCTGATGATCTATCCAGAGGATAGATCATCAGTTTAAACAAACTGCAGAACCCCTTTAGGGGTGATGGGCTGCTGTGGAGGTCCCATTTTAAGAAGGCTGGGCACTGTGGGGGGTCACTGTTAAGGGGTGGGGGGGCTGTAGAGGTCACTGTTATGGGGGATACTGTCAATATCTTTTAACGACACACACAAACATTAGTTGAAATAGATAAAATATACCCGTGCGAAGCCGAGTCCTTCTGCTAGTATATTATATTTCATATACATGTATGTTTTATTCTTATGATACCATTACATTTTTATGTCGCTGTTGTAAAGCTTCTGATTCTAACCCAGTTTGGCTTTAGTTCACAGACTGAAGCCTGCAGATTTTAAAGTAATTGCTGCATTGGGAGACTCAATTACTGTAAGTACTGACCTTTCAGGGCATTTTCAATGTCTTCTCTAGTGGTCAGCAGGTCCCAGAGGTCACTGAATGTTGTGGTATATCCTAGTGATATATGACAACATTATGAGATGTGAGTCACCCCTTAGTAATGTTTTCCAGAGCACACTTACCATCTTGCTAAGTGCAAAATTTCAGCTTCGAGCCTCCCTTGCCCCTGCCTCTGGCAGTCTTTGGAGGCTGAAGGCACAATGCTTAGATCACTGGTAATCTAGGGTAGTTAAATGGGTTTTCTAGGATTTTATATTTATTTTATACTGATGAATGGGTCAACAACATTAAAATCTAAAAAAAAAACTTTAACGAATAAATGGTGACAACCTGAGTGATCAAAGTACTTGAGGGGTTGAACCCAGATCCTTGGTGGTCTACTGTACGAAAGAAGTCAATGTGAGCATTTGTGGTCTAGATTGAAGGTAACCCACGAGATATGTCAGTGGTTTAGGGTATTTAAGGGGTCAATGCCTATATTTCTGATGTCTAGATCAGTGAAGGGGCTGATATTCATACTCATTACTATTACAGGCAGGTAACGGCGCCGGTGCATTTGTCATGGATGTGCTAGATGTGGTGACCGAGTATCGTGGATTATCCTGGAGGTAAGAAGAAAGAAGGGTCCAAATAAACTCAACGCATGTCCTGGGCGTTGATCTAACCTGAGCACCCCATGCCCATTCGGCTCTCCTCGGAGGGCTGAGTAGGGGCTACACAGAAAGGAATACCAACGTGAGAAATCAGGTCCACCATGCCTGTATTTTAGTCTTTGACATGTCTCAAGTTTTCCTAAAATGTTTCCCTAAAAATATGCATACTTTAAGGTATACTGTTGTACATTATACACGTTCTGCTCATCAACACTCTTACTCTTCCTTCTAACAGCATCGGTGGGGACGAAGACCTCAGTAATGTAACTACTTTGGCAAGTATGTACCTTTATGGAACTGTATTTACATTGAAAGGGTAATACCATAAAAAAAAATAATGCAAAAAGCAGAATATAGGCGGACATGAGTAGATATGATATTATTACTGCCCCCCTGGTCTTTTTGCACAGACCGTGCAAATAAAAGGAACTAGGTCAATGGTCACGCCATGCAAATAGGGTCCAAAAAGCACTAGGTCCACTTGTCTTGGTGGAAAAGGGGGTGGCTTGAACTAGCACCAAGATGAGACCCCATTAGTATTTTCTGTATGTACATTCTGGAGCATCTATAGTATAGATTCTATACCATTAAAGAGGTTGTCCCATGAAACATATTTTCCATTTTTCAATCCAGTGCCTGGACATGAGTACTTTTGTAACTGCATGTGGATAAAAATTCAATATAGCCACTGAGTTATTCAATAAAATATATCTGTACAGCGCCACCTGCTGTTTGTTCTTTTACTTATTTCTCTGTCCTGCTCGCTGAGGTGGTTGCACATCCTCATCTTGATCTATCTTGATACCAGTCCCATCTACTGTTAGAAGCTGTGACAGTTACAGAGAGAGAGCTGCAGCAGAAAAGACACACCCCTGAGCTGTAATAGGGAGAGAGCTGCAGCAGAAAAGACACACCCCTGAACTATGATAGGGAGAGAGCTGCAGCAGAAAAGTCACACCCCTGAACTATGATAGGGAGAGAGCTGCAGCAGAAAAGACACACCCCTGAACTATGATAGGGAGAGAGCTGCAGCAGAAAAGACACCCCCCTGAACTGTAATAGGGAGAGAGCTGCAGCAGAAAAGACATGCCCCTGAGCTGTGATAGGGAGAGAGCTGCAGCAGAAAAGACACACCCCTGAACTGTAATAGGGAGAGAGCTGCAGCAGAAAAGACACACCCCTGAACTATGATAGGGAGAGAGCTGCAGCAGAAAAGACATGCCCCTGAGCTGTGATAGGGAGAGAGCTGCAGCAGAAAAGACACACCCCTGAACTGTAATAGGGAGAGAGCTGCAGCAGAAAAGACATGCCCCTGAGCTGTGATAGGGAGAGAGCTGCAGCAGAAAAGACACATCCCTGAACTATGATAGGGAGAGAGCTGCAGCAGAAAGGACCCCCCTCCCGAGCTGCCAGCTAGAAATAAATGTAGCAGAGCAATTGGAGCAATGAATGGGAAGAGCTCTGGTTCCATGTGAGTAACAGGGCTGGTTCTAGTTTTCTTAGAGTCTGTCATGTATTATATGATTTAAATTTTTTACATGATATGGGATAACCCCTTTAAATAAGACCATGTAACTGCTAAGGGGCTCGAAATAATAGAGGACCCAGCTAAGGTCAGCCCTGCCTCCCTTCCCTATGACCTGTGTTGATAAGCACAGGGTCCTTGCTCTCACCAGCAGCGGAAACCATGTTCATTTTTGCTATATATTATAAAATTATAATTTCCAGACCCTCGGGGTGCAGAGCTTTTAGTCTATGTCATAACATGGGGGAAACAACTGGGGGTGAATGGTGGGTAAGGTAGGATAGAAATTAAATTTGCAACTTTTACAAAAGCACTTTTCGTCTTACAGACATCCTCCGGCTGTACAACCCAGATATACAAGGTTACTCGATAAAGAGGGGATCCCATCATTTAACAAATTCAAAACTCAACCGCGCCGTTCCTGGAGCAAAAGCAGAGTATGTACTGGAGATATGAGACCAATAGGACAGATTTCAAAGTATTTAATTTTCCCACATTCTTAAAGGGGCTTTTCCAAATTTGTGTTACATGATATAAGCCACTCCTCTAACTCTGCCCAACGCTCTATACGTGCCCAATCCTGCCCAGCCCCCTTTGTGCCCCCAGACTGTAGTTGTGACCACTAGAGACATGTTTGGGTAGACATTATGCAGCACCACACACCTATTACATCCAGTGATGTCTCCTCTGATTATACACATTCTTCCTCATCTTCTCCATTTGGATCAGACCACCATGATGATTTCTCTCAGACACCTCTCATCTCTTTGCCCCACAGACATGTTTCTTGACTTTTCCATCATCCTCCCCTCCTGGTGATCCTATCCTCCTTCTATCCCCAATATTCTGACCGCTGTGCCCCCCATGACCCCAAATACTATACTTCAGAAATAATAGTGCTATACAGATAGCCCCCCCTTCCACATTAATTGCAAACCCCAAAAAAGCCCCATCAATAGCTATAATTCTCTCCCAGAGTGTCCTCATTATTAACAGTGCCCCCTACAGTGCCCCTAATAGTGTCAATGCTCCCCTAGAATGCCTCCATTAGTAGTAGTGCCCTCTATATTGTGCCCAATAATAATGCCCTCATTGTACTTACAGTAGTAAAAATGCCTCCATAGTAGAAATAATTTTTCCAAAGTTCCTCCAGGAGTTATGTCCTATAGTGCCCGCTTTGTTATAATGCCCCCTATAGTGCCCCCAGCAGTTATCATGCCCCCCCCTATAGTGGACCCATTAGTTATCATGCTCCCCTATAGTGGCCCAGTGGTTAGAATGCCCCCTATAGTGCTCACAATAGTTATAACGATCCCCTATACTGGTACCAGTATTTATTATCCCCCTAGGAGTGTATCTGGCAGTTGCAGTACCCCCACAGTGCCCCATATAGTTATAATGCCCCCATAGTGCCCCCTGTATTTATAATGTACCCTATGATGCCCCCAGTACTTTTAATGTCCGCTATAGTGGCCCAGTGCTTATGTGCCCTCATAGTGCTCCTGATAGTTATAATGCTCCCACAGTGCCCCCAGTACTTATATAATGTCCCCTATAGTCAGTGGTATACATAGAGAAGTAAGGGCCCGCTAGCAAGGATCAAACCCCCCCACCACAGGATAGAAGGGTTTCTGCCTAAACCCTTTTTAATGACCCTTGGGCCATTTTTCCACTGCCTCATTTGCTAAAAGTTGTTCTTTTAGAGCAGGGAGGCCCAACCTGCGGCCCCCCAGCTGTTGCAAAACTACAACTCCCTACATGCCCTGATAGCTGTAGGCTGTCCAAGCATGCTGGGAGTTGTAGTTTTAGAACAGCTGGAGGGCCACTGGTTGAGCATCCCTGCTTTAGAGGGTAGAGTCCTGACCAAGTTTTCACCTCCAATAGAAGAGGAGATGATCTCAACTAAGACTGGACCCCGCTCTTGCCCTGGGTCCCATAGCAGTCGCATAGTCTGCCGCTGCCTATAATGGCCACGTGCCTATAATCCCCCCTCATAGTGCTTGTAATAGTTATTAATATCCCCACAATTCCTTCAGTACTTATAATGTCCCCTATAGTCGCCCAGTACTTCTAATCCCCTCTCAGGGACTGGGATTCAGCCAACACAATTTTATGCAATCTGGTTGAAATTTTAACAATCGGATCAGGACAACCGGACAGAACTGTCTGAATCCCACACCTGGCTCTCACTATGTGAATTCCAAAAGTCCCATTATTTTCTACGGTAGATTTACTCCACCGACATTGCTCCATTCGCTGGTTGCTCTTCTATCATCCATCTTCTCTTGTTTTGCAGTGATATGCTCGACCAGGCCGAATTACTGGTGACAAAGATGAAACAAATGGAAACTGCAAAGGTGAGCACAAGTGAAGGTTTCCTGACCCACACATTCTGCTGGGTTCATCCGTGTCCACTATGATGTCTATTACTTGACATGACTTAAAGTGGTAAAAGATGACTACAGAGGACCATTGATAATATGGACCCAATGGGTTGCAACAGAGCTGGCAAAGGGCTAAACCCCAAAGCTGAGTCTAAGGGTATTCACTCATTAACCTCTAAATAGGAACCTGGGATTCCAAGTTCAGCTTTCTGGTGCAACAGTAGTCAAATGCTAGGACAAGCCGGGTCATGATCAAGCTTACCGGTCAGTAGTAGACCTGAGACGCCATTAGCACTAAATGGACCTTACTACTTAGGAGCAGGAAAGTGGTGTAAGGGTCCAAAAGAAGAGTTAGGGAACATGTGCATTGGTCCTTTAGGAGCAGAGAGTAAGGCGCTCATAGGGTTAGTGGGTAAGGCATCTCAATCCCAAGAGGGATGTGTATGTACTCACCTGTATTAGAGTGGTGAGTGCGTTGGAGATGTAGGATTTGTAGGTGGAAACGATGAGGATGATGAGGGCACTGCCAATACGTTTGTATGGAATGCTCCAGGCAAAGTCGCCAAACCGCCGGAGGAATATCACATGGATAGAAGGGCGAGTAGGGGAGGTATACCTGTTGGGTTCTGCCCAACTCAACTGGTTGAGGCAGGCACAGGGAGCGACCAGCAGATCAATAACAGGAACTTTGTTGGTGAGTAAAAAACAAACAACCCGTTTTTGGGGTTCTAGGACCCCTATATCAAGTCTTTTTCGATGATTGGATAAGGTAGGCGCTAGTATTGCACTCAGCAATAATTGTACTGTTCTTTATGTGCGATACTAGCGCCTACCTTATCCAATCTTTGACAAAGACTTGATAAAGGGGTCCTAGAACCCCGAAACGCGTTGTTTGTTTTTTACCCACCAATAAAGTTCCTTTATTTAATCTGCTTGTCGTCCCCTGCACCTGCCTCAACCAGTTGAGTAGGGCGGAACCCAACGGGTATACCTCCCCTACTCACCCTTCTATTCCTGTGTCTCCTTCTTGATTGACAGGGCCAGGTTCTTGCACAGTCATCTCGTCTGACCCTGTCAATTAAGGGATGTACTGGCAGAGGAATGTGAAGGTCATGGGTGCACAGAGTGGCTTGGGGCCGCCCTCAATGCACTTAATTGCGCATTTGCATATGGATTAAAACTCATTTTTCTCCAGAATGAAGCATCACTAAGTGAAAGGTGAGCTAGTGACTTTCTAGGTGACAGACTCCCTTTAAAGGGGTTGTCTGAGATTTTAATATTTATGCCTTATCCTCAAGATAGGTCATCAATATCATATTGTAATTGTCCGATTCCGATCTGGTGAGCGCCACAGCCTCTTCCTAGGCTTGTGGGGTCACGTTCATCGGTGACATGGCCTAGGCGCAGCTCAATCCCATTCAAGTGAGCTGCCTGAACTGCAATACCAAGCACAGCCACTATCCAGTGGACGGCGCTGCACTTGATAAGCTAGGAGAAGGCCGCGACATAATTAGAAAAGGAACGAAGAACCGTGTGCGCCTGGTAACTTTACCACATTTTTCTTGTCTAGCAAATTAATTATACAGAAGACTGGAAACTCCTGACTGTATTTATAGGAGGAAATGACTTATGTGGCATCTGCAAAAATCCGGTATGTGATTATTTTCTCATTTTTTAAATGTTGCCCAGTAAAGAACTGGGTCTTGGTGGCACATAGACATTCTGAATACAGAACTGCTACAGCAGCGCCATGAGCATGGAGACATATGAGGTCCCTGTGCCTCCATACTATAGAGTCATAGGCATAGGGGCACATGTGGCCTTTCTGGGGCTTCAAACAGAGCAATGTCTGAAGTCTCCTGTCACACCGCTAAGCTCTGCCCCATGGCACTGCAAATATGGTGTCCACATACTGTATGTGTGCAATACGGTGCCTATTATGTGCACCCAACGCAATATAATGCCCTCATGTGTGCTCCCAACACAATATGTTGCCCAGTATAATATGGTATCCCTTATGTGCCCCCAACACAATATAGTGCCCCTTTATGGGCCCCAACACAATATAGTGCCCCTTTATGTGCCCCAACACAATATAGTGCCCCTTTATGTGCCCCAACACAATATAGTGCCCTTTTATGTGCCCCAAACACAATATGGTGCCCCCTTAAAGGGGTATTCCAATCACAGACAATGGGGGCATATCGTTAGGATATGCCCCCATTGTCTGATAGGTGCGGGTCCCAACTCTGGGACCTGCACCTACAATGAGAACGGAGCGGGGAGAGTTGTGGCTGGAAACCCGGGGTCCGGCCACCACCAAGCGCTGCTCCTCACTGCTCCCATACAAGTGAATCGGAGCGCACCACACATGCGCGGCCCCCGCTCCTATTCATTTCTATGGGGCTGACGGAAATAGACGAGCCAATGCTTGGCTATTTTCGGCGGCCCCATAGAATTAAATGGAGGGCAGCTGCGCATGCGCAGTGCGCCCTCCACTACTTTCCCCGATTCGTTCTCCGTGAAGATGTGCGGGTACTAGAAGTGGGACCTGCACCTATCAGACAATGGGGGCATATCATATGCCCCCATTGTCTGTGATGGCAAAACCCCTTTAAGTGCCCCTGTACAATATGGTGTCCCTTATGTGCCCCCAACACAATATTGTGCCCTCTTATGTGCCCCAGTACAATATAGTGTCCTTTATATGCCCCGAACACAATATAGTGCCCGTTTATGTGCTCCAGTACAATATGGTGTCCTTTATGTGCCCCCAACACAATATTGTGCCCTCTTATGTGCCCCACTACAATATAGTGTCCTTTATATGCCCCAAACACAATATGGTGCCCCAATAAGTGCTCCAGTACAATATGGTGTACTTATGTGCTCCCAACACAATATCTTGCCCCCTCAGTATCTCAAAAATCAATACTCCCCTAGTGAGTACTGACACTGGTAATATTGTGACTCCCCCACACACATTATAATGCCCCCTTATGTACCCCTACACAGTATAATGCCCTTTATATGCCCCAATAGAGAATAGTACCTCCAATACAATATGGTGCCCCCTTATGTGCCGTCCAGAGAATATAGTACCCACTTATGTGCCCCCAACAAAATATGATGCACCTTTTGTATCTCGAAAATCAGTACTGCCCTGGCCCACATTCCCGCAATGAATGCATCAGATCTCTTGCTGCAGATCTGCTGGCACAATAGGCATAATGACATCACTTCACCGAGCCTGCCCGCATCACACCACCGGTTGCAGGTTGAATAGTGGAGCACGTAGCTGGGGGCTCTCAGCTTCACCATCATATCCAACTGCATCTGCCTCCTGAGGACGTAGATGCAGCTGAAAGTGGTTCCACTAAGCAAAAATCACATAAAACAAAAAAAAAAGATAAAAACATCCTGCACGATATGATAAATAAATATGCGGTTGTCCATGGCTACATTTCTGAGAAGAAAAAAAATCACAAAGAAAACAGATAATAATGCACTAACACAATAGATGCAAACATTATATATGGACTAAGCCCTCACTCTGATATGATAAAATCCGAGACTCTCCGCCAATATATCTTAATCAAAAGACATCTGTGCCCGCCTACCAGCGCCAAAGTGGTCTCAGTCAGGCAGGTCTTAAGCTAAACCTACCTATGCCGTTGAGCATCTATGTTCAGGAGAGCAGGTTCCACTGCCAGGGGGCCCCACACAATGGTGGTTGTCTGCATGATGCCCTCTATCTGCTCCTACATAAGGTTTACAGCACTGTATTACAGAGACTTCCAGCCCAGAAGCAATGCTCATAGAGAAGAATATCTCCGTAATACACACGTACTTCCTGGGCCCCAATGAAATATATGTATGTAAAATGGCCCCAACATAGCATATCCCGTCACTAATTCTGAGCTGTAGTGATTTACTATACACTTCTAAGACTAAGGAATAAGCATAGTCTAGATAATTGTGGCTTCTTTGTCCTTTATCTATGACGAATGTGAAGCGATAACTTCTTTAATGAGCAACAGATATATTAATCAATAGTCTTTGTGCCCAACGAGATATCACCCAAGAGACACTCCTTAGTAGACATCCCGAGCAAGGACTCTGCAGGTTGTAACACAGGAAAAATACTGCACAACTCCTCTGTTTAGTTATGTAATTTATCAGTATTTATTAGCATATTGTGGAAGGTATATTACACACCAGTATCTCCTATTACACTGTGTGCCCATTTGTACTTAGAATTGGCAGTAAGCAGCTTTACGTTTACCCGTCTGTGACAAGTGATAGAGCGGAAGAACTCATTTATTTTATTTTTATATTAGGTTTATCATTCTCCAGAACAGTTTGTCTACCGCATTAAGCAGGCTCTGGACTATTTGCACCAAGAGGTATGGTACATCATAGAATCCCAGGGGGGTAACTACCATAGCGGCAGACCATGCGACTGCTATGGGGCCCAGGGAAAGAGGTGGCCCAGTCTTAGTTGGGATCATCTCCTCTTCTACTGGAGGTGAAAACTTGGTCAGGACTCTACCCTCTAAAGCAGGCATGCTCAACCTGCAGCCCTCCAGCTGTTGCAAAACTACAACTTCCGTCATTCCCGAACAGCCTACAGCTATCAGCCTACAGAAGGGCATGGTTGGAGTTGGAGTTTTACAACAGCTGGAGGGCCACAGGTTGAGCATCCCTGCTCTAAAGGAACAACTTTTAGCAAATAAGGCAGTGAAAAAATGGCCCAAAGGTCATTGAATAGGGTTTAGGCAGAAGCCCTTCTGTCCTGTGTGGGGGGCCTGGTTTGATCCTTGCTATGGGGCCCTTACTTCTCTATGTAATCCAAAGTCGAATCCTTATCGAAGAGGCAATGGAAAGTAAGCTGGAATAGATGAAAATCCAGAATCTTGGTAGACCTATCCTGGTAGACCTAACATCCCTAGTAGATTCTAGTGGGCCCAAGTCTAGTCTCTTTTGTCCAGCATCGTGATGGCAGACTTCTGCAGTAGGATTTCGATTTATAAAACATCCGATATGCATTTTAGGGTTAATCGTTGAAACCTGGGTAGTATTCTTCATTCTCTATTATGCCTCATTCACACGTCAGTGTTTAGGTATAGCTTCAGTATAGTTGCATTGGCCCTCCTTGAAGAGACCAGCCCTGTATGGAGACTTACTGGAGGTGTTCCATGGAATGGAGAATTATTGGCAATGTCCCATGGCCAAAGGGTATCTCCCAAGGAAAGAGGACCATCTTGCTAGTGCTACCTTGTGGATGTGGGAAAATAGCCAAGTCAGATATCCATCCATAGGCAGTAGTACATTTTTGTCTTGCCCATTTTCCCTTGTCATGTCCCAAGCCTTTCACGAGGTGGAGTTAGCGAGATGGTTCTCTCTTCTTGGGAGATACCTCTTTGCATGAAGCTTTATTGGAGAAGACAAGCTGTGTTTTTTATTTATTTTTTGCTACTACTTTTTGGGTTCAATCTGTGTATTTTTCGATACAGGTCCCAAGGATGTTCGTTAATTTGGTGACAATTTTGGACATTTTGCCTCTGAAAGAACTTTATGATAATAAGGACACTCACTGCCCAGAGATACTCATGAGGTTAGTCTTGTGATCGTCTATGCTGATGGTAAATTTTTTTTAAAAGTTCTCCTCATCTTTCTCCTCCAACAAACGTTCCAACCACCAAAAAAAGTTACAGACTGTCAGCCATATTAACACCTGGAGGGGTTCCTTCCTTGGTCACCTGCAGTCTGACACAGAATACAGGGAATGTCAGGAAGGATAGTTCTTCAGTATAGCATGAAACCTAAGAAAACTCTGCTCACCTTCCCCCTCCCTGGCGCTTGCTGTTCTGGCTGGATTCATTCCACCAAGTGCCCACCACCATGTACAGTGATGGACATCACCACCTTTACTGCAAAGCAAAGGTCCCCATTCGCATTAGATGATTGGCTTATCCTGCTGAAATCATCTGATTTCCCCCAAGTGACATTCGTAATTCATTATATCATCCAGGTGCCTGTAAAAGTAAATCAATCTATAGGTTCAAGGTATAAGATATAAGTAGAAGTTGAGTGAAGACACAAATCTCGGTGCAGGGTTTAATCGTACCTATTTATGGCTCGTTATCTGTACTGAAACTAATAACGTGGTGTATACCATTGTTCAGTGCCATCTCTGAAAACCCTGACCTGATGAAGAGACGATAGCGAGACCTCAATAATTTACAGATATTTTCTGATCATTAATGGTTAAATAACACCTGTCAGCATGATCAACCCTTTTTAACTAAGCATACTGGCTGGTAGGGTTGATCACGCTTAGCTTTTACTGCTGTTGAGGTATCATTACTTTTATATTTATAAAAATTAGTTACTTGGAGCACCAAGGGGTTGGCTAAAGCACTAGCAGCACCTCTACAGCTATGTCCTGGTACAGTAAACCCCCTCCTCCCCATTGACTGACTGGGCAGAACATCTCATCTTACCATGTCTTCTTGTGCCCTCGCTGTGGCTCACAAATTCGTCATTCCACCCAGAAGTGGAGGCGTTGGCAGCTTCAAAGGCAAAGGAGGAACACTTCTGGGTGGAATGACATCATCGGCGCACACTGTCGGCATGTGGCAGCAGATCTGGAGCACAGGCACCATGTTTATGAGCCACAGCACAGGTGCTAGAAGGCAAGGCAAAACAAGATATCTTGCCCTGTCAATCAAATGGAAGGGAGGATTGCACTGAGCATTGGAGAATACCTGCAACGGTGCTCCTAGTGCTACAGCCAGCCCCTCAGTGCTCCAACTAACAAATTTGCATAAATATAAAAAAATAATGAAATCTCTGCAGTAGTGCAAGCTATTCCAGCCCTACCAGGCATTATGCCTAGTTTAATTGGTTTGTAATGCTGACAGGTGTGCTTTAACCTATAGAAGAACAAGGCGATGTTTTGACCAAATGGAACATGTCTATAATATGTCCACATACGGTTCCACCCCATATGACCCACCCCTGAGAATAGATCATCAATTATAAATAAAAATAAATAAAAAAGGTCCAACTTGCTATCTGTGAAGGATCCAGATTTTTAACTTTTCAACAGATGCAAAAAACATTTTCAACAGATGCAAAAACCAAATACATTTCCAATCCCTCTCTTTTATTTAGAGGCATAACTTCATGCGCCTTGACCCCATAGCTCCCACCTGTCATGTGTCATTTATAATACTGATAATCTTCTAATGTGGCAGAGGGGCTATTGGGCCCCCCAGATGCCAAGATTTGGGTGCAACTCCTCCCTATGCACTCATTATAGCCACGCCCCTGCCTTTATTGTCACACCCACAAGGAGCCAATGACAATGCCATAGCCCGAACAATTCTGCTTATAATTTTTTCATGAAAACATGAAAAATATATATATATTGTTAATTGAAAAAATGTTTTCACTTGGCAGATGATCATCCAGAAGTTGTCTATGGCAAAAAAAAATTATGACATTTGATCATCTTGAACAGTAATATTTTTTTTTACCTAATTTTATTAGCTTTTTAATGGTAATCCCAAACTCTACTAATCCAACCCCTTTATGACCCTTGTGATACCAAAGTAATGTTATAACGTTATAAGGGTAACCTAAATAATAGAAAGCTATAGTCAAGAGAACCTACTTTGGTTGGTGAGGCTTGGGCAAACCGGTAGGGGGCGAGCCTAACAAATGGAAGGAAACAATGGCTTCCTCCAGAACATGGTCCTGTCAATCATCTAAAAAGAAAAATTAGGTCAAAATGACTGAAAGATAAAAATGTGTCTTCCTGCAGTGCGCTTTGTGGATGTGTGGTCGAAAACCCAGAAGGCTCCAATGAAATTTCAACTCTTAAATTATTCAACAAGCAATACCAAGTAAGTTAGACACTGTGTTCGAGTCTTCCGTCAGAGGTGCACAAAGGGAGGATTTCCTTAGATATAAGCCCATCAAAAAGATCAGTTCTTAGGCACCACGTTTGAATCTTCCATCAGAGATATACATTTGGAGGATTCCTTGCATACACATCCGACAGAAGGCTCCATATGTTTTTGCCAGATGCCTCTGTATAGAAAAGCACAGGCAATCAAGCTATTCTATACAGTAAAAAGAAGGTATACAGACATATTCCAGCCCAACAGAGGCCAAATGGACCCCCTTTTGGCTTCTGTTGGGTAAGTTATAGCTTATGGCTATGCTTTATGTATGCAGCAGGAGCTTCCCCATTGTATACTCCTAATCCTTGCAAGAATACCAAGTATACCATAGAATATAAAATCTCATCATCTATATAATTCAATTGTTTTCAGGAAAAAACTCGCCAGTTGGTGGAAACCGGGATGTATGACACCAAAGATGATTTCACCGTTGTCATTCAGCCATTATTGGAGCGCCTTGTAATACCAAGAAATGAGGTAAGCATACTGAAAAATTCAAAATGTCACCATTGATAGACGAAGCCATTACGTCAACTTTTAATGCAAACCCTGTCCTACATCCTCTGATGACTGGGCAAGAATAAAGATGGCCCGCCCGACAGATCAGACCGACTTGTGACCGACTGGTTGGGATTTCTTGGTTTAAAATTCTAATTTAAAGAGCCGTATTTGTGTTCTGTATAGAATGGAGTTCCTGACAGATCCTTCATGGCTCCAGATTGTTTCCATTTTGGAGAAAAAGCTCACGCCCAGGGTGCTCGTGGTTTATGGAAAAACATGGTGAGATCACAAGTTTCACATTTTCGTCTTTATAACGCACTGATCTGTACACAGCTCCACAATTGTATGACCTGGTCCTCATTCTATTCCTATCTAGGCAGCTGCCAACAAATCTGTGTTTTCACCTAGGGGTTCAAAAGTTGGCACTTGGCACCTTATGTTTATTGGCAGGCTTTCAAATTTGCTACAGACAGTTGTACAATAGTGATAAGATTAGACCTTTTATGGGGTTGTCATGGGTCTTCGGTAATAGTGCCCTCTTGAATCCCACCATACAACCTGATCAGCAAGTAGGTGGTCATCTATGGTCAAAAAAGGCCAAAAACAAAGAAGATGCAACCCCACTGAATGCTGACATGTTCACATTACCACCAAGATATTGTTATGGGGCACATTAGGAGGGATCTACCTCTGTTTTCCTTCAGTCTTATCTTTATTTAATGCTCTAGGTAGGTTGGATGTGGGACCTAGGTTGCTCTAGGTACCTCAATTTCTGGGTCGCTTTGATTTTTCGACACCCTTCCTCCTTTTCCTGCTATATACGGTCCTGACTCCATATTTTATTATCTCATAATGAAACTTTTTGTAGCTATCTTCACTGTCCCATAACATCAAGCCATTCATTAATACACTTTTTTTTACTTTGCTCCTAGTTTGAACCTGTTGGACAGAAGACAGATAACCAGGGGCTTGATGAGGACATCGGTATTGTCTGCCCCCCTGAGGTACGAGTATTAGATTTAGACATAACTTCCATTTTAAGAACCTATCAATAATGAGAACGGGACAGCCTTGTAAGGTGGAAATTTTTGAAATTCAAGTGATATACAAACAATCACGAGATGTCAGAGATGGTGAATTACCAGTTATGGATGACGTGGAAGCCATAAAATACCTGAAAACTCATCTAAACTCATCTTGTTTTTGTTTTTAGAATGATCCTTTCGTGAAAACTGCAAAGAACAGCAACTATTTTTATCCCACCATTACTCCAGACCTAGTGAGTAGTCATGTTATCATTATAAAGAGTCTACTGTCTACCGTCATATAGGCAGTGTTTGTTGTGTTTCTAAGCCAAGCACCCCCCCCCCCCCCATCCCGACTCAAAAAATGGACCGTACCTTCAAGGCTATGATCATACACTTCGCTGCTCATTTAAAGCATTAGGGCAATGCAAGTACTCTAGATAGATGGGGTACATATGCCACAGGTTGAGTACCTAGGGTTATGGTTGTGTGGTGCCCCCAGGTATTGGTGAGGTGCTATTGTGGAGGAAGGCTTTACACAATTGATTATATGTTGCGTAGAACTTTCTATGTTTGCACCAGTCTTTAATGTACCACCATAACTGGCTTGTTTTTTGTTTACTTTAATGTTTTTGAAGATAAATTGTTACTGTTTTTTAAGTTTTGGCATGGGCTATGACCATTGGTGGGGCATGTTCTAGCTGGTGAGGCGCTAGAAGAAAAATACTGAGAAGCCCTAGGATGTAGATCATGATGTTAAGGCAAGTGGAATAATTAATCAGGTTCTTGGCCTAGTTCAACACATCAAGGAGAACACTTATGTTTCCAAGGGCATATATGCCATAAAGGCAGCCCAGCCAGTTGCTCAGGTGCCCAATGGAAAGTGAGGGTCCAGCCATAGAAGATCCCAACCTCAATGCTATTGGGTAGCAAGAACTTTTGCAGATTCGCAAAACACGGATACCGGCCGCATGCGTTGGAATGGAATGGCCAGCCCTATCATTGAAATGCCTTTTCTTGTCGGCAACTGCGGGCGAGAATAGGACGTTTTATCTTTTTTGCAGGGTGGCGGAACAGAAGTACGGATGCAGAGAGCACATGGTGTGCTGTCGGCATCTTTTACGGCCCCATTGAAATGTATGGGTCAATATCCGTTCTGCAAAATTGCGGAATGGATGTGGACACAAACATACGGTCGTCTGAATGCACCCTTAAGGGGTCATTCCCATCTCAGCCTTTTATGGCCGAGATTGGAATAATCAGACTAAGCACCGGCCAGTGGTAGGTGGATTTGCAAAACTCCCGTAGCAGTGAATGGGATCTACGCAAACAGTGTAACACGTCTAACGACACTGTTTCTGTTGCTACGGAGTTACTGGAAACATCGTAGCTCCCGTTTACTGCTATGAAGGTTACGGAAAATGCAAAGCGTAGACTGCTATACCATTTCCATATTTCTGCCTACCCCCAGCCAGCGCTTATTCTTGGAAATGGGAATATCCCTTTAATTATAATTGAAAGTATGAAGAACATCTTTGTGAAACTTCATCTTACTTATTGAAATGACTCATTCCCTGCTCTAGGTGCACGGCAGCAAACTGGAATGTGCAGACCGCACTCCATCTACTTCCAAACCTACTTCTGGTAAGACTCTGTACGATCCAGTCCAGATGCCTAAACCTTTCTTTGCTGCTTCGTGGAGTAAATTGTTTTTCTATTGCATCTTATTCGTGACTTTTCATCTGTTTCCAGTTCACCGTCTTCGGCCAGCAGACATTACGGTTGTTGCAGCCCTTGGTGACTCTCTGACTGTAAGAAACTGGAATGCATTAAGATAATGTAATACACAGTGACCTATGAACTTTTTGGACTATTGGATTTTACCCTACAACATACCACAAGAGGGGCGTGACCATATAAAAAATTACATTTTGTTGGCCCAAAAAGTCTACTACAAACCAGGTCTACCCATCTAGGCTTTGTCCTGGCATGAAACTTCCCTAAAGACAATTAATATTTGTACTAGAATGTTTTTTGTAGGTAAACATGTAGGTTTAGGGACTCCGTTCTGGAGATAGGACCGAGGTCTCAGATGTGGGACCCGAACCTATCTAGCGATATGCCATCAATGTATGAGATGAGACAACCCTTTTAAATGAGATTCTCTTGAATGAGATCCACATATTTGTATTGTGCATCCGTGTTTAGTGGTCTTTAGTCAACCTATCAACATATGGTAGAATTTACATAAATGTCTTATGATTTGCGGCCCCTTAAAAAATACAGGATGTCCTTTTGCAATAAACACGTTCCTGCTTTGAGCATAGTGTAATTTTCCACTTGTTGATCTATTTCAGGCTGGAAATGGAATTGGCTCCAAACCCAACGATGTCTTGGATGTAATCAAACAATATCGTGGATTGTCATGGAGGTAACGCTGTAGACTAATAAATAACAGAAGGAAACCATAAGCCCACATGATATTCCACACATCTTACAATAATAATAATATTATCATTCTTTGTAATGAATAAGCTTATAACATCACTGTTTCAATCAAGTGACAATGTCCACAACTTGGCCGGCCAGCCAGGATAAAGTATAGTGTCAAATATGCACACATATGGTTGTAAAATGAGTATTTTAAAATATTGTTTTTTCAAGAAAAAAAATAAAGGCAACAAACAGGAACTCAATTCAGCAAATGCAGCAGCAGAACATAATATCAGGAATATAATGGCGTATTATTTCCATGTGTTTCAGTATTGGAGGGGATTCTATTCTAGACCACGTCACCACCTTGCCGAGTGAGTACAATACGGAAGTCTATCACTGATCCATTGACGACATGAAGACAACTGCTTCTGTATTAACCCCTTAGTGACCTGCCCGTTTTGGGCCTCGGTGACAAGAAATTTAGTTAATTTTTTTTCATCGTCACATTCCAAGAGCTTTTTTTTTTCTTTTTCTTTCGATGTAGCCGCAATGATAGCACCGTTTTAGGGTACACATAATTTACCGATTTAACTTTTATTAACTCTCTTTCTGGGAGGATGAGAAAAAAAACACAATACTGCCACTGGGTTTTTATGTAGAATGTGTTCAGAATGTGTTCATTTTTCAGTATAAATCATTAGAATCTTTGGTATCATTTTGGGATACATAACACTGTTTGATCTCTTTTTAGTTCTTTTTTTTTGGTAGCAAATAAGCAACAAACAAAAAACTGCAATTCTGGCATCAATTTGTATTCTTACACCATTCACCGTGCAGGATAAACGTGCAGGATAAATTGCATGATAATTGTGTAGTGTATGGGCTGACAAGCGATTTTCTGATCCCTCCTATAATACACTGTACTACTTATGCAGTACAGTGTATTACAGAAAGGACACTTATGTATCACAGTGTATTATATTGTCAATACTGTACTGACAGGCACTGTCAGGCTGTGCCTCTGGCAAAGCTTGTTAGGCATATACTGCTGGCAGACCTGGGGGCCTTCATTAGGCTCCAAGCTGCCATACTAACACATCGACACCCAGCAATCTCACGTCTAATGCCTGAGAGATGGAGCCTCTTTAAACCACTTAGATGGCGTGGTCATTATTCTACCAATCTGGGCACTTAATGCAGAAGCTCGGCTGTCACGGGAAACCAGTGCAGCACTTAGACTAGGCCGCCATAAAAAGGTGGATTGGGGGGCACTCACAGGTTAGTAACTGCTCTGCGATAACCTGTTTGCTGCAAATCTGCCTGGAGGATTACCTGCTATCACCAGTTGCATCTGGCCATATGTTACGAGGGAAATCAAGCATTACATGATATCCATGCAAATAAACGGCCAGGTGCTGTATGTAATAGACAGATGTGTAAGTTCTACCTGACCAACTCTCTGCTCTGGCTCATAGAGGACTGTCCCAAGTGGAGAGTCTATATCGGGTACTTGTAGCTCTGTAAAAAAAATCAATGTTAGACCTAAAAATGACTAAATGTGAGACAGTGAAGATTAACCTCAAAGTGGCAGCCACTGGGGACCATCCCACTGATGAACTGGTTGCTGTGGTCTTGCTGCTTGTACCATTAGTGATCAGCTAATAATCATTGTGAAAAGCTACACTACACAGAGATAAAACATAAAGGTCTTCATTTTGTAGAACCCTCTATTAAAGAGGTTTTCCAAGCTCCTTATCCTCAGGATAGGTCATCAATATCCAACCCAGTGCCGCCACTGATCAGCTGTCTCCTGCAGAGCCAAAGAAAGCAAAGCTCCATCCACCACATATTGACTGTGCCACGTACGGCACCTCAGCTCCCATTTAAAGGGATTCTCCGGGGGCTTTTATTACTGATGACATATCCTCAGGATAGGTCATCAATATCAGATCGATGGGGGGGGGGGGGGGGGGCGACATCCAGCGAGTGCTCCGTTCACATTACTAGTTCGGGCAGCTGCAGGGAACAGATGATCTTGGCGGTGCGGGTGGTCGGACCCCCACAGATTGGAAAATGATGACCTATCTTAAGGATAGGTCATCAGTATAATATGCCCCAGAACAGTGATGGCGAACCTTTTAGAGAACGAGTGCCCAAACTGTAACCCAAAACCTACTTATTTATCACAAAGTGCCAACACGGCAAGTCACCCTGCATACTACAGTCCAGTATAGTATATCTTCCATGTACTTTTACATTCAGTGCGCTGCCTGTGCTGTTCATAGTGCGCCCTGCGCTGATGAGTGGCAGGAAAAGTCGAAGGCCTATTGGTACGCCATAGACTTTTTCCAGGGTGCGGTGCCCACAGAGAGGGCTCTGAGTGCCGCCTCTGGTACCCGTGCCATAGGTTCACCACCACTGGCCTAAAACATATGAAACGTGGACAAACCATTTGGATCTAAAAACAAATGAACAAGACATGTTTATATTAAATGTATATTAAATGTTACTAATAATGACTTCTCACCACGTTCCTCTCTGTCTTTAAAGATATCCTACGACAGTTCAATCCGCTTCTTACGGGATTCTCCATAGAGGCTGGGAATAGCAGCTCGCACAGCTCATTTCTTAATAAGGCCGTCCCCGGGGCTAAAGCTATGTAAGGACTTCACCCTTTATCAATCAATATCTTCTTTTGTAGTTTATTTTAATTGCTCAAGTTGCAAAACTGTTTACTTCGTCCTCAAGTAACTCAAATTAGGGGACTTTCACACTTGTGGCAAAGGATTCCGTCGCCGGAACTGCCTGCCGGATACGTCGAAACGTATGCAAACTGATGGCATTTGTCAGACGGATCAGGATTCTGATCCGTCTGACAAATGCATTGAAATGCCGGATCCGTCTCTCCGGTGTCATCCAGAAAAACGGATCCGGCATTTTTTTTTTTTCACATTTTTTGCGGTCTGAGCATGCGCAGACCGCAATGCTGGATCCGTTTTGCCGGAACACTCGGGGCCAGATCCGGCATTAATGCATTTCCACGGGAAAAAATTGTTCCGGAATTTTGGACGGAGATAAAACCGTAGCATGCTGCGGTATTATCTCCGTCCTGAAAAGGCAAAAAGACTGAACTGAAGACATCCTGAACGGATTGCTCTCCATTCAGAATGCATGGGGATGAAACTGATCAGTTCTTTTACAGTATTGAGCCGCTAGGACGGAACTCAATGCCGGAAAAGAATAACGCCAGTGTGAAAGTACCCTTACAAAATGCAGCACAAACCATAATACCTAATAGTAACCTATACCAGATTTAGGGTGCTGCCTCAATTTGGGTCAAAGCTAGGAGTGGATTAAAAAAAAAGATAAATTAGTATCTGCCCTTAATACTTGCTCTCCTTTTATGATCCACGCCTGATTATGATTTCAAAAACTGCATCACAAAACCTGAACGTAAAGCTGCACCCACACATCTCAGGAGCCTGTAGGTGCAGAATGTGAATTCTATCATTATTTCAGCCGCCCCTCTGCGTTCTTATAATAAGAAGGTGACAACTTGAAGTTTTACTGCAGGCTGTAAAATAAGACACCTTTTTAACCATAGCTTTAGCCTGTTATGCTGACACCTAGTGGCCAGTATGAAGTACTTCACAAGGTATTTTTATAATCCCGTAGAACATTACGGAAGATGTGAAAACTCTGCACTACTGCTGGGAGTCCCACTAGCAAGTGAGGTTTCCGTTACTTACCTGCGGCACTTTACCAGCTATAAGCTGTTGCGAAACTACAACTCCAAAGATACTCTGAAAGTCTCAGACTGTCTGGAATGTTGAGAGTTGTAGTTTCACAAGAGCTGAAGAGTCACAGTTTGAAAGCACTGAGCTAGAATATCGTCAGGGACGCCATACCGGTCATTTGATTCCTAACCATTCAGACCGGGGGGGGATGGGGGGGGGGGCAGAATTATAAAATTATCTGTTTAAAGGGATTTTCCTTGAATTTTTAACTGTTTTTACTCACATTTGGCAAACTTTCTCCCTTTTATGTGGGTGGGCAGCAGCTCATCGAGCGTCTGCATCTCCCAGGGTGCATTGCAATTAGCACTTGTTAACCCCTTCCTCTTCTGCACAGTCGCTCACATATAGTCCCCGCAGATACCCATGGTATGTATTCCCCCCACAATTTCCTTGTTTTGAGAGAGATAGCGCTATATACCTCGATGAATTCAGAAGTAGGGATTAATGAACGGTGTCTGGGCTTCTTCACGGCCTTTCTATGAGATCACTATGGGAAGGTGAAGGGAGCAGACAGGGGCGCACCACCAATGAGGCCAGTTTCAGGCTGAATGCAGGAGAAGGTGGACCATGAGGATAAACAGCAGGGGGCGCTACCAGAGAGGAAAATGTAATGTATATAAAAACCTTACGATATTTTTGTCGCAGTGCCCAGGGTCTGAGCACTGGGTCATGTTAGGATTTCCTATATCGCCCTGTACTTTGCTCCTGAGCAGACTGATGTATACCTACAACAACAGATAAGTGCTTGCTTTACAGCCTGTAGTAAAACAGCTATTAACCCCTATAATGCCGGTGTCATAACCTCTCTGACTGATCTCTTGTGGGAACAGGGAAACTAGAGTACATTCCCTCTTCTTCTATATAGAATCCTTTCTTCTATATACTTCCGCCTTCTTTCAAAGCTATGATACCATGCTGCATGCTGGGCATAAACGGCAGAGATCTCAAGGGGGCCTGGGCTCCATCTTGCATTCATAACAAGAATTGTATCACAAGAGATTTTGCTTCATACAGACAGCCGCCTCTCTAAACACAGCGCACCGCTGGTGGAAGCAGCGGCCACTACAGGGGAAGTGTAGTATTACATGCTGCCCATTCAATTCAATGGCTGGCCATATTTTATGGGGACAAGCTGGGTCCTCCCAGAGCACAAGCAATGCTTGCTTAGTGGCTCTGGCTTTTCTCTGCGCCCCCTGCTGGTTCAGTGTCTGGTCTGAGAGTCCTCTGCTGTCGTGCACTCTGGAAGATGTGGCTCTGACAGAAAAAAAAATGTCTTGTTGCTTTGCAGTGATATGCCCACCCAGGCACAAGATCTGGTTGACAAGATGAGAGAAGACGCGGTAGGTCACTGCATGATCTCAGAAATGTCAAGGTTGTCAGAGCCAAACTTAAAGGGATTGTTCAGGGTTAGATAAACATGGCTGGTTTCTGCTTAAAACAGCACCACACCTCTTTACAGGCTGTTTGTGGTATTACAATGGAGCCCCTTTAAGGAGCATTGTTCAGCAGGATCATCTCCATTACATCAGGTGAGGTTGATCCTGCTGATTATAATGATACCTGTCTTGTGAAAGTTGGTTGCAGTGCAGCGTTCCCGAGGAAGAAAAAAAAAAGGCTTATTCTTTATGCAATTAAGGGCTTCAGTGCACTGAGGGCGGGGCCTAGCCCCAGGGTGCACTTCAGCTTCTCTACTTTCCATTGTTGGATTGTTGGCCACAATGGCATAAAGAATAGCAGTCTTTTTTGTCGGAAACACCTCAAGCAATTTTCACCGTCCAGGTATCATTTCAGTCAGCAGGATAAACTATACTAGGCAGTATGCTTAGTTTGATAGGGTTGATCCTGCTGAAATGTGCTCTTTAAAGGGTTTCTGCACTAAACCCAAAAACTCGCCTTTAGGAGATTTACTGTCTTGTAAATGAAAGGGGTGAAAATAGTGAGATGCAGGGGCCACCGCACCCCCTCCCCCCACCTTAATACCAACCTTGCATCCTGCTAAATGACTATTTGAAGATATGTTTCACCATTGTAGCCTTAAAAAAGTATAAACTAAAAAGATGAAAGAACAGGGGGAACCAAGATGGTTCGGGTGGAGTTTAATTTGGGAAATATTAAATATACAGTAGCTGTAAATATAACTATAAAATATTGATAATAAATAAATCTACAATATTTTGCAGAGAATTAATTTCAACAATGACTGGAAAGTGATCACAGTTTTTGTTGGCGCCAATGACCTGTGTGCCTCCTGTACAGACAGCGTAAGTCACGAGATGGTAACAGTGCAACAATGTATCACAGACTGGAACCATCGGGCCCCATACACTCATCATACAGACATCAGGTCATAATGTATCTTTATAGTGGTCAGGGCTCCATTTTCTCTAATATAAAGCTCCAAATCTCCTGTATGCACATAGTTATATTATAATTATCTGCAGTCACCACTAGGGGGAGCTTATTGCAGACACATATATACAGCCAGCACTTAGGGGAGCTTACTGAATACAGATATATACAGACATCACTAGGAGAAGCTCACTGCAAACAGATATATAGAACCACCATTAGAGGGAGCTCAGGAACTTACTACAGACAGATATATAGAGCCACCACTAGGGTGAGGTAACTGCATACAGATATATATATATATATATATATATATATATATATATATATATCCAGCACAAGAGGGAGCTCATGAGATTACTGCATACAGATATATATCCACCACTAGAGGGAGCTCAGGAGATTACTGCATGCAGATATATACAGCCACCACTAGAGGGAGTTCAGGAGATTACTGCATACAGATATATACAGCCACCACTAGAGGGAGTTCAGGAGATTACTGCATACAGATATATACAGCCAACACTAGAGAGAGCTCAGGAGATTACTATATACAGATATATACAGCCACCACTAGAGGGATCTCAGGAGATTACTGCATACAGATATATACAACCACCACTAGAGGGAGCTCAGGAGATTACTGCATACAGATATATACAGCCACCACTAGAGGGAGCTCAGGAGATTACTACATACAGATATATACAACCACCACTAGAGGGAGCTCAGGAGATTACTGCATACAGATATATACAGCCACCACTAGAGGGAGCTCAGGAGACTACTGCATACAGATATATACAGCCACCACTAGAGGGAGCTCAGGAGATTACTGCATACAGATATATACAGCCACCACTAGAGGAAGCTCAGGATATTACTGCATACAGATATATATATATATATATATATATATATATATCCACCACTAGAGGGAGCTCAGGAGATTACTATATACAGATATATACAGCCATCACTAAAGGGAGCTCAGGAGATTACTGCATACATATATATACAGCCACCACTAGAGGGAGCTCAGGAGATTACTATATACAGATATATACAGCCATCACTAGAGGGAGCTGAGGAGATTACTGCATACATATATATACAGCCACCACTAGAGGGAGCTCAGGAGATTACTACATACAGATATATACAACCACCACTAGAGGGAGCTCAGGAGATTACTGCATAAGATATATACAGCCACCACTAGAGGAAGTTCAGGAGCTTACTGCATATAGATATATACAGCCACCACTAGGTGGAGCTCACTACATACAGATATATACTGCTAGTATTGAACTGTATGGGATATGTAGAGTTCCCCCTGGTGGTGGCAATAAATAATAGAATTTACATGGACACAGTAGGATGAATCTTTAAGCGGATGTGAATACTTCTTCAATGCGCATTGTATCTCACACTTCAACTAATGTTCTTCTCGTCTCCTCTTCAGAATGTGTTCTCACCGACAACTTATACCACCAACATCCGGAGGGCTCTGGATATACTACATAAAGAGGTATATACTCAGACAGAAGCGGTAAACCACATACCACAAGGGTCCGGACGTTGCATGGACAGCCCATCGATGTCAGTCAGAGCCATGTAATGCTTCATTCCACCTGTGGTGCCAGGTCCCCTACAGATCACAGCTGACGGCTGCAGGTCCTAGCACTCAGTCATCCGGATCACAAGCGGAGGCGGGGTGGTGACGATCGACCCGCATATCTGTGGACCAGTATTTTCATTCCCTTAATGACCGCTATTATACCTTTTTATGGCGACCATTCAGGGGCTTATTCTGGAGCACTTTGCTTTTCTAGTGCTGAAGCAGGTGCTGAAGCTGCTGGGATCACAGGAACCAACGATCCCCGACACTTAAAGGGGTTTTATGGAACACTAACCTACCTTAATTACACATAACTCACCTATAGGAGAAAGGTTGTAATAGACTTACCATTCTGAAATTGCGTGGATCGGCCGCTCAGGAACCTGGTCATGTGACTCCCCTCTTCTGAAAATCCTGCATCCGCCGACTTCATGTCCTTTACCAGGTCTCCGGTTTGGTCTGTGGATGGCAAGTCACTTCTGCTGAGGACAGGGACAAAACTATTCCTCTCTCTGGCGCATGCGCAAATCCTGAATCCACCATATCTGCACATGCGTTCCGAAATTGCGTGGATCGGCCTCTTGGGAACCTGGTCATGTGACACTCCTCTTCTGAAAACCCTACTTCCACCGACATCACGTCCTTTACCAGGTTTCTGGTTTGGGCTGCGGACAGGGCCAGAACCATTCCCCTCTATGGCGCATGCACAAAAATCTGGATCCCCCTCATCTGTGCAAGCGTCAGGGAGAGTAATAGTTCTGGACGCGTCTACAGCAGAAGTGACGTCCTGTCCAGGGGCGCACCACCAATGAGGCCAAGTGAGGCCATCACCCCAGGCAGCAGCAGGTAGGGGCAAGAGGGGGGCAGCGGAAGGGCCATGGGCAATGAGTATTTTCATTGTGGCAAAGGGGTTAGGTTAAGAAATTGGCATTGTGGGGGGCACCGTTTCAGTTTTTGCCTCAGGCAGCAGAAAGGCTAGGCGCACCCCTGGTCCCGTCCATAGCCAAGGCCAGAAACCCAGTAAAGGACGTGACTACAGCAGAAGCTCGACTTTCAGAAGAGGAGCGTCACATGACCAGGTCCCCGACCAGAAAGGTAACCTGGTGTTCCGACTGAAGGACGTGATGTAGGCGGATGTAGGGTTTTCCAAAGAGAAGCATCACGTGACGGGGTTCCAGAGCGGCCGATCCAGTATATTGGAAGGCGAGCTATGAGTAAGGCGGGTTGATGGAACCCCTAGTAAAGGGATTTTCATAAATCTATGCACTTACTGCTGAAACAACCCCATTCACTTGTATGGAACTGATCTACATTTGCAGAAATGTCTGCACCAAATCTGCTGTGTGTGAACATATCTTCACCTAGCCTGATTGAAACGGCGCCCTAGGGCTGGAGGAGCCCTACTGTTTGAATATAGAGAGATATTGCCACAGCCCTGCCACTGTCCCCACTTGTCTCTAGGTTTTGCCGCCTGAGGCAATTGCTTCAACTGGCCTCATTGGTGGTGAACCCATGATCCTAAGGATATACCAAGGGGATTTGTATGCGGTAAATCCGCAGTGTATTACGCTACCAGCATAGAGAATGTGCTCTTGGCAAAACTGACCTGTGGCGCAGATATTAAATCCTCCGTAAATTTATGCTGCGGATTTCCACTGTGGATGGCGCTCTTTGCAATGAATTGGGGTGAAATCTGCAGCAAAATGAGACAGATTTGTGGCAGATTAAAATGATGTCCCGTATGAGCGTATTGTCACTGTTGTGTATTTCTTTATACAGGTTCCCAGGGCCTATGTCAACCTGGTGGAGGTGATGGACATCATGCCGCTAAGAGAAGCGGTGCTGGACAACCGTGTGAATTGTCCGAGTCTGATCACAAGGTAACGCTCCTGCAGCTGTGCCCCTTCCCTCAGCCGTCTGTGGGCACCGTTTCTGTGCTGCCTAAAGAGGTCGCCCCATATCGAGGGGGAAATAAGTCCTCCTGCCCGCCACAAAACCAGCAAGATACATGGCTAATGAAATATGTGCAGAAAATAGGAGGGTTCATCGTAATATCAGACTATTTAATACTGCCATATAGTGCCGCCAAGCTAATGATGCCATGTACAGCCCACATAATACCACCATATAGTACCCAGTTAATGACGTCATATAAAACCTCACTGGTGGAGATAAATTTTAAGGAATATTTTTTACCTAGTAGTGAAATAATACAGACACGGACCTAACGCGGAGCGCGGATGTGAGTCCATGTAACACGTATTGCGCTTTTCTCTTCTAGTATGCTGTGTCCCTGTCTACTGAGTGTCCAGTCGAATGCTCAAGAGCTCGAAGATCTTAAGAACGTCAACCATGCCTATCAGGTATTAGGTCTCGTCCACATTTCCGTTTTTCACCAACGCGCGCTATCCGCATTCTCCGCACATACCCATTGATTTGAACGTGTCCGTTCACACCGTGGGTCAGAAAAATGAATCACGGACACATGCACTACTTTGGTCCGTGATGAAGTCTATGGGTCCGTGAAAATCATAGGCATCCGTGTTGCGTCCGTTATTCACTGAAGACTCTGGAAATTAATTTTCAGCTCAGCAGCGTCCATGGATTATAGATGACACACGGAGGGTAAAAATGGACACACGGACCAAACACGGATCCGTCACTGACATCTTTACGGATGAAACAAGGACGTTTTTGTTTTTCAAGGACGTAAAATAAAACTGACACGAAAATGTGGACGAGGCCTTATAAGGTGCCGAACCTGTCAGCTGAAATACTCTGGAGCATCTTTAGGCTCCATTCACACGTCCGCAAAATGGGTCCGCATCCGTTCCGCAATTTTGCGGAACGGGTGCGGACCCATTCATTCTCTATGGGGACGGAATGGATGCGGACAGCACACAGTGTGCTGTCCGCATCCGCATTTGCGGAGCGCGGCCCCGATCTTTGGGTCCGCAGCTCCGCAAATAGATAGAGCATGTCCTATTCGTGTGCGCAGCTGCGGACAAGAAATAGGCGTTTCTATAGGGGTGTCGGGCGGGTGTGTTGCGGACCCGCAATTTGCGGGTCCGCAACACACCACGGACGTGTGAATGGAGCCTTAGGCCTCATGCACACGACCGTTGTTGTGTTCCGTGTCCGTTGTTCCCTTTTCCGTGATTTTCTGCGGACCCATTGACTTTCAATGGGTCCGTTGAAAACTCGGATAATGCACCGTTTGTCATCCGCGTCCGTGATCCGTCTTTCCAATCCGTCAAAAAAATATGACCTGTCCTATTTTTTTCACGGACAACGGTTCGCAGACCCATTCAAGTCAATGGGTCCGTGAAAAAACACGGAGGCACACAAGATTGTCATCCGCGTCCGCGCGTCCGTTTTTTTCCTATCATTTGCAAGGCAAACTTGACTTAGATTTTTTTTCACTTTCCTTCATGTCTGGCGATCCTCCAAAAATCAAGGAAGACACACGGAAAAAAAAAACGGAAACGGAACAACGGAACCCCGTTTTGCGGACCGTGAAAAAATACTGTCGTGTGCTTGAGGCCTGACTCAGAACTTTGCATTGTGTCGTTCCTCTGTTATTCCTCCTCTAGAAATGTATGACTACAATGACTACTGTGTTACCAGTCAGTGCTGCCCGTGTCAGACTGCGTATGACCGGGGAATGGTAACAGCCACTCGTCAGTGTATTCCTATATTTCCATGAGGAATAACAGATTAACAGAATAACATTTTAAGGGGATAGCGTTATTTACTAGGATAAACACGTCAGGAGTGCCATGGTGGATCTGAAGAACGACTTTGTCTAGGATGAAACTGTGAAAGAGTCCCATCACACAAAAACAAAAGTTTTAGATTTTAGAAAAACAGACTTTTCAAAAATGAAATTAGTCATAAATGAGTCCTTATCAGACTGGAACGGATCACATGGAGTCCAGGAGAAATGGGACTACTTAAAAGGTGCATTATTGAAGGCAACAGAAAATTGCATTAGACTCGTCAGTAAAAGCAAAAAAAGGAGGAGACCACTGTGGTACTCAGCAGAAGTGGCCCAAATCATTAAAAATAAAAAGCTAGCATTTTGTAATTATAAAAAAAACCAGAACAATGAAGATAAGGAAATCTACAAGATTAGGCAGAGAGAGGCCAAGCAAGTTATAAGAACTTCTAAAGCGCAGGCAGAAGAAAAACTAGCTCAGTCTATGAAAAAAGGGGATAAGACATTCTTCAGATATATAAATGAAAAAAGGAAATTAAAACAAGGAATAACTAAATTAAAAACAAAGGACGGAAGGTATGTAGAAGAGAATAAAGGGCTAGCCGACTGCCTTAATGAATACTTCTGTTCAGTTTTTACAAAAGAAAAAGGAGAAGGACCTCCACTAGAAAGGATGACTATTAAATAGTTTGATGCATGTATCTTTACAGAGGAAGATGTTCTAAGTTTGCTGTCTAAGGTGAAGACAGATAAGTCACAGGGGCCTGATGAGATACACCCAAAATTATTAAAAGAGCTTAGTGGTGAGCTGGCAAAACCGTTAACAGATTTATTTAACCAATCATTAGTAACAGGAGTCGTCCCGGAAGATTGGAAATTGGCAAATGTCGTGCCCATTCACAAGAAAGGTAGTAGGGAGGAATCGAGCAACTATAGACCAGTGAGTCTGACATCAATAGTAGGCAAATTAATGGAAACCCTATTAAAGGATCGGATTGTGGAACATCTAAAATCCCATGGATTGCAAGATGAAAAACAACATGGGTTTACTTCAGGGAGATCATGTCAAACAAATCTTATAGATTTTTTTGACTGGGTGAATAAAATAATAGACGGTGGAGGTGCAGTAGACATCGCTTATCTAGATTTTAGTAAGGCTTTTGACACTGTCCCACATAGAAGACTTATCAATAAACTGCAGTCATTGAGCATGGACTCCCATATTGTTGAGTGGATTAGGCAGTGGCTGAGTGACAGACAACAGAGGGTTGTAGTCAATGGAGAACATTCAAAACAAGGTAATGTTACCAGTGGGGTTCCACAGGGATCTGTACTGGGACCGATTTTGTTTAATATCTTCATAAGTGATATTGCAAAAGGCCTCGCTGGTAAGGTTTGTCTTTTTGCTGATGACACAAAGATATGTAACAGGGTTGATGTTCCTGGAGGGAAACGCCAAATGGAAAAGGATTTAGGAAAACTAGAAGAATGGTCAGAACTCTGGAAACTGAAATTTAATGTGGATAAGTGCAAGATAATGCACCTGGGGCGTAAAAACCCAAGGGCAGAATATAGAATATTTGACACAGTCCTGACCTCAGTATCTGAGGAAAGGGATTTAGGAGTAATTATTTCAGAAGACTTAAAGGTGGGAAGACAATGTAATAGAGCAGCACGAAATGCCAGCAGAATGCTTGGATGTATAGGGAGAGGTATAAGCAGTAGAAAGAGTGAAGTGCTTATGCCGCTGTACAGAACACTGGTGAGACCTCACTTGGAGTATTGTGCGCAGTACTGGAGGCCATATCTCCAGAAGGATATAGATACTCTAGAGAGAGTTCAGAGAAGAGCTACTAAACTAGTACATGGATTGCAGGATAAAACTTACCAGGAAAGGTTAAAGGACCTTAATATGTATAGCTTGGAAGAAAGAAGAGACAGAGGGGATATGATAGAAACTTTTAAATACATAAAGGGAATCAACTCGGTAAAGGAAGAGAGCATATTTAAAAGAAGAAAAACTACCACAAGAGGACACAGTTTTAAATTAGAGGGGCAAAGGTTTAAAAGTAATATAAGGAAGTATTACTTTACTGAGAGAGTAGTGGATGCATGGAATAGCCTTCCTGCAGAAGTGGTAGCTGCAAATACAGTGAAGGGGTTTAAGCATGCATGGGATAGGCATAAGGCCATCCTTCATATAAGATAGGGCCGGGGGCTATCCATAGTATTCAGTATATTGGGCAGACTAGATGGGCCAAATGGTTCTTATCTGCCGACACATTCTATGTTTCTATGTTTCTATGAGAAAAACATGGCTTCTTTCTTCCTAGAACAGCGCCACCCCTGTATGCTGGCTGTGTATAGTACTGCAGCTCAGCTCCTTTCACTTTCAATGGAGCTGAGCTGCAATACCAGATACAGCCCGTGGACAGGCGTGGCGCCGTTTCTTGAAGAAGGCAGCCATGTTTTTATAATCCTGGACAACTCCTTTACGTTTTCTGCCCTTTGCAGCACAGTCTCCAACATTTCATCGATTCTGGAAGATACGACACCAGAGAAGACTTCACCGTCGTTCTCCAGCCATTTTTCCGGCAACCGAAAATCCCACATCTCGTGGTAAGCCATGCTTCTGTCCTCACCACTGGGAAATGGACTCTCTGATGGCCAATAGTTTGGTGGTGTAGTTTCTGGTCTGATTGTTTCTGGTTTGGAGCCCCCTAAAAGTCCTTGGGTCCGTTAGTTTGGTGCCCACAATCATCCCCTGGAGTCCGTGGTATACATTGGTAATCCCCCATGCTTTACAGTGTCACACTGCGCAGTTCAAAGGATCCTCCTATGCAGCCAGATGCCGAATTCTGTAATAACATGGAACAGCTGTCAACGGGCAGCAGCTCCAGTCCTTAATAGAGAAAGAGCAGCTGATATCTGACAGCTGTTCCCATCTTTGTGGTCATTATACTGTATGGGAGCATGCGGACTGAGGCGGCGGCTGAACACTAGGAGGCGCCCCTGGGATTCTACCTCAGATCTGTACAGTAGGAGGTGCCCTCTGGGGTCTACCTCAGATCTGTACACTAGGAGGCGCCCCCGGGGTTCTACCTCAGATCTGTACAGTAGGAGGTGCCCTCTGGGTTCTACCTCAGATCTGTACAATAGGAGGCACCTTCTGGGATCTACCTCAGATCTGTACACTAGGAGGCGCCCTCTAGGATCTACCGCAGATCTGTATACTAGGAGGCGCCCTCTATTGGTCTACCTCAGATCTGTACACTAGGAGGCGCCCCCGGGGTTCTACCTCAGATCTGTACAGTAGGAGGCGCCCCCGGGGTTCTACCTCAGATCTGTACAGTAGGAGGCGCCCTCTAGGATCTACCGCAGATCTGTACACTAGGAGGCACCTTCTGGGATCTACCTCAGATCTGTACACTAGGAGGTGCCCTCTGGGGTCTACCTCAGGTCTGTACAGTAGGAGGAGCCCTCTGGGGTCTACCGCAGATCTGTCCAGGAGGCACCCTCTAGGATCTACCTCAGATCTGTACACTAGGAGGTGCCCTCTGGGGTCTACCTCAGATCTGTACACTAGGAGGCACCCTCTATGGTCTACCTCAGGTCTGTACACTAGGAGGCGCCCTCTATGGTCTACCTAAGGTCTGTACACTAGGAGGCGCCCTCTATGGTCTACCTCAGGTCTGTACACTAGGAGGCGCCCTCTATGGTCTACCTCAGGTCTGTACACTAGGAGGCGCCCTCTATGGTCTACCTCAGGTCTGTACACTAGGAGGCGCCCTCTATGGTCTACCTCAGGTCTGTACACTAGGAGGCGCCCTCAATGGTCTATCTCAGGTCTGTACACTAAGAGGCGCCCTCTATGGTCTACCTCAGGTCTGTACACTAGGAGGCGCCCTCTATGGTCTACCTCAGGTCTGTACACTAGGAGGCACCCTCTATGGTCTACCTCAGGTCTGTACACTAGGAGGCGCCCTCTATGGTCTACCTCAGGTCTGTACACTAGGAGGCGCCCTATATGGTCTACCTCAGGTCTGTACACTAGGAGGCGCCCTCTATGGTCTACCTCAGGTCTGTACACTAGGAGGCGCCCTCTATGGTCTACCTCAGGTCTGTACACTAGGAGGCGCCCTCTATTGGTCTACCCCTCAGATCTGTACAGTAGGAGGCGCCCTCTATGGTCTACCTCAGGTCTGTACACTAGGAGGCGCCCTCTATGGTCTACCTCAGGTCTGTACACTAGGAGGCGCCCTCTATGGTCTACCTCAGGTCTGTACACTAGGAGGCGCCCTCTATGGTCTACCTCAGGTCTGTACACTAGGAGGCGCCCTCTATGGTCTACCTCAGGTCTGTACACTAGGAGGCGCCCTCTATGGTCTACCTCAGGTCTGTACACTAGGAGGCGCCCTCTATTGGTCTACCTCAGGTCTGTACACTAGGAGGCACCCTCTATGGTCTACCTCAGGTCTGTACACTAGGAGGCACCCTCTATGGTCTACCTCAGGTCTGTACACTAGGAGGCGCCCTCTATGGTCTACCTCAGGTCTGTACACTAGGAGGCGCCCTCTATGGTCTACCTCAGGTCTGTACACTAGGAGGCGCCCTCAATGGTCTACCTCAGGTCTGTACACTAGGAGGCGCCCTCTATGGTCTACCTCAGGTCTGTACACTAGGAGGCACCCTCTATGGTCTACCTCAGGTCTGTACACTAGGAGGCGCCCTCTATGGTCTACCTCAGATCCTGTTTCTGAATGAAGTCACTTTCTTGCAAATAATAATGTAATTCACATCATTTCATTCAGTCTTCATTATGTCTTTCATACAGACCGGAGAGCCTGATGTCTCCTACCTCGCTCCTGACTGTTTCCACCTCAGCCAGAAGTCTCATTCTCAGCTAGCGAGGCAGCTCTGGAACAATATGGTAAAGGCATTGATGGATTTTACAGCAGTCACTTTCCAGAATTCAGGTCTTCAGTGTCTTCATTACCAATTTCTATGGAAAATGTCCACAGGCTGCTGCTGTTGACGGATCCAGTACTTTTGATTATTATGTGTTTATATTTAGCTCTTTTAGTGCTCCCTTCTTGGGGTCAGAGAGGAGCACTGTGGCAATCACACCAGCTTGGTTTTTAGAGTTTTTGCTACATTTTGGGGGTTGAACGCAGATATGGCGTTTTTTCTTCTCTATAGAACCTAAAAAATGGCAGAAAAAAAGCCCATATATACAAAATGTAACAAAAAAACGCACCAAAGATGCTTGTAATAATGTTATTAAAATGTCTGGTCTCTGTGTGTGAAGGATCCCTTAAAGGGGTATTCCAATTAAAACAAGTTATCCCCTATTCACTATCTTGATGATGAGACTGGGGGTCCGGAGCCCCGGTATTAACAGAGTGCTGGTGGAGCTCTTACGCTGCTGCATTCTCTCTCGCTCGAGACAGCCCAGTAGAGCACTCAACTGTCTCCATCAACCCCATAGGCTTTGAATGGAGCGGCGGCATGCACGCCCAACCATCAGTCCATTCATACCGGTGCAAGGGACCCTCATACACATAATTGTAGGGGCCCCAGCACATAGGAATAACCAGACCTCAGTGGATAACGGATAACTTCATCTAACTGGAATACCCCTTTAATTTATACAAGCCAGATCTGTTAGCAGTAGCCGCCTGCTTGTTGATGGTTTCCAGGTAGCCACCTATTTTTTTTCCTTCATCCTTCATTAACCCAGCTTGCCTTTATTTCCCAGCTGGAGCCTCTTGGCCAAAAGTCGGACACTATGAATTTTACTGAGAGCATCCAGCTCAGATGTCCTACGCAGGTAGGTGGCCTCAGCTGTTAATGGATTTGAAGATTCGACTATCATGAGACAAGCAGAATAATGAGAGCGCCCCCTCCTTTGTGTATGGGAGAGGCCAGGTAGTCTATGCTAGACCTCACCCATTAGCACCCTCTACTGTTCTCCATATTGAATATCAGCCATGATCTGCACTAAGTCGGCAGTCATTGTCCGGGAGCCAAACGTGACACTCATGCAAAAAATGGGATCTATTCAAAAAAGGTGCCTGGAGAGCAGAGACCTAGCTTTAGTGTTAACAAGTCAATGTTAAAGGGGTTCTCCGAGAAATAAGAAAATGAAAATACTTAAATATGACTTTATTATAAATATATTCCCAAATACCTTTCATTAGTTTTAATGGCTTGTTTTATCTGGGGAGCAATCATTAGGAGAAATAAAATGGCCGCCGTCCTATTAGTACACACAGAACCTGGGCTGATCTCACTTCGGTTGGTCAGCTGTGTGTTAGTACATGTCCATGATGCTTGTCCTTTAAGTCAGCATAGCCATCGGACAAGTGACCCAAGAGAATTGTGCTCTTAGTGCATTTTATAAAATTTCCTTCCTTTTTCAGGCTGAGCCGTACCTGAGGACCTACCAGAACAGCAACTACAACTATCCCATCCCACCGCCCACGCCAACGCCTGTCAATGTAATGTCACCCATACTATGTGCCTCATCTCACTGCGTATTAGTTGGGCTGATCCCTCTGGATTTTGTGTATATTTAAAGGGGGGTGCCATCTCTCTGCTGGGTCCCATTTGTTTTGGGAAATATCATAAGTTTTGATCATGGTGGTCCAGATAAGTGCTCAGTGTTTCTGGTCGGCTTTCTTAGGGAGCAAGTCAAGCGCTCAGGGTTGGACTGGCCTCAGAACCTGTGGGCTGATGCCTAGAGAGGGGGCCACCAGCCGCCAACTGGGCACATAACTATCTGATTCTCTCCTATGCCCCTGGCCAGGGGCTGCAGGTGCTCTACTGAATTCAACTATATCACTGTCCTCAGGACGTTGATGGAATTATATATTATATTGTGCTGCCCTGTGGTATTTGCTTCTTCTGGGGCAGTATATTGTGCTGCCCTGTGGTATTTGAGTCTGTTGGGGCGGTATTTTGTTCTGCACTGTGGTATTGCTGGCTATGCCTACTTCTGTTGTCCCTGCCTACATATGTTGGCCTTGCCTACTTGTGTTGCCCCACGTTCTATCAATTTGGACCAACCTACAACATGGGCCCACGTTTAGTTTTTTTCCAGGGCCACTAAAAGTTCCCACTCCGCCCCTGCAAGTGCTGTACCGGCTCATAAAAAAAATCTAAGGCTCCAGACATCAATTGCTTGTCTCTTCGAAGGGGCGTAGCACTGAGCTGAGCACTTGGGCCCCTGTGTTTTGGAGTGCCCATCAAGTAAAGACAACCCTAGGGTCCTTTCTAGGTCTATAGGGCTAACTGCACAGAGATTCCCCAATCCCCGAACACCATGATGACCAAATCAAAAGGCAGATCCTTCCAAACAAACGATTTGTGGTGTGGGATTAAGATGAAAAGATGTTTTGTCCCTTTAAATTGTGCTGCCCTGGACAACTGCCTAGTTTGCCCTTATGATATGGCTCTTTGCATGGTTTATCAAAGGGTATTTGTATGACCCTTCCCCAGTTCTGTCCGAGGTGATCTTACGCCTCTGCTATGATTATCAGCATTTCCAGTGTCTGCTCTGTTAATATAATCCCGTTTCCTCACAGAACTGGGGCAGTGATATTGAGTGTCGCGGTTACACATCCGTGTCTAATAGTATTCCCAAGTCAGGTGAGATGACAACATTATATATATACCGTATATCTTATATTTATATCATTCTACTACATTGTAATTAACTCCTTCATTATTTTACAGTCCATGAACTCCGTCCAGGAGATATCAAGGTGGTGGCAGCTCTGGGTGACTCGCTGACCGTAAGTCACTCATTTTGTAATAAGGGCAGGATTTACACTGCGGGAGGAGGTAGAGACACAACTTTTGGCAGCCTGTAGCAGATATTTTTTTTATTTTTAAACTTTCCTGGGGCGACCATATCGGAAGCGTACACTTCTCCTGGATTGTCTGTATAGACAGCACAGCAGGGTGTATGGTTTACCCCAGACTCGAGGAAGTGACGGAGTACAACCTACCGTGGAGACCAGGGGAATAAAAAACTTTCAATATCTGCGTGTAGAGTGTCACTATTAAACCTTCCCCTCATTAGTGATAGTGAAAGGACTCTGCTAACTCTATCCCAGTCTATACAGCAAAGCTGAAAAGTGAAATCCGGAAAACAGTGTCTGTGAATCTAGTATAACAGAAAAATTTCAATACATTTTTTTGGAAATGACTACAATATAAACCTGATTTAACCCCTTGCTGCATAATCACTTACATGTACACCATCAGCATTAAAAGGTTGTATGGAGCGGGCTCACGTGCTGAGCTCACTCCATGCACAGCGGGTGGGGGGGCTATATAATATACCTGACACCCGATGGCAGTGATGGGGATTGGAGATGCCCCCGATTCCAGTCATTTAACCTCTCAGATGCCGCTGTCAATAGAGACCATGGCATCTGATGGGTTAGACAGAGGGAGGAGGCTCTCTTGTCCGATCGGAGCCCTGAGAATCTGCTGGTATGGCAGCAATGGGCCTTGTGAAGGCTTCCAGGCCTGCCATAGCAAGCTGCCTGTTAAGCTGTGCCTGAGGCCATTAAAATACTGTAGACTGCAATAGTATACTATTGCTGTCTATGGTACAAGCGATCAAAAGATAATGTACTCAAGTCCTCTATGGGGACTAAAAAAGTTTTTAAAAATATTTAAAAAAATATAAAAATGTAGATACCCCCTTTTCCAATTTTAAAAAGAAATAAATAATAAAAAATAAACATCAAGTCATGGCTGTGAGAGTGATGCAAAGATTTTTTTTTTTGAAGGTTTTTATTTTTTTGTAGTAAAACATAATAGAAACTATAAAATTTGGTATAGCCTTAACCCATTCGCTTCCAGCACCGTACATGTATGGCACTGCAGCCATGGGCAAACATGGTGCCCACTTACAAGTGCAGTGGGTGTCATAGCCGGCGGGTCTCCGCTGTTTGAAACAGCAGCGACTCGCAGCTAATAACTGCGACCGGCAATAATGCCGATCGCGGTCATTAAAGCTTTTAGATGCCGTGATCAAGTGAGATCACGGCATCTAAAGGGTGAAAAACCCGGAAGCTCGCGCTTCTGGGCTTCTTACCGGCATCCTCTGCGGCCAATGAGGATGCCGGCAATTGAATTCAATACACAAGGCCTCTCTGAAGAGACACAGGGTATTGAAGCTGCAATTCTTATTTTGGCGATGAGGTGGCAGGCCAACATGAGAAATGAGCATGATTGTTCAAAATCATAAAAAAAAGTTTTAAAAAAACTGTTAAAAATATATAAAAATTTTTAAAAATATATAAAAGTTAAAATCACCCCCCTTTCCGTAGATTAAAAAAATAAATACATAAATAACAAAAAATATAAACCTCATGGGCATCACCGCGTCTGAAAACGCCCTTACTATTAAAATATAAAAGTATTTTTCCAATACAACAAATGGCATAATGGCAAATGTTATTTATGGCCAATTTGGCATTTTTTTTCATCTCTTCTCTTACCCCAAATTTTTTTTATAAAATGTGATCAAAAAGTCACACACTCCAAAATGGTATCAATAAAAACTATAGATTGTCCTGCAAAAAATGAGCCCCCACACAGCTCAGTAGATATAACTATAAAAATGTTATGGGGGTCAGAATATGGTGGTGTAAAAAAAATCATATTATTTTAATAGTTATTTTTACACAATTTAGACATAAAGAAAACCTATACATATATGGTATTATTGTAATCGTACTGACCCAGAGAATGAAGGGCACAGGTCAGTTTTGCCGCAAAGGGAACGCTGTGGGAACAAATTCCACCCCATTTGGAGTTATTTTCCCGCTTCCCACTACATTGTATGTCATATTAAATGATGCCATTAGAAAGTACAACTTGTCCCGCAAGAAATAAGCCCTAAGTTAGGGCTCAAGGAAGATAGGGAAGAAAAATGAAAATGCAAAAACGAGTTAAAGGGTTTTTTATTTTTAAAATGTATTTGTTTATATAATGGGAAATCATACAATTTTCTAATATACACACATTTTTCTTATTTCAGGCAGTTGATCTCTATATGCAGTAGAATGGTATAACCTATATATCAGTCCTGTATAATGTATCCATGGCCTAACTGAAACATGGCATCAGTCATGTGACACTGTCCACATCATATAGCACACCAGACACACCCATGTGATAATTAAATAGAATTGGTGTTGGAATAATTATTTTATTGTAGTTATTACAGTAACTACATTCCTGTGTCTATTTACATGGCTGCCTACCTCTAGGTGATGTTGTAAAATGGCTGCCAGTGTCTAGGTGATGTTGTTAAGTTGTTAATAAAGTTTAGTGTTAAAAAAATACACATAGAGATCTGCTTCTACATAGATACTGACAGACATGACGAGATGCTGCTGCAGGTAGTAATACTGTATATACTGTACATGTTCTGCTCCCCAGTACACTGCGATTCACCTTTTAGAGGCCTGGGAAGTTAACTGACAGCCAGGTCACATGATATTTGTGAGGGTTTTTCTTTAGGGAGAGGCTACTACATGGATATAATAAAGGTCTGCAAGCAGAATTTTAAATAAATGTATATCAGAAAACATCCTATTCTCTACTTAAATGCAATAATTGCTCTGAGATCAAGAAAGCTGTTCGTCAGTGGAAATAGTGTGGAGCCTGTGGGAGACTACCAGGTCTATCACAGGTATAGTCTTATGGAGGCCTGCAGGTGGCAGTGCTCCATAGGAATATACAGAATTTCTCAGACACTACTGTATTAAATCACAGTAGTGTATGGGAGAAGCGATCTAATGATCGCATAGTTAGGTCCCTTAGGGGGGCTTAAAAACAGTAAAAAAATATATAATACAAATAAAAAAAAAGATCATTTGCACTGCTGCATCCTAAAACACCCAAAGTATTAAAATATAAAAGTATTTATCCCATAAGGTACGGTAGGTAAATGCCATAATGGGGAAAAAAATCAAAATGGCAAAAAAAAATGAATGAAAAGTGATCAAAGAGTCATAACATCCCAAAATGGTATCTCTGAAAACTACGGATTGTCCCACAAAAAATGAGCCTCACACAGCTCCATAGACATACTATAAAAGAATATCTCAATAAAAAGAGAGAAAAAAATTCCAGTTTTTATTTTTTTTAAGTAACTTTATAAGCAAAAATATAATTTTCTATAATATTTTCTACTTTTCTAAACTTAGAAAGGGAAGCTTTACCAGTTAAAATGTGACTGTATCTCAGTCACATTTTAAGTTGTAAAGCTTCCCTTTCTATGTTTAGAACAGTAGAAAATATTATAAAAAATTATATTTTTGCTTATAAAGTTACTTAAAAAAAATAAAAACTGGAATTTTTTTCCTCTTTTTATTGCGATATTCTTTTATAGTATGTCTATGGAGCTGTGTGAGGCTCATTTTTTGTGGGACAATCCGTATATTTTGTATATTTTCTATGTTATGTGATATATTTTTAATATGATGGTTGCAGCTTTATCAGTTTACTTTGTGTTTTAGGCTGCTTTTGGGGCCAAATCAACATCCCTGGTGACCCTTACTACAGAGTGGAGAGGCGTTTCATGGAGGTGAGAACCGTAATAAGCAACTCTAACTAAACTCTTATTGTATCAGGCCCCATATACATCAATGTGTCCGTTTGCAGACCGCAAACCGCAGATCCGCAAAGCACAGACACCGGCTGTGTGTACTCTGCATCGTGATGAGGACCCGTTAACTTCAATGGGTCACAATCCGCATGATGCGGCCAAATATAGGATGTCCTATCTTTTGTGGCACGGACCCAGGAACACACAGAATCCCTTCTGCGTGTTTCCAGGCCCGTGTGTAGGGGGCCACAAAAGGACATGTCCTATTTTTGGCCACATCTTGCAGATCACGGACTGAATAAAATCAATGGGTCCTCACTGCGATGCAAGGTGCACATGGCTGGTGTTTGCAGATCCATGGTTTGCGGTCTGCTAAAGAGACACTGACATGTGAATGGGGCCTTATCCTAACGAATGATTGGTTCAGCTGTAAGATCCAGTGGGACCTACATTAATGGTTTGCATCTGTGGGTTATTGGTTCCAGTCATGTCCACCTCACTGAGGTGGTCACAAATAATCAGTTGAAATCTTCAGCTGCCATCAGCAATAGCTACTGTTAGAAACTTTGGCAGTTAAAGGGAAAGAGCCACAGCAAAAAGGACACGCCCCCCTAAGCTGTGATTGGGAGAGAGTCACAGCAGAAAGGACACATCCCCTAAGCTGTTATAGGGAGAGAGCCACAGCAGAAAGGACACGCCCCCCAAAGCTGTGATTGGGAGAGCTGCAGCAGACAGGACACGCCCCCCTATGCTGCCAACCTGAAAAGAATCTAGCAGAACAATTGGAGCAATGAATTGGAAGATCTCTGGTTCCACGTGATGTACACGGTTGGCTTTAGCTTTGTAAAAAAGAGATTGCCATGTACAGGGGCGTAGCTAAAAGCTCATGGGCCCTGGTGCAAGAGTTCAGCTTGGGCCCCTGTCCCTCAGTGCTTGTTGACAAGGGGCAGGGGAGCACATAGCCTTGCTGCTGCCTGAGGCAAACATTGAAAGGGCATCCCCTCATGCCAAATTTTTAACCTAACCCCTTCCCTCCAGCCAGAGGTGTAAATTGACCAGTATGCACTTTCTATAATGCCAGTGTCTTATGTGGCACAAGGGTCTTTGGGCCCCCTCAGGCTCATGGGCCCGGTAGCGACTGCTACCTCTGCAGCCCCTATAGCTACGCCCCTGGCCATGTATTATATGATGTCTGATATTCATTTTTTTTTTACATTAGTCATGGCATTACCCCTTTAATTTGTGATATATGCCATGACTCTGAGACAATCCCTTTAAGAGATGTCTGATATCCCAGCATCACCACTGCCATTGCTGTAGATGAGAAGGAAAGGGACAGGACAACCACTTAGATGAAATCTGCACCAAGACACAATATCTTGTGAACGTTTTACTTTTCATTGCAGTATCGGAGGAGACGGGACTCTGGAAACCTACACGACATTACCAAGTAACAGATTTCATTACACAATTGACTAGTAATATTAAGACTCAGCATTTAGTTTAACATGTATTTTTATTTGAGTCTGATATCCTGTTTACTTATAACCAGCTATTCTCCATATTCTTTTCAGACATTTTTAAGAAATTCAATCCAAATGTAAAGGGATATTCCACTGGTACTGGCACAGCTAATCAAATGTTCAATGTGGCTGTTGGCGGAGCCAAAGCTGAGTAAGTATTACGTATCCAATTATACCATTTATTAAACCAGAAACAATATAACATACTAAAATGCAGATATAAAACTGCCCCTAGGTAGAATATAACAACTATAATACTGCCTTCTATGTACAAGAATATAACTACTATAATACTGGTCCTATGTACAAGAATATAACTACTATAATACTGCTCCTATGTACAAGAATAAAACTACTATAATACTGCTCCTATGTACAAGAATATAACTACTATAATACTGCTCCTATGTACAAGAATATAACTACTATAATACTGCCTCCTATGTACAGGAATATAACTACTATAATACTGCTCCTATGTACAAGAATAAAACTACTATAATACTGCTCCTATGTACAAGAATATAACTACTATAATACTGCTCCTATGTACAAGAATATAACTACTATAATACTGCCTCCTATGTACAGGAATATAACTACTATAATACTGCCCCTATGTACAAGAATATAACTACTATAATACTGCTCCTATGTACAAGAATATAACTACTATAATACTGCTCGTATGTACAAGAATATAACTACTATAATACTGCTCCTATGTACAAGAATATAACTATTATAATACTGCCTCCTATGTACAGGAATATAACTACTATAATACTGCCCCTATGTACAAGAATATAACTACTATAATACTGCCCCTATGTACAAGAATATAACTACTATAATACTGCCCCTATGTACAAGAATATAACTACTATAATACTGCTCCTATGTACAAAAATAAAACTACTATAATACTGCCCCTATGTACAAGAATATAACTACTATAATACTGCTCCTATGTACAAGAATAAAACTACTATAATACTGCTCCTATGTACAAGAATATAACTACTATAATACTGCTCCTATGTACAAGAATAAAACTACTATAATACTGCTCCTATGTACAAGAATATAACTACTATAATACTGCTCCTATGTACAAGAATATAACTACTATAATACTGCCTCCTATGTACAGGAATATAACTACTATAATACTGCCCCTATGTACAAGAATATAACTACTATAATACTGCCCCTATGTACAAGAATATAACTACTATAATACTGCCCCTATGTACAAGAATATAACTACTATAATACTGCTCCTATGTACAAAAATAAAACTACTATAATACTGCCCCTATGTACAAGAATATAACTACTATAATACTGCTCCTATGTACAAGAATAAAACTACTATAATACTGCTCCTATGTACAAGAATATAACTACTATAATACTGCTCCTATGTACAAGAATATAACTACTATAATACTGCTCCTATGTACAAGAATATAACTATTATAATACTGCCTCCTATGTATAGGAATATAACTACTATAATACTGCCCCTATGTACAAGAATATAACTACTATAATACTGCCTCCTATGTACAGTAATATAACTACTATAATACTGCCCCTATGTACAAGAATATAACTATTATAATACTGCCTCCTATGTACAGGAATATAACTACTATAATACTGCCCCTATGTACAAGAATATAACTACTATAATACTGCCTCCTATGTACAAGAATATAACTACTATAATACTGCCCCTATGTACAAGAATATAACTACTATAATACTGCTCCTATGTACAAAAATAAAACTACTATAATACTGCCCCTATGTACAAGAATATAACTACTATAATACTGCTCCTATGTACAAGAATAAAACTACTATAATACTGCTCCTATGTACAAGAATAAAACTACTATAATACTGCTCCTATGTACAAGAATATAACTACTATAATACTGCTCCTATGTACAAGAATATAACTACTATAATACTGCCTCCTATGTACAGGAATATAACTACTATAATACTGCCCCTATGTACAAGAATATAACTACTATAATACTGCCCCTATGTACAAGAATATAACTACTATAATACTGCCCCTATGTACAAGAATATAACTACTATAATACTGCTCCTATGTACAAAAATAAAACTACTATAATACTGCCCCTATGTACAAGAATATAACTACTATAATACTGCTCCTATGTACAAGAATAAAACTACTATAATACTGCTCCTATGTACAAGAATATAACTACTATAATACTGCTCCTATGTACAAGAATATAACTACTATAATACTGCTCCTATGTACAAGAATATAACTATTATAATACTGCCTCCTATGTATAGGAATATAACTACTATAATACTGCCCCTATGTACAAGAATATAACTACTATAATACTGCCCCTATGTACAAGAATATAACTACTATAATACTGCTCCTATGTACAAGAATATAACTACTATAATACTGCTCCTATGTACAAGAATATAACTACTATAATACTGCTCCTATGTACAAGAATATAACTACTATAATACTGCTCCTATGTACAAAAATAAAACTACTATAATACTGCCCCTATGTACAAGAATATAACTACTATAATACTGCTCCTATGTACAAGAATATAACTATTATAATACTGCCTCCTATGTATAGGAATATAACTACTATAATACTGCCCCTATGTACAAGAATATAACTACTATAATACTGCCCCTATGTACAAGAATATAACTACTATAATACTGCTCCTATGTACAAGAATATAACTACTATAATACTGCTCCTATGTACAAGAATATAACTACTATAATACTGCTCCTATGTACAAGAATATAACTACTATAATACTGCTCCTATGTACAAGAATATAACTACTATAATACTGCTCCTATGTACAAGAATATAACTACTATAATACTGCTCCTATGTATAAGAATATAACTACTATAATACTGCTTCTATGTACAAGACTATAACTACTATAATACTGCCTCCTATGTACAAGAATATAACTACTATAATACTGCTCCTATGTACAAGAATATAACTACTATAATACTGCCTCCTATGTACAGGAATATAACTACTATAATACTGCTCCTCTGTACAAGAATATAACTACTATAATGCTGCTCCTATGTACAAGAATAGAACTACTATAATACTGCCTCCTATGTACAGGAATATAACTACTATAATACTGCCCCTATGTACAAGAATATAACTACTATAATACTGCTCCTATGTACAAGAATATAACTACTATAATACTGCTCCTATGTACAAGAATATAACTACTATAATGCTGCTCCTATGTACAAGAATAGAACTACTATAATACTGCTCCTATGTATAAGAATAGAACTACTATAATACTGCCTCCTATGTACAAGAATATAACTACTATAATACTGCTCCTATGTACAAGAATATAACTACTATAATACTGTCTCCTATGTACAAGAATATAACTACTATAATACTGCCTCCTATGTACAAGAATATAACTACTATAATACTGCCTCCTATGTACAAGAATATAACTACTATAATACTGCCTCCTATGTACAAGAATATAACTACTATAATACTGCTCCTATGTACAAGAATATAACTACTATAATACTGCTCCTATGTACAAGAATATAACTACTATAATACTGCTCCTATGTACAAGAATATAACTACTATAATACTGCCCCTATGTACAAGAATATAACTACTATAATACTGCTCCTATGTACAAGAATATAACTACTATAATACTGCTCCTATGTACAAGAATATAACTACTATAATACTGCTCCTATGTACAGGAATATAACTACTATAATACTGCTCCTATGTTAAATAATATATAAGATCTTAATGTGACCTTGGTTTTATGTTGCTGTAATGAAGTGCTGTCATGTTTTTCATGTAGAAACATCCCTGCCCAAGCTGAGAATCTAGTAAAGAAGATGAAGGAGAGCACAGTGAGTGTTGTCAGCGTACTAACAATTGCTGCTTTACAAATTGAGGAATGGAATGAGAGGGTTAAGTTACAGGTTATGTCATATATAGTATAATGCTTGATTTGTTCTTAAAGGGATTATCTGAGAATTAAGAAAATGAAAATGTTGTCTCACAAGTGGCGTTTATCATGTAGAGAAAGTTAATACAAGTTAGACAAGCCCTTTAACCACCTAACTGTTTTGCCCGAGTCCAGCTCAGGCAGTGGGAAAAGTAGTTAACTTTTCTGCCCGAACTGGGGGGAGGGCTGCTTTAGATGCTGCTATCTCCTGAATGGTAGCAGCTTGAAACATCAACTGGTCTTGTTTGAAAGCTGGCATTCCAAATGACAGCTACAGAGGAGAAATCACTGTTAGAAATCGAGTTGGGAATAATTTTATTTACTTTCACCTTCAGCAGTATTACCTGCATCCCGATTTCTATCAGCGATATCTTCCCTTGTACTTAGACACAGATTTATGGCATTTTGGTATTGTCTGAAAGCTTGGAATGCCAGCTTTCAAACAATACAAACCAGAGCTATGAGCAGTTAAAGCAGCCCCCTCCCCTTCAGTCTGCAGGAGAATGAGGGAGCAGCTGCAGAGCTGGCAGGCTGCAGGAGGAAAGGCAAATAGTAAAAAAATATATAGAAATGTGACATTATCATCATTTTAGTGACTCAGATTATAAAATTATATTATTTTTACCACATAGTGAATGCCGCTAAAAAATTCCACAAAATAATGTAAAAATTGCATTTTTTTTATCTTTCCCCCCAAAAATAAAATAATACAAAATGGTTCCTAAAAAACCTACAGCTAATCCAGAAAAATAAAGAAACATTTAGAAGAAAAAATTAAAAAGTTCTGACACAAAGGGGGAAAATATTATTGGTTCTTAAGGCTAAAATTAATGGTCACTAAGGGGTGAAAAATGCAATAGTGTCCCCTGAGCTGTGCGCCAACAAGATTTACTGCAGACACACATTAAAAATCTACAATCAAAAAAAGTTTAGGTTTTTTTGGGGGGCCGGGTTCCAATTTTAACGTGACTGTTAGGAGGTTAAATATGACTTTATTATAAATATATTCCCAAATACCTTTTATTAGTTATAATTATTCCTTTTGTCTGGGGAGAAATCATTAGGGAAATAAAAGGGCCGCCGTCCTATTAGTACACACAGAACCTGTCCTAATCTCACAGGACAAGTTACTTCACAACACTGAGCTAAAGAGCTGCCTTATCCTCCTCTCTGCTCGTCAGGGATTATGATCCTGAATACAGATAAGATCTTCAGCTGAATCTCTGTGGGAATGACGGTCAAGAGGAGACATGAAGAACAGAGAGGAGGTGGGGGTGACACTGATGAGCAGCAGCTCTTGTGTGCAGTCTCCATCACCACAGTCTGTCCTGTCCATTCTCTCTGTACATGTCTCCTCATGATCTCCATTCCTACTGAGATTCAGCTGAAGATCTTATCAGCTGTATTCAGGATCATAATCCCTGACAAACAGAGAGGAGGATGGCAGCTCTTTAGCTCAGTGCTCTGAAGTAACTTGTCCTGCTGTGTGATCAGGACAGGTTCTGTGTGCACTAATAGGACGGCAGCCATTTTATTTCCCTGATGATTGCTCACCAGACAAAACGAGCCAATATAACTAATGAAAGGTATTTGGGAAAATATTTATAATAAAGTCATATTTAAGTGTTTTCATTTTCTTAATTCCCAGAGAATCCCTTTAAGGGTTCCAAAGAGAAACTACTTTTGAGTCCTTGATCACTGACCCTACAGAGCGATTATTTTGTTAGTTTGGGAAAGCAAATCCCCCCGGCTAATGCAGCCCCTCATATATCTGGCTCCCTGATCCCTGTAGGATAGGGCTGTTTTAGCACATTGGGGAGCCCAGTGCCAAGATTACATGAAGGAGCCCCCTCACGAATATTGATAATTGTCTATATATTCAAATAAACGCCATTCAGATATAGAAGTCACTGTTTATTGCTGCTTTTTCGAAATTGAGACAAAACTGTGGAATTTCACTGGAATTTCATGGTAGTTGTTAAAAAAAAAAATGTACATAACCGCTACATGTCACAGTCTCTACAGTCTATAGATTTCCACTTTCTTCTCTATGTGACCCAGACCAACATGGTAACTTCTTCCAACCACATCCCAACAGTGCCCCTGAAATCAACAATGCCAGATGGATAGTGACCCAAACAATAATAGCGGGCCAGATGGTAATAGTGTCCCACATGGTAAAAGTACCTCTCATGTGCTCCACAGAGTAATACAGCCCTATTTAGGTATGATAAAGTAATAGTGTCACATTTAGGCCCAACACAGTAATAGTGCCTCCATGTAGAGTTATCTCAGTAATTGTGCCCCATTTACATTTATCACAGTAATAGTGCCTCCATTTAGATCCAGTACAGTAATATTGCCTCCATTTAGATCCAGTACAGTAATAGTGCCTCCATTTAGATACAGCACAGTAATAGTGCCTCCATTTAGATCCAGTACAGTAATAGTGTCTCCATTTAGATCCAGTACAGTAATAGTGCCTCCATTTAGATCCAGTACAGTAATAGTGCCTCCATTTAGATTTATCACAGTAATAGTGCCTCCATTATTATTATTTATTATTATAGCGCCATTTATTCCATGACGCAGTACATATGATAAGCGGTGCACATTCATAAGGTTAGGGCTACACCACGACATTGATGTCGCACCAATGTCGCGCAACAGTTTTTATAATGATAGTCTATGGTGTCGCCCTGCGACATGCGGCAACGCGACAGTCGCAAAAAAAATCTATCTTGGATGGATTTTTTGCTACTGTGGTGTCGCAGTCGCAGCGCGACACCATAGACTATCATTATAAAAATTGTCGCGCGACACATGTCGTCGTGTAGCCCTAGCCTAATACAGACAACTGCACTAAGCATGAACAAGACGAGTTACAGACTGGTAGAGAAGAAGAGAGGACCCTGCCCATGAGGGCTTACAGTCTACAAGGTATGGAGGAAGGACACAGTAGGTGAGATTCAGATTTATCACAGTAATAGTGCCCCATTTAGATCCAGCACAGTAATAGCGCCCCATTTAGATCCAGCACAGTAATAGCGCCCCATTTAGATCCAGCACAGTAATAGCGCCCCATTTAGATTTATCACAGTAATAGCGCCCCATTTAGATTATTGACAGTAATAGTGCCCCATTTAGATCCATCACAGTAATAGTGCCCCATTTAGATTATTGACAGTAATAGTGCCCCATTTAGATTATTGACAGTAATAGTGCCCCATTTAGATCCATCACAGTAATAGTGCCCCATTTAGATCCAGCACAGTAATAGCGCCCCATTTAGATCCAGCACAGTAATAGCGCCCCATTTAGATCCAGCACAGTAATAGTGCCCCATTTAGATCCAGCACAGTAATAGCGCCCCATTTAGATCCAGCACAGTAATAGCGCCCCATTTAGATCCAGCACAGTAATAGCGCCCCATTTAGATCCATCACAGTAATAGCGCCCCATTTAGATCCAGCACAGTAATAGCGCCCCATTTAGATCCAGCACAGTAATAGCGGCCCATTTAGATTTATCACAGTAATAGCGCCCCATTTAGATTATTGACAGTAATAGTGCCCCATTTAGATCCATCACAGTAATAGTGCCCCATTTAGATCCAGCACAGTAATAGCGCCCCATTTAGATCCAGCACAGTAATAGCGCCCCATTTAGATCCAGCACAGTAATAGCGCCCCATTTAGATCCATCACAGTAATAGTGCCCCATTTAGATCCAGCACAGTAATAGCGCCCCATTTAGATCCAGCACAGTAATAGTGCCCCATTTAGATCCAGCACAGTAATAGCGCCCCATTTAGATCCAGCACAGTAATAGCGCCCCATTTAGATCCAGCACAGTAATAGCGCCCCATTTAGATCCATCACAGTAATAGCGCCCCATTTAGATCCAGCACAGTAATAGCGCCCCATTTAGATCCAGCACAGTAATAGTGCCCCATTTAGATCCATCACAGTAATAGCGCCCCATTTAGATCCAGCACAGTAATAGCGCCCCATTTAGATACAGCACAGTAATAGCGCCCCATTTAGATCCAGTACAGTAATAGTGCCCCATTTAGATCCATCACAGTAATAGTGCCCCATTTAGATCCAGCACAGTAATAGCGCCCCATTTAGATCCAGTACAGTAATAGTGCCTCCATTTAGATCCAGTACAGTAATAGTGCCTCCATTTAGATCCAGTACAGTAATATTGCCTCCATTTAGATCCAGCACAGTAATAGTGCCTCCATTTAGATCCAGTACAGTAATAGTGCCTCCATTTAGATCCAGTACAGTAATAGTGCCTCCATTTAGATTTATCACAGTAATAGTGCCTCCATTATTATTATTTATTATTATAGCGCCATTTATTCCATGACGCAGTACATATGATAAGCGGTGCACATTCATAAGGTTAGGGCTACACCACGACATTGATGTCGCACCAATGTCGCGCAACAGTTTTTATAATGATAGTCTATGGTGTCGCCCTGCGACATGCGGCAACGCGACAGTCGCAAAAAAAATCTATCTTGGATGGATTTTTTGCTACTGTGGTGTCGCAGTCGCAGCGCGACACCATAGACTATCATTATAAAAATTGTCGCGCGACACATGTCGTCGTGTAGCCCTAGCCTAATACAGACAACTGCACTAAGCATGAACAAGACGAGTTACAGACTGGTAGAGAAGAAGAGAGGACCCTGCCCATGAGGGCTTACAGTCTACAAGGTATGGAGGAAGGACACAGTAGGTGAGATTCAGATTTATCACAGTAATAGTGCCCCATTTAGATTTATCACAGTAATAGTGCCCCATTTAGATCCAGCACAGTAATAGCGCCCCATTTAGATCCAGCACAGTAATAGCGCCCCATTTAGATCCAGCACAGTAATAGCGCCCCATTTAGATCCAGCACAGTAATAGCGCCCCATTTAGATTTATCACAGTAATAGTGCCACCATTTAGATTATTGACAGTAATAGTGCCCCATTTAGATCCATCACAGTAATAGTGCCCCATTTAGATCCAGCACAGTAATAGCGGCCCATTTAGATCCAGCACAGTAATAGCGCCCCATTTAGATCCAGCACAGTAATAGCGCCCCATTTAGATCCAGCACAGTAATAGCGCCCCATTTAGATCCAGCACAGTAATAGTGCCCCATTTAGATCCATTACAGTAATAGTGCCCCATTTAGATCCAGCACAGTAATAGTACCCCATTTAGATCCAGCACAGTAATAGTGCCCCATTTAGATCCAGCACAGTAATAGCGCCCCATTTAGATCCAGCACAGTAATAGCGCCCCATTTAGATCCAGCACAGTAATAGCGCCCCATTTAGATCCATCACAGTAATAGCGCCCCATTTAGATCCAGCACAGTAATAGTGCCCCATTTAGATCCAGCACAGTAATAGCGCCCCATTTAGATCCAGCACAGTAATAGTGCCCCATTTAGATCCAGCACAGTAATAGCGCCCCATTTAGATCCAGCACAGTAATAGCGCCCCATTTAGATCCAGCACAGTAATAGCGCCCCATTTAGATCCAGCACAGTAATAGTGCCCCATTTAGATCCAGCACAGTAATAGTGTATCAGTTTAGGTCCAACAAAGTAATAGTTTTACATCCCACAAAGCTATAGCTCCCCCATTTAGGTCCCACCAGTAATAATAACCCTTTTCAGAACCTAGAATAAAATACTCCCTTTGCGTTCCCCAGTAACAAGTGCAATTAAAAGTACAGCATGATACTTACCTAACCCTGTGCGGTGTGTGACCTGCCACTTCTGAAGCTGCTAAAAAATACACACCTGTGTGCACTATGGTGCATATTTCCATTGAAATCAATAGGAAGCGGGTTCAACTTCATAGCATCTTGGACACGTATTATGCAATGTTTTGTTTCTGTGTGAACATAGCCTTAGTCTTTCAGTGGAATTAGCCTTTAAAGGATTATCATTCAACAAAATGAACACCTGAGTGATCTGAGAAAGACTGTTTGCTATGGACAAGTTGGCTGGTTGTCAGGCTGTCTACTCTGTCAGTCTGTCTACTCTGTCAGTCTGTCTACTCTGTCAGTCTGTCTACTCTGTCAGTCTGTCTACTCTGTCAGTCTGTCTACTGACTTTAGATCAAAGCTAGATTGCCCTGTACTGACAGAAGAAAAGGGAAAAAGCTGCCTGTCCGCCATCTCACCGTGTCATTCAGCATCTCTGCTGGCACTAGTAATCAGATTTTCTATAATAATACACCCCCATAATAACTATAGGTGTGCAGTATAGTGCTCGGGGGTCCAGCTCTGTAATGATGAGCCCATAATGGACGCTCACTACTTTCCTCTTCACTTTCTGTTAGGAAATTAACTTTTCAGAAGACTGGAAGCTGATCACAGTTTTTATTGGTGGTAATGACCTCTGCCAGTACTGCCGGAACCGGGTGAGTAAATCTAATTAAAAGTAAGTATTACAAGTCATAGTATAGAAAGCACTGCATTTTTTCTTTTATTTTCACACACCAAGAACTCTTTACTGTGCTGTCCTTCTGTTATTCCTCCTGGAAATGTGTTTGACAACTAGGTGTTACAAGAGTGATGTATCCCAATTAACCCTTTGGATACCGGAGTTGTTTTTTTTTTCCATTTTTGCGTTTTCATTTTTCTTCCCTATTTTCCGTGAGCCATAACTTTTTTATTTTTCTGGTCACGTAGCTGTATGAGGGCTTATTTTTTGCGAGACAAGTTTTACTTTCTAATTCCACCATTAATAATGGCATAAAATGTTGTGGGAAGTGGTAAAAAAATTCCAAACGGGGTGAAATTGGAAAAACAAACGCAATCCCTCCACCGTTTTACGGGTTTTGTTCCCACAGCGTTTTGTTTATGGCAAAACTGACCCATGTCCTTTATTCTCTGGGTCAGTACGATTAGAAAGATACCCCATATGTATAGGTTCCTTATGTCTAAATAGTGTAAAAATAAATGTAAACTTTGAGAACATTTTTTATTTTTTTATATCACCATATTCTGACCCCCATAACATTTTTATACTTATGTCTACTGAGCTGTTTAGGGGCTCATTTTTCGCCGGAACAATCTGTACTTTTAACTGATACCATTTTGGAGTATGCGTGACTTTTTGATCAAATTTTATTAAATTTTTTTGGGTAAGAGAAGCAATGAAAAAATGGCAAATTGGCCATTTTGACCCTTTTTTCCCATTTGCCGTATTGGAATATTTTTTTTCTATTTTAATAGTATGAGCATTTTCGGTCACGGTGATACCCGTGATGTTTATATTTATTGTTATTTAGGTATTTATTTTTTAATTATACGGAAAGGGGAGTGATTTAAATTTTGATATATTTTTTATATATTTTTTTTAAAAAAATTGTGATCATTATGTGCCTCATATATGAGCTTATTACATTTTTATTTTTTTTATTTTGGTTTATCTGGAATTTTTTACTAGCTTATTTTGCTCACTTTAGCTAATTTTGTATCCTGGCCTGCCATCTGGTGTACAAAATAAGAATTGCAGTTTGAATACTGCTAGCTTTTTCAATAAAGCTACCAGTATTCAGCGCAACTATCTATGCCCGGATTTTGCGCATTTAGGTGCCGTGATCTCACTTGATCACGGCATCTAAAGCATTTAATTACCGCGATCTGCATTATTGCCGATTGTGGTAATTAGCCACAGGTCTCTGCTGTTTGAAACAGCAGAGACTTGCAGGCCACGACGCCCGCTGCACGCGCGAGCGGGCGTGATGCTTGCACAGCGCTACCAGCGCCGTACATGTACGGCGCTGGTAGCGAAAGGATTAAAGAGCATCTGTCAGCAGATTTGTACCTATGCCTCTGCCCTTGCTCTGCTAATTGGAGCAGCGGCGCAGGGAGGAAATAGCAGCAGGTAGGTGCTTCTTCACCTGTGGGGGGCTGTCCTGCTAATGAGGTGAATCAGTTTGCTTCTCTCTAATTCTTACCCCAATACATCCTCAAATACTATGTAACAGTCACTATCCTATTACATTTCCAGACTCTGCCCTTACCCCAGGCATGCTTTGACTATTTTCGGAAGTCCCATAGCAAGGAATGGAGATAGGCACGCCTGTGCAGGCCACTTTCCATTCACAGTGGTGCACCTTGGGCCCCCATTTTTAACATAGGAGCCGGTTCCACGTGTGGGACTCACACCTATGGAACACTTATGGCATGCCCTGTTAGGGTTTCTGTAGGTATGATAATAATGCTATCACATTTACTTTCCAGGAGCGCTATTCTCTGAGCAATCACGTGAAGCATATTGAGAGAGCCCTGGACACGTTCTATCAAGAGGTGCGGCCCATAGACTCCCATCTGTGCCTCGTATCTCCTCGATCACACTATAGCATTGCTCAGTATTACTTCTAACTCTGTCTCCCTATAGATTCCTCGCGTTTTCATCAACCTGGTGCAAATCATGGAGATCGAGGGACTGCGCAGAGTCAATGCCGAGACCTTTGGCTGCAGCATCTTAAAGCCGTAAGTGTACTATCCCCAGGTCCAGCTGGTGTTGGGAGTCCTACAGGCAATGCATCCTGGGAAAAGTAGGCAAATGAGTCCTCCTGTAGGAGGAAACTGTCTCTACTGCCACCTATAGGTCGCTATCTTGAGTCTTGAAACAAGACGACTTGGGAAGAAACAAGAACCCGGATGAAAACTTGCAAGCTTCATACACATGGCCCAAGTCCGACCTGTGCTAACCACTGAGCCAACCACTGTATGTCTGAACTACCGTATATATATATATATATATATATATATATATTTATTTACACCATGTGCACCATAAACCGATCAAGCATTCTTCATTGTATAGGAAACTGGAGGCCACAGAATTGTTCTGCTTATAAGTGGGGGTCCTAGAGGGTAACCCCCTCTCCAATCAGAAATTTATATAACTGCTTTCAGTTGCCCCCCCCAAAAGCCACTGGTACTCAGAAATCATTTGTTTTCCTTTCTTGCAGAAACGCTTGCCCCTGCTTCATTAACCCACCAGAGGGATCACCAGAACTGAGCGAAATAAAGACATTCAACAGAAATTTGCAGGTGAGTGGTCAGATGATGTGTCAGTGACATATACACCGCAGACAGGGGGCGCACTTAGCAAGGTTTTCCTAGTACACAGAAGCTCCCCACCTCCTGCGGCAATCAAGACATGCAGCCAAATTCTGTCTACCTGCAGCCTCCACTAGAGGGAGCTCCAGGCAATATGGACTAATAGGATCAAGCTACAAAAATCTGCAACAGGGTTTGTCAACTCTTGACAGCAGATCTGACTACTTGTGAGAGGAACAAGCCTCGCAGCACCTTATTAGTAGGCAAATGTAACTTTCTGGAGTCTGAGAAAAGCTGTATCTAAATTAGTTTTCCCAAAAACACATATAACTTAGAAGTGGCTGGACAAAATATGTAAAGAAATGACAACAGACGATATGGATGACATGTGTTGATGGACACTTTCTCCTGCACAGGTGCATGTAGCTGCGCTGACCGAGAAGTACAAAGGCCGAGAAGATTTTGCTGCAGTGGCTCAACCATTCTTCACAAACACTGTGGTACCTGTGGACGGTGTAAGTTATGGAGTAACACGGAGTTACCAGGAGTATGGCTGAGCAGAGTGGGTGGAAAGTGGCAGAGCAGGGGCTGACGCCATTATGCCTGTCCCACTGCATAGTGCAGAGCTTTAATTAGTTCTGGAGCAGTAGTGTAAAGTCTGGACTAATCCTGGAGCAGTAATGTAAAGCTCTGGATTAGTCCTGGAGCAGTGGTACAGAGCTCTGGATTAGTCCTGCTGCAGTGGTGCAGAGCTCTGGATTATTCCTGGAGCAGTGGTACAGAGCTCTGGATTAGTCCTGGAGCAGTGGTGCAGAGTTCTGGATTAGTCCTGGAGCAGTGGTGCAGAGCTCTGGTTAGTCCTGGAGCAGTAGTGCAGAGCTCTGGATTAGTCCTGGAGCAGTGGTGCAGAGCTCTGGATTCGTCCTGGAGCAGTGGTACAGAGCTCTGGATTTGTCCTGGAGCAGTGGTGCAGAGCTCTGGATTAGTTCTGGAGCAGTGGTACAGAGCTCTGGATTAGTCCTGGCGCAGTGGTACAGAGCTCTGGATTAGTCCTGGAGCAGTGGTACAGAGCTCTGGATTAGTCCTGGAGCAGTGGTGCAGAGCTCTGGATTAGTTCTGGAGCAGTGGTATAGAGCTCTGGATTAGTCCTGGAGCAGTGGTACAGAGCTCTGGATTAGTCCTGGCGCAGTGGTACAGAGCTCTGGATTAGTCCTGGAGCAGTGGTGCAGAGCTCTGGATTAGTCCTGGCGCAGTGGTACAGAGCTCTGGATTAGTCCTGGAGCAGTGGTACAGAGCTCTGGATTAGTCCTGGAGCAGTGGTACAGAGCTCTGGATTAGTCCTGGAGCAGTGGTGCAGAGCTCTGGATTAGTTCTGGAGCAGTGGTATAGAGCTCTGGATTAGTCCTGGAGCAGTGGTATAGAGCTCTGGATTAGTCCTGGAGCAGTGGTGCAGAGCTCTGGATTAGTTCTGGAGCAGTGGTATAGAGCTCTGGATTAGTCCTGGAGCAGTGGTATAGAGCTCTGGATTAGTCCTGGAGCAGTGGTGCAGAGCTCTGGATTAGTCCTGGAGCAGTGGTGCAGAGCTCTGGATTAGTTCTGGAGCAGTGGTATAGAGCTCTGGATTAGTCCTGGAGGAGTGGTATAGAGCTCTGGATTAGTCCTGGAGCAGTGGTACAGAGCTCTGGATTTGTCCTGGAGCAGTGGTGCAGAGCTCTGGATTAGTTCTGGAGCAGTGGTACAGAGCTCTGGATTAGTCCTGGCGCAGTGGTACAGAGCTCTGGATTAGTCCTGGCGCAGTGGTACAGAGCTCTGGATTAGTCCTGGAGGAGTGGTATAGAGCTCTGGATTAGTCCTGGAGCAGTGGTACAGAGCTCTGGATTTGTCCTGGAGCAGTGGTGCAGAGCTCTGGATTAGTTCTGGAGCAGTGGTACAGAGCTCTGGATTAGTCCTGGCGCAGTGGTACAGAGCTCTGGATTAGTCCTGGCGCAGTGGTACAGAGCTCTGGATTAGTCCTGGAGCAGTGGTACAGAGCTCTGGATTAGTCCTGGAGCAGTGGTACAGAGCTCTGGATTAGTTCTGGAGCAGCAGTGTGCAGCACATTACAATGTGACCTCTTTACCGCAGGATGGGATGCCCGACCTGAGCTTCTTCTCTGTAGACTGCTTCCATTTCTCTGAGAGAGGACACGCTGAGATGGCCATCGCCCTGTGGAACAACATGGTAAGATCAGCAGGGGGCGCTCTCATACCTCCTAACCTTTGAAAAACAGATGTGTGAGGGTATAGTGCTGCTGCTGTGGAGCGCCAGCGGCTGAGCTGCATGGTGAATGTGGGTGCGATGGTTCTCTGTTTCATCATTACAATCAGAAGTCTGGGGCGCCCTATGGACACAGAGACAGCTGAGAGCGGGACATACCTTAGCCATTCCGGGACCGTGGGACAGCCACCGAAATCTGTGACAGTGGGGAGGTATGAACATATGATTGGCAGTGCGCTGAATTGCCTCTTTCTCTGTTTCATCCTCAGATTGAACCAGTTGGAGAAAAGTTGAGCTACAACAATTTCACCCACAGCCGCTCCAAACTGAAATGTCCGACCAACGTAAGTACAACCAGAGGAGGTGCGCAGCGAAATGTGCTGTTCATGCATCTCATCCGCCACACTCAGTGTATCCGCCAGGTTATTAAAGGGATTGCCTGGGCTTTTAACCCCCCGTCTCTCTTCCTGCTGCTTTGCCATAGACATAGCAGTAGCAGGAAGAGGGAAGGGAGATGGCACGTGCACACTGCGTGCGCCGTCTCCTCATACGACTGATGGGCAGGGGTGCCGGGTGTCGGACCCCCACCGATCTGATATAGATGACCTATCCTGAGGATAGGTCATCAATATTGGAGAGCCCGGAGAACCCCTTTAATAATTCTTATAATTCTTCATATGGCGCCAACATATTGCTCAGCGCTGTACAATCAGAGGACAATAGTCCGATCAGGCAGCCTGTATCTGTCTATGTGCAGGAGGCTGAACAGACAGATTCTGACCGCTGCCGTCAGGATGGACAGATTAGCAGAGAGTCAGAGTAAGGCTACGTCTACACGACGACATTAGTCGCGCGACAGATAGGGCACAACTACACTGCAACATTTGTAGCGCAACATTTTGTTGCACTAATGTCGCGCAACAATTTTTACAATGGCAGTCTATGGTGTCGCACTGCAACATGCAACATGATGCGACGCAACAGTCGCAGAAAAATCCATCTCGAATGGATTTTCTGCGACTGTTGCGTCGCAGTCGCAGCATGTTGCATGTTGCAGTGCGACACCATAGACTGCCATTATAAAAATTGTTGCGCGACAAATGTCATCGTGTAGACGTAGCCTAAGGCTACTTTCACACAGGCTGTTCACCCCGTCGGATCCGTCCTGCCGCTATTTCGCTGTGCCGCCGTTCCGTCCCCATTGACTATAACGTGGACGGGGGCGGAGCTTCATCGCAGCACGGCGAGAGGCCGTCGGACAAAAAAGTCGGACATGTCGTAGTTTTAGTCCGGCGGCCTTTCGCCGCGCACTGCCGTGCTGGGCCGGAGCTCCGCCCCCGTCCCCATTATAGTCAATGAGCGACGGAGCGGCGGTCCAGGAGCACGGCGAAATAGCGGCAGGACGGATCCGACGGGGTGAACAGCCTGTCGGATCCGTCCTGCCGCTAGTGTGAAAGTAACTCAGTGTATAGAAACGTATTACTTGACGAACTCATAGATTATAATTGGGCAAACATAGTCCAAAAGTGCAGACTTCCGATTTGGAGAATAGAATACATACCACACTTTTCTGTCCTGCAAAAAATAAAAAACAAAAGGATAGAAAAACGTATAATATTTTTTTTTTACATGAACGGGAGACGGGTGGAAGTGCAAGACGATATGTTTCCATCCTTTAAATGTATCTCTTTTTTTCAGATAAAGTCTTTATATTTTTGTGAAACCTTTTAACCTTTTTTAAAATAAAAATGTATGCTTTTTTATTAAAATTTATTAAAACATATCCAATAGAAAAAAGGATAGATAACTACAAAATTGCATACTTTTGTGTAAGTTTTTTTTACTGTATGTCTAAACATATCCGCTTCACATACAGCAGCCCTAATTATTGCTTTCTGTCAGTGAATAGAACTATTCTTATTTCCAATCCGCTTACACGGGTAGAGAGCTTGTCATGGTGGATCAGGGTTCTCTCTCAAAAAGATACAGAATAGTGAGTGCAGCTCTGAAGTATAATACATGATGTAACTCAGGACCAGTACAGGATAAGTATTAAGGCCGATTAATTGGCCTGTATTTGTGGGAGGGGCGCCCTGCCCTATATCTAGGACGCACCTTTCTCCAGAGGGGACGGACGGCAGCAGTGTTCCTGTTACAGCCGGCGGCGTCAGCATCTCCTAGGCGGCAGAGCGTCACTTCCGGTCGGCGCTTCCTCCTGCAGTCCGGCGTCCTGTTCCTCCTCGTGCGGCTGCCTCAGCGCAGTGTCGGCTCCTTAGTCCGGTCGGTGGGGTCGGTCCCTCTAAGGTATGAGAGGGACATCCCCACACCGGAACGGCAGTCTGGCAGCACGCCCCGCTCCCACGTGACTTGCACGCAGGTAGCAGGAGTCAGCGGGACTCCGTTCGTATATTTGCTGGGGCTACTCGCATTAGGCTCTATCTTTCTGCATTGGGGGAGGCTTGTAAGGGAGTAAGGACTGGGGGAGGGGGGGGAATGTCAATGAGAAGGCTAGTCTTTGAGGGCGGAGTTTCAATCTGCCTGATTAATCACAGCCTAGCTGTTTTTAACTTTTCTGTCAAGACGAATTTGGTATATTCACCATGACTGCTATATGGGGGGCAAAGTCTGGCACGTGCCGCCGTGCTATCAGTTAGGTAGGGGGTTAATGCCATACAGCGTGATGGTGATGAGTTGTTGGGGGTAGTACCCCCAGTAACAGGCGCCCCTAGACGTAGGCCAGCAGGGGCACGCCAGACCCTTCACATTGTGTGGCATTCCATTGTTCTGTGTCAGATGGGCAGGTTTCTCACTTGCCTGTCTTCATACACTTGTCGCAATTTGCTTGCTACGTAGATAGCTGTGTTTTATCTTTGGCATCGGCACGTCAGCCGTTCAGCCAACTCCGTGAGAACCCCGGCAATCTGACAATCGTGTCTCGTCACCCAGCTTCGGGCCACCTGAACGCAGGCGCAAGCGTTGTTAAAAAAAAAAAAAACCGTATTCTGCTTAATTCGTGCGAACAGGTCTATTTCCACGGTTGGTTCCTTGTGTTCTTCTCGTATCAGCATCATGTCCGGTTTCCGGTAAGGTCCTCCTTCTTTGTCTCTAATTTATTTTCCACTGTCACACGTCTCCTCTTTCTCCGTACCTGTCAGGTGGTCACCAGGGTCAGTTACCTTTGCATGATGGTTTCTGCAGTGGCGGTGGTGGTGTCTAGGCACGGGTGGTAGTCAAATTGTTGCTAAACAGTAGTAGTGACGGTCCGTTTTTTGCTTGCTTTACAGTCACAGAGAGCGTGTCCGCTAGGTTGCCGGAAGACAAGTTGGTTAGGGTCCGCGCAGCCATTCACAGTTTTGTCACTGGTAGGGTCACCACCAAGGTGGAACTGCAGTCGTTGTTAGGCATGTAAAGTGTGCGATGCGCGTCATTCCTCAGGGTAGGTTTTCGTAGCCAGATTGTTACCACTCCCACTGTCATAGCTATCATCCAGCCATGTCTCAGTTATTCCCACTGTCACAGCTATCATCCAGCCATGTCTCAGTTATTCCCACTGTCATAGCTATCATCCAGCCATGTCTCAGTTATTCCCACTGTCATAGCTATCATCCAGCCGTGTCTCAGTTATTCCCACTGTCATAGCTATCATCCAGCCGTGTCTCAGTTATTCCCACTGTCATAGCTATCATCCAGCCGTGTCTCAGTTATTCCCACTGTCATAGCTATCATCCAGCCATGTCTCAGTTATTCCCACTGTCATAGCTATCATCCAGCCATGTCTGTTATTCCCACTGCCATAGCTATCATCCAGCCGTGTCTCAGTTATTCCCACTGTCATAGCTATCATCCAGCCGTGTCTCAGTTATTCCCACTGTCATAGCTGTCATCCAGCCATGTCTCAGTTATTCCCACTGCCATAGCTATCATCCAGCCGTGTCTCAGTTATTACCACTATGTCATAGCTATCATCCAGCCATGTCTCAGATATTCCCACTGTCATAGCTATCATCCAGCCGTGTCTCAGTTATTCCCACTATGTCATAGCTATCATCCAGCCGTGTCTCAGTTATTCCCACTGTCATAGCTATCCTCCCGCCATGTCTCAGTTATTCCCACTATGTCATAGCCATCATCCAGCCATGTCTCAGTTATTCCCCCTGTCATAGCTATCATCCAGCCGTGTCTCAGTTATTCCCACTGTCATAGCTATCATCCAGCCATGTCTCAGTTATTCCCACTGCCATAGCTATCATCCAGCCGTGTCTCAGTTATTCCCACTGTCATAGCTATCATCCAGCCGTGTCTCAGTTATTCCCACTGTCATAGCTATCATCCAGCCATGTCTCAGTTATTCCCACTGTCATAGCTATCATCCAGCCATGTCTCAGTTATTCCCACTGCCATAGCTATCATCCAGCCGTGTCTCAGTTATTCCCACTGTCATAGCTATCATCCAGCCATGTCTCAGTTATTCCCACTGCCATAGCTATCATCCAGCCGTGTCTCAGTTATTCCCACTGTCATAGCTATCATCAGCCATGTCTCAGTTATTCCCACTGTCATAGCTATCATCCAGCCATGTCTCAGTTATTCCCACTGTCATAGCTATCATCCAGCCATGTGTCAGTTATTCCCACTGTCATAGCTATCATCCAGCCATGTCTCAGTTATTCCCACTGTCATAGCTATCATCCAGCCATGTCTCAGTTATTCCCACTGTCATAGCTATCATCCAGCCGTGTCTCAGTTATTCCCACTGTCATAGCCATCATCCAGCCAGGTCTCAGTTATTCCCACTGTCATAGCTATCATCCAGCCATGTCTGTTATTCCCACTGTCATAGCTATCATCCAGCCGTGTCTCAGTTATTCCCACTGTCATAGCTATCATCCAGCCGTGTCTCAGTTATTCCCACTGTCATAGCTATCATCCAGCCGTGTCTCAGTTATTTCCTGTCAGGATAGTCCAGTGTTCCTGGACAGTCAAGCGCAAGCGGATTTGAGCATGTGGGACCACTTCTTGAGTCATTGGAATGGCGTGTCCATGTTTGTCCCGGCGGTCTCCCACAACTCCCCCGTCATATTCTCCAACAGCGGGGTCAGCACTGGTTTCGCTGCTATTTTTGGCCCCCATTGGCTGAATGGGGCGTGGCCGGAGGAGTTTTGCGAGGCCACGGGAATTTCCAGGCAACGGAGGCTAGGGACCTGTATCCCGTGGTGGCAGCAGCGCATGTTTAGGGTAACCATTGGACAGGCCGTACTGTGGTCTAAATGACCAAGACCTCCCAGTCAGGTCCCCCTACCCAGGTCAAATTCTTCCCCACGTCTCACAAATGGGGTCCGGTCCACGTCCTGCAGGGATTGTCAGGGGCACTGGCCGGTCGCGGCACTAACACCCCACTGTTACCCTTCGGGACAGCAGCGTTGTCTACCTCCCAATTCATAGCGCATGCGCGTATACTGGCGGTCAATCTAGGTTTTGACCCCCTCACGGTGTCAGGGCATTCGTTCAGGGTTGGGGCAGCCTCGGCCGCTTCAGGAATCAGGTGCCAGCCCACATTATCCGTAAGTTGGGCCGGTGGCGCTCGTCTTGTTACAGCCGTTATGTTCCGAACCCCGTTAGCGAGATTTCTTGTGCCTTTCAGAATTTGGCGTTGTAATACGTCAATGAACACGCTTTGTATTTTCATGCTGGGTTTTTGGCCTCTTTCAGGTGTACTCTCGACGGAAGCGGTTATGGCACAACTCAAGCCGCTAGTTCTGTTGGGGCATACATTAGGGGGTAGGTTCTTTCACATATAGCCCCGACCACAAGTATTAAGGCCGATTAATTGGCCTGTATTTGTGGGAGGGGCGCCCTGCCCTATATCTAGGACGCACCTTTCTCCAGAGGGGACGGACGGCAGCAGTGTTCCCCTCCCAGCCCGCCCTTTTCCTTTCACTCTCCTACAGGGTATGCCCTCTTTCAGGTGTACTCTCGACGGAAGCGGTTATGGCACAACTCAAGCCGCTAGTTCTGTTGGGGCATACATTAGGGGGTAGGTTCTTTCACATATAGCCCCGACCACAAGTAATGTTGTGTATGTACACAGTGACTGCACCAGCAGAATAGTGAGTGCGGCTCTGGAGTATAATACAGGATGTAACTCAGGATCAGTACAGGATAAGTAATGTAATGTATGTACACAGTGACTGCACCAGCAGAATAGTGAGTGCAGCTCTGGAGTATAATACAGGATGTAACTCAGGATCAGTACAGGATAAGTAATGTATGTACACAGTGACTCCACCAGCAGAATAGTGAGTGCAGCTCTGGAGTATAATACAGGATGTAACTCAAGATCAGTACAGGATAAGTAATGTAATGTATGTACACAGTGACTCCACCAGCAGAATAGTGAGTGCAGCTCTGGAGTATAATACAGGATGTAACTCAGGATCAGTACAGGATAAGTAATGTAATGTATGTTCACAGTGACTCCACCAGCAGAATAGTGAGTGCAGCTCTGGAGTATAATATAGAATATAGCTCAGGATCAGTACAGGATAAGTAATGTAATGTATGTTCACAGTGACTGCACTAGCAGAATAGTGAGTGCAGCTCTGGAGTATAATACAGGATGTAACTCAGGGTCAGTACAGGATAAGTAATGTAATGTCTGTACACAGTGACTCCACCAGCAGAATAGTGAGTGCAGCTCTGGAGTATAAAACAGGATGTAACTCAGGATCAGTACAGGATCAGTAATGTATGTACACAGTGACTGCACCAGCAGAATAGTGACTGCAGCTCTTGAGTATAATACAATATGTAACTCAGGATCATTACAGGATAGTTAATAGTATGTACACAGTGACTGCACCAGCAGAATAGTGACTGCAGCTCTGGAGTATAATACAAGATGTAACTCAGGATCATTACAGGATAGTTAATAGTATGTACACAGTGACCCCTCCATCAATTGAAAACTCATCCATGTGATGTCTCTTTGATTCTTCTCTCAGGAGCATCCATTCCTCTTCACCCTGAAGAACAGCAGACTGCCAGAAGAAGAGATCCCCTCTGAAGACAATGATGGCGACCAGGTTCCAATGTGGTCGGTGATTGTGGCCTCCATCGGGGGTGTTGCTCTGGGCAGCGCAATTGTCGGGATTGCAATGTCAATGACAAAACGGAGGAGATCTAATAAGAAAAAACGGATGAGCGAAAGTGGCTCCTCGTTCTGAGTGGCGAGGTTCAAGTAATGTCCATATGAGAGGGATACAACTCGGGGTATTCCCGAAACATCGTCTATAATATTCAACCATAAAAATGACAAATCTCATGATAAGAAGCTCAACCAAAGTCTTCCACCTAATTCCATTAATTAAGATACGTTATAACAGAAGTAAAGGAGTAAAGCAGTTATCAGAAAGTCTACAATGTACTTGCCATCATCACACCCCATTGTAGTATATGAAGGAGTCTCCTATATGGAGCAGCACAAGACTGATCATGAGATAATTTAGTAAATTATACGTAAACTCTGACATGGCCGAATAGTGGTTCTGCACTTACAGGACAACCCCCGAGGAGCTCAGGGGACGGTCTATATGCAGATGAGGTTCACCAATCCTCAAGGCACATCACCTGACCAAACCGTCCAATGCCAGAGCTGATCTTTTTCGATTCTGCAGAGTAGTCGGGAGAGGTCAGAGACTCCCATCCTCGTATAGCCAGAACTATGGACACCATAGCCAACCCCCGGGGGTCCAATTGGGGGCGCACAGCACCATTAGGTCCTCTGTTTTGCATAAATGATCACGCCCGCAGTGTGTAGATAGGCAATAGGTGACATGATTACAGCTGAGTTCACAGAATGGCAGGAAATGTGTCTATGAATGGATCCTGTATTATATTATGATGTTCTGCGTCCAGCGAAATAATAAAGAACATAAAGAAAAGTGTCATTGTCATTGTGACCTCCAATCTGTGGCTCTACCGATGTTGTAAAAACTACAACTCCCAGCATGGCCTGTGCCAACTACCCGCCTGGTGTCACTCTAGGTGTAACCCCAGTCTAGGCAGAGAAGGTAATAATAGGAAAAGACACTGTTAACGCAGATATCAATGTCACCACTAGAGGGCACTCACTGCAGCTGTAATACCAGAGTTAACAAGCTCCGCCTCTGATGCAACCAGATGTAAAGCAGCTATCCTATAAGTCAGAGTTCCACCCTTTAAATAGGCCTTGAGACATGACTTGGATAAAAAGAAAATGTCGGGAGGGGGGGGGGGGGGGACCAGCTATCGTAGATGTTCATCCCCTTTAAGACATACATAATTTTAGCAAGTACCATCAGATAAAAAAAAAAAAAAACAGCAAAGTTAAGAAAAAGTAAGCTCTGTAAATAGAATGCCACAGTTGACAGTGGCTACTGACACAAAGTTAAATCAGTAGGAGAAAAGGAGACGAGTAAGGCTTGTTTTATTGAAAATTACATGCTGGGTAATTCAAAGCCCCCTCCGCTATTTTAAAGGGATATTCTCACCTTAGACACTTGTGGTAACTCCACGACAAGGTACCCCTGGACTGTTCCATGACAGTTTCATTCTAAACCTGGATGCGGTGGCAGGCGGCCGACTCACCCCCATTCTGGAGATACCAGAGGTGTATCCTGTCGTTATGCCTAAATGTGTTATATGTGAATACCCCTTTGAATATTTTATTTTTTTATTTTTTTGTAAATTCAGCCATATTGTGTCAAGTTATTATCTAATATACAACCCACATACTATAAAGTATCAAGATAATACCGCTATAATGCCCAAATAATACTGCTACATACCACCCATATAATACCGCCATATGTAATACTGCCACATGGAACCCACATAATACTGCCATTTAGAGCCAACATAATACTGTCATATATAATACTGTCACATAGAGCCAACATAATACTGACTACAAATTGGCGTGGTATTAAAAAGCAGGAAGTGCTCAACCCCATATGCAGTGGGGCATCTATACCGGGGGGGGGGGGGGGGGGGGGGGGGGCAGATTCTGCACTTGTGGCCCGCTGCTAATGGCAATCCCCAGCAAAAATGCATACAATGGAGGATGCCTGCAGCGGACCACAAGTACCACAATGGACAAATGTATAGCAAATGTGTGGATGTGATAAACAGTATAAATAATATAACAAAAACAAAGACAGGTGCACTCTGCGGACTTACTAGGCCCTCAAACTGGTGTTAAAATTGAGAGATTAGCCAACATGTCTTACGTGAGGACATGTCTGAGCCTGAGCACCGCGCCAAGGTTTCTCAAGTAGCTCGGGACCTAACGCTAAACCTACCTGGGCTGTGTGGGCAATACGAGGAGCCAGTGGGCAAATTACAGGCGCGCAAGGTCCGACTCAAAGCAATCTCCCAGGAACCTCCAGCATGTGACCATGCATACAATGGGAGGAGGCAGAGAGCTCTGAGCCCCACCCAAGACTGGCTGATATAGCCGGGGCCTCACATGTGCACCATGTCTGCTCGGGCTCACACATGTCCTCACGTAGGACATGTTGGCTAATCTCTCAATTTTAACACCAGTTTGAGGGCTTAGTAAGACTGCAGAGTGCACCTGCCAACATAATACTGCCATATAGAGCCCACATAATCAGGGCCGGCGCTTCCATAGAGGCAAGGGGGGCAATTGCTCCCGGGCCCCCGACTCCTTAGGGGCCCCCAGCGCCGGCCCGCAACTACTATTCTATAATTCTATTCTGTGTGGGACAACTGTGCCGGCGCTGCAGACAGTGCTAATAATAACCCCCCGCAGGAGTTCCGGGCGGTCCGGTCTGGAGGGAGTAATGTAATTAAACTGTCTGGTCTGGTCTGGAGGGGCCTCCCCGCCGCTCTGCCTGCGCTGCGCCGCCTGTCTCTTTAAGAGATTCGAGACTGGAGCGGCATGCACGGCACAGGCAGGCACGTCTCGCGTCTCACTGACGTTGCCACAGGCTCCGCCCCCCAGAGCAGAGAACTTGAAGAAGGGGAGCAAGCGCCATTGGCAGCCAGCCACAGTCTGACTCTGTCTCTGCCAGCGCCAGGGAAGGCCCACGGGCCCGTCGCCCACAGAAGACTGAAGACAGGCAGCCAGCCAAGTTCCACTTCCACTTCCACAAGTACAGTCTACATCTACAGACCAGTTCTGTCTGGTAGGTTGGTTGGTTTGGTTAAACTTATTGTTAATTAAACTGGATCGGATCCATCCATTCCCAGTTTCCTAAATCCCACTCACTTAGTCCCAGTGTACTACTAGCCCGTCCTGGTTCTGTTTGGAGTCAGTTGGACTGAAGAAATGTGCATTTGGGGAGGGGGGAAGGGGGCCAGTTACTGGTACTACCAGTAACTGGCCCCCTCCCCCCACCCCAAATGCACATTTCTCCAGTCTAACTGACTCCAAACAGAACCAGGACGGGCTAGTAGTACACTGGCACTGGGACGGGTGAGATGGTGCCTGGGATGGATCCCAATCCAGTTTAATCAACCAACCTACCAGTCTGGTAGGTTGGTTGATTAAACTGGATCGGGATCCATCCCAGTCTGGTAGGTTGGTTGATTAAACTGGATCGGGATCCATCCCAGTCTGGTAGGTTGGTTGATTAAACTGGATCGGGATCCATCCCAGTCTGGTAGGTTGGTTGATTAAACTGGATCGGATCCATCCCATGTACCATCTCACCCGTGCCAGTGTACTAGCCCGCCCTGGTTCTGTTTGGAGTCAGTTGGACTGGAGAAATGTGCATTTGGGGGTGGGGGTGGGGGGCCCTTATTGTTTTTCGCCCCAGGGCCCCATTTCACCTAGAACCGGCCCTGCACATAATGCTACTATAAAATCATACTCCCATATAGAGCCCACTTAATACTGCCATATAGAGCCCACATAGTACTACTATAGATAAAACTGCCATATAGCATACTTCCCAACCGTCCCGGATCCGGCAGCACAGTCCCGGATTGCAGTGGCTATCCCGCTTCATCATTCCTCCCCCCTGCTGGCTCTCCACTCCTCTTGTCTGTGCAGTGGGCGGGGCCGGCTGGCAGTCAGACTTGGCTCCGCCTTGAGGTTTCCATTGATGAAGAATGGCCCCACTATCTTTGTACCCCATATACCACACCATACCAGTCTTGGAGGGATCTATCCAATGTGGGTTAGTGTCAGACCAATAGCGGTGGTTTTGTTTGTTAACTTCACCATTCACATAAAAGTTTGCCTCATCACTGAACAAAATCTTCTGCGTCAACTGAGGGTCCTGTTCCAATTTTTGTTTTGCCCATTCTGCAAATTCAGTGCGCCGATCTGGGTCATCCTCGTTGAGATGCTGCAGTAGCTGGAGTTTGTAAGGGTGCCATTTGTGAGTAGCTAATATCTGCCGAAGGGATGTCCGACTAATGCCACTCTCCAGTGACATGCGGCGAGTGCTACGCTGTGGGCTCTTGCTGAATGAAGCTAGGACAGCCACTGATGTTTCTTCATTAGAGACAGATTTCATGCGTCCACATTTTGGCAAATCCAACACTGAACCAGTTTCACGAAACTTAGCAAGCAGTTTGCTAACTGTAGCATGGGAGATGGGTGGTCTCGTAGGGTGTCTTGCATTGAAATCTGCTGCAATGACCCGGTTACTGCGTTCACCAGACATCAACACAATTTCTATCCGCTCCTCACGTGTTAACCTCGGCGACATGTCAATGGCTGTAAACAAAGAGAAACTTGTAAATAACTCATGAAAGAATAAAGTTACGTTAAAACCAAGCACACCATTGTTTTTCTTGTGAAATTCCCAATAAGTTTGATGTGTCACATGACCCTCTTCCTATTGAAAAAACAAAATTTGGATTCAAAATGGCCGACTTCAAAATGGCCGCCATGGTCACCACCCATCTTGAAAAGTTTCCCCCCTCACATATACTAATGTGCCACAAACAGGAAGTTAATATCACCAACCATTCCCATTTTATTAAGGTCTATCCATATAAATGGCCCACCCTGTAGAAACACCTCAGAGAAGATGAACGGAAATGGGAGGCCCCAGAGCTAATTGTCAAGTGGCAGGAAAAAGGGTCTGAATAGTTCAGGCCGAATTTTCCTTTTTAATAAATTAGCAAACATTTCTAAAATTCTGTTCTCACTGTCACTGATCAGCGGGTGTGAACCCACTGTGCCCCTGACTGGCTATACTCTGGAGGGGCATGTCTAAGCAACTACCTGGTTTTCACTAGAGCCTCAGATGGCGAGGATAGACTTGAGCCGTTAGAGCGCAGCACCCGGGACCGCGGAGATAGGCGGGGGAACAGCGGCATACAGCAACCCCAGTTACACTCACTTTTTTATTATGGGGCACTGAGTGCATTTTTATGGGAATAAACTTTATTTTTATTTTATTTTTATTTTTTTTGCACAAGGAGTAACATAACTAAATTTGAAAAATGTCAAAGGGTTTGAAGATTTTCTGAATGCACTGTATATGCTATTCAGAGTAGGTGGAAAGTTGGGCGACAGCCTCTACAGACACCGTTACGGACATTTTCATGCTAGAGGTGAGATGAATATTTCTCTGGAAGCCTCACAATCCTCCGTCCTTGCTCTCGTATAACAAACAAGGTCCATTCCGTGGATGTGGATCTTCAGAAAGCATCGTACAGTCCCGCCGCCAGCGCTCCCCGGGGTGATTTATTATGTCGCGAACACTAATCTCTCGCTCCTTGCCGACAAAGCGACAACTTCTTTACTTCAGCCCAGAACGCGGAATCCATCTCCAAGGACGATGCCAGCCTCTCACTGTGCCATCTGTCAATCTGGCGCTGACGTTGTTTATATTGGATGTCGGTGGAGAAAACAAATTGCATCCAAACAGCAGATAAAATAAGAAGCACAATTTTCTTCCTTTTCTATTATACTTTCTGTTTTTGCAATAAATTGTAACTCAGCTCATCAGGGCAGGCTGTCTACTCTGATCATTTAGTTTTTTATTTTTGTGTTTATTGAATATTTTTATTTTATTTGTTTTATTCATGTTTAGCCTCATATTATTTTTATTGTTTACCTTAATAATAATGTATTCATTATTTAATATTTTTTACATTTCTTTTTACTCATTTTATATTTCACATCATTTGCTTATAATATTTATGTAATAATTTTTATTATTTCTTTTATTATTTTTTTTTACAACCATGCAGTTACATCTCGAAGCTATATGACCTTCGAAGAAAACTCCAGCAAAAGCTGATACATTGTGTCATGGTTGAACCTGATGGATTTATGTCTTTTTTCAACAGTATTAACTATGTAACTATGTCTACCTTTAAAAACGGTGTCATGCTCCGCCCACTCAGATCTTGCGTTTCATGGAGTATTCTGAGTGCTAAGCACTGTCCAGTGGCAAAGCTAACCTTCTTCCCCTGGCAGTCAGTGTTTGATACATCATCCATTGCTTGGAAGTCAGTGGCATATAGCGTCCATTGCTTAGTGGTTAGTGGTAAATGGGCCATGTTGTCAAGCAGGAATAGTGTTACTTAGCCCTGGTGATCAGTGGCAGAGTAACCCTTCGAGCCCTCGTGATCGGTGGTAGACGAAACCTCTTTTACCTGGTGCTATGTGTCAAATCCCTGAAGGTCAGCAGTGGCTGTTTAGGACTGTAACAGCGGCTGCTGTGCGCCGCTGTTCCCCTGCTTACCGCCGCGCTCCCGGGCACCGCGTTCAGCGGTGATCTGCTGCCAGTGTTTCCTTTCAGCTCTGGCCACAGCATGCTTGCTGCTTGTTTCCTGTAGCATTTCCTTAAGGGCCGGCGCGCGTCACTTCCTGTGTTTTATGGGTTGGATCATGTGACCTCGCTGACAAATCCTAGCCCTCCTGCACAAATATAGGTGGCTGAGCCCCCTTCCCAGATGCCTCAGTGTCAAGGTCCTTGTGTCCTGTTAAGGTTCCTGATATCTGCTTGTGTTCCTGTGTTCCTGACTCGTACTTGTATTTCTGGACTCTGTTACCTGTTTGATCCCTGCCTGCTTGCCTTGACTCTCCTGTTGCCGATCCGGATTGCCTGACCTGTACCTGTGCCACCTGCCCTGACCTGTTGCCTGTTTGACTTCGACTCTGCCTCATCCTTTGCTCCTGCACTCTTGCTCCTGGTTATGACTAAGCCTGCTGACAACGCCTGTACCTCTGGTACCTTGCTCAGTTACCTCCTGGACCAGCTGCCTCGTGTGCCCATCCTCCTCAAGAGGTAGCGACCTGGTGTTCCCCTCAGGAAAGTCTATCCCCACCATCCAGGGTACTGTGAAGATGGAGGGGTTCACTTAGACAACGCCCTTAGAGAAGGAAGGACACGTGGCACAGTGGGTTCACACCCGCTGGTTCGTGACAGTACACTGAGGCCATGGACCCCGCTGGTCACCCCAAGTCTGTAGTTCAGGAATTGTTACATGAAGTAAGGCGTCAGAGCGAATGTCAGGATGTCATGATGCAGTTCATGCAAAATGTTACTGTTCGTCTGGATGCCATCTCTTCTCCAGCTACTGCAGGGTCACCAGTTGCTGCCACCCCTGCAATACCCACACTGGTGAATCTGGATTTGTGTGCCGCTGGTGTGCAACTCCCTCTGCCATCCCACTATGGTGGAGATCCAAAAACCTGTTGTGGATTCCTGAACCAGTACCTGATCCACTTTGAGTTGCATGGGCAGACGTTTCCCATTGTGTCCCTGCTCTCTGATGAGGCCCTTGCTTGGGCAAATCCTATTTGGGAACATGGAGGTCCAGAGACCACTAATCTGCAGTCTTTCCTGGCTACCTTCCGGCTGGTCTTTTAAGAGCCCGGCCGCACGCCCCTCCGCTGCATGAGCTCTGCTGCGTCTACGACAGGGTTCCTCGTCTGTGGGTCAGTACGCCATCCAGTTTCGTACCCTGGCTGCTGAACTTGCATGGAACAATGAGGCTCAATTGGCGGTGTTCTGGGAGGGCCTTTCTGACTGGATTAAGGATGAATTAGCTGGTCGCGACCTGATCACCTTGGCCACAAGGATAGATATGCGTTTTAGGCAATGTTCTAAGGAAGTCGCATGCACCAGAAGACCACTTTATTTGGCTCCATCCTTCCAGAGGCAAGTTCTTTCTCTAGTGTCCACCCCATCTGAAGAGCCCATGCAAATAGAGCGCCTTTGTTTGTCTGACCAGGAATGTTTATGCCACATAAGCAGAAAACCTGTGTCTGTATTATGAAGGCAAGGCCCTTTGTGTGTAATTGTCCACACAAACCGGGAAACGCCAATGTCTAGGATCAGTTGGAGAGGTGGTCCTAGACAAGGAGAAGTTCTCTCCAAAACTGTCAGTTCCGATGACTCTCTCTCACAAGGGAGTTACACTGTCCGTGCCTGCATTCTTGGACTCTGGGTCAGCCGGTAACTTCATTCAGCAAGCTCTGATCTGTCAGTACCAGCTCCCTACTATCCGTCTAGAAAGGCCTCTATCTGTGGCTTCCGTAAATGCGCTGCCACTTCCTGAACCTGTGCTTTCTGTTACTATGCCCCTTAAGTTGCAAATAGGGGTTCTGCACTCAAAGATGATCTCCTTCTATGTGCTGCCAGCATCCGTGAATCCGGTTATCCTCGGTCTTTGGCTGCATCAGCACACTCCAGTTGTGAACTGGCCCTCCTGTCAGATTCTGCGTTGGGGATCATACTGTCAGTCCACCTGCTTATCGGAGGTCCGACCTGCTTCCTCGCCTACTCTACCTGTAGACCTGCCTGGACTTCCGCAGCAGTATGCCACTTTTGCAGATGTCTTCAGTAAGAAAGAGGCCGGGACCCTGCCTCCTCATCGTCCATATGACTGTCCGATTGACCTTCTGCCTGGTGCCACTCCTCCTCATGGTCGAGTCTACCCACTCTCACTTCCCGAGACCCAAGCGATGTCTGATTACATCAAGGAGAATCTCGAGAGGGGGTTTATCCGGAAATGTACTTAACCAGCCGGTGCCGGGTTCTTCTTTGTGCAAAAAAAAGATGGATCCTTATGGCCCTGTATCGACTATCGAGGTCTGAATAAGGTCACAGTCAAGAATTGATACCCTCTTCCGCTAATCTCTGAACTTTTTGACAGGATCCTGGAAGCTCAGGTCTTCACAAAATTCAACCTGCGCGGCACATACAACCTTATCCGCATTCGAAAGGGCAATGAGTGGAAGACTGCTTTCAACACTCGTGATGGACACTACAAGTATCTTGTCATGCCCTTTGGTCTGTGCAATGCTCTAGCGTTATTCCAGGAGTTGGTAAACAATATCTTCCGGGACCTGCTCTAGGTCTGTGTGATAGTGTACCTGTACTGATCTATTCTCCAGATTTGACCACTCAACAGAAGCATGTATGGTTAGTTTTACAGCGGTTGAGAGAGTATAGACTTTATGCCAAACTCGAGAAATGCATCTTTGATGGATCCTGAGAAATTTAATGCAGTAATGGACTGGCCCCCCCACAGGGTCTTCGTGCTATAAAGCGCTTCCTTGGATTTGCTAATTTCTATCATCAGTTCATCCCCAATTTTTCATCTCTTACATCTCTGATCTCCGCTCTTACTAAGAAAGGGGTGAATGACAAAGTCTGGACTCCTGAGGTTGAAGCCGCCTTTGTTCAATTAAAAAGGTCCTTTGCTTCTGCACCTGTTCTTCATCATCCTGATGTCTCCTGCCAATTCTTTTTAGAAGTGGACGCCTCCTCCGTAGGAGCCGGTGCTGTTTTACTACAGAAAGGTTCCAAGGGCAAGATGTTTACATGTGGGTTCTCCTTCAAGCTCTTCTCCCCTGCTGAGAGGAATTACTGTATAGGAGATAGAGAACGTCTGGCCATAAAACTTGGCTTGGAGGAGTGGCATTATCTATTGGAGGGGGCCCAGCATCCAGTGATAATCTTCACCGACCACATGTCTGCAGACGGCCCAGAGTCTGAACCCTCGCCAAGCCACATGGGCACTCTTATTCTCCTGTTTTCATTTTGAGCTTCACTTTCGCCGAGAAGAACATCAAGGCGGATGCTCTGTCTCGGTCATTTGACTTCTCCGACCAGCAAGGAGGGGCGCCAGTACATTGTAGATCCCGCTCACTTGATCACAGTGGCTCTTATAAAGACATCCCTCTTGGGAAGACATTCATGCCATCTGCCAAGAGAAAACGTATTCTAGCTAGGGGGCACAACTCCAAACTGACTGTTCACCCTGGGAGCCGCAAGACCACAGAACTTTTGTCTCGCCACTACTGGTGGCCCACACTGTCTAAGGATGTGCGTGATTATGTGTCTGCGTGCACCGTCTGTGCTCAGAATAAAGTCTCCAGGACCAAACCACCCGGGCTGTTGTTACCTCTTCCTGTTCCTGATACCCATGGCAACACATTGCCATGGACTTTGTTACAGATCTGCCCTCCTCTGCCAGATGTACAGCTATCTAGGTGGTCGTGGACCCATTCTCCAATATGACACACTTCGTTCCTATAGCTGGACTGCCCTCGGCTGCTGAACTTGCTAAACTGTTCGTGAAACACATATTCCGCTTGCATGATCTACCTTGGCATATTGTTCCCGATCGCGGAGTCCACTTTACCGATAAGCTCTGGAGAGCTCTTTGCCGGCTGCTTGAATTTGAGCTGGACTTCTCTTCCGATTATCATCCCCAGACCAACGGCCAAGTGGAGCGGGTCAATCAAATATTAGAGAACTATCTCCGGCATTTTGTTTCAGCCCAACACGACAACTGGGTACAATTGCTACCATGGGCTGAATACTCCTATAACAACCACTCTAGTGAGTCTACTGGATCCTCTCCATTCTTTGTCGTTTATGGAAAACACCCTCGTACTCTTCTCCCTGTTCCTACATCTTCTGGGATAACAGCTGCGGATTCCTCTTTTAGGGATTTTTTAAAGATTTGGCATGACACCAAGAACTGCATTTAACAAAGTGGTGACTCGCATGAAAACGAATGCAGACAAGGAGATAAGGTATGGCTCTCCTCTAAAAATATCCGCTTAAGGGTACCCGATTTCAAGTTTGCTCCTGGGTTCCTGGGACCCTTTGAAGCATTTAGGAGGATCAATGAAGTGACATATAAGTTACGTCTGCCACTGCCTCTCACTCTGCGTATTCCTAATGCCTTCCACATGTCCTTACTAAAACCTGTAGTTCTTAATCGCTTCTCGACGGCTCCTTCTACTCCAACTCCGGTATCTGGAGATTCTGACGAGCTATTTGAGGTCAAAGAAATCCTGGACATTCAAGAAGCGTGGCAAGAAGACCTACTATCTTGTGGACTGGAAGGGCTTTGGTCCTGAGGAGAGGTCTTGGGAACCAGAGGAGAACATTCATGCTCCGAACTTGGTAAAAAGGTTTCTGTCTCGTCGTGGACTCAAGAAGAGGGGGCGTAAGGGGGGGGGGAACTGTAACAGCTGCTGCTGTGCGCAAACTGTTCCGCTGCTTGCCGCCGCGGTCCCGGGCGCCGTGTTTAGCTGTGATCTGCTGCCAATGTTTCCTTTCAGCCCTGGCCACAGCATGCTTGCTGCTTGTTTCCAGCAGCATTTCCTTAAGGGCCGGCACGCGTCACTTCCTGTGTTTTATGGGTTGGATCATGTGACCTCGCTGACCAATCCTAGCCCTCCTGCACATATATAAGTGGCTCAGTCCCCTTTCCAGATGCCTCAGTGTCAAGGTCCTTGTGTCCTGTTAAGGTTCCTGATATCTGCTTGTGTTCCTGACTCGTACTTGTATTCCTGGACTCTGGTATCTCTTTGATCCCTGCCTGCTTGTCTTGACTCTCCTGTTGCCGACCTGGATTGGTGACAACACCAGTACATCTGGAACCTCGCTCAGGTACCTCCTGGTCCACCTGGACCAGCTGCCTTGAGTGCCAATCCTCCTCAAGAGACCCGGTGTTCCCCTCGGGAAAGTCTATCCCCACCATCAGGGGTACTGTGAAGATAGAGGGGTTCACTAAGACAACGCCCTTAGAGGAGGTAGGACACATGGCACAGTGGGTTCACACCCGCTGGTTTGTGACAAGAACCTATCTCATGGTTCTTGCCTTGCTTGACTACTACTTTTTGGACCCCAGCCATTCTGATATCTCTGCTTCTAGTGAGCTTGCCCCAGTTTTCTGCTACCTGACTTTGCAGGTGTAACATGGGTCCCTAACAGGCAACTCCATCCGGCCTTGCTGCAGGATCTAGTGAAGAACCTAAGGGTAGCCTTAGCTTCCTACCAACTGCAGTGGTTAGGGTAGGCTGGAAGCAGTTTCTAAGGTCGCTGGCTGTGCTTCCGGATGTTGACTGAAGTCCGCTCCGGCCCCATTCACTATAATGAGAGCGGGCCGGAGGTCTGGCCGCAGCACGGAAAACATCCTGAGAGGCAGCCAGAATAAAACTTTGACATTATAGTGAATGGGGACGGAGTGAAATTCCGGCGGGACATGTGCACTAGCAGCAGCACGGATCTGAGAAGGCTGCCGCTAATGTGAAAGTAGCCTCACCTCATATTCAGTGATACTGAGACCCTGGTGGTTAATGGTAGATAAACTCTCCAGTATTTGAAAGCATTATGCTTCTTACGTTCCCTGGAGGTCAGTGGTATCAAGGCCCTGGTGATTTGTGGTAGATAAACCTTCCATTATTTGACAGCAGTATCCAACTTCTATTCCCTGATGGTTAGTGGTATGCAGCTCCTGGTGGCTGATGGTAGATGAACCCTTCATTACTTGATAGCAGTATCCAACTTCTATTCCCTAGCATTCCGTGGTACCCAGGCCTTGGTGGCTGTTGATAGTTTATCACACCATGAATTAATAGCACTACGCAGCTGTTATTTCCTAGTGGTCATTGGTATGCAGATCTTTGTGGTTGGTGGTAGACCCTCCATCACTTGATAGCAGCATGCAGCTTTTATTCTCTGGTATTCAGTGGTATCTGATCCCTGGTAGTCCTAGAAGGACCCATCATTGCACAATAGTAGGATGCAGCTACTATTTCCTGGTGGTCAGGCATATCCATTCCCTGGTAGTTAGCACTAGATGGGTGCATTATTATGTAATAGTAGGATGCAGCAGTAATTCCCTGGTGATCAGTGGTAAGCAGGTCCTGGTGGTTGATGGTAGATGAACCCTCCATGATGTAATAGCAGTATACAGCTTTTACTCTTTGGTGGTCAGAGGTATCCAGTCCCTGCTAGCTAACACTAGATGGACCCATCATTACGGTAGGATGCAGTTTATTCCCTGGTGATGAGAGGTATCCAGTCCCTGGAAGTTAGCACTAGAGGGACCCATCATTACGCACTAAAAGGATGCAGCTTTTATTCCCTGGTGGTCAGGTGTATCCATTCCAGTCCCTGACAATTAGCACTAAATGGACCCATCATTACGTCATAGTAGCATGCAGCGTTTATTCCCTGGTGGTCAGTGGCAAGCATGCCCTGGTGGTTAGTAGTAGATGAACCCTCCATGATGCAATAGTACTATGCAGCTTTTATTCCCTGGTAGTCTGGAGTATCACGCCCCTGGTGACTAGTCCTTGATGCATCCTCCACTGTTCTCACATGCAGTTTCTTTAAGTGTCTGGAGATTAGAGTTTCACTCACTTGCAGCTGACTCTTTTGTGTTATCTTTGGTTGATCAAGCACTGAACTGAACATGCAGAGGATGTACGCTCACTGCTTAGAATAATGAGTTCCCAGATGATTTACTAGATATATTTGGAGAGGGGAATTGCAGGTGGCTCTGATACTCCATAGGATGCTGCTGACAGAAGCAGCTCCCCCTGCAGCATCAATACCCTGTGTTCACTTGTAAGACATGGACATGGCGGATCCCAAGGGGCCCGCTCCATGACAATCTTCAAACTGTTTCTCTGCAATTCAAATCATTGATTTTTCTTAAACAAGATGCGGATTCGTCCCCTGTAGTGACCCCCTCCCCCTCAGCCGAGTAAGTGCATTTCAATTTGCATCAAGTTCCCTAATTACAAGGAACAGGCTATGTGCACCCAGCGGCCTCTGGGCCCCTGACCTCACTCCTGGTTTGGGAATTACATCGGCTTTAATTAACGACTTGGCTCAATCTGACATATTGATTTGTTTTGCTGCTGGCCTCTGAAATAACCCAGGCGCTGAGAAGCTGGAATTATGGGACACGATGACTGCTGGAATTCAGCTGCTCTGTCTCTAGATTGGCCTTCGAGTGCTGCAGGCACGCTGTTAACCCTCTCTATGCTGATGTGTTGATCATCATAATCCATGTCTGGGAACTAAAACAAAATAGCCAATACAGGTGGCAATACAATAAAAAAAAAAGATTTTCACCCTTTATTACAATAGATCACCAGCAATGTACTCATTACCGCCATCACTACCCTAGATCACCAAGGATGTACTTTATACCTTCTTCACTTATTACCATTAGACCAAGAGTGTACTCATTACTGCCTTTATTATTATTTACTATTATTGCGCCATTCATTCCATGGCGCTGTACATATGCGGAGCGGTGCACATACATAATACAAAACAAATACACTAAGCAGGAACAAGATGAGTAACAAACTGGTACAGAAGGAGAGATGAGCCTGCCCGCGAGGGCTTACAATCTACAAGACCACCAATGGTGTGCTTATTACATATTTTATTGACATAAACCACCAAGGATGTACTCATTACCTCCTTTACTGCCCTAGACCTCCAAGGGTCATTACTGCCTTTACTGCCCAAAATCAGACATGTGTTTTTACCTCCTTTACTGGTTTACACCACAAAACATGTACTTATTACCTCATTTACTGCTATAGACCACCAGAGATGGGATCTATTTGTTACCTTCTTTACTGTCCGAGACCACAAGAGGTGTACTCATGACCTTCTTCACTGCCCTAACCCAGAAGTGTACTCATTACTGGTCTCTAGATGTATTCCTATCCTGTATGAGGATCCACAGTTATATAAAATACTGAGGGGAGGGCACAGAGTGGTATCCAAGAGACCCATGTCACTGGCTGCCTCGCTGTCTCCCTCTCTTTTCAGTCAAAAATCGGAGGGACAGTCGCGGACATGTTGGTTGCGAGATACAGGTTTCACACGATGTGGCAATTCCCCATGTAAAGCTTGCAATTATGTGACCCCAAAAAAATATTTTCAAGATTCTGATGGCACCAATAAATATTCGATTAAAACCTACATTAATTGCAACACATCGGGAATTGTCTACGTCATTGAATGCAAAGATTGTCAGTTAATATATGTAGGATGTTCAACCAGAAAATTCAAAATAAGGTTACTGGAACATATCAATTACATAATAAATCCTGCATATGTAAACATCTCAAGTGCGGCAAAACACTTTATCATGGCTTATAATAGAAGCTTATCATCATTCACAGCTTATGCCATAGAACGAGTGTTTTTGCCCACAAGAGGTGGAGACTTCAAAAAACTTGTAAACCAAAGAGAAGCCTTCTGGATTCTAAAACTGAATTCCAGAAGTCCTGCAGGATTAAACTTGAGAAAATAACTTATGTATATTTATTGATATTTATGAATAGCTATTAATAATTACACCATGTTGCAACTTTAAGAAAACACCAAAAAATATATATTGTATAGCCTGAATGAACAGAATTAGATTGCAGCCAGCAAATATTGAGGAGTGTTCAGACAGAGCGTTTTATTTTCTGCTGCTCACTTACAATTATGTTTATTTATTTATTTATATATTTATTATTAATGTTTTGTTACTGCTCTTTTCTCTCCTTTTTTGCTGGATCTAATGTTATAAAATGTCTGTTCATGGTGGCTCATGTCAGATTTTAAACCTGTTTTGTGCATTTAAATTTCTGCTAGCACCTTTGATTGAAACACCTGGGATGGTTTGCACCGCCCAGCTAGTTTAAGGGGGGAGGGATTTTTTATGTATACTTCTATATATATATACTTGCTCAGAAATTTATTGTGAAGGTCATGATTAAGAACCACCTGGTTCGAAACGCGTAGACCGTATTGGGGCTTGTACTTTGAGGATTTTCTCACCGCTGTACATTTGGTTTGTGGAATAAACATCGTCAAGCACGAAAAATTGAGGTGCTGGATATCTTCCTTTTATGTACTCATTACTATCTTTACTGCCCAAGGCCATGGGCGTAGGAAGCGCGGGGGATGGATCACCCCCAGGAAATAATGCGGGGGGGGACAGGTATGGTCAAATCCCCCCCAGCGGCAGCGGGGCAATGTGTGCGGCGGCGGCGGGGCAGGCACTGAGATGAGCGCTTCCATTGTGGAAGCGAAGCGCTCATCTCCATAGTGATCTGTTTGTATCGCCAACCTCAGGACAGCGATACAAAAAGAAGGCTGCGGAGGAGCAGGGCAGGGAGGTGTGTCCCTTTCCTGTTCCTCTGATAGGCTGCCGGCACTACTAGGCCGGCAGCCTATCAGAGGCCGGCGTAGGCAGCGGGATGACGTCATCGCGCCGCCTGAGCCGTACAGCGCTGAAGTCGGGACACAGTGACAGGCCGGAAGAGGCCTGCATCACATCGCTCCAAAGAGGTAAGTGTAAGTGTTAATTTTTTTTTTTTATATATACAATACTTTGTTTTACTGGCACATGATTGGGGGGGCTATTACTGGCACTTGATTGGGGGGGGCTATTACTGGCACTTGATTGGGGGGGGGGCTATTACTGGCACTTGATTGGGGGGGCTATTACTGGCACTTGATGGGGGGGCTATTACTGGCACTTGATTGGGGGGGCTATTACTGGCACTAGATTGGGGGGGCTATTACTGGCACTTGATTGGGGGGGCTATTACTGGCACTTGATTGGGGGGATATTACTGGCACTTGATTGGGGGGGCTATTACTGGCACATGATTGGGGGGGCTATTACTGGCACTTGATTGGGGGGGCTATTACTGGCACATGATTGGGGGGGCTATTACTGGCACTTGATTGGGGGGGCTATTACTGGCACATGATTGGGGGGGCTATTACTGGCACTTGATTGGGGGGGCTATTACTGGCACTTGATTGGGGGGGCTATTACTGGCACTAGATTGGGGGGGCTATTACTGGCACTTGATTGGGGGGGCTATTACTGGCACTTGATTGGGGGGGATATTACTGGCACTTGATTGGGGGGGCTATTACTGGCACATGATTAGGGGGGCTATTACTGGCACTTGATTGGGGGGGCTATTACTGGCACATGATTGGGGGGGCTATTACTGGCATTTGATTGGGGGGGCTATTACTGGCACATGATTGGGGGGCTATTACTGGCACTTGATTGGGGGGGCTATTACTGGCACTTGATTGGGGGGGCTATTACTGGCACATGATTGGGGGGGCTATTACTGGCACTTGATTGGGGGGGCTATTACTGGCACTTGATTGGGGGGCTATTACTGGCACATGATTGGGGGGGCTATTACTGGCACTTGATTGGGGGGGCTATTACTGGCACTTGATTGGGGGGCTATTACTGGCACATGATTGGGGGGGCTATTACTGGCACATGATTGGGGGGCTGCTATTACTGGCACATGATTGGGGGGGGCTGTTATTACTGGCACATGATTGGGGGCTGTTATTACTGGCACATGATTGGGGGGGCTGTTATTACTGGCACATGATTGGGGGGGCTGTTATTACTGGCACATGATTGGGGGGGCTGTTATTACTGGCACATGATTGGGGGGCTGTTATTATTGGCACATGATTGGGGGGGCTGTTATTTCTGGCACATGATTGGGGGGGGCTGTTATTACTGGCACATGATTGGGGGGGCTGTTATTACTGGCTGATGAGAGGCACTGGGGGGCTGATGAGAGGCACTGGGGGGCTGATGAGAGGCACTGGGGGCTGCTATGAGGCATGGGGCTCTTATCTGAGGTCTGATTGGGGGTCATTCATATTGGGGTCTGAGTTGAGGTGTGATCTGAGGTCTTATTAACATTGGGGATCTTATTGGGGCTGTTAGCTGAGGTCTGATTAACATTGGGGGTCTGATTGATGGTCTGACCTGAGGTGTAATGAAAAATATTTTTTTCTTATCGTGCCTGTGGCGAAACCAACCTCGCCACTGGGTTTTGGAGAGGCCTGTTTACCAGCCTCTTGCCTCAGGATTATGGCCCATACTAACTTTAAAGGAGAAGACAGACACAGCTTAAATCTGTCTTTGGAATTGTATTTTGTTATGTGAGGGTACCCAGATAGCTAATTTTATTGTATTCGTGTATTCTGAGTGCCATTCACCTAATGATATGCACTCAGACTTGAGCTATCTGGGGATATGTTAAATGTCTGTGTTTGCTGTGGAGGTGTGACATTGGGTGTTTGGGTGGTGATTTCTGTCCTGTTGTCCCCACATGTGTATTGGCGATTTCCCTTTGTCCTGAGAGATAATTGAATTGCTCCTCGGGTGTCTCCAGGGCAGAGAGGAGGAAACCATGATGCATTGTGGGGATGTGTTGTGTCTGTGTATCCTGAGTGCTACGTATCTGTCCTGTGTCACAGTCTTCCTTCTGGTCCCCTAGGGGCGTGTCCACCAGATGGGGACCTGCATAAATACGGGCGGGTAGCCCTCAATAAAGTGTTCCTGTTTTATACCTTCATGAAGTCTTGGCTCATGTTTGGGGGATGGAATAACTACACTCTTGGCGATTGCTATATCACAATACTCCCCTGAGTATAAGCTCTTGTAAGAGCTTGCTCCTGGTTCCTGGCTCTGGATTTAGGAGAGGTTCACCCACTGGAGCCTGGAGCCTTGTCGTAGGTCCAGGGTGGGTAGGAGACGGCGAGACCTCCACCAAGCTTCGGCGGTTCGTGGGGTCTGCAGTGCTGACGGTGTCAAGTGGAGTGCTTGGAGTCCTCTGGAAGCACTAGGAGCATCTATCGACGGAGGTACCCGGTCGGGGTGCTAGGCGTTCCGTTACATTGGTGGCAAGCAGTGGGATGGCGTCCTAGTGCGAGGAGAAGCAGCTCAGAGACACTGGTAACGTGTGGAGTTACAAATTGAGGGCGACGCTAGCACTCGTGCAGCGCCCCTGGGAGCAGAGGTATCCAGCGACTTGGAGCAGACAAGTATGGAAGGCTCTGAAGATGACTGGCTGGCCGAGGTGAGGCAGTGAGTGGCCCAGTATGGAGATAATGTGTCCATGGATATATACCAGGCCATCTGGAACCAGGTCACAGCCAAGCGACACGCAAGGATGGAACGAGAATTCCGACTGGCGAAAGAAAGAGAAATTGCCCAGCGGAAGGAGTGTTACAGCAGCCGAGCAGAGGCTGCATCTGAGGAGGTTAGCAGTCTCCCCCTGAGGCGGCCAGAGGAACCCGAAGTAGGGGTCCTCAAAGACTGGTCCTGTGAGGAACCACAACAGGCAGGTGGAGACGGGACCGAGGTCTCTCCACTGGGATGCTGGGCAGCTGGCCCAGACCCTCAACAGCAGCCGGAGTTCCCAGGTGTGGATGCAGGTGGTCCTTACTCGCAAATGTTGAGGGACCTCACAGACTGGTCCTGGGAGGACCCACAGATGGCAGGTGGAGATGGGACCGAGGTCTCTCTACTAGTCCTACAGGGATGCTGGAGGGTCGGTCCAGATCCCCAGCCATCTCCGCAGGGATACCAGGAGGAGGAGGTAAGCGAGCCCTCCCCTTCCCAGCTACTTCCCAACCGAGTTCTAGGGGCAGGGGATGAGCCTGCGATACCCACTGATCTCTCTCCCCAACCACAGGGGGACAGCACCCCTAACTCCGATGGTGCAGATGGGACCGCAGTCTCTGCACCAGGCCTACCGGGATGCTGGACGGCCTGTTCAGATCCCCCACCAACCCTGCAGGAATGCCAGGAGGAGGAGGTAAGCAATTCCTCCTCTCCACAACCGATCTGCAACAAGGTCCTGGGGATAGGATTCCCTGACCACATCCCAGCGGAAGAGCTGGCATCTGGGCAGAGCGCAGTCAGCCTCTGCCCTCCCCTATCCTCTTCTCCAGAGCCGGACTTCCCACAGGTTACCCCAGCGGAAGAGCTGGCATCTGGGCAGAGCGCAGTCGGCCTCTGCCCACCAAGTACCTACAGCTCCAAGCTAGAGAGCAACAAAGAAGCAAGGAGTAGCAGATGCCCCCTCAACAGCTGGGGACATACAGAACAGAGCCAGGCCCCAAGAATCAACAGGTCCAGTATTGGGTTGTGGGTGGACTGCCAGACTAACTCAGATACCGACCGGCATGAGGTCAGGTATCTGGTTAGTCTTCCCTGGGAGGGGGAGATGTGTGGCGAAACCAACCTCGCCACTGGGTTTTGGAGAGGCCTGTTTACCAGCCTCTTGCCTCAGGATTATGGCCCATACTAACTTTAAAGGAGAAGACAGACACAGCTTAAATCTGTCTTTGGAATTGTATTTTGTTATGTGAGGGTACCCAGATAGCTAATTTTATTGTATTCGTGTATTCTGAGTGCCATTCACCTAATGATATGCACTCAGACTTGAGCTATCTGGGGCTATGTTAAATGTCTGTGTTTGCTGTGGGGGGGTGACATTGGGTGTTTGGGTGGTGATTTCTGTCCTGTTGTCTCCACATGTGTATTGGCGATTTCCCTTTGTCCTGAGAGATAATTGAATTGCTCCTCGGGTGTCTCCAGGGCAGAGAGGAGGAAACCATGATGCATTGTGGGGATGTGTTGTGTCTGTGTATCCTGAGTGCTACGTATCTGTCCTGTGTCACAGTCTTCCTTCTGATCCCTTAGGGGAGTGTCCACCAGATGGGGACCTGCATAAATACGGGCGGGTAGCCCTCAATAAAGTGTTCCTGTTTTATACCTTCATGAAGTCTTGGCTCATGGTTGGGGGATGGAATAACTACACTCTTGGCGATTGCTATATCACAATACTCCCCTGAGTATAAGCTCTTGTAAGAGCTTGCTCCTGGTTCCTGGCTCTGGATTTAGGAGAGGTTCACCCACTGGAGCCTGGAGCCTTGTCGTAGGTCCAGGGTGGGTAGGAGACGGCGAGACCTCCACCAAGCTTCGGCGGTTCGTGGGGTCTGCAGTGCTGACGGTGTCAAGTGGAGTGCTTGGAGTCCTCTGGAAGCACTAGGAGCATCTATCGACGGAGGTACCCGGTCGGGGTGCTAGGCGTTCCGTTACATTGGTGGCAAGCAGTGGGATGGCGTCCTAGTGCGAGGAGAAGCAGCTCAGAGACACTGGTAACGTGTGGAGTTACAAATTGAGGGCGACGCTAGCACTCGTGCAGCGCCCCTGGGAGCAGAGGTATCCAGCGACTTGGAGCAGACAAGTATGGAAGGCTCTGAAGATGACTGGCTGGCCGAGGTGAGGCAGTGAGTGGCCCAGTATGGAGATAATGTGTCCATGGATATATACCAGGCCATCTGGAACCAGGTCACAGCCAAGCGACACGCAAGGATGGAACGAGAATTCCGACTGGCGAAAGAAAGAGAAATTGCCCAGCGGAAGGAGTGTTACAGCAGCCGAGCAGAGGCTGCATCTGAGGAGGTTAGCAGTCTCCCCCTGAGGCGGCCAGAGGAACCCGAAGTAGGGGTCCTCAAAGACTGGTCCTGTGAGGAACCACAACAGGCAGGTGGAGACGGGACCGAGGTCTCTCCACTGGGATGCTGGGCAGCTGGCCCAGACCCTCAACAGCAGCCGGAGTTCCCAGGTGTGGATGCAGGTGGTCCTTACTCGCAAATGTTGAGGGACCTCACAGACTGGTCCTGGGAGGACCCACAGATGGCAGGTGGAGATGGGACCGAGGTCTCTCTACTAGTCCTACAGGGATGCTGGAGGGTCGGTCCAGATCCCCAGCCATCTCCGCAGGGATACCAGGAGGAGGAGGTAAGCGAGCCCTCCCCTTCCCAGCTACTTCCCAACCGAGTTCTAGGGGCAGGGGATGAGCCTGCGATACCCACTGATCTCTCTCCCCAACCACAGGGGGACAGCACCCCTAACTCCGATGGTGCAGATGGGACCGCAGTCTCTGCACCAGGCCTACCGGGATGCTGGACGGCCTGTTCAGATCCCCCACCAACCCTGCAGGAATGCCAGGAGGAGGAGGTAAGCAATTCCTCCTCTCCACAACCGATCTGCAACAAGGTCCTGGGGATAGGATTCCCTGACCACATCCCAGCGGAAGAGCTGGCATCTGGGCAGAGCGCAGTCAGCCTCTGCCCTCCCCTATCCTCTTCTCCAGAGCCGGACTTCCCACAGGTTACCCCAGCGGAAGAGCTGGCATCTGGGCAGAGCGCAGTCGGCCTCTGCCCACCAAGTACCTACAGCTCCAAGCTAGAGAGCAACAAAGAAGCAAGGAGTAGCAGATGCCCCCTCAACAGCTGGGGACATACAGAACAGAGCCAGGCCCCAAGAATCAACAGGTCCAGTATTGGGTTGTGGGTGGACTGCCAGACTAACTCAGATACCGACCGGCATGAGGTCAGGTATCTGGTTAGTCTTCCCTGGGAGGGGGAGATGTGTGGCGAAACCAACCTCGCCACTGGGTTTTGGAGAGGCCTGTTTACCAGCCTCTTGCCTCAGGATTATGGCCCATACTAACTTTAAAGGAGAAGACAGACACAGCTTAAATCTGTCTTTGGAATTGTATTTTGTTATGTGAGGGTACCCAGATAGCTAATTTTATTGTATTCGTGTATTCTGAGTGCCATTCACCTAATGATATGCACTCAGACTTGAGCTATCTGGGGCTATGTTAAATGTCTGTGTTTGCTGTGGGGGGGTGACATTGGGTGTTTGGGTGGTGATTTCTGTCCTGTTGTCTCCACATGTGTATTGGCGATTTCCCTTTGTCCTGAGAGATAATTGAATTGCTCCTCGGGTGTCTCCAGGGCAGAGAGGAGGAAACCATGATGCATTGTGGGGATGTGTTGTGTCTGTGTATCCTGAGTGCTACGTATCTGTCCTGTGTCACAGTCTTCCTTCTGATCCCTTAGGGGAGTGTCCACCAGATGGGGACCTGCATAAATACGGGCGGGTAGCCCTCAATAAAGTGTTCCTGTTTTATACCTTCATGAAGTCTTGGCTCATGGTTGGCGGATGGAATAACTACACTCTTGGGGATTGCTATATCACAATACTCCCCTGAGTATAAGCTCTTGTAAGAGCTTGCTCCTGGTTCCTGTCTCTGGATTTAGGAGAGGTTCACCCACTGGAGCCTGGAGCCTTGTCGTAGGTCCAGGGTGGGTAGGAGACGGCGAGACCTCCACCAAGCTTCGGCGGTTTGTGGGGTCTGCAGTGCTGACGGTGTCAAGTGGAGTGCTTGGAGTCCTCGGGAAGCACTAGGAGCATCTATCGACGGAGGTACCCGGTCGGGGTGCTAGGCGTTCCGTTACAGTGCCCTCTTCCAGCCCGGAGCCCAGCTGCCCAGAGCACTGATCCGGAGCATCTTGGAGAAAAAGGCCTCACAGTCTCCCACACTCCTTCTGCACGGCCAAGCCAGCCAGCACCCCTGAGTCTTCAGAACTGTAAGTGTGGGGGGGGTTCACACACACACACACACACACACTTAAAATTTAACGATATAAACAACTCGCAGTTTATTGAATAAGAATATACCCGGCTAGCAAAAATGCTGTCTCCCCCAGATTTTTTGGGGTTCCTACACCCATGCCCAAGGCCACCAGGGTTTACTCGTTTAGATGCCCTAAACCAACAGAGATGTTCTCATTACCTCATTTACCTCCATAGAGCACCAGAGATGCACTCATTATTTACTTTACTGCCCTAGACCTCCAAGAGTCATTACTGCCTTTACTGCCAAAAATCAGATATGTTTTATTACCTCCTTCACCGGTTTACACCCTAGAAGATGTACTCATTACCTCCTTTACTGCTGTAGACCTCAAGGGGGCATTGCTGTCACAGCTTGGTGTGTGTGTGGTAAACTCCAGACCGAACACAGGAGGGAAGGGAAAAGGTACTAGGCCTGGAAACTAGGGAAAGGGGAAAGGTCACCACCTAGTGAATCCATAAACCGAGCCCTGACTATCAGTATGAACAGTATGAACAGACCTCGATGGTAGGAATGTTCATACGCAGGAACCTAGAGCCCTATATGACCCTAAAGGGCCCTGGAAATAGTTTCAGGACAAAAGATAACCTGTTCCTTCCCAGCTGAAGGAACAGGAGACTCCCTCAGGCCTAATACAAAAAGATAGGGGAATACAACAAACTATAAATAGGAAAAAGACACTTAACTCCGAAGTACGCAAACGAGCAGGAACTCAGTGGAGAACCAAACACCAACACTATCACAACCAGAAAGGAGCTATCAACTGCATATCATGATGGGTGAGACCAGACTAAATAGAGGAGTTGGAATGACCACTTAAGCTACACCTGAGACAAGAGGTGTGGTCATCACCAGCAACAACACAGAAACAAGTGAAACCAAAGAGGCTGTCAGATCTCATCACGTGCAGCCAGTCTCTTAGATCTTCTGACCCCTGTCACGAGAGAGACCGTGACAATTGCTGCCTTTACTGCCCTAGACCACCAGAGATGGACTCATTTCCTTCATTTACTGTCCTAGACAACAAGGGATGAACTTATTACCTCCTTTACTGCCCTAGACCACCAGGGGTACACTTATTACCTCATTTACTGCTCTACACCACATGAGATGTACTCATGACCTCCTTTCCTTCCAATACCATCAGGAGTGTACTTACTACCTCCTTTGCTGTCCTATAACCACCAGAAATTAACTCATGACCTCATTTGCTGTCTTGGACCCCCACAGATAATACCAGTACTCTGCTGGCACAATTGTATAAAAGAAACACCAAGCACTCTGTTCCATTGTTTGTGGAGATCTCTCCTGGCACTACTGTCTACCAGCAGGGCTCAGTACTGCTTACAGGGGCACTTGACTACAATTTTTTACAAGGGCAGATTGCCATAATGAGTGTGTGATGAATACCACACCTCATGCCCGCTTGACGTCGCCTATGTCGAGCTCACGAGACGCGGTATGGTCACTGGTTACCAAAAACGTGACGTTACGCCCTCCAGAGGAGCAGGTAAGGTCAGCTTGGTACAGTTTACACATACACCTCCTGTCCACGTGGGCCCAGAGAGGCAACAAGCTGAGAGAGCCTTTTCACTGCCGCAGTGAAAACAGCGCTGTCTCGGCTCGGGATCTGCCACCAGCTTCTCGTTTGATATAAGCCCGGTCCGCTAACGGGATACATGCGGTAGCTTATAACTAGGCCAAAACACGGACGTGGGGATTCGTGATCAAGATACAAGATAGCACAAGATAAATTATATATTTAATCACCGTAAGGGCACACTAGATATAGCACAATATACACAGAGAATATATACAGTGGTCTGAGGTTACAGATACAGGTTATATGGGTACAACAGGGTTAAGCAGAGTGAAAGTCAGTTACCGGGTAAGATGAAAGTTCCTTTGGGTTGTAAGGTGTTCTTGGCTGTAGTCACATGAAGGGCCGTGATCTCAGCTAGTTCCTGGGTCCCCCTAAACACATTACATGATGTGACCCTTCTTCAGAGAAAGACACCGCCCTCTGGCTTGCATGGGCTTATGACCTGTAGCCGGATGCTCCCCTCCCCGCCTATGGGTAGGGTCCACCCCTCCTTCTCTGGTGCTGGGAGCAAATGACCCATAAAACCCCTTAGCGCTCATAGCCCCAGACCAGAATGTCGCAGGAAGATGGTTCCGGGCCCAATTGATCCGCCTAGGTTCCGGCTACAACTAGGGTCAAAACATGGTACCGGTATTTGGTTTCTGTAGGGAGATACGGATATCTCCTTTCCCTGGCATCCCCCTATCAAACAAAGACCATGGGCACGTACATCGTGGCCACCGGGACACAAATATGTATCTGGCTTGCGCCTGCGATGGCCGGGCGATTCATAATTCCTTATGAAATATAGGTGCCAACATGTCTGGGAGGTAGCATTGATGCTGGCAAGGGCTGATACCTCCTGCTGGGGGGTTTTCCTGCAGGATTTAGCTTGCCTCCAAACTGGCTGATTGAGGTGTAACATTCTCCACCTGGGGCCTCCTTGAAGCCTGGACCCCTGGGGCTTTCTTCCTTGCTAGCTGACAATCAGATGGCTGGGGGGTGGGAACTTATTTTGCATGTACACTGATGTACATGCCAAAAGGTGAATCAAATGACAATCAGGGCTGCCAGTAAATAATAATCCATATTCCTGACAGAGTGTTTATAACATTGCTTGTACCATTGCTTATAAGGGGATTTGTCATCACTACCGTTAAATGGAGCACCTACTGTATGATGTTGCTATAAATTGAGACACTGATGGTTAATGGGGGGGGGGGGGGGGGGCCTGGCTGTTGAGGTCCATAGTGTTTTTGTTGGTGAGTTAACCAGGGTTTCATCCTCTAGTTGTAAACAAGTTTCCATCCAATGACAGTAAGCAGAAAAAAGTCAGGTATGATGGATTAGAGACAGAAAAATGCAATATTTTCCGCTGAGGCGCTCTGTGCCACGTTATACCAGCAGAGGCTGCAGGACTGGGGCACAGGGAGCCGGGAACATAAAACATCAGGAAATATAGTGTGAAATCGGCATTTCGAGGCACAGATGCTGCCAGCTTTTTCTAGAATATCCCCTGCGCTGCTGTAGGATGCACCTAATTTATGGTGCAACTTCCGGAAGTCCGTACGCCAAAATGAAGTCTATAGCGGCTCTGAGCTGCCATGGAGTGCAGTCTTTTTAATGCTAGAAAACTGAAGATAAATGTGCCAGACCTGCTCTTGCCACACGCGCATTTTGGAAAGTGGCGAGGGTGGCATGGAAACACCACTTACACCTAGTTTAGTCGCAAACACAGGGTAAACTGCAGGGGAACGATAAATTCTATCTATCTACCTGATATCTATCTATTACTTAAAGGGCTTGGCCACTTTCTGTTTATTGTTGACCAATGTGTTTGTGAGATGATATTATGGCACAAACTAATACACTTACTAATGCACCATATTCTATATTTCATAAGGTATGCCCCCTTGTTTACAGAGTCTTTTCTGCTGTCCTGCTGTCCACATAGAGGTCATGTCTGATGGAGGGCCATGTGACCAGGCCAATCACCTCCATATGATGTCTCCCCCATTCAAATACACTGCACCTGCACCAAACTCCAAAAAGAACAAATGCAGATAGCAGGTGCAATGTATTTAAATGGAGGAGACATCACATGGTTTGCCTCGACACATGACCCTCCATCAGCGGCCATCTTATGTACAGGACCTCTGTGTCAACAGTATAAAAGACTTTGTAAACAAGGGTGCATACCTGATGAACTACAGTAACTGGTGGAGATTTTCAACAAAATGTCACGGGTGAAGTTTGCAGATAGCTGGAACTTATAAATAAACGAGCGACTGGCTTGATCTCAAACTAAGGAGCATATAGGTGAGCCCTATAAAACCCTAAGAGCTCTCCCTGACTGCTATGCACATGCAAGGGTCTCGATGGTAGACGATTGCATGCCCACGTACCTAAGTCTGTGTGACACCTGAAAACCCTATAATAGCGAGGGGACACGACCACCGGCTCCCTGCACTTAATACGGACGGAGTCAGGGTCACCTAGAATCAAGCCAGCAAGGAAACACAATAAAGTAAAGGACTTATCTGATCAAACAGCAGAAGCAGCCTCCAGCAGTGAACACTTCCTCTAGGAAGTAGTATAAATCGCAAAGTGAGGCAGTATGGGAGGGAATATAAAGGAAGACGATTAGTCTAAATAAGTGACACCTGGCAGAAGGAAAGGAGATGAGAAAGTGAAACCAAAACAAAGAACATCATACAAGAGGTAGAGAAGAACGTCTGCCAGACCTTCTCACAGTACTGGCGGTTGGATACTGTCACGAGGGTGTCAAGAACCACGCCTGACTCCGTTATACCCGGGGTCAGGAAGTCGCAGCGGTTGGCTGCGCGCTCTATGTAAGATAGGGCTGTTTCCTTATCGTAGCTTTCTGGGTTTGCTTTGCAACCCTTTTTGGCTCACTCAGGGATCCGTAGCTCCTTCTCCTCAGCTGTTCCTTGTCCAGCACTCCCAACCTCCTTATATTCCTCTCTCACACTTCTCTGGTTGCCAGATATAGAGCTTCCTGCCTGGACTTCTATACTGACCCTCTGGAGCTGTGTTGCTGCGTTCTCTGGTAGTTGGTCCAGAACGTTACCCTCCGGATCCCTGTTGGACCTTTGTGGTCTGCTGTGGTCGCCCACCTGGGTGTATGTGTTTGTCTGTCCTCTCCCTGGTGTTTCCCTCTTAGTGTCAGTGGTGCGGACTAGCGATCCCATCGGCCCGTTCACTATCTAGGGCTCATTTTAGGGAAAGCCAGGGTTTAGGCACGTGATCGCCGCACGGGTGAGGAACCCGTCTAGGGACGTCAGGGCAGTCAGGTGCCAGCCGCAAGGTGAGTCAGGGGTCACCACCTTTCCCTCTCCCTTGGGCAGGGCTTTCCCTTTTTCCTCCCTGTGCGTGACGCCGGTCATTACAGATACTTGACACTGAACAAGACGAGTTACTTCATATATCATCTATCTATCTATCGTTATCTAATTTATCAATCATCCATCCATCTAAATATACAGTATATTAGCATTGCCAAAGCAAGTGGGTAATAACTGGGTATGGTTGGGGGATGTGGACACATTCAGGGCGGGGGTATAGCAGTCCATGGTATATCAGGCTCCTCTCAGTCTATGGCAGGCAGTAATATATTGTGCTGCTATGGCCTCTGTGTTCTCCTTTTACCCCAGCAGTATGGAGAGTCTCTCTTCCTCCTACATGGAGGTGAAGTCTGGGCAGAGATCAGACAGTCTCCTGAAGTGAGTGTCCCTTACTGCTGAGTATTTGGGGAGCTACAGCAGGAAGTGAGCCTCATATATATATATATAGATAGATTTATCTCATATCTATCTATCTCAGTCAGTCTGTCTGTCTATCAATCATCCACGTTCTCTGTATCCACCACAGTGTGATTATCTCATCTGTCACATGCAGGTGACATTGATCTATAAATGTATCATTTTAATCTCTGGTATAAGCCGATTTCTTACTGCTCTAAGTTTCCATTCACCTTGTCCATTCTGACACGCCCGATTAGTACATTGGCACATGTCCCCTCTCCGGGCACTGGCTGCAGAGACTGGACAGAGATCTTGTTGACACTACAGAAAATGATAACATTTTCAAAGACATAACACACTCCACCCAAATAGAAGAGAGCTAGCCCTAGTTAACAAAAAAAAAAAAAAAAAAATTGCAGTAAAGACTGACACACATAGCAGTATATGGGGGGATGTCCATTGCGTAACTCAGTACAGGTAGATCATTAATACACTATAAAACACATATCTAACAAGACGACCGGACATAAAAATGTATTAGAATTTTTTTTTAAGGCCTCTTTCACACTTGCGTTGTTGGGATCCGGCATGCACTTCCGTTGCCGGAGGTGCCTGCCGGATCCGTAACAACGCAAGTGTACTGAAAGCATTTGAAGACGGAACCGTCTTCCAAATGCTTTCAGTGTTACTATGGCACCCAGGACGCTATTAAAGTCCTGGTTGCCATAGTAGGAGCGGGGAGCGGGGGAGCAGTATACTTACAGTCCGTGCGGCTCCCCGGGCGCTCCAGAATGACGTCAGAGCGCCCCATGCGCATGGATGACGTGATCCATGTGATCACGTGATCCATGCGCTTGGGGCGCCCTGACGTCACTCTGGAGCGCCCGGGGAGCCGCACGGACGGTAAGTATGCTGCTCCCCTGCTCCCCGCTACACTTACTATGGCTGTCAGGACTTTAGCGTCCCGGCAGCCATGGTAACTATTCAGAAAAAGCTAAACGTCGGGTCCGGCAATGCGCCGAAACGACGTTTAGCTTAAGGCCGGATCCGGATCAATGCCTTTCAATGGGCATTGATCCCGGATCCGGCCTTGCGGCAAGTCTTCAGGATTTTTGGCCGGAGCAAAAAGCGCAGCATGCTGCGGTATTTTCTCCGGCCAAAAAACGTTCCGTACCGGAACTGAAGACATCCTGATGCATCCTGAACGGATTACTCTCCATTCAGAATGCATTAGGATAATCCTGATCAGTATCTTCCGGCATAGAGTCCCGACGACGGAACTCTATGCCGGAAGACAAGAACGCAGGTGTGAAAGAGCCCTTAGAGCCTTTGAGTAGAGATTCTTGTTCTAACAGTGATAAACGGAGCAAAATAAAATAAAAAACATCAACAGCAGCTTCTTGACAATTTGTTGTATCACTATATACAAGAAGATGTATAACTTATACCAGCTGTACATATATAATTATATACAGGTGATGCCCAGGTTATACCAGCTGTACATATATAATTATATACAGGAGATGCCCAGGTTATACCAGCTGTACATATATAATTATATACAGGAGATGCCCAGGTTATACCAGCATGCTCCATATCACTGTATACAAGAAGATGTATAACTTATACCAGCTGTACATATATAATTATATACAGGAGATGCCCAGGTTATACCAGCATGCTCCATATCGCTATATACAAGAAGATGTATAACTTATACCAGCTGTACATATATAATTATATACAGGAGATGCCCAGGTTCTACCAGCTGTACATATATAATTATATACAGGAGATGCCCAGGTTATACCAGCATGCTCCATAGTACTATATACAGGAAGATGTATAACTTATACCAGCTGTACATATATAATTATATACAGGAGATGCCCAGGTTATACCAGCATGCTCCATATCACTATATACAAGAAGATGTATAACTTATACCAGCTGTACATATATAATTATATACAGGAGATGCCCAGGTTATACCAGCTGTACATATATAATTATATACAGGAGATGCCCAGGTTCTACCAGCTGTACATATATAATTATATACAGGAGATGCCCAGGTTATACCAGCATGCTCCATAGTACTATATACAGGAAGATGTATAACTTATACCAGCTGTACATATATAATTATATACAGGAGATGCCCAGGTTATACCAGCATGCTCCATATCACTGTATACAAGAAGATGTATAACTTATACCAGCTGTACATATATAATTATATACAGGAGATGCCCAGGTTATACCAGCATGCTCCATATCACTATATACAAGAAGATGTATAACTTATACCAGCTGTACATATATAATTATATACAGGAGATACCCAGGTTATACCAGCATGCTCCATATCACTATATACAAGAAGATGTATAACTTATACCAGCTGTACATATATAATTATATACAGGAGATGCCCAGGTTATACCAGCATGGTCCATATCACTATATACAAGAAGATGTATAACTTATACCAGCTGTACATATATAATTATATACAGGAGATGCCCAGGTTATACCAGCATGGTCCATATCACTATATACAAGAAGATGTGTAACTTATACCAGCTGTACATATATAATTATATACAGGAGATGCCCAGGTTATACCAGCTGTACATATATAATTATATACAGGAGATGCCCAGGTTATACCAGCATGCTCCATATCACTGTATACAAGAAGATGTATAACTTATACCAGCTGTACATATATAATTATATACAGGAGATGCCCAGGTTATACCAGCATGCTCCATATCACTATATACAAGAAGATGTATAACTTATACCAGCTGTACATATATAATTATATACAGGAGATGCCCAGGTTATACCAGCATGGTCCATATCACTATATACAAGAAGATGTATAACTTATACCAGCTGTACATATATAATTATATACAGGAGATGCCCAGGTTATACCAGCATGGTCCATATCACTATATACAAGAAGATGTATAACTTATACCAGCTGTACATATATAATTATATACAGGAGATGCCCAGGTTATACCAGCATGCTCCATATCACTATATACAGGAAGATGTATAACTTATACCAGCTGTACATATATAATTATATACAGGAGATGCCCAGGTTATACCAGCATGGTCCATATCACTATATACAAGAAGATGTGTAACTTATACCAACTGTACATATATAATTATATACAGGAGATGCCCAGGTTATACCAGCTGTACATATATAATTATATACAGGAGATGCCCAGGTTCTACCAGCATGCTCCATATCACTATATACAAGAAGATGTATATCTTATACCAGCTGTACATATATAATTATATACAGGAGATGCCCAGGTTATACCAGCATGCTCCATATCACTATATACAAGAAGATATATAACTTATACCAGCTGTACATATATAATTATATACAGGAGATGCCCAGGTTATACCAGCATGCTCCATATCACTATAAACAAGAAGATGTATAACTTATACCAGCTGTACATATATAATTATATACAGGAGATACCCAGGTTCTACCAGCATGCTCCATATCACTATATACAAGAAGATGTATATCTTATACCAGCTGTACATATATAATTATATACAGGAGATGCCCAGGTTATACCAGCATGCTCCATATCACTATATACAAGAAGATGTATAACTTATACCAGCTGTACATATATAATTATATACAGGAGATGCCCAGGTTATACCAGCATGCTCCATATCACTATATACAAGAAGATATATAACTTATACCAGCTGTACATATATAATTATATACAGGAGATGCCCAGGTTATACCAGCATGGTCCATATCACTATATACAAGAAGATGTGTAACTTATACCAACTGTACATATATAATTATATACAGGAGATGTCCAGGTTATACCAGCTGTACATATATAATTATATACAGGAGATGCCCAGGTTATACCAGCTGTACATATATAATTATATACAGGAGATGCCCAGGTTCTACCAGCATGCTCCATATCACTATATACAAGAAGATGTATATCTTATACCAGCTGTACATATATAATTATATACAGGAGATGCCCAGGTTATACCAGCATGCTCCATATCACTATATACAAGAAGATATATAACTTATACCAGCTGTACATATATAATTATATACAGGTGATGCCTAGGTTATACCAGCATGCTCCATATCACTATATACAAGAAGATGTATATCTTATACCAGCTGTACATATATAATTATATACAGGAGATGCCCAGGTTATACCAGCATGCTCCATATCACTATATACAAGAAGATGTATAACTTATACCAGCTGTACATATATAATTATATACAGGAGATACCCAGGTTCTACCAGCATGCTCCATATCACTATATACAAGAAGATGTATATCTTATACCAGCTGTACATATATAATTATATACAGGAGATGCCCAGGTTATACCAGCATGGTCCATATCAATATATACAAGAAGATGTATAACTTATACCAGCTGTACATATATAATTATATACAGGAGATACCCAGGTTATACCAGCATGCTCCATATCACTATATACAAGAAGATGTATAACTTATACCAGCTGTACATATATAATTATATACAGGAGATGCCCAGGTTATACCAGCATGCTCCATATCACTATATACAAGAAGATGTATAACTTATACCAGCTGTACATATATAATTATATACAGGAGATGCCCAGGTTATACCAGCATGCTCCATATCACTATATACAAGAAGATGTATAACTTATACCAGCTGTACATATATAATTATTGCTGTATTGCTGGTGATAATTACACTCTGGTGAATTCCTTGTATCTCTGGCTTCTCCTTGGGTTATATTATGAAGCAGACAGAACATTACAGATATAGGATGGCATGTCTTTCTGTAATAATACAGATTCACTTCGCCCTCACATTTCCCTGTCTATTAGTGCAGTGATAAGATGATAGATGATGGGAGTCATACTCTTCTTGACGTGCAGGAGATTAGCTCAGCCAGAACGTAACGAATGAGCCAATTTCCTGAAATAGATGATAGCATGGATTATGTAATAAGCCGCAGACACAGGATTCCTATTGTCAGTCGCCGGTCCTGGGCTCAGCGACGTTCTGCATCTGATGGCTCCATCCTATAACAGGCAGCAGTGGTACTGTATGTGGTGGGCCAATGTTTATGAGTGTCAGACCCCTCTCTGGGCTCCTGCAGCAATGTCCTACACCAGTGGTGCCCAACCATTTTTCGTCTGAGGGCCGCACTAGACTTGGTATAAATTTTGCGGGCCGGAACCAGGTAGCTTTGCCAGAAAGAAATGCAAACGCTGTGAGGGGGCACGTGTGAGCATTACTACTGTGAAGAGGGCACATATCTGGCATAACTACTGTGAGGGGCACATATCAGGGTATAACTACTGTGAGGAGGGCACATATCAGGGTATAACTACTGTGAGGAGGGCACATATCAGGGTATAACTACTGTGAGCTGTGAGGAGGGCACATATCCGGGCATAACTACTGTGAGGGGGCACGAGTGAGCATAACTACTGTGAAGAGGGCACATATCTGGCATAACTACTGTGAGGGGGCACATATCTGGGCATAACTACTGTGAGGGGGCACATATCAGGGTATAACTACTGTGAGGAGGGCACATATCAGGGCATAACTACTGTGAAGAGGGCACATATCTGAGCATAACTACTGTGAGGGGCAACATATCTGGGCATAACTACTGTGAGGGGGCATGTGTGAGCATTATGTCTGTGAAGAGGGCACATATCTTGGCATTATTACTGTGAGGGGGCATGTGATGTATACATGTGTGTGATGTATACATGTGCAGTATGTGATGATCACACACTGCACTACATACAGTGGGGGAAATAATTATTTGACCCCCTCACTGATTTTGTAAGTTTGTCCAATGACAAAGAAATGAAAAGTCTCAGAACAGTATCATTTCAATGGTAGGTTTATTGTAACAGTGGCAGATAGCACATCAAAAGGAAAATCGAAAAAATAACTTTAAATAAAAGATAGCAACTGATTTGCATTTCATTGAGTGAAATAAGTATTTGAACCCTCTAACAAAAAAAGACTTAATACTTGGTGGAAAAACCCTTGTTTGCAAGCACAGAGGTCAAACGTTTCTTGTAATTGATGACCAAGTTTGCGCACATTTTAGGAGGAATGTTGGTCCACTCCTCTTTGCAGATCATCTCTAAATCCCTAAGGTTTCGAGGCTGTCTCTGTGCAACTCTGAGCTTGAGCTCCCTCCATAGGTTTTCGATTGGATTAAGGTCCGGAGACTGACTAGGCCACTCCATGACCTTAATGTGCTTCTTCTTGAGCCACTCCTTTGTTGCCTTTGCTGTATGTTTTGGGTCATTGTCGTGCTGGAACACCCATCCACGACCCATTTTCAGTTTCCTGGCAGAGGGAAGGAGGTTGTCGCTCAGGATTTCACGATACATGGCTCCGTCCATTTTCCCGTTTATGCGAATAAGTTGTCCTGTGCCCTTAGCAGAAAAACACCCCCAAAGCAAAATGTTTCCACCCCCATGCTTGACGGTGGGGACGGTGTTTTGGGGGTCATAGGCAGCATTTTTCTTCCTCCAAACACAGCGAGTTGAGTTAATGCCAAAGAGCTCTATTTTGGTCTCATCAGACCACAGCACCTTCTCCCAGTCACTCTCTGAATCATTCAGGTGTTCATTGGCAAACTTCAGACGGGCCTGCACATGTGCCTTCCTGAGCAGGGGGACCTTGCGAGCCCTGCAGGATTTTAATCCATTGCGGTGTAATGTGTTTCCAATGGTTTTCTTGGTGACTGTGGTCCCTGCTAATTTGAGGTCATTAACAAACTCCTCCCGTGTAGTTCTAGGATGCTTTTTCACCTTTCTCAGAACCATTGACACCCCACGAGGTGAGATCTTGCGTGGAGCCCCAGAGCGAGGTCGATTGATGGTCATTTTGTGCTCCTTCCATTTTCGAACAATCGCACCAACAGTTGTCACCTTCTCTCCCAGCTTCTTGCTAATGGTTTTGTAGCCCATTCCAGCCTTGTGCAGGTCTACAATTTTGTCTCTGACATCCTTGGACAGCTCTTTGGTCTTTCCCATGTTGGAGAGTTTGGAGTCTGCTTGATTGATTGATTCTGTGGACAGGTGTCTTTTATACAGGTGACTAGTTAAGACAGGTGTCCTTAATGAGGGTGACTAATTGAGTAGAAGTGTCTAACCACTCTGTGGGAGCCAGAACTCTTAATGGTTGTTAGGGGTTCAAATACTTATTTCACTCAATGAAATGCAAATCAGTTGCTATCTTTTATTTAAAGTTATTTTTTCGATTTTCCTTTTGATGTGCTATCTGCCACTGTTACAATAAACCTACCATTGAAATGATACTGTTCTGAGACTTTTCATTTCTTTGTCATTGGACAAACTTACAAAATCAGTGAGGGGTCAAATAATTATTTCCCCCACTGTATGTAGTGTCCCACTAGGTAAAGGTGGGCACTACACAAGGGTCAATTGGGTTGCGTGTTACTCCTACTCACAAGGGACAGAAATGTTATATTTAACTATGCATCTAATGTGTTTTTATATGCAATGTTCCCCTGTGTAAATGCTTAGCAGGCCTAGTTGGGTGTAGTTAGACATCCCAGACACTAGAGGGAGATAGGGAACCCCTAGTATAAATGTTCAGGCCCAGACAGGGAGGGGAGAGTTCAGAGTCAGGAGTCAGAAGTCAGAAGGCACCAGCCAGAGATATGCTGAGGGCCTCCTCCTGACATGCAGCTTGATAGCCCTGGCTGCTAGCTATGACCAGGAGGCTAGTGAGGAACCCTAGCCTGCCTGAAGATCAAGAGAGCCTAAGTTAGCTCAGAAGTCACCCCAGTAGAAGGACAGGACCTCCTGGGAGAAACTTGCAGTCATTCACAAGTCAAGTAAGGATATTTCCAGCCAAGATAAGTACATTAATAGGCAGAGGAACTATAAAGCAAAGCAAGGATTAATACGGGAGGAAGATATATATTTACCAAGGATTTAAGCCAGCATTTAGGCATCCGGGCCTTGGGATAGAAACCAGACAGGAGTTCTAAAAAGAACAGTGTACACTATTTCTGAGGAAAGGTACAACCTGATTCTGAGTGTGCTATGGATTTACCCTCTGTGTATCTTGCATGATCAATACCTGCCATCTTGTGCAATAAGCCTGCTTGTGAAGCTTTTGATATAAAGGACTGCATACTATCTTGATGTACAAAGTTGGACTGTTTAAGTAAAGCAACGTTTGGTTCACTATACCACCTGTGTACCTCACTTATTACTACTATAAATCGGTGTGCCACCGTTACAGGCACTGGAGTCACGAATCCAAAAGGGACCTTGCTTCAGGCACTCAAAATACCTGTAACATCCAGGGCACCTCATCCACCATCAGGCCTGGTCCCTACATACCGAGTGTGCCCCAGAGGAACTGTGTCTACCTCTCCTTCACTGCCGCATGCCTGCCCAGGGTTCTCCAATACAGTGAGTAACCCTCGATTGCCCATAACCGTGACCTCACTTCGCTATACCCTGCAGGTCTGGCGTGCTGCAATTACATTACACACATGTATACATCACATACTGCGCTGTCACCTTCTTTTGCAGGTCTACCTTGATGTCTGGTCTTTCGGCTTCAGTCAGATCCTCCACCGCCATGCTTGCGCCGTGTGCCCGACACCACCAGGAGCTGGCCCCGCCTCCTTTCATCTCCCGCCGGCTTCTCCTACAGCAGGGCGCTCTATCTCTCCAGTGCCCGCCCAATCTTAACAATCAGGGGCGTAGCTAGAAATGACTGGGCCCCATAGCAAAAAAAATTATGGGCCCCCCCCTTCCCGGATCTCCCACCCCCACATACCTATCGGACCTCCCACCCCTTCCAGAGCTCCCACCCAAACACCCCTCCAGGACCTCACACCCCAACATCCCTCCCTAGATCCCCCTTCAGTGTCATCCACAGATATCCCCCCCTTCAGTGTCGTCCACAGACATCCCCCCCTTCAGTGTTGTCCACAGATATCCCCCCCCTTCAGTGTTGTCCACAGATATCCCCCCCCTTCAGTGCCGTCCACAGATATCCCCCCCTTCAGTGCCGTCCACAGATATCCCCCCCTTCAGTGCCGTCCACAGACATCCCCCCCTTCAGTGTTGTCCACAGATATCCCCCCCCTTCAGTGCCGTCCACAGACATCCCCCCTTCAGTGCCGTCCACAGATATCCCCCCCTTCAGTGCCGTCCACAGATATCCCCCCTTCAGTGCCGTCCACAGATATCCCCCCTTCAGTGCCGTCCACAGATATCCCCCCTTCAGTGCCGTCCACAGATATCCCCCCTTCAGTGCCGTCCACAGATATCCCCCCTTCAGTGCCGTCCACAGATATCCCCCCTTCAGTGTCGTCCACAGATATCCCCCCTTCAGTGCCGTCCACAGATATCCCCTCCTTCAGTGCCGTCCACAAATATCCCCCCTTCAGTGCCGTCCACAGATATCCCCCCTTCAGTGCCGTCCACAGATATCCCCCCACTCAGAGCCGTCCACAGATATCCCCCCCACCCAGAGCCGCTTCCTAGCTAATTTATTCACTGCACTTGCCTCTGTGAACGGCACAGGCATCGCTTTGCTGCCTGTGGCGTTCGCAGCGCGTCCTGCACTAGTGCGCTGATAAAGTCCGGTCACTGCGCGGGCCGCATGACATGGCTTTGCGGGCCGTAGGTTGGGCATCACTGTCCTACACTATCTGGACCCGCATCCACCTCCTTACATGGGACTAACAGACCTTGGAGAGTGGAAATAATGACCATGTTGCATCATAATGAAAGAGCTAGAATCCTGAAACATTGTTGACAAAATCTTATCCTATCAGAGGCTTCTAAAAATGTTCACAAGCAGAATAGTGAGTGCAGCTCTGGAATATAATACAGGATGTAACTCGGGATCAGTACAGGATAAGTAATGTATGTACACAGTGACTCCACCAGCAGAATAGTGAGTGCAGCTCTGGAGTATAATACAGGATGTAACTCAGGATCAGTACAGGATAAGTAATGTATGTATGCAGTGACTTCACCAGCAGAATAGTGAGTGCAGCTCTGGAATATAATACAGGATGTAACTCGAGATCAGTACAGGATAAGTAATGTATGTACACAGTGACTCCACCAGCAGAATAGTGAGTGCAGCTCTGGAGTATAATACAGGATGTAACTCAGGATCAGTGCAGGATAAGTAATGTAATGTATGCACACAGTGACTGCACCAGCAGAATAGTGAGTGCAGCTCTGGAGTATAATACAGGATGTAACTCAGGATCAGTACAGGATAAGTAATGTAATGTATGTACACAGTGACTGCACCAGCAGAATAGTGAGTGCAGCTCTGGAGTATAATACAGGATGTAACTCAGGATCAGTACAGGATAAGTAATGTAATGTATGTGCACAGTGATTGCACCAGCAGAATAGTGAGTGCAGCTCTGGAGTATAATACAGGATGGAACTCAGAATCAGTACAGGAAAAGTGATGTAATGTATGTACACAGTGACTGCACCAGCAGGATAGTGAGTGCAGCTCTGAAGTATAATACAGGATGCAATTCAGGATCAGTACAGGATAAGTAATGTATGTACACAGTGACTGCACCAGCAGAATAGTGAGTGCAGCTCTGGAGTATAATACAGGATGGAACTCAGAATCAGTACAGGATAAGTAATGTAATGTATGTAAGTAGTGACTCCTCCAACAGAATAGTGAGTGCAGCTCTGGAGTATAATACAGGATGTAACTTAGGATCAGTACAGGATAAGTAATGTAATGCATGTACACAGTGACTCCTCCAGCAGAATAGTGAGTGCAGCTCTGGAGTATAATACAGGATGGAACTCAGAATCAGTACAGGATAAGTAATGTAATGTATGTAAGTAGTGACTCCTCCAACAGAATAGTGAGTGCAGCTCAGTAGCAGTAAAGGTTACATATCCTGAATAGTCCAGGTTTCAAGGAATTTTGCAAGTAATGTGCTTTCACTGATTGATATCTTTTTCTTGATGGCTCCTCTTGGCATTGAGCGTGGTGACCTTAGGTTTTTCAGCAGTTGCTTATCCACAGATTCCCTAACCCATGAAGGTTTTGATGCATAGCTCCTTTGTATGAGCAAGTTTCCAACTAATTGTAACCGGTCTTTCCTTGGTTTTGTTGATGCCAAGTTCCCCAACAACCTTACGCACTTCTTAGCAGACATTAGCATTTTCTGACTCATTTTGGCATAAAACAGCCTGTAAAAAAAGAGATGTTTATTGTCTTTGCTCATCCAGAAATGAGAACCTCAGTTGTTCGTGCCCAGACTTCTCCTGGTTTATATGTTTTCTGAAGTAGCTGACTGATCTCTACATCTGTCTGCCATATTAGATATCACGGAGAAGGTGTTTCTGTCTCCGGTCACCCAGCGGCTCCACCTCTTCCCCCCGTCCAGCTCTGCCTGATGAAGAACCATATATCCGGCCTATAAGGTGTAAGGCTGCGGTTACTAAAATGCGTTGAAAAATAAGAAATGCAGGGAAGTGTAATTTAATGGTGACATCGTGGAGGGAGGAAGTAGCTAACTTCTCCTCCTTCTAGGGTTTTAATAGATGCTAGTGTGGCTTCAGTCTGGGACAAGGTTACAGAAAAGGAATAGCAATCTTCCTCAATAGGAGGTGGAAGCCGCACACACACCGCATCATATGAATTCCCATATTATATCCGTCCTGTTCCACTCAAGAACAGCACGAAAAATTAATAATTATGAAAATATGCCTATACCATCTCTTAGATGTCTCATTTACTTTTGGAAAGCGTGACCACACACCTTCTAGTCCCAGCTATGGCTTTTTGGTGGCGTCCACACCTTTGTGGTTGTCACAGCTCCGCCCAGTATATCTATATATTTATGAGATTCTGTCAGTTGTGCCTAGTTTTAAAGGTTCCTTGACAATATGAAAATTCATATTTTATGCAAATGTACATTAAAGAGCATCTGTCAGCAGATTTGTGCCTATGAAACGGGCTGACCTGTTGGCAGCTGAAGACATATGTGTTGGTCCCATGTTCATATGTGCCCGCAATGCTGAGAAAAAAATGATATTTTAATATATGCAAATGAGCCTCTAAGAGCAACGGGGGCGTTGTTGTTACACCTAGAGGCTCTGCTCTCTCTGCAACTGCTGCGCCCTCTCCACTTTGATTGACAGGACCAGGTGTGATGATGATTTCACTTTCTGTCGATCAAAGTACAGAGGGAGCAGCAGTTGCAGAGAGAGCAGAGCCTCTAGGTGTAACAGCAACGCCCCCGTTGCTCCTAGAGGCTCATTTGCATATATTAAAACATAATTTTTCTCAGCAATGCTATTGTGGAAATTTTATTAGGATGTGTTTCTAATATATTGTGTATTGTCATCATGTCTCTCAGTGTCAAGGTAAACCATTGGAGTGGATATCTTCCCGTGTATGTCCTGTCACAGATGCCGGGCGCAGAGGTCTCCGTCGGTGAATGGTCCATGTGCTAAGCGCTGGGCTGTGGGCCGAGGGAGACTGATGTGTTAAGCAGAGCAGTGTTTTGTTGGCTGATGTATAGACGCCGGCTAGGGCCCCCGTGCAAGACGCGGATTTATTGGCTTGGCGTGGATGCATTCGTTAAGAGAACAATATATGAAAAGAACGTGCGTTTGTTGTCTCTAGTGCGCCTGATCAGCCGCTGGAGATAATGACGTTGTCCTGTAAATAAACATGCAAGAGGATCATAGTAACTTTATCTGGCATTGATCACTGAGCAAGGCTGGATAAAATTAACTCCAGTGGTAATGGTAGATTATTGTATACATGTGTTTGTTAGCTGGCTAGGTTATTCTAAATGATGGTGTCTTGTCTTCCTGTATGTCATCACTTCCTGTATGTCATCACTTCCTGTATCCTTGTTACATGAAGTAAGTGGTCGGCTGATGGGCCAGCCCCTTTTCTATTGTTACACCTTTGTGAGTAAATAAAAGAAACAGACTGGGGACAGTGCTCAGCAGAACTCAACATAAAAACACCTTTGTCTGACTGCGGTTGAGAGATTTGCCTGTCCTTACACAAAGGTTGATGAGAGCGGATTTCTAATAATAATATTTCTACAACAGTTGGCGAGCACAGTTAGGGAGATAATTTTCCCCCCCGTTATCAGCAGAACTTAAAGGAGACACAGCTTAATTTTCAAAAAGCAAAAAGAGTCTGGCATAAGGTAATAATATCCTTCTCCTTACTGTCATTTTTGAGAAAGTTTTGCTCTTTGTGAACTGAAATCTGTGTACTCCAATCTGCTGATATCAGGAAAAAAATCTACTGAAAGAACCTTTTGGTGTATGTGGTTGTTATCTGCTGCGTCAAGGGGTGTAAGGACAGGGCAAGTGCTTTTCCGTTGTGTTGATTGTATAGAGATTGTACAGAGATTGTGATGTGTGTGCTGAGTAGTACAGAGCATTGTGTTTTTTTTTTGTAACTTCTTAACTTTCATATTGCTGTGATTTTGTAAGAGGCGATTTTAGAGAGGTTTATAGAGGCAGCGATTGGTTTTAGTGTTTGTACATTAGAGACAGCATTTAGAGAGTATTTTTATATTGTTAGCCTGTAAATCACCCGCAGAGTGGAGGTTTGCTCTGGTTTCGGGGGTGGGAAACAGGGAATATAGAAACTGTTTTGTTTAGTTTGGTTTTCCTATTGAAGGATATTGTAGTGAAGGCCATGTGGTTTTGTCGGCCATTTTATTTTCCTTTGTGTGTGTCAGGCCATGTGGTTTTGTCGGCCATCTTTAATCTCCTTTGTGTGAAGAACATGTGGCTTTGGCAGACATCTTGGTGAGTTGGTGCTGCAGGTTTTAACAAGGAATTCATTTAGTTTCGGTGTCTATGGAAAGCGATTTGGTTGTTTTTGCCTCAAATGTCAGTTTTGCCAGAATAGTTATCTTGTCTTTTTGTAACCTTCCCATGTACAGTTTGATTTTGTGTTGGTAAGTTTTGAGCTGGATATCAGTTGAGTGTTCGGTTATGTTATAGCTCAGTGACCAGTCTGATACAGGAATCATTGTGTGAGCATTAGTGGCAGTTTAGCGGTGAAATCGTCCTATAGTTGATGATTCTGCTTAATGTTTGTATATCTGTGGCCGTTACACTGAATTGTAGACTTGTTTGGCATAGTCAATACGGGTACTACAGTGTAGAAAGGAGGTGCTTGTAGTTCTGTGCCACAAGTATTGGGACAACTCCTAGAAATTGGTACCAGTGTTTTGTTTTCTTGTGCAATGGAAAGTATTTTTAAAGAATTTGCAAAGTTGAAGGACACGGCGGCCATTCTTCAAGCTATGTAGGCTCAGAATTGTGTAGCAAACCTGATCGGTACCAAAAAATGGCGCAAAAGTAAAGGCAAGTATGCTGATTTTTGCTGCTGGGTGGATAGCGGATAAATATCAGGAGTCTTGTAGGCTGAAGCTGAGTTTGAAAGGAGAAGTGGAAAATTTAAAAGTGGAAATTGTTAAATTGAGAACTCTTGTCCAGCAGGCAGCCGAAGCTAGCGCTAATTACGAATGTACTGTGAGGTGTAATACTGAGCTCCAAAACAAGAATGAATGGTTATCTGAAAGCCTGATGCATGCACAGGGTGCTGTAAGGGAATTGTCTGCTCTCTGCAGGAGGACAGAAGATGAACACTCAGTGCTTAGTGCAGCCAGAGGCATTGAAGCAACCGTTAGAGAGTAATGTGTCTAGGATTAGAGGAAATGTATGGGCTGTAAGCATGGAGAAGTCTGAGGACTGTGGGTCAGATAGTGGAACCGACTCAGGGATGGAGATGGACAATGTGTCTGACCCTGGAGTTGAAAGTGTTAACACAATGCCAGAAGATTCCTCAGATGAGTCCGTGGTAAGTGGACTCAATACAGATAGTAGTGTGCGATCTAGTCATGCTAGGATGATTAATATTGTGCACCAAGTCAAATCACCATGTGCCCAGACAAGGTATTGTGCAGGGAGACAAGCTATTCGTTGTTTTGCATGCAGGGAAGTCGGGCACATTGCACGATATTGTAACGTTGCTAATGGCAACAGACACAGGTATGTTAAGTACCCCAGAACCACAGAAGTAAAGTGGTTTATTCAGCAAGGTGGGGTAATGGTCCCAGACATGGTTCTTTGCAAAGGCAGAGAACCCAGGGACAGCCAAGGTCATTTATCAATGAAGCAGATTTTAAATCCCAATATGAAAGGTTAAAATGTGAAAATGTGAAGCTCAGAGAGGAAAGAGATCGGTTCCTGGAATTCAGTAGAGTTTCTAATTTTTGTGTGCCAGAGAACGGTAAATTAAGGTCTTTGTAAACCATTTTAACTCTAGGACCTAATTAAAATAGATTTTTCCCTTCCGCAAAAAAAAAACGGTTTTGGGACCTTGTAATGTTAAATCCTGTTTCTTTGGTAAAATGAATCTGAAGCTGGTTTTGGGCTGGGCAAATTAACATTTCAATGACTGGGTGGGCAGAAATTCTCCTGCTCACGGTTTCAGGTGAACCCTCCAAGACCTTGATTTGTTAATTCAGGCCTATACAGTTGTATGTTTTCCAAAGGGTTTTTGTTTTTTGTATTTGAGGTTTGGTTTTAAGTAAAAAAATTTTTTTTACTGAATCTCAATGTATATAGCAAGACTTCCTGTAACTGAAGTTTTCTACGTTTTCTTTTACTAACCCATTTTTATTTTTTAGGTTTTTATTGATGTAATCAAGTTTTTTTTCCAGTTTTTCCTTATTACTAACCCATTTTTAGTCTATTATTCAGTTTTTTCTTTTTCATATTTTGGCGCTTTTCTCTTTTTCTTTCTCTCACTCTCTTCTCTGTAGATTTGGTTGGGAGTACTGGGGGTCTCGTGATATTGTGTGGGAACTACTGTCTGAACTCAAGGGTTGCTGCTGAGCGAGAGGTTTTTGATCAGTCACTGCAAAAAGGGCTTTGTGTGCTGTTCAGCTTGACTATATAGAATCATATAGGCAAAGGAAAGTGAGTTGATGAGCTATTATTATGCCCCCAGGCAGCCCCACGGGTTATCACCCGATGTCCACCACCGGGTTTGGGAGTTTCTCCCGGACCCAGACTCAATAACCAATGTTCAACCAGGTGATTGGGTCGTGCTAAAGAAACATCCGAGGACAGGATATCTTGGGCCATTCCAGGTGCTGCTGATGACGCCAACCTCTCTGAAGTTCGAGGGACGAGACAACTGGATCCACACCGGTCACTGCAAGAAGCTGCTCAACTAAGTCAAAGAATGAAGAGTATCACTTTTGTTTAGTTTAATTTTTAGGGAGGGAAACGCACATCAAACTAGCCAGGGCCACAAGGAGACATTTGTTCATAGCACTGATTTTCAATTTCTATAGGGTAATATCAGCTATAGGTTTAATAATAGTGCTGGTTCCTGCTCCTCGCTTGTTAATCCTGTATGGGTGTCTGGGCAGCTAGGCGACCCATAGATTTGGTAAAGGTCATAATTTTGTGGGATCCTCCAGTTGGGAGGAAGGTATAACGGTCAACCTTACTAATGAAACCCCCGATCTCTTTAATAACACCCATAGACCAGATTATATCTGCTGGAAAGAAGGGTGTGACGTTCAGACTCAGGGAGTGATCCCTCAATCTATTCAGTTATTACTGGAAGCCCGTGACCGTCAGAAGTTCTTGTGTGGAGTTGACGGGTCCATACTATTTCCTATGCGGGTTAGCCGCTTATAAGGTAATTCCCCCTAATACCAGAGGTTCATGTGTCCTGGTGAAGCTTGTCCCTGTATCTTACGTTGCAGCCGATTGGGAGAAACTGATGGTGTGGAAGGATGTAAGAAGGGCAGAGAGCTGGAAGGGATTTGTTTTCTGGCTGGACGGGATGGGGAGTTGGACTTATGAAGCGATTGAACAATTTCTCGTCCATAGTGGATGAGATGTTCAATGAAACCGTTGAGGCAGTGAGAGAGATCACCGAGAAACGACAGTAGAACGTCCAAAAGAGGGTTTCTGTGAATTAGATGACGGTTATGCCTGGCTAGCAGACACCATTGACAAGGGTCAGAATCCTTTTTAAAGCTTTGGGAGGTCTTGGGGCTCACCGGTTTTCCATTGGATCCGTGCGAAAGGAAAAAGGACATGTACTTATGTTTTTTGTTTACATTCCTTCTTTACGCCGGAGTGAGATGTTCCTGATGTCTAATCGACTGAGTTACCGAAGCCCGAACAGACAAGATGCCCTGAAGACCAAACCATGGACCAGATGCAGAGGATTCCAAACCAGCCGGCGACCAGCGAGAAACACCACCTCCTGAGTCAGCTCCCGAAGAAAAGAATCTCCGAGTCAAGATTTGTTTTTGAGCTACGTGTCAAGATTGACTTTCTGTTTGCCATCATCTGTTTTGTTTTATGGATTCAGGACTTTTCGTAGACAAGACGAGATTCGTCGAGGGACACTGGGGAGCATATGACAAAGAGGAGTGACTGTTGTGGAAATTTTATTAGGATGTGTTTCTAATATATTGTGTATTGTCATCATGTCTCTCAGTGTCAGGGTAAACCATTGGAGTGGATATCTTCCCGTGTATGTCCTGTCACTGCTGCTGGGCGCAGAGATCTCCGTCGGTGAATGGTCCATGTGCTAAGCGCTGGGCTGTGGGCCGGGGAAGACTGATGTGTTCAGCAGAGCAGTGGTTTGTTGGCTGATGTATAGACGCCGGCTAGGGCCCCCGCGCAAGACGCTGATTTATTGGCTTGGCGTGGATGCATTCGTTAAGAGAACAATATATGAAAAGAACGTGCGTTTGTTGTCTCTAGTGCGCCTGATCAGCCGCTGGAGATAATGACGTTGTCCTGTAAATAAACATGCAAGAGGATCATAGTAACTTTATCTGGCATTGATCACTGAGCAAGGCTGGATAAAATTAACTCCAGTGGTAATGGTAGATTATTGTATACATGTGTTTGTTAGCTGGCTAGGTTATTCTAAATGATGGTGTCTTGTCTTCCTATGTCATCACTTCCTGTATGTCATCACTTCCTGTATGTCATCACTTCCTGCATCCTTGTTACATGAAGTGGTCGGGTGATGGGCCAGCCCCTTTTCTTTTGTTACACCTTTTGTGAGTAAATAAAAGAAACAGACTGGGGACAGTGCTCAGCAGAATTCAACATGAAAACACCTTTGTCTGACTGCGGTTGAGAGATTTGCCTGTCCTTACACAAAGGTTGATGAGAGCGGATTTCAAGTATTAATATTTCTACAACAATGCGGACACATATGAACCTGGGACCAACACAGATGTCTTCCGCTGCCAAGTGCACATGTAACAGGTCAGCCAGTGTCATAGGGACAAAACTGCTGACAGATGCCCTTTAAAGGTAGTCACTGCTAACTTATTTTAAAGGCACGATGACAACCTTAAATGCTGGCGTCCACACAGCAGCCGCACATGGTTACAGCAAACGTTCCTCGCTACACATGTAGTCAGCACCTACCTAGTAAAGTACATAATGTACGCGATGACAGCCTCTGTAAACAATACATCACCCAATAAAAGCAGATATTATCTGGGTGGATTTAGCTTTATGACGTCTGTTCATCCATCTCTTCTTCCATACTTAGGCCTCTTTCACACTTGCGTTGTCCGGATCCGGCGTGTACTCCACTTGCCGGAATTACACGCCGGATCCGGAAAAACGCAAGTGTACTGAAAGCATTTGAAGACGGAACCGTCTTCCAAATGCGTTCAGTGTTACTATGGCACCCAGGACGCTATTAAAGTCCTGGTTGCCATAGTAGGAGCGGGGAGCGGGGGAGCAGTATACTTACAGTCCGTGCGGCTCCCGGGGCGCTCCAGAGTGACGTCAGAGCGCCCCATGCGCATGGATGACGTGATCCATGTGATCACATGATCCATGCGCTTGGGGCGCCCTGACGTCACTCTGGAGCGCCCGGGGAGCCGCACGGACGGTAAGTATACTGCTCCCCCGCTCCCCACTACACTTTACCATGGCTGCCAGGACTTTAGCGTCCCGGCAGCCATGGTAACCACTCTGAAAAAGCTAAATGTCGGGTCCGGCAATGCGCCGAAACGACGTTTAGCTTAAGGCCGGATCCGGATCAATGCCTTTCAATGGGCATTAATTCCGGATCCGGCCTTGCGGCAAGTGTTCCGGATTTTTGGCCGGAGCAAAAAGCGCAGCATGCTGCGGTATTTTCTCCGGCCAAAAAACGTTCCGTTCCGGAACTGAAGACATCCTGATGCATCCTGATGCATCCTGAACGGATTTCTCTCCATTCAGAATGCATTAGGATAATCCTGATCAGGATTCTTCCGGCATAGAGCCCCGACGACGGAACTCTATGCCGGAAGACAAGAACGCAAGTGTGAAAGAGCCCTTAGAAGTTAAAGTGCATCTCCACTTTCTGAGTCTAGATAACGCTTTGGCTGCAGGAAGCAACTGATGTTTATCCTGAACGTTTGAGTTTGTGAATAGAATGCCAACACAGTGAAAACTGAAACATTTTATAATATTACTAGAAAAGTTATTTTCACTGCTTCCCTGCGACCATTGGTGACCCCTCAAATGTCACAATGTACAATTGGTGATCTCTCGACCATTGGTGACCCCTTGAATGTCACATTGTGTCCATTATATGGATCTGTGGAAACATTACCCCAAATCTTGGATTCAGGATTTCTGAGAAGTCCGATACCCGTGAGACAGATGTGACCCTAGCAGAGTGGCCCGGCTCAGGGGGGAGACCAGAACCCAGAACTCCCTGGGAGTCCGAATGGCCAGCGGTAGGGGTGACTGCCACTTCGGTGGAAGAGGGGGAGACAACCCCGCTAAGTGTGATGGTGGGAGACATGGAGGACCTGCCGCCAGGTCCGGAGCTAGCCGACATCAATGTCTCCGGGGATAATTTTGGTACTGCACAACATCGGGACCCAACCCTATCCCGAGCCTGGGAAAATTTATTAATAATAGATGGGGAACCACAACAACCGGGGGCAGAGGCAGTGTTTCCCCGTTTTGTGGTTCATCAAGAGATGTTGTATCTTGTAAACCAGCTGCGAGGTGAATCCATTGAACAGTTGGTGGTGCCCCAGGCTTATCGCAAACTCGTGTTAGAGTTAGCCCATCAGCATGTTCTCGGGAGTCATATGGGAATGCAAAAAACGCAGGATCGGATTCTACAGTGGTTTTACTGGCCCAGTGTGTTCAGAGAGGTAGAAGAATATTGTAAGTCTTGCCCAACCTGCTAGATAACTAGCCCCCAGCCACATTTCCATAGTCCCCTGGTACCCCTCCCGATTGTCGTGGTCCCATTCGAGCGAATCGCTATGGATCTCATAGGCCCGGTACCGAAGTCTGCTAGAGGACATCAACACATCTTGGTCATCCTCGACTACACCACTCGGTACCCGGAGGCGGTGCCACTGCGGCATACATCAGCCAAACTCATAGCTAAGGAGTTAATGGAGATGTTTTCTCGCGTGGGTCTGCCTAAGGAGGTTCTGACTGAGCAAGGGACCCTGTTTATGTCCAAGGTCATGAGGGAACTCTGTAAGTTGCTCCACATAAAACCGCTACGGACGTCTGTGTATCATCCGCAAACGGATGGCCTAGTAGAAAGGTTTAATCAAACATTAAAAAATATGCTAAAAAGAGTGGTCTCTAAGAAAGGGCAGAAGAAGGTCCCAGTCCCTCCCAATCTCATGTTCGCAGTGCGAGAGGTGCCTCTACTGGGTTCTCGCCCTTCGAACTGCTATACAACAGACACCCTTGCGGTCTGTTGGATGTGGCCAAAGGGGCTTGGGAACAACAACCCACACCGCACAGAAGTATGGTTGAGTATGTCACCCAGATGCAAGGACGGATGGAAACAGTTTTACCTCTGGTTAGGGAGCATATGGAGGCAGCGCAGCGATCCCAGAGTAGGATCTATAATCGGTAGGGTCGGGTCTAGACCTTTAACCCAGGTGATCGGGTGTTGGTTCTGGTACCAACTGTAGACAGTAAGTTCCTAGCTAGGTGGCAGGGTCCCTACGAGGTGCTTGAAAAAATTGGAGAGGTAGATTACAAGGTACACCAGCCAGTGAGGTGAAAGCCGAAGCAGGTGTACCATGTGAATCTGCTCAAACCCTGGAAAGATAGGGAAACAAGACAGCCCACGACCAGGGTTTCTAGGGGAAGTGGTTGAAAATTGCTGACAGCCTCTCCTCTAAACAGGCTCAGGTAGCCAGGGAGTTCATTAGTCGGAACACGGGTGTGTTCTCGGACCTCCCTGGACACACTTCCATAGTCCAACATGACATTATCACTGAGCCTCAGGCAAAAGTCCGGTTAAAACCATACTTAATGAGGTGTCCAAGTTTGACGCATATCCCATGCCCCGAGTGGATGAGCTTATTGAGAATTTGGGTCAAGCCCGGTATTTTTCTGTGTTTGACATCTCCAAAGGGTACTGGCAGGTACATTTGACGGAGGCTGCCAAGGAAAAAATGGCTTTCATCACGCCAGAGGGGCTGTATCAGTACAAGGTATTACCCTTGGTCTATATGGCGCTCCTGCCACGTTTCAAAGGCTAATGGACATTGTACTCCGTCCACAACGTCTGTACACTTCGGCGTACCTGGACGATATCGTTATCCACAGCACCGACTGGGAAAGTCACCTACCTAAAGTACAGCCTGTAGTGGACTCTCTTAGGAAAGCTGGCTTAATCGCTAACTCAAAAAAGTGTGCGATAGGGTTAGAAGACACCAAGTACCTGGGGTATGTAATTGGGCGCAGAATGATCAAACCTCAGGTGAACAAAATTGAGGCAATTAGGAATTGCCCATGACCGGTCACTACTCGGCAAGTAAAGTCGTTCCTGGGTATGGTGGGGTACTATATGAGGTTTGTCCCCAATTTTGCTACAGTCGCCGCACCATTGACAGGCCTTTTTGAAGGGACGCAAGTCAGTGACGGTTCAGTGGAATGAGCAGGCGGAAAAGGCTTTCTCCGCTTTGAAGTCTGCCCTGTGGTGGTCCCCGTTATTGGTGACACCAGATTTCAAGAGGGAGTTTGTGGTACAGACCGATGCCTCTGAAGTAGGCCTCGGAGCTGTACTATCTCAGGACATCAATAGGGAGGAACATCCCGCTGTTTTCCTGAGCCGCAAACTTACCCCAGCCGAGACTAGGTACAGTATAGTGGAGAGTGCCTGGCCATCAAGTGGGCACTCAAATCTCTCCGCTATTATCTGTTGGGGAGAAGGTTCCATCTGGTGACCGACCACTACCCTCTCAAGTGGATGAGTCAAGCCAAAGAGAGGAATGCTCGGGTCACCAGGTGGTTCTTATCTTTACAAAACTTCAAGTTTTCCATGGAACATATGGCAGGCAGGTTACAGGGAAAAGGTTACAGGGAAACGCGGATGCCCTGTCCCGGGGTACACTGTCTGGCGGGTGTTCACCCCCTCAGGGTTGAACAAAGGGGGGAGGTATGTAGCAAGGCGCAAGGGGCCGTCATTGGTGGAAGGTATGTGCCACCGAGATTCCTGGCCTCGGTGAGGTAAGTGCCGGTAGTTTTAGTGTCAGCGGTAGCTAGTGCTGACTGACACTGTTTTGTTGTTAGTATGGCTGTAAAGCCAATCCGGGCCGGCTCTTACTGGGAGTAGCCAAAGTGCTGGGTGGGTGGCGTCTCCCCACGCTCCAGGCCAGGTCTTTTTTGGCCTATATAAAACTTAGCCAGCAGTCTCAGCTGGGTGTGGTTTATCCTCCATCTGACAGAGAAGCTGGGAAGTCTCTGTTTTGGGAAGTGTGAATTTGTGCCGTGCTAAAGGGCTGAGAGCCGCATGCCGGGAAACAGGCCCCTAAAGCCTGCTGTGGACTGCGGATGGAAAACTGCTGATCAGGTGAAGATCTTGTTCTATGGACATTGCATGGTGTGAACCAACACCAGGACTGTGAACGGTCATCTTGTTTTTCCTTATGTGTGAATAAACACCGAACTGTTTAAGTGAAAGACTTTGTGATTGTCTCTGTACTGCGTCCGCAAGTCTGACTACCAGAGCAAAACCCCACATTATTTATCTCATATCTATGAATCTATCTAGTATTGTTCATATATCTGTTGCATATCCATCCTATTTACTATCTCACATCTATCTATCTAATTATGTAGTCTACCAGTACATTTACACTTCAGCATGCAGTCTACAGGACAATTGCACTATACCGCACAGTCTGCCTGTACATTTACACTATAGTGTGTGGTATACCAGTACATTTACACTATACCGCACAGTCTACCAGTACATTTACACCATAGCGCACAGTCTGCCAGTACATTTACACTATAGCGTGCAGTCTACCAGTACATTTACACTATAGTGTGTGGTATACCAGTACATTTACACTATACCGCACAGTCTACCAGTACATTTACACTATACCGCACAGTCTACCAGTACATTTACACCATAGCGCACAGTCTGCCAGTACATTTACACTATAGCGTGCAGTCTACCAGTACATTTACACTATAGTGTGTGGTATACCAGTACATTTACACTATACCGCACAGTCTGCCTGTACATTTACACTATACCGCACAGTCTGCCTGTACATTTACACTATAGCGTGCAGTCTACCAGTACATTTACACTATAGTGTGTGGTATACCAGTACATTTACACTATAGTGTGTGGTATACCAGTACATTTACACTATAGTGTGTGGTATACCAGTACATTTACACTATACCGCACAGTCTGCCTGTACATTTACACTATAGTGTGTGGTATACCAGTACATTTACACTATACCGCACAGTCTGCCAGTACATTTACACTATAGCGTGCGGTCTACCAGTACATTTACACTATACCGCACAGTCTGCCTGTACATTTACACTATAGCGTGCGGTATACCAGTACATTTACACTATAGTGTGTGGTATACCAGTACATTTACACTATAGCGTGCAGTCTACCAGTACATTTACACTATACCGCACAGTCTGCCAGTACATTTACACTATACCGCACAGTCTGCCAGTACATTTACACTATAGCGTGTGGTATACCAGTACATTTACACTATAGCGTGCAGTCTACCAGTACATTTACACTATACCGCACAGTCTGCCAGTACATTTATACTATAGCGTGCGGTCTACCAGTACATTTACACTATAGCGTGCGGTATACCAGTACATTTACACTATAGCGTGCAGTATACCAGTACATTTACACTATACCGCACAGTCTACCAGTACATTTACACTTCAGCATGCAGTCTACAGGACAATTGCACTATACCGCACAGTCTGCCTGTACATTTACACTATACCGCACAGTCTACCAGTACATTTACACCATAGCGCACAGTCTGCCAGTACATTTACACTATACCGCACAGTCTACCAGTAGATTTACACCATAGCGCACAGTCTGCCAGTACATTTACACTATAGCGTGCGGTATACCAGTACATTTACACTATAGTGTGTGGTATACCAGTACATTTACACTATAGCGTGCAGTCTACCAGTACATTTACACTATACCGCACAGTCTGCCAGTACATTTACACTATACCGCACAGTCTGCCAGTACATTTACACTATAGCGTGCGGTCTACCAGTACATTTACACTATAGCGTGCGGTATACCAGTACATTTACACTATAGCGTGCAGTCTACCAGTACATTTACACTATACCGCACAGTCTGCCAGTACATTTACACTATAGCGTGTGGTCTACCAGTACATTTACACTATAGCGTGCGGTATACCAGTACATTTACACTATAGCATGCGGTATACCAGTACATTTACACTATAGCGTGCAGTCTACCAGTACATTTACACTATAGAGTGCGGTCTACCAGTACATTTACACTATACCGCACAGTCTGCCTGTACATTTACACTATAGTGTGTGGTATACCAGTACATTTACACTATACCGCACAGTCTGCCAGTACATTTACACTATAGCGTGCGGTCTACCAGTACATTTACACTATACCGCACAGTCTGCCTGTACATTTACACTATAGCGTGCGGTATACCAGTACATTTACACTATAGTGTGTGGTATACCAGTACATTTACACTATAGCGTGCAGTCTACCAGTACATTTACACTATACCGCACGGTCTACCAGTACATTTACACTATACCGCACAGTCTGCCAGTACATTTACACTATAGCGTGTGGTATACCAGTACATTTACACTATAGCGTGCAGTCTACCAGTACATTTACACTATACCGCACAGTCTGCCAGTACATTTACACTATAGCGTGCGGTCTACCAGTACATTTACACTATAGCGTGCGGTATACCAGTACATTTACACTATAGCGTGCGGTATACCAGTACATTTACACTATAGCGTGCGGTATACCAGTACATTTACACTTCAGCATGCAGTCTACAGGACAATTGCACTATACCGCACAGTCTGCCTGTACATTTACACTATACCGCACAGTCTACCAGTACATTTACACCATAGCGCACAGTCTGCCAGTACATTTACACTATACCGCACAGTCTACCAGTAGATTTACACCATAGCGCACAGTCTGCCAGTACATTTACACTATAGCGTGCGGTATACCAGTACATTTACACTATAGTGTGTGGTATACCAGTACATTTACACTATAGCGTGCAGTCTACCAGTACATTTACACTATACCGCACAGTCTGCCAGTACATTTACACTATACCGCACAGTCTGCCAGTACATTTACACTATAGCGTGCGGTCTACCAGTACATTTACACTATAGCGTGCGGTATACCAGTACATTTACACTATAGCGTGCAGTATACCAGTACATTTACACTATACCGCACAGTCTGCCAGTACATTTACACTATAGCGTGTGGTCTACCAGTACATTTACACTATAGCGTGCGGTATACCAGTACATTTACACTATAGCATGCGGTATACCAGTACATTTACACTATAGCGTGCAGTCTACCAGTACATTTACACTATAGAGTGCGGTCTACCAGTACATTTACACTATACCGCACAGTCTGCCTGTACATTTACACTATAGTGTGTGGTATACCAGTACATTTACACTATACCGCACAGTCTGCCAGTACATTTACACTATAGCGTGCGGTCTACCAGTACATTTACACTATACCGCACAGTCTGCCTGTACATTTACACTATAGCGTGCGGTATACCAGTACATTTACACTATAGTGTGTGGTATACCAGTACATTTACACTATAGCGTGCAGTATACCAGTACATTTACACTATACCGCACAGTCTGCCAGTACATTTACACTATACCGCACAGTCTGCCAGTACATTTACACTATAGCGTGTGGTATACCAGTACATTTACACTATAGCGTGCAGTCTACCAGTACATTTACACTATACCGCACAGTCTGCCAGTACATTTACACTATAGCGTGCGGTCTACCAGTACATTTACACTATAGCGTGCGGTATACCAGTACATTTACACTATAGCGTGCAGTATACCAGTACATTTACACTATACCGCACAGTCTACCAGTACATTTACACTTCAGCATGCAGTCTACAGGACAATTGCACTATACCGCACAGTCTGCCTGTACATTTACACTATACCGCACAGTCTACCAGTACATTTACACCATAGCGCACAGTCTGCCAGTACATTTACACTATACCGCACAGTCTGCCAGTACATTTACACTATACCGCACAGTCTGCCAGTACATTTACACTATAGCGTGCGGTATACCAGTACATTTACACTATAGTGTGTGGTATACCAGTACATTTACACTATAGCGTGCAGTCTACCAGTACATTTACACTATACCGCACAGTCTGCCAGTACATTTACACTATACCGCACAGTCTGCCAGTACATTTACACTATAGCGTGTGGTATACCAGTACATTTACACTATAGCGTGCAGTCTACCAGTACATTTACACTATACCGCACAGTCTGCCAGTACATTTACACTATAGCGTGCGGTCTACCAGTACATTTACACTATAGCGTGCGGTATACCAGTACATTTACACTATAGCGTGCAGTATACCAGTACATTTACACTATACCGCACAGTCTGCCTGTACATTTACACTATAGTGTGTGGTATACCAGTACATTTACACTATACCGCACAGTCTGCCAGTACATTTACACTATAGCGTGCGGTCTACCAGTACATTTACACTATACCGCACAGTCTGCCTGTACATTTACACTATAGCGTGCGGTATACCAGTACATTTACACTATAGTGTGTGGTATACCAGTACATTTACACTATAGCGTGCAGTCTACCAGTACATTTACACTATACCGCACAGTCTGCCAGTACATTTACACTATACCGCACAGTCTGCCAGTACATTTACACTATAGCGTGTGGTATACCAGTACATTTACACTATAGCGTGCAGTCTACCAGTACATTTACACTATACCGCACAGTCTGCCAGTACATTTATACTATAGCGTGCGGTCTACCAGTACATTTACACTATAGCGTGCGGTATACCAGTACATTTACACTATAGCGTGCAGTATACCAGTACATTTACACTATACCGCACAGTCTACCAGTACATTTACACTTCAGCATGCAGTCTACAGGACAATTGCACTATACCGCACAGTCTGCCTGTACATTTACACTATACCGCACAGTCTACCAGTACATTTACACCATAGCGCACAGTCTGCCAGTACATTTACACTATACCGCACAGTCTACCAGTAGATTTACACCATAGCGCACAGTCTGCCAGTACATTTACACTATAGCGTGCGGTATACCAGTACATTTACACTATAGTGTGTGGTATACCAGTACATTTACACTATAGCGTGCAGTCTACCAGTACATTTACACTATACCGCACAGTCTGCCAGTACATTTACACTATACCGCACAGTCTGCCAGTACATTTACACTATAGCGTGCGGTCTACCAGTACATTTACACTATAGCGTGCGGTATACCAGTACATTTACACTATAGCGTGCAGTATACCAGTACATTTACACTATACCGCACAGTCTGCCAGTACATTTACACTATAGCGTGTGGTCTACCAGTACATTTACACTATAGCGTGCGGTATACCAGTACATTTACACTATAGCATGCGGTATACCAGTACATTTACACTATAGCGTGCAGTCTACCAGTACATTTACACTATAGAGTGCGGTCTACCAGTACATTTACACTATACCGCACAGTCTGCCTGTACATTTACACTATAGTGTGTGGTATACCAGTACATTTACACTATACCGCACAGTCTGCCAGTACATTTACACTATAGCGTGCGGTCTACCAGTACATTTACACTATACCGCACAGTCTGCCTGTACATTTACACTATAGCGTGCGGTATACCAGTACATTTACACTATAGTGTGTGGTATACCAGTACATTTACACTATAGCGTGCAGTCTACCAGTACATTTACACTATACCGCACAGTCTGCCAGTACATTTACACTATACCGCACAGTCTGCCAGTACATTTACACTATAGCGTGCGGTCTACCAGTACATTTACACTATAGCGTGCAGTCTACCAGTACATTTACACTATACCGCACAGTCTGCCAGTACATTTACACTATAGCGTGCGGTCTACCAGTACATTTACACTATAGCGTGCGGTATACCAGTACATTTACACTATAGCGTGCAGTATACCAGTACATTTACACTATACCGCACAGTCTACCAGTACATTTACACTTCAGCATGCAGTCTACAGGACAATTGCACTATACCGCACAGTCTGCCTGTACATTTACACTATACCGCACAGTCTACCAGTACATTTACACCATAGCGCACAGTCTGCCAGTACATTTACACTATACCGCACAGTCTACCAGTAGATTTACACCATAGCGCACAGTCTGCCAGTACATTTACACTATAGCGTGCGGTATACCAGTACATTTACACTATAGTGTGTGGTATACCAGTACATTTACACTATAGCGTGCAGTCTACCAGTACATTTACACTATACCGCACAGTCTGCCAGTACATTTACACTATACCGCACAGTCTGCCAGTACATTTACACTATAGCGTGTGGTATACCAGTACATTTACACTATAGCGTGCAGTCTACCAGTACATTTACACCATAGCGTACGGTCTACCAGTACATTTACACCATAACATACGGTCTACCAGTACATTTACACTATAGGGCATGGTCTACCATTACATTTATACCATAGCGTACGGTCTGCCAGTACATTTACACTATAGCGTACGGTCTACCAGTACATTTACACCATAGAGTATGGTCTACCAGTACATTTACACCATAGCGTACGGTCTACCAGTACATTTACACCATAGCGTACGGTCTACCAGTACATTTACACCATAGCGTACGGTCTAGCAGTACATTTACACCATAGCGTACGGTCTACCAGTACATTTACACTATAGCGTACGGTCTACCAGTACATTTACACTATAGGGCATGGTCTACCAGTACATTTACACTATAACGTGCGGTCTACCAGTACATTTACACCATAGCGTACGGTCTACCAGTACATTTACACCATAGCGTACGGTCTAGCAGTACATTTACACCATAGCGTACGGTCTACCAGTACATTTACACCATAGCGTACGGTCTACCAGTACATTTTACACTATAGCGTACGGTCTACCAGTACATTTACACCATAGCGTACGGTCTACCAGTACATTTACACTATAGTGTACGGTCTACCAGTACATTTACACCATAGCGTGCAGTCTACCAGTACATTTACACCATAGCGTACGATCTACCAGTACATTTACACTATAGCGTATGGTCTACCAGTACATTTACACCATAGCGTACGGTCTACCAGTACATTTACACTATAACGTGCAGTCTACCAGTACATTTACACTATAGCGTGTGGTATACCAGTACATTTACACCATAGCGTGCAGTCTACCAGTACATTTACACCATAGCGTACGATCTACCAGTACATTTACACCATAGCGTACGGTCTACCAGTACATTTACACCATAGCGTACGGTCTAGCAGTACATTTACACCATAGCGTACGGTCTACCAGTACATTTACACTATAGCGTACGGTCTACCAGTACATTTACACTATAGGGCATGGTCTACCAGTACATTTACACTATAACGTGCGGTCTACCAGTACATTTACACCATAGCGTACGGTCTACCAGTACATTTACACCATAGCGTACGGTCTAGCAGTACATTTACACCATAGCGTACGGTCTACCAGTACATTTACACCATAGCGTACGGTCTACCAGTACATTTTACACTATAGCGTACGGTCTACCAGTACATTTACACCATAGCGTACGGTCTACCAGTACATTTACACTATAGTGTACGGTCTACCAGTACATTTACACCATAGCGTGCAGTCTACCAGTACATTTACACCATAGCGTACGATCTACCAGTACATTTACACTATAGCGTATGGTCTACCAGTACATTTACACCATAGCGTACGGTCTACCAGTACATTTACACTATAACGTGCAGTCTACCAGTACATTTACACTATAGCGTGTGGTATACCAGTACATTTACACCATAGCGTGCAGTCTACCAGTACATTTACACCATAGCGTACGATCTACCAGTACATTTACACCATAGCGTACGGTCTACCAGTACATTTACACCATAGCATACGGTCTACCAGTACATTTACACTATAACGTGCAGTCTACCAGTACATTTACACTATACCGCACAGTCTACCAGTACATTTACACTACAGGGCATGGTCTACCAGTACATTTACACTATATCGCACAGTCTGCCAGTACATTTACACTATAGAGTACGGTCTACCAGTACATTTACACTATGGGGCAGTGATGGTGAACCTTTTTAAGACCAAGTGCCCAAACTGCAACCCAAAACCCACTTATTTATCGTAAAGTGCCAACACGGCAATTTACCCTGAATACAACAGTCCAATATAGTATATCTTCCATGAACTTTATCATTTAGCTATAATAGCCTGCCTACATTCAGTGCCCTGCCTGTGCTGTTCATAGTGCGCCCTGCACTGATGAATGGCAGGAAAAGTCTAAGGCATATTGGTACACCATAGACTTTTTCCAGGGTGTGGGTGCCCACCGAGAGGGCTCTGAGTGCCACCTCTGGCACCCGTGCCATAGGTTCGCCAACACCGCTATAGGGCATGGTCTACCAGTACATTTACACCATAGCGTACGGTCTAGCAGTACATTTACACCATAGCGTACGGTCTAGCAGTACATTTACACCATAGCGTACGGTCTACCAGTACATTTACACCATAGCGTACGGTCTACCAGTACATTTACACCATAGCGTACGGTCTACCAGTACATTTATACTATAGCGTACGGTCTACCAGTACATTTACCCAATAGCATATGGTCTACCAGTACATTTACACCATAGCATACGGTCTACTAGTACATTTACACCATAGCGTGCAGTCTACCAGTACATTTACACCATAGCGTACGGTCTACCAGTACATTTACACCATAACATACGGTCTACCAGTACATTTACACTATAGGGCATGGTCTACCATTACATTTATACCATAGCGTACGGTCTGCCAGTACATTTACACTATAGCGTACGGTCTACCAGTACATTTACACCATAGAGTATGGTCTACCAGTACATTTACACCATAGCGTACGGTCTACCAGTACATTTACACCATAGCGTACGGTCTACCAGTACATTTACACCATAGCGTACGGTCTAGCAGTACATTTACACCATAGCGTACGGTCTACCAGTACATTTACACCATAGCGTACGGTCTACCAGTACATTTACACTATAGCGTACGGTCTACCAGTACATTTACACTATAGGGCATGGTCTACCAGTACATTTACACTATAACGTGCGGTCTACCAGTACATTTACACCATAGCGTACGGTCTAGCAGTACATTTACACCATAGCGTACGGTCTACCAGTACATTTACACCATAGCGTACGGTCTACCAGTACATTTTACACTATAGCGTACGGTCTACCAGTACATTTACACCATAGCGTACGGTCTACCAGTACATTTACACTATAGTGTACGGTCTACCAGTACATTTACACCATAGCGTGCAGTCTACCAGTACATTTACACCATAGCGTACGATCTACCAGTACATTTACACTATAGCGTATGGTCTACCAGTACATTTACACCATAGCGTACGGTCTACCAGTACATTTACACTATAACGTGCAGTCTACCAGTACATTTACACTATAGCGTGTGGTATACCAGTACATTTACACCATAGCGTGCAGTCTACCAGTACATTTACACCATAGCGTACGATCTACCAGTACATTTACACCATAGCGTACGGTCTACCAGTACATTTACACCATAGCATACGGTCTACCAGTACATTTACACTATAGCGTACGCTCTACCAGTACATTTACACCATAGCGTACGCTCTACCAGTACATTTACACCATAGCGTACAGTCTACCAGTACATTTACACTATAGCGCGCGGTCTACCAGTACATTTACACTATAGCGTACGCTCTACCAGTACATTTACACCATAGCGTACGCTCTACCAGTACATTTACACCATAGCGTACAGTCTACCAGTACATTTACACTATAGCGCGCGGTCTACCAGTACATTTACACTATAGCGTATGGTCTACCAGTACATTTACACCATAGCGTACAGTCTACCAGTACATTTACACTATAACGTGCAGTCTACCAGTACATTTACACTATAGCGTATGGTCTACCAGTACATTTACACCATAGCGTACGGTCTACCAGTACATTTACACTATAGCGTACGCTCTACCAGTACATTTACACCATAGCGTACGCTCTACCAGTACATTTACACCATAGCGTACAGTCTACCAGTACATTTACACTATAGCGCGCGGTCTACCAGTACATTTACACTATAGCGTACGCTCTACCAGTACATTTACACCATAGCGTACGCTCTACCAGTACATTTACACCATAGCGTACGGTCTACCAGTACATTTACACTATAGGGCATGGTCTACCAGTACATTTGTACTATAGCGTACGGTCTACCAGTACATTTACACTATAGTGTACGGTCTACCAGTACATTTACACCATAGCGTACGGTCTACCAGTACATTTACACCATAGCGTACAGTCTACCAGTACATTTACACCATAGCGTGCAGTCTACCAGTACATTTACACCATAGCGTGCAGTCTACCAGTACATTTACACTATACCGCACAGTCTGCCAGTACATTTACACCATAGCGTGCAGTCTACCAGTACATTTACACTATAGCGTGCCGTCTACCAGTACATTTACACTATAGCGTACGGTCTACCAGTACATTTACACTATAGTGTGTGGTATACCAGTACATTTACACTATAGCGTGCAGTCTACCAGTACATTTACACTATACCGCACAGTCTGCCAGTACATTTACACTATACCGCACAGTCTGCCAGTACATTTACACTATAGCGTGTGGTATACCAGTACATTTACACTATAGCGTGCAGTCTACCAGTACATTTACACTATACCGCACAGTCTGCCAGTACATTTACACTATAGCGTGCGGTCTACCAGTACATTTACACTATAGCGTGCGGTATACCAGTACATTTACACTATAGCGTGCAGTATACCAGTACATTTACACTATACCGCACAGTCTACCAGTACATTTACACTTCAGCATGCAGTCTACAGGACAATTGCACTATACCGCACAGTCTGCCTGTACATTTACACTATACCGCACAGTCTACCAGTACATTTACACCATAGCGCACAGTCTGCCAGTACATTTACACTATACCGCACAGTCTACCAGTAGATTTACACCATAGCGCACAGTCTGCCAGTACATTTACACTATAGCGTGCGGTATACCAGTACATTTACACTATAGTGTGTGGTATACCAGTACATTTACACTATAGCGTGCAGTCTACCAGTACATTTACACTATACCGCACAGTCTGCCAGTACATTTACACTATACCGCACAGTCTGCCAGTACATTTACACTATAGCGTGTGGTATACCAGTACATTTACACTATAGCGTGCAGTCTACCAGTACATTTACACTATACCGCACAGTCTGCCAGTACATTTACACTATAGCGTGCGGTCTACCAGTACATTTACACTATAGCGTGCGGTATACCAGTACATTTACACTATAGCGTGCAGTATACCAGTACATTTACACTATACCGCACAGTCTGCCAGTACATTTACACTATAGCGTGTGGTCTACCAGTACATTTACACTATAGCGTGCGGTATACCAGTACATTTACACTATAGCGTGCGGTATACCAGTACATTTACACTATAGCATGCGGTATACCAGTACATTTACACTATAGCGTGCAGTATACCAGTACATTTACACTATAGCGTGCAGTCTACCAGTACATTTACACTATACCGCACAGTCTGCCAGTACATTTACACTATAGCGTGTGGTATACCAGTACATTTACACTATAGCGTGCAGTCTACCAGTACATTTACACTACAGGGCATGGTCTACCAGTACATTTACACCATAGCGTACGGTCTACCAGTACAATTACACTACAGGGCATGGTCTACCAGTACATTTACACTATAGCATACGGTCTACCAGTACATTTACACTATGGGGCAGTGATGGTGAACCTTTTTAAGACCAAGTGCCCAAACTGCAACCCAAAACCCACTTATTTATCGTAAAGTGCCAACACGGCAATTTACCCTGAATACAACAGTCCAATATAGTATATCTTCCATGAACTTTATCATTTAGCTATAATAGCCTGCCTACATTCAGTGTGCTGCCTGTGCTGTTCATAGTGTGCCCTGCACTGATGAATGGCAGGAAAAGTCTAAGGCATATTAGTACACCATAGACTTTTTCCAGGGTGTGGGTGCCCACCGAGAGGGCTCTGAGTGCCACCTCTGGCACCCGTGCCATAGGTTCGCCAACACCGCTATAGGGCATGGTCTACCAGTACATTTACACCATAGCGTACGGTCTACCAGTACATTTACACCATAGCGTACGGTCTACCAGTACATTTACACCATAGTGTACGGTCTACCAGTACATTTACACCATAGCGTACGGTCTAGCAGTACATTTACACCATAGCGTACGGTCTACCAGTACATTTACACCATAGCGTACGGTCTACCAGTACATTTACACTATAGCGTACGGTCTACCAGTACATTTACACCATAGCGTACGGTCTAGCAGTACATTTACACCATAGCGTACGGTCTAGCAGTACATTTACACCATAGCGTACGGTCTACCAGTACATTTACACCATAGCGTACGGTCTACCAGTACATTTACCCAATAGCATACGGTCTACCAGTACATTTACACCATAGCATACGGTCTACCAGTACATTTACACCATAGCGTGCAGTCTACCAGTACATTTACACCATAGCGTACGGTCTACCAGTACATTTACACCATAACGTACGGTCTACCAGTACATTTACACTATAGGGCATGGTCTACCATTACATTTATACCATAGCGTACGGTCTGCCAGTACATTTACACCATAGCGTACGGTCTACAAGTACATTTACACTATAGGGCATGGTCTACCAGTACATTTACACCATAGCGTACGGTCTACCAGTACAATTACACTACAGGGCATGGTCTACCAGTACATTTACACCATAGCGTACGGTCTACCAGTACATTTACACTATAGGGCATGGTCTACCAGTACATTTACACCATAGCGTACGGTCTACCAGTACAATTACACTACAGGGCATGGTCTACCAGTACATTTACACCATAGCGTACAGTCTACCAGTACATTTACACCATAGCGTACGGTCTACCAGTACATTTACACTACAGGGCATGGTCTACCAGTACATTTACACCATAGCGTACGGTCTACCACTACATTTACACCATAGCGTACGGTCTACCAGTACATTTACACCATAGCGTACGGTCTACCAGTACATTTACCCAATAGCATACGGTCTACCAGTACATTTACACCATAGCGTACGATCTACCAGTACATTTACACCATAGCGTACGGTCTACTAGTACATTTACACCATAGCGTACAGTCTACCAGTACATTTACACTATAGCGTGCAGTCTACCAGTACATTTACACTATGGGGCATGGTCTACCAGTACATTTACACCATAGCGTACGATCTACCAGGACATTTACACTATAGGGCATGGTCTACCAGTACATTTGTACTATAACGTGCGGTCTACTAGTACATTTACACCATAGCGTACGGTCTACCAGTACATTTACACTATAGCGTACGGTCTACCAGTAAATTTACACCATAGCGTACGGTCTACCAGTACATTTACACTATACCGCGCGGTCTACCAGTACATTTACACTATAGCGTACGGTCTACCAGTACATTTACACCATAGCGTACGGTCTACTAGTACATTTACACCATATAGTACGGTCTACCAGTACATTTACACCATAGCGTACGGTCTACCAGTACATTTACACCATAGCGTACGGTCTACCAGTACATTTACACCATAGCGTACGGTCTAGCAGTACATTTACACCATAGCGTACGGTCTACCAGTACATTTACACTATAGGGCATGGTCTACCAGTACATTTGTACTATAACGTGCGGTCTACCAGTACATTTACACCATAGCGTACGGTCTACCAGTACATTTACACCATAGCGTACGGTCTACCAGTACATTTACACTATAGGGCATGGTCTACCAGTACATTTACACTATAGGGCATGGTCTACCAGTACATTTGTACTATAACGTGCGGTCTACCAGTACATTTACACCATAGCGTACGGTCTACCAGTACATTTACACCATAGCGTACGGTCTACCAGTACATTTACACTATAGGGCATGGTCTACCAGTACATTTGTACTATAACGTGCGGTCTACCAGTACATTTACACCATAGCGTACGGTCTACCAGTACATTTACACCATAACGTGCAGTCTACCAGTACATTTACACTATAGCGTGCAGTACATTTACACTATAGCGTACGGTCTACCAGTACATTTACACTATAGCGTACGGTCTACCAGTACATTTACACCATAGCGTACGGTCTACCAGTACATTTACACCATTGCGTGCAGTCTACCAGTACATTTACACTATAGCGTACGGTCTACCAGTACATTTACACCATTGCGTGCAGTCTACCAGTACATTTACACTATAGCGTACAGTCTACCAGTACATTTACACCATTGCGTGCAGTCTACCAGTACATTTACACTATAGCGTGCAGTCTACCAGAACATTTACACTATAGCGTATGGTCTACCAGTACATTTACACTATAGCGTACGGTCTACCAGTACATTTACACTATACCGCACAGTCTACCAGTACATTTACACCATAGCGTACGGTCTACCAGTACATTTACACTATAGCGCACAGTCTACCAGTACATTTACACCATTGCGTGCAGTCTACCAGTACATTTACACTATAGCGTACGGTCTACCAGTACATTTACACTATAGCGTATGGTCTACCAGTACATTTACACCATTGCGTGCAGTCTACCAGTACATTTACACTATACCGCACAGTCTACCAGTACATTTACACCATAGCGTACAGTCTACCAGAACATTTACACTATAGCATACGGTATACCAGTACATTTACACTATACCGCACAGTCTACCAGTACATTTACACTATAGCGTGCAGTACATTTACACTATAGCGTACGGTCTACCAGTACATTTACACTATAGCGTACGGTCTACCAGTACATTTACACTATAGTGTACGGTCTACCAGTACATTTACACTATAGTGTACGGTCTACCAGTACATTTACACTATACCGCGCGGTCTACCAGTACATTTACACCATAGCGTACGGTCTAGCAGTACATTTACACTATAGCGTACGGTCTACCAGTACATTTACACTATAGCGTACGGTCTACCAGTACATTTACACTATAGCGTACGGTCTACCAGTACATTTACACCATAGCGTACGGTCTACCAGTACATTTACACTATAGCGTACGGTCTACCAGTACATTTACACTATACCGCGCGGTCCGCTCCCCACAGGCACCTGACGCCCCTGGGATTATTATCCGGCTCATGCTGTCACTCAGTGTTGTTTTATCACGTCAAGTCTTTATCATTTCCACCTTATTCTCGTTATTAATGATTTTTATTCACTCTCTTCCGTGTTTCCTCCATTATTATTCCTGGCCCGGTTATGACACCGCTCGGCGGGCAGCACAGGAGTCTGTCAGCTCCTCTCAGCTTTTTCACGCCCTCCTTCCCTTTGCCTCAAGTAAAAAACATGGCTCAATCACCATGACGTCACCGTTGCCATGACAGCCGCTGAAGAAGACTCAGGCCGAGCCCAACACAATTCATTCTCCTGAAGTCTCCATGCCAACGGGCGGGTTGCGGGGCGGGGCTTTCAACAAGTGAGGGCCAACTCCATTTGGGAACAGGCCCGACCAAGGACACGGACAGCAAGTGAAACCGGGGGTGTGGTTAGGTGGGGGTTAAAAGAATAAAAAAAGCGGGATATTTCGTTAGCACCACCCAGAAGGGCGGAGCATATAAATAAGTCAGCCATAGCGTTCTTGTGTTGTCAACGTTTGACCACGCCCCTGCTCCCAGTTCCCGCCCATTCTTTGATCTTCCTCCCACTCGCCTTTGTGTCTTCGGTGTGGGCGTGGCTAAAAGAGTTAGCGCCTCCCTTAGTGGTGATTGGCTGCGGTTCCTCTGCGTTTCCTCCCCCTGGGCGTGACCTTGTGGTGATGTGACGCAGCTCCGCCCGGTTAGTACAGCTAGGCTCTGTGAGGGAAGCGCAAAATGGCGGACGGAGAGCTGAACGTGGACAGTCTCATCAGCCGACTGCTGGAGGGTGAGTGTCCCCGACGGGCTGAGGAGGGGGTGACGAGAGGCTAGGGGGGAGCCGGCATTGGGTGTGTGGGGAGCGGAGGGCGGTTATGGGGTGAGCGGAGCGGGCGGGGAGAGGAGCCTGCCTCAGAGGCCCGAGGCGCTGGAGCTCCTGTGACGCCCGTGAGTCCTCTGCCTGACCAGGGCTGTTACCATGGAGACCGCTGAATGATTGGAGGGGTGCAGGGTGGTCTAAGGATCACCTATTTATTGGGGGTGGGGGGCAGTTATTGGGGTGCAGGAAATGATCAGGGGGTGTCATGTAATGTGGGAGCACAAAATAGTGCTGTGAGTCTGAGTCACGTGGTGCAGGGTTTTTTTTTAAGGGGGGGGGGGTGCTAAAGGGATCCTCTGAGGTAGTAGTGATACCCCCCCAGGTAGTCTAAGCTGAGGGATGACACGCCTCCTGTAGTGTAGTATCTGTCGTCCTGCGTCTCATCCCTTTAAGTTAATTGCGCCAAATCTATCAAGATAACGCAGGCCGAGTCTGACAGTTTGTTCCTGACGTGGCGCTTCCTCCCACCTTAGTTTGCACACTTTTGATAAGGCCCCCACCCAAAATAATATAATATAAAGTGGCGCCTCATTGGAGGAGAACAGGTGTATATAAGGAGGTAGAGTGTCGGTTGGGGGTGGTAGTCTTGGACCCTTATGGTACATGGAGTGGGGTCTTTGGAGATTCACCTGTAGCTGGGTGGTAGGAGCCCCGGCACCCAGCGAGGTGATTATTACTATGGCGCTGACATGAGTTGTGCCATGGTACAAGAAAGTCCTGCCAACTGATGAGAGAGGAGCACAGGAGCTTACAATCCATGGGGTGGTGAATATGAATGATCGCAGTGTGGGAGATGATGGGGGTATGAGTACTTATTGCCATGGAGTCTATATAAATCCTCAGTATGGGTTGTGGATGAGAGATGATGGGGGTGTGAGTACTTATCGCCATGGAGTCTATATAAATCCTCAGTATTGGTTGTGGATGAGAGATGATGGGGGTATGAGTACTTATTGCCATGGAGTCTATATAAATCCTCATGGGTTGTGGGTGAGATGATGGGGGTGTGAGTACTTATCGCCATGGAGTCTATATAAATCCTCATGGGTTGTGGGTGAGATGATGGGGGTGTGAGTACTTATCGCCATGGAGTTCATATAAATCCTCATGGGTTGTGGGTGAGATGATGGGGGTGCGAGTACTTATTGCCATGGAGTCTATATAAATCCTCATGGGTTGTGGGTGAGAGATGATGGGGGTATGAGTACTTATCGCCATGGAGTCTATATAAATCCTCATGGGTTGTGGGTGAGATGATGGGGGTGCGAGTGAAATGCGCAGATTCTGATGTGTTGTATTTCACTGTGTTGTGTTTACTGGACCTTTTGGCTGCAGAGCTTGCAATCTTAGCAGAGCGCTGGCGGGGTGAATATTTTAGCTTATCTTATATTCTTGCATCATGTGACTGAGTGGGCGGGGCTGGTGACCCTTGTAGTGGGGGGTCGACAGGTACTGAACAAGGAGCTCTCAGGGGAGAGGGTGTTGGGCCTGGAACAGAAAATAGTGCATGTGGGCGATGTACAGAAGGGCAGGGGACAAATGTCAGCAGCATGCAGTTGTCCATGGGGGTAACGTTCCTGCCGTGCGCCCCGGGGTGCCACCGATGGGTGTTCAGTGTTTTGCCCAGGTTAGGTTGGAGTGAAGTTTTCAAGTCTGGATGAGAGAGCGTGCCAATTCTGCTGCTAGAGCCCGCGGTGTGTGCCATCTCGCCTGTCACGTGCCGTGCTGCGACTTCTACAGAATAAACAGTGGTCATTTGGAGTCCTGAATGTCAGATCGATACTTGGTGTCATGAAACGGATACAATGTTGCAGCTGATCGGCCACGCCCCCTTTAAGCTGGAGGGCAGCTGGGAGCTCGAGGTTTTCTGATGCCCTCGCGCCATTTTACTGGGTTGTTGTGCCGATTATATTCTTATATTGTTCTGGGTTCTTACATGGAGTGGGGGGGGGCACTGGTGGTCTGTGAGGAGCGCCCGATGTCCGGGATCAGTGACTGATGAGGAAGGGGGTGCTGACAGCTGGCGGGTATCCATGATGAGCCCGCTTCCAGTTCAGGGGTCTTGTGTCGGCGGTGCTTTGCCGAGTAGATTCTGGGAGTAGTAGTTTACGGCCCCCGGGGTGATGGACCTGGGAAGCTTTCTCCACACGATGCCACCATACATGGTCACACAGTCTGATGGGAGCTCGGGTCATCAGGTAATCTCTTAACTAGTAATTCATTAATAATCAGACCCCATCTGGGTGATCACCCGCAGGTTTATTGGGTGCATGTGGTTATAGTTGAGTAACTTTCTGATGTTTAGGACCTTTTTTTTTTAATTTATTTTTTCTTGCTGTTTTGCTACCTGCACTCTGGGCGGCAGATGCCATTGACGTCTACCCTGCAGACAGCTGCCTCCACCCAGCTTGCCGCAGGAACGATTTTCAGAGTCCATAGGCAATACAAGTAACCCTCTGGGAATAACAACTCCCAACATCCAGCAGCTTCCATGGCACGCTGGGACTGCAGACGTTGGAGGGCAGTGGAATCATCCCTGGGATTGGCTGACGGGGAGAAGCTTTGTATGCAGAATTTCTGTGTCCCCGAGAGGAAGTAGCTTCTGCATGTCCTGGGACCCGGAGGTCTCATTCACGCGACCATATTTTCAGTCCGATACGCTTTTTTGGATCGCATGCGGACCCAACCTCTAGAACTTGTTCTGTAAGAACAGGCGTTTTGATAATTCTGCGGGGAGCACACAAGACGGTACCTGTGGTCTGTGGACTGTAAAATGGGTCCGGTCGGGGTTTGGTATTTGGCTAGAGAACTCTAGACTTAAGGGACGGAGTGCAAGCTCTGCCGGTGCAGACTGCTCCCCATGGCATTCTAATCATGGTGGTGCTTTTCTACAACCGTTTCACTGTCTACCGTATAACTTTATTGACAGGTTACTTTAGTAACACAAACCTAGCGCCTTACAGAGCGTGCCGTGCGCACTCCGCCACAATCGGTGGCAATGGAAGTGGAACTGCAACTACCATCATGCCCTCGGACATGAACGCGAGCCGGTTTCCGGCTACGTGTGATAACGCGGTGGCCGTGGTGTGTCCAGGGCGTGCGCTGGGTGTGTTTCTTTGCTCTGTGACCGGTGGACATGAGTAATGCACAGGGCGAGATCTGCCGCTGGGACGGTGCCGGCCTGCAGCTTTATTCTTGGTAAGAACTACATGGACTGTTCCACCGAGAAGACCCCTGTCCGGGTGCCCAGGACCCTTCTGTTTGGTAGTAGGGCAGCGTACATTTACCATTGCGTAGCGTCTGTGCCTGAGCAGAGAATCCCTGGACTTGGGAAGTGACGTCTCGGAGCGGTGACTGCTCCAGGCTGGAGACTCTTCTACTATATTTGGCCATTGTTTAGAGAGAGAGCAGTGGGAATGAGGAAGAGAATATGCTCTGTGGGGGTTGTAGTCCCGTCGTCCTGCACAGCCGCAGATCTGCCAGAGGCTCTCCTCGCGTCTCCCTGCCTCAAACTGTCCGCATCTCCACCGCCAGTTGTGACTGCGATTATAGAGTCTAGGCACAGCGCACAATGTCACCTCCACTGAACCCCCGTGTAATTTGGTGACACAGTAAAGCCGGAACTGATGGGATTTAGTGTCCAGGGGGTTATTAATAGAGATCCAATTATCCGCGCTCCGCGTCTTGTCGCAGAACTTACAGGCTCAGGTTGTAGGGGAAGACGAGTAAAAGTGGCTTTATATGGGGGACGGGGACGTGACAGCGCTGTCATGGGAGAACCATGTCCATATGAAAGGTCCCCCTACACGTGAGCGCCGTCAGTCGCTGCATAGAGCAGCTCAGTCGTCATGTAATACCAGATTTCTCCTGTAGTGGCCGCTGCTGCAGGATCTGTGATCTGGTTTGCTAGAACCAATTGTTTTCTTCTCCCAGGTTTAGATTGTCAGCTCTTGGGGCCATTCTGCTAATCATCGCGTTTGTATTTTTACAGACTGTACAGCGCGATGGCATATGTTACCGTTACTAATGGTGGAGGTTAGAATTATAGTAAAAAAAAAATATATTTTTTTTGTGGTCAGGTTCTCCCTGCTGTGCCTCTTCTATGGCATGAATAGCAATTCCCTGCATGTCCGTCAGCAGGCTGCGGCCTCAGATAAGTCTGTAGTGCAGGGATCGGCAACCTCCGGCACTCCAGCTGTTCTGAGACTACAACTCCCAGAATCCTCCTTTCTCTTCTATGGGAGTTACAAGGACAGCCAAGTATGTGTGCATGCTGGGAGTTGTAGTTTCACAGCAGCTGGAGTGCCAAAAGTTGCTGACCCCTGCTGTAGAGAATAGCACTGTAGCCCCCTGACTGAGGGGATTGCTGGTGGTCTTGCCTTTTGTAAAGTATGACGGTAATAAATGACTACACTGCTAGATGATTACCGTGCTGGGTGTCCTTCACGTGGGTGGCGATGTCACTGTAATGAAATCCTCCTGGTATATTTAGCCAGACGGTGACCTGTGGGAGTGTGTCCTTACTGCTGGGGCTCGGGGAATGCTCGGAAAATCACTCGCCCACAGGTTCTATCTGATGCAACAGATTTGTGTGTTATGACATGAAGAATGAGGTATGTTTCCACTGGACTCGGGGTCGAGTGGAGGGGTGGACCATAGGCGCAAAACGCAACCAGAGTTTATTTCAAACCAATAGGTTTTTTTATTATCGTGACGTGTTTCGGGGTTCTGCAGACCCCTTTTCAAGTCTGGATTCAGATGGGGTGGCACTGGCAGAAGACGCCACTGGAGAAACATGATTGGAGGAGACAATCCGGATTGAAGAGCAGGCTCAGCGCTGGATCGTTCCTGCTGAACACCGCTACGGAGCCACTGTTCCCCACCGTACCTTCATGTGATCATCCATTGCTGTCTCCTCCAATCAAGTTTCTCCAGTGGTGTCTTCTGCCAGTGCCACCCCATCTGAATCCAGACTTGAAAAAGGGGTCCGCAGAACCCCGAAACGCATTGTCACGATAACGATAATAAAAAAAAAAAACTATTGGTTTGAAATAAACTCTGGTTGCGTTTTGCGCCTATGGTCCACCCCTCCACTCGTCCCCCGAGTCCAGTGGAAACATACCTCATACACTGACCCAGACGGCCAAAGGTGAACATGGACGAAATCGGCAGCTCCAACCAGCGACACTTAAACCACTCCTACTCGCCTCCATTACAGTTGCACCGAATATTAGGTGCAACAAGAACAGGTGAGCAGTACCATTCTTCCTGCATTTGGAGGCTTGTTTTGAACTTACTTACCCTATGAGCGCCTTTTTCCTCCTTTGGCCACGTTTTTCTTTATGACATAAAGAAGGGAGAGGCAGGTAATGAATATCAGATATGAGTGCACTGTCACCAACACAGTGTGACACCGATCGTTTATAGTGCTGAATGTCATGGGGCACGGTGACATCAGAAGTCATACTAGGTGTGACCCAGCGCTGCCGGCTGCAATCTCCCGAGGACAAGTCCCTGTTCTGTGGGGTGAAGGGTTAAAGGGCTTCTGTCACCCCCCAAACAGCAATTTTCAGTATTGGACTCAATATAATTGCTAATGTACACAGAGTCCATATATACCCCTCTTACCTCTGGCTGTGCTTTAAATTCTTTAAAAATGGTACTTTTGTGATATGCAAATTTCTTCACTACCCGCAAGTTGGTCGGTTACTTGCTGGTAGCTGCCGCATCCTCGGTCCAAAAAAAAACGCCCCCTCCCCCACTTGATTGACAGGGCCAGCGAGCGCTCGTCTCCTCTCGCTGGCCCTCTGCCCATAAAATGCTGCGCCTGCGCAGTACCGGTCCTCATTTGGCACAGCCGCTCTGAGAGAAGGATGCTCGCTTGCCCGCTCCTTCCTCAGTGCGCCTGCGCCAATGACGTCAGCCTACACCCGGAAAAGAAGCATCGGGTGTAGGCTGACATCATCGGCGCAGGTGCACTGAGGAAGGAGCATCCTTCTCTCAGAGCGCATGCGCCAAATCTGGACCGGTACGGCGCAGGATTTTATGGGCAGAGAGGGCCAGCGAGAGGAGGAGAGCGCTCGCTGGCCCTGTCAATCAAGTGGAGGAGGGGGCGTTTTTTTAGACTGAGGATGCGGCGGCTACCAGCAAGTAACCGACCAACTTGCTGGTAGTGAAAAAATTTGCATACCACAAAAGTACTATTATTTAAAGCACAGCCAGAGGTAAGAGGGGTATATATGGACTCTGCGTACATTAGCAATTATATTAAGTCTAATAATGAAAATTGCTGTTTGGGGGGTGACAGAAGCCCTTTAATGTGAGTGGCAATAGTGCTTAAATGCATATCCCCTTCATATGCTTGGGGAAGGGGGGTCTAACTTCTGGGGGCTCTTAAGCTTTTGGATTGCAAAGGGGGAGCTGCTGTCCTCCCACTGCGCAGGCGACACGGTATGGATCAGTGCTGCAGCGCTGGGAGTACAGAGGGCTGCAACCTCCTGCACTCCAACTACTGGGAAACTACAGCTCCTAGCATGCTCTGGTCAATTCTGTAGGAGTTCTGAGAACAGGCTGAGCTAGTGTGCATGCTGGGAGTTGTAGTGCCACCGGTCCGCTGTACTAAGGTTTGGCGGTGTGTCCCACATTGATCAAGCAGTGAAGGTGTGTCCTTGCGTCTCCCGTTGCTTCTTAGGATATGTTCACACGAGTCGGACTCGGCCTTGGTTTCGGCACAGATCCCTGCGCCAAATCCTCTGGTGATCCTTCTCCAATTCTCACAGATTCGACATAGAAAACCCAAGGTTTATCCTTACTTATGATGATGGGGGTGATCCTCACATGGGCCTGCTGCAGTGCAAAGTGCACACTAATGGTGGGAGTGCCCCTGTAAACCGGCTGTGCATGGCCGCAGAGCATCCAGTGCTGGCACACACCACCCTGAGATGTGCCGGGTCCGGTCACCAAGGTCTCTAATGCTCCTTAATGACGGCCCAGTTCTGCGGTGACGCGGCTCCATGCTGCTGAACAGCCAGACAGACAGATACTCCATCCATCACAGGGCGTCCAGTGTATTATGTCATGATGGGCCCCCTGTACGTGCCGCGCATCAATAATGTATGAGGAGTTCACCGACCCGGCCTTCTGCTGAGATCGTCCCCTCTAGAGGAGAGCTTCACTTCCTGTTCCTCGCAGAACGAGCCTGGAGTTCTCCCTGCGACTATTTATCTTTATTTGTATTTTTTCTTTTTCTGTACACGTTTGTTTTGAGCACAGAAAGGATATTGGTTTTCGGATTTCACAACCTCCGAGACGGATCTGTTTGCTGCAAGCAGTGACACAAATTATAGGGGCTCATGGACAAAGATCTTACTCAGCAGCTGCGGGATCAGTGACAGTGGTCTAATCTGGTAAACAGGTTCACGTGGCACCGTGTGTACCTAGTGACCGCGGAGTAACTGAACCTGTATGGCAGGTAATGGGTTTATCTGCTTTCATAAAATTATATATCCCATTAATAAGGGCTAGGGCAGCGTATGAGCACCGCTACATCCTGTATTATACTTCAGAGCTGCACTCACTATTCTGCTGGTGCAGTCACTGTGTACATACATTACTTATCCTGTACTGATCCTGAGTTACGTTCTGTATTCTACTCCAGAGCTGCACTCATTATTCTGTTTGTACTTAACCACTTCCCATCCGGGCCATTTGCCCCCTTCCTGACCAGGCCAAATTTTGCAAAACTGACATATCTCACTTTATGTGGTAATAACTTTGGAACGCCTTTATTTATCCAAGTCATTCAGAGATTGTTTTCTCGTGACACATTGTACTTCATGATAGTCATAAATTTGAGTCAAAATATTTCACCTTTTATGAAAAAATCTCATTTACCCAAAAATTTGAAAAATTCGCAATTTTCTAAATTTCAATTTCTCTGCTTTTAAAACAGAAAGTGATACTTCATAAAATATTTATTATTTAACATTCCCCATATGTCTACTTTATGTTGGCATCATTTTGGAAATGTCATTTTATTTTTTCAGGACGTTAGAAGGCTTAGAAGTTTAGAAGCAATTCTTCAAATTTTTAAGAAAATTGCCAAAACCCACTTTATAAGGACCAGTTCAGGTCTGAAGTCACTTTGTGGGGCCTACATAGTGGATACCCCCATAAATGACCCCATTGTAGAAACTACACCCCTCAAGGTATTCAAAACCGATTTTACAAACTTTAACCCTTTAGGCGTTCCACAAGAATTAAAGGAAAATGGAGATCACATTTTTAAATTTCACTTTTTTGGCAGATTTTCCATTTTAATCAATTTTTTTCTTTAACACATCGATGGTTGACAGCCAAACAAAACAATATTTATTACCCAGATTCTGCGGTTTACAGAAACACCCCACATGTGGTCATAAACTGCTGTATGGGCACACGGCAGGGCGCAGAAGGAAAGGAGCGCCACATGGTTTTTAGATGCCATGTCCCATTTGAAGCCCCCTGATGCACCCTTACAGTAGAAACTCCCAAGAAGTGACCCCATTTTGGAAACTAGGGGATAAGGTGCCAGTTTTATTAGTACTATTTTTGGGTACATATGATTTTTTTGATCATTCATTATAACACTTTATGGGGCAAGGTGACCAAAAAATTGGTTGTTTTAGCACAGTTTCTATTTATTTATTTTTACAGTGTTCACCTGAGGGGTTCAGTCAAGTGACATTTTTATAGAGCAGATTGTTACGGACGTGGCGATACCTAATATGTATACTTTTTCTCATTTATTAAAGTTTTACACAATAATAGCATTTTTGAAACAAAAAAATTATGTTTTAATGTGTCCATGTTCTGAGAGCTATAGTTTTTTTTATTTTTTGAGAGATTTTCTTATGTAGGGGCTCATTTTTTGCGGGATGAGGTGACGGTTTTATTGTTACTATTTTGTGGGACATACGCGTTTTTGATCACTTGGTGTTGCACCTTTTGTGATGCAAGGTGACAAAAATTGCTTGTTTTGACAGTTTTTTTTTTTACAGTGTTCACCCGAGGGGTTAGGTCATGTGATATTTTTATAGAGCTGGTTTTTACGGACGCGGCAATACCAAATATGTCTATTTTATTTTTTCTATTAATTTTTTTTTTTTATTCCTTACTTGGGAACTTTTTTTTTTTTTTACATGTGAAACTTTATTTTATTTTATTTTTTCAACCCTTTATTTTTTTTATTTTTTTTTTTTTTTACACTTTTCGTCCCCCATAAGGTCATACAAGACCTCTGGGGGACATTTGCTTCACTTTTTCTTTTTTTTTTTCACTGTTGATTTCTCCTGTAACTAGGGGTTGACATAGTAGCCCCAGTTACAGGACAAATACACCCCTAGAGAGGCTGTACAGCAGCAATCCAGCGCTGTACAGCCTCACAGCAGGGCTGATCGAGGTCTCTGAGAGACCTCACACAGCCCCTGCACACTCCGGTGAGCGCTGTGTCTGCAGCGATCGTGAAGGCAGGGACACCTGGGAACTGTCCCTGCCTTGTCTTAGGGTTGCCCTGCTGTCACTGACAGCGGGCAACCCGATCAGCACCTGCACGATTAGCGTGCAGCTGCTATTTCTGACAGGACGTTTTAAAACGTGCTGGCAGAAATAGACGTCCACCCATAGGACGTTTATAGTCTATGGGCGGACGTGAAGCGGTTAAAAAAAAGTCAGCAAGTTTCTCCTTAAAGGGGTTGTCCAAGAGAATTAGAAGTCTCGGGAAAGCCATCCCATAGCCTAAAATAAGTCCTACCCTTTCTCCAGCACTGGTCGAGTCCTCCTGCTGTTAGTTACAAGCAGTGATGTACTGGTATATGGCACATGACAGCTGCAGCCAATCGCTGTCCTCAGCAGTCTCTACTGCAGCTGATTGTTTAAGCTCTGGATGTCGTCTTTGACCCTTATGTACATGATTCTGGAGCCCCCCTTTAATCCTTGTCAGTGACCTACAGATGAGCAGTCCAGGTGATGCGTCCGTACAGACGGACGTCATGTTTTATACTAGAGGTGTGTGTCCCGCTTGGGTGACGTCGGCTCTATAAACCCGTTGCTTGGAGGCCCTTATTAAACCTTTGTCACGCCAGCTGCTTCCTTTGTGCGGGCGGCCATGTTCGCGAGTATATAATATACATGCCCTTCTCTTTGGTGGATCTCGCTGCGGCCTCGATGTGTTATTTTCTCCCTGTAGTCACATGCGGACGGATCCTCAATGATCGCAGTGTGGGACCGGCTCCTGCCAGCTCGGTAATGTCTGAGCCAGTGACATGTGGCATCTATTAAAGCAGCGGCCGGACGCAACAATGCGTTGCCTTATCCACCGCTCACTGGGGAAGGGGACACAAGCTCACTGGGGGTTAATGCCTGCATTTATTTTCCAGTGGATTTTTATTTTTACCTTTTTGAGTTCTGGTTCACTGAATTGGGTGCAGTTGGGAAACCTATTTAGGGAGCGTGGGCTGTGTAGAGGCAGCTGCCTAGGGCCTTCTGGAGGAAGAAGGCATGTTCCACTCTATTATCCAATGGCCGCAGTTATCAAAGGATTTCCTGCAGTAATGGCGCAAGTATCGGCCCATGCATGCAGCCATATACATTCTGTATGACCCCCAAGTAGATGAAAATTCTCTTCTCCATGTACTGTGGGGACTGTAGATGAGGCGATAGCTAGGCATGGGGGCAGCTTCTCCTCCTCCTCGGATCTGCTCCAGTGCGGAGCTGATGTGAAATGTGCTGCAGCGTCAGGTCACTGTTGGAAATTTGGCTTGACCAGTAACGCATTTTAGGCCGGCATGGGAATGTTTTTACATTCCAAATAAGAAACCCGCCAAAAGACTGATTGCACGGAGGAACGGGTCCTAAGCGTGCTGTACATGAGATAATGGTGCAGTCGACATCTGTCTCTCCTGATCACCCTTCTACACGTGCATGCTCAGTTTAGCCGAGCATGCATGTATTGTCTTGGTTCTGTGGGGTTGGCAATGACAGACAGATTTTGCGGGTTTAAAGTCCAAATAACACAAGACTTCAAGTTCATTCACTTTCACTCATCCACATGTGCGTGAAACACAAAATAAATCACCTGCCCGTCTGGGCGCTAACTATACATCGGGTTACCTCACCTATGTAGTCCGAATCCAACACTGGGGGTCAGGCTTTGCACAACCAGCATAGGCCATGCAGCCTCCTGGCTGTGACCCTGAAAGAGGCTCAGCCCTGTCTTTATCCCCACAGTAATAAGCCCACCAGCTACACCTGGGTTCATCTTGGGCTAGGGGGGGAATGTTGTACTGGAGTGGGAGAGAATGTCAGCTCCCTCTACCAACCTGAAACCACCCAGCTTTCCTGGGTTCTTTTACCTCACCCATCTGAGCATTCTGGATGGACTAAAGGATCAGGCATGTTGAAGGCAAATATGCTCGACCCTGCTGTCCTCCAGTGTCTGCCTTTGGGGTGGCGCCTCGCATTGAAATCTTTGGCCACCAGTTATCAGATGAGATTGGGCTTGACTGATATTCTAGCAAATGACGAGGATGGTGCGTGCAGCAGACTGTATGAAGCGTGTGCGGTCAGTGCTGGTGGCGATCACATGGTGATGGTGAGCCCCTCTCAGTAGTTCTGAGCACTTACCCAGTTCTCGCTCGGGGTACACCTGGTGCCACCCCAATGCACTCAGCCCCTTTGTGTCTGTGGTGACGTGTCCCGGCCTGTGCTGGGTGCACACCTCACCCCTGACTCTATGGATCTTTTCTGCCTGGTTTATGAATAGCTCCTTGTACTGACGGCGTCCTGCTGCACTCGAGTCTAATCTCGCCATCTAATTCTAAGGGAATGAACCGGCACAGCAAGAAACTGATTTTAGTCAGAATTAGGCTACTTTCACACTAGCGTTCGGGGCTCCGCTTGTGAGTTCCGTTTGAAGGGGCTCACAAGCAGCCCCGAACGGATCCGTCCAGCCCTAATGCATTCTGAATGGATGCGGATCCGCTCAGAATGCATCAGTCTGGCTCCGTTTGTCCTCTGCTCCGCTCAGCAGGCGGACACCTGAACGCAGCTTGCAGCGTTCAGGGCTCCGCCTGGCCGTGTGGAGGCAAACGGATCCGTCCAGACTTACAATGTAAGTCAATGGGGACGGATCCGTTTGAAGTTGACACAGTATGGCTCAATTTTCAAACGGATCCGTCTCCCATTGACTTTCAATGTAAAGTCAAAACGGATCCGTTTGCATTATCATGAACAAAAAAAAATAATAATTTTTTGTTCATGGTAATGCAAACGGATCCGTTCTGAACGGATCTAAACGTTTGCATTATAGGTGCGGATCCGTCTGGGCACATACCAGACGGATCCGACCTAAACGCAGGTGTGAAAGTAGCCTTATCCCACTTAAAAAGAGACCGTCTGGCGTTCAGAAAATACTATAGTCTGCGTGTGTGATAAACGTGCGAAAACTGCTGGTAACGTAATCCTTCAGCCGAAGCAAGAAAATCCAGCGTAGTGATTGGGATCCAGCTTAACCAGTTCAACACTGGGGCTTTTACCACCCCTCCAACAATTTTTTTCTTTTTTTTTTCTTTTTTAATACTACGTGTCTTTCAGCCATAAAGCCATAACTTTTATCTTGTTTTGTAAAACTTTGTAGATTTTTGTGCCTTTTTCTGGTGATACATGAGGCTTTATTTTGTTTTATTTTAGTAACGACTTTTTTTTTTATTTTTTATATTCCCCTTTGTTAATGGCAGCTAAAATTTGGTTTCTTTTATGGTCTCTGGGGTGGTCTTTTTAATTTTACACTGTAACCCGCCCCCCCCAATGAGGTAGTACGAGTCTACGAGACCTTTAGGGGACTATATATATATATATATATATATATATTTTTTTTTCCCCATTATTGCTGATTTCTCCTGTACCTGGGGATGTATTGGCCCCAGAGGTGGGGTAGGGCTGTACATCCTCACTGCAGCGCTGAACTGGGTCTAAAGACCCCATACACATTCAGCAGCTGTCAGCCGAGCAGTCGTGTGGCCGGCCGCTATGTCTCCCGACTCCCTCCTGGCTTCCACATACAGCTGAATGTGTATTTTTATTGGGAAAGCCGCTGCCAGACACTTCTGCTCGTCTCTCAGGAGAACAGAAGGATTGGGTGAAAATATTAATTTTGCCTGATCCTTGGCTCCCCATATACAGTGGGGGAAATAATTATTTGACCCCCTCACTGATTTTGTAAGTTTGTCCAATGACAAAGAAATGAAAAGTCTCAGAACAGTATCATTTCAATGGTAGGTTTATTGTAACAGTGGCAGATAGCACATCAAAAGGAAAATCGAAAAAATAACTTTAAATAAAAGATAGCAACTGATTTGCATTTCATTGAGTGAAATAAGTATTTGAACCCTCTAACAAAAAAAGACTTAATACTTGGTGGAAAAACCCTTGTTTGCAAGCACAGAGGTCAAACGTTTCTTGTAATTGATGACCAAGTTTGCGCACATTTTAGGAGGAATGTTGGTCCACTCCTCTTTGCAGATCATCTCTAAATCCCTAAGGTTTCGAGGCTGTCTCTGTGCAACTCTGAGCTTGAGCTCCCTCCATAGGTTTTCGATTGGATTAAGGTCCGGAGACTGACTAGGCCACTCCATGACCTTAATGTGCTTCTTCTTGAGCCACTCCTTTGTTGCCTTTGCTGTATGTTTTGGGTCATTGTCGTGCTGGAACACCCATCCACGACCCATTTTCAGTTTCCTGGCAGAGGGAAGGAGGTTGTCGCTCAGGATTTCACGATACATGGCTCCGTCCATTTTCCCGTTTATGCGAATAAGTTGTCCTGTGCCCTTAGCAGAAAAACACCCCCAAAGCAAAATGTTTCCACCCCCATGCTTGACGGTGGGGACGGTGTTTTGGGGGTCATAGGCAGCATTTTTCTTCCTCCAAACACAGCGAGTTGAGTTAATGCCAAAGAGCTCTATTTTGGTCTCATCAGACCACAGCACCTTCTCCCAGTCACTCTCTGAATCATTCAGGTGTTCATTGGCAAACTTCAGACGGGCCTGCACATGTGCCTTCCTGAGCAGGGGGACCTTGCGAGCCCTGCAGGATTTTAATCCATTGCGGTGTAATGTGTTTCCAATGGTTTTCTTGGTGACTGTGGTCCCTGCTAATTTGAGGTCATTAACTAACTCCTCCCGTGTAGTTCTAGGATGCTTTTTCACCTTTCTCAGAACCATTGACACCCCACGAGGTGAGATCTTGCGTGGAGCCCCAGAGCGAGGTCGATTGATGGTCATTTTGTGCTCCTTCCATTTTCGAACAATCGCACCAACAGTTGTCACCTTCTCTCCCAGCTTCTTGCTAATGGTTTTGTAGCCCATTCCAGCCTTGTGCAGGTCTACAATTTTGTCTCTGACATCCTTGGACAGCTCTTTGGTCTTTCCCATGTTGGAGAGTTTGGAGTCTGCTTGATTGATTGATTCTGTGGACAGGTGTCTTTTATACAGGTGACTAGTTAAGACAGGTGTCCTTAATGAGGGTGACTAATTGAGTAGAAGTGTCTAACCACTCTGTGGGAGCCAGAACTCTTAATGGTTGGTAGGGGTTCAAATACTTATTTCACTCAATGAAATGCAAATCAGTTGCTATCTTTTATTTAAAGTTATTTTTTCGATTTTCCTTTTGATGTGCTATCTGCCACTGTTACAATAAACCTACCATTGAAATGATACTGTTCTGAGACTTTTCATTTCTTTGTCATTGGACAAACTTACAAAATCAGTGAGGGGTCAAATAATTATTTCCCCCACTGTACATTAGTGCGGTGGCCAAATCCGACAAAAGACTAATGTGAATGGCCAGCTTAAAACCCAGCGGCTGGTGCAGATTCCCGGGCCCCTGCTGTCACATGATCGCTAGGATCAGGGCAGGATGTGCGCTGTGTCTAGATCGTTCAAGAAGGCAGGAACGTTGGAAACCCGCCAATGACTGCTGCAGTCTCTGGGGGAGTTCAAGGGGGGCAGTTCCAGCGGTATTCCCACCTATACATCCACAGAATATGGTAGAAATGTCTGATGTGGGTCCCATGTCTGTCTCCAGAATGGCGGTCTGACCTATCTGGTAAGGGGACAGCAGTGTCCAGGAGGAGATTGACTGGAGCCGCGGCGCACGTTCACAGCTCCATGCGTTTACTACATATGATGGGGTGACTTCTGTTCTAGGGAGAGAGGTGGGACCAGCACCTGTCGGACATTTATGGCATGTTCTGCGGATATTCCGTACATGTGAGGTGGGAGTACCTCTAGCTGATCTTCTGACTGCTCCAGGATAGGTATAGACTTTCAGTATATTGTATAAGAATCTTTGCCCAGTCAGCAGGTTTAAAGCGGTATTCTGGTTGCCACAAGTTATCCCCCATCCACTGGATAGCAGATAACTCTTAGATTTGTGGGGTCCCTCCTCTAGGACCTCCAGCAGTTACCATAATGGGTCCATTCTCCCCCATTTGAATGGAGCAATGCGAACTCTATGGGACTTATGGAGATAGCTGAGCGCTGTACTCTGCTACCCATAGAAATGAATAGAGCAGCAGCGTGCAAGCTTGATGCCCCCCCCCCCCCCTACTAACATGGTGGATAAGTGACACCCCCTAACCAAAGCCTAAGAGGTCTTAAAGGGGTTGTCACTTCAGCGAGAGCCATTTATCAGGTATAGAAAGTTAGTACAAGGCACTTACTAATGTATTGTGCTTGTCCATATTGCCTCCTTTGCTGGATTCCTTTTTCCATCACATTAGACACTGCTTGTATCCAGGGGTTACGACCACCCTGCAATCTCAGTGGTGGCCGTGCTTGCACAGTCCTCTCTGGTGGCCTGGACCGTGGGAGCGCCCATAGGCTTGAGCTTTTTCCTATAGTGTAGGTACGACCACCATTTTTGGATTGCCCATGGAAACAAGAAGTCTATAATGAAGCCAGCCAGCAAAGGAAGCAATATAGGCAATCACAATACATTAGTAAGAGGCTTGTGTTAACTTTCTCTACATAAGTTATTTGCTGAAGTGAGAGGATCCCGTTAAGTTGCGCCAGATTTATTAATGGTGTGCTGTATTTTATTGCAAGATTAGTGTAGGGTTTAGAGAGTCGGAGATCCTGTCATATTTCATCAGAAGAACACAGCGCTAAACTTCGCAGAAAAATGGTGGAACCCAAAAGGACCCCCTCTATAAATTAATGGGGTTCTTCAGGTGCTGTTGGCGTCCGTCGTTTCTATAATGGAGGTGAGGGCCGAGGACTAGTCTTCTGCAGGACGACTGCCATGGGTTTGATGGTGGTTTATCTATGGCTCGTCTGACGGCACCCCCTGCACACAAAGCATCTCATAGTGACGGTAATAGACGGGAGCTCCTGTAAATCCCTGGCGAGGCGGCCATAAATGGTCAGGAGATGCAGCTCAGGAGAGGATTTCCATATAGAAGTTTTTTTCCTTTTGATTGCACGATCTCCACTAGATTATATAGGCTGCAGGGTAAAAAGTGACATCTAGGACTTTTTGTGCTGCTCAGCTCCATCCAAATGAATGTTCATGATGTCACTGGCCGAGGGTGAGCGGGCGGAGGGGGCGCGGGGAGAGGGCGCGCAGAGCTCATTGGGGTGTCTGGCTGATTGAGCGGAGGTCAGATAAATATCAGGTACAAATAGCTGGTCAATCACTAAGTTTGGCGTTAGATACACTTTTTTTTTTTTCCCCTGAATCTGCCTATTGTTTATGGGGGATTCCCGCAGCGTCTGATGCCGGGAAGGATCAGGCAGTTGGTTAAAGATGTTCAATGCTTTAATTTTCGTGGGAATTGAGTTTTACTGAGATTTTGATACTGATCACTAATGGTCTGACACCTGGGACCCCCGCTGTTTGAGAAGGCATCTGTGAGCGGTGCGGCCTTCTGTTTGCCGAGCACTGCGCCGTACATTGTATAGTGGCCGTGCTTGGTATCGCACTTGGCCCCATTCACTACTTTGAGCTGCTCCTAGGTCACGTGACTGATGAATGTGTCGTCACTGGCCTAGGAAAGGTGAGAGAAGGGCGATCGACAAGGGTCCCACACACCGATTAGATCCCGCTGACCTCTCCGGAGGATAGGTCATCGGTATCCAAATCTCAGAAAACCCCTTTAAGCCTCCAGCAGAGGTGTCTGGCAGCAGCTTTCTGCCCTCAAAGACACTTGCATGCTTGGCTGAGCTTGCAGGTGTATGGAAAGGTGACGAGGGAGAGTTGTTAGCTCTGTGTGTGTGGCTGGCCTAAGGCTCAGTCCCGAAGGAGCCTCCATCAAAGAATCTGCCAGAAATGCTGGACAAAATTTTTGCAGGATGTAAAATCCTTACAAACCCAATTATAATTGTATTTTATTTTTTTTGGGGGAGGGATCGGGGTCCATCAGTGTCCGGATCGGGCATTGCTTTAATTTTCCTCAATCTGCTCATGTAAATGTAGCTTTAGACTCTGCTCATGACTGAAAGTCTGTCACGGATTCTGTGTTTTTACGGTAAGAATGGTCCAGGTCGTGTGACGGGTCCACCACCGAGCTCCGATATCTGTACTGATCCTCAGACGACCAGGACTGCGTTTTATCCTGAAGCAAACCTTGAGCGATGGCAGAGGGCTGTATCATATTGGCGCATTAGTCCTCTCTGATGGCGGCTCAGCCGTGGCGTTCATTATCCCCAGTCACTGGATGGATCCCTGCAGGGAAAATGGTTTTGCAGGAAGCCTCTGCAGCTATAATGCTGCCTCCCACGGCTCCCCGCACACACACCGGATTACGGGGGGAAAAACCCACGGCGTAATACAGAACCAGCAGAGTGTATGCGAGCAGACGAGCCTCACGGTCACTTTGCCTTTTTCAGCTGAATGGAAACTGACCTTCCGTGCGGTTTTTGAAATCTCTTCCCAATCTTTGCGTCCCACAGACTGGTGGTCTCCCCTGTGCCCCCATGTTACGTGACTTCAGGGGCTGCACTTTTGCTGTGTGAATTTGTTCCCATCTCCCTTACAAAATAGGATTACTACCCTCACCATTGTTGCGCAGGAGGTTGGCAAAAGTGCCACCTCTTACCTCACAGTTTCGGTATGCAGGTGGAACGAGCTCCAGATTTCCAGCAGGTGAGATGTTTTATTAGGCTGGGGTTTTGTTGACTTTGGCTGGGGTGCTCTGCCCGTCTCTTCGGATCACATGGCAGTGCCTACCTTGTTTAGTCATTAAGGGGCACTGACCTTTCATGTGGCCGCAGTGAACAGCTTTCGGCCCAGCTAATTTCTGTTGGTCATGGGCAAGGACTCTAAGGGGGTCCCAGATCTCTGGGCTGAATAACGCCCTCTGCTGTGCCAGTCTGGAGGCAACAATCCACCAAGCACTGCTGCCCCTGGGAAAATAACATGTTCTAGAACTTTCTATTGTACGGTTTCATATTCTCAGTGTCGGTAAGATCTCTGCTTACAGCACTTGTTTAGTACCCGTTCTGTGGACTGAACAGTCTGGATGGACTCCAGACTGATACGTGCTACCTGCGCTGATACACTGTAACAAACTATCCAGACAGGAGAGATTGGTGTTGCCGATGTGTTAAACTCAGTGGGTTTGTCTGGACTTGATGCAAATGTAACAATCCCTCAGCTGTGACTAGTTTCCAAAGTGCATTGCAGACCGGCAGTGAGATTTTAATGCAGATTGCAAAGGTTAAAATCGGATAAATGTGCAGTGGAACAGGCGTGCTGTATGTAATGCAATCCGCAGCGTGCCATCAGCTATAATGTGCTGTATGTAATGCAATCCGCAGCGTGCCATCAGATGTAATGCAATCCGCAGCGTGCCATCAGATGTAATGCAATCCGCAGCGTGCCATCAGCTATAATGTGCTGTAAATTACTGCAGAATATGCACTTAAAATCTATGGTGTGAATTCGCCTTTAGGTCTGCATATGTTTTCAGCTGAGTTTTCTTGCACGCTCCAAAAACGTGAGTAGGTTAGTGTGGCTGCGTCTGAAAACGAATTATGGCAATGCAGTAATCGGCCACCAAATGGCTAATTGGTAGGGAGTCCCAAGAAGCTCTCCTGTAAGTGGGCCATTCCCTTTAAGACCATCAGAAGACGTGGCCCTGGCGACGTGGTCCCTTTAAGTGTGGCGGGTTCTGTTTTTTTTTTTTCCTCTTCTCCCTGGCATCGTCTGCTGTTATTGTCTCCTGTTCCAGGTTCTGTGATGCGTGAGAAGCCATCTGTCTGCAATCTGTACCTGTCGTACAAGCGCACACACCCTGCACTTGTATGAAATGTGAGGAGTAACCCCAGCCCCCTAAATCAAAGGGTTAAGGAGCCCAAATCGGTCTGTTGGTTGTCATTATGGGCGAGGGCTCAGCCTTTTGGTGCCAGCAGGACCCCCGTGTTGCCTGTTTTATTTTGCAGTCAGTAGCCACATTGCTGTTTTGTAGGGAGAAGAGAATGGGTGAAGTAGTCCTTGGCATTACAGATGGCCTGAGTGAGGTGCAGCGGTTATGTGCAATTGCAGGAAAAGAACGCAGTCTAGCGCCTCAAGAGACGTGTGGCCCGGTCACGGACTGATCAGTAATCAGACGGGGCAGATCTGCCCCGTCAGGGTCCCCTTGCATGAGGCAGCAGTGCGGGTTTTCAGACTGCAGGGTCTTAGTGTGACGTCCCCCTGTGCTCCACTTCCCTCACACTGCTGGGCGGCTGCCAGGACTTTCCATTTGTCTAAAAATAGTCTGATCGCCCATGCCGAGCGGAGATCTCGCCCTGAACTGTCTGACGGGCGCGTCCTTCATGTGCTCCTCTGCAGGCTTCTACTCCGTCAGGCGTTGTCCAGTATTTGAGGACAGAAGCTGAGGTTCTGTTCAGGAAACTATTGTGTTCGTCAGGTCCAGAAGCCCCTGGTTAATTCCTAGGTGGCCGTTTCTTGTGCTGCAGGAGAGAGCCAATGCAGATAGATGGAGAACATGTGTACATATGTGCTCGCTAATGCTGCCACCTCTGCATAGTCCTCCTGAGCCTATGGGGTGTATGTGGTAACGGAACCGCCATGTTTCCACGTACAGCACAATACACATGGTGTCCGATCCCGGCCCCTAAATCCGGGGGTTCTGAGAGTAAGAAGCTGCCATGTTTTCCTTCACCTCACGCGGTCTGTCTCCTTCTTGCAGTGCGAGGATGTCGCCCCGGGAAGATTGTGCAGATGACGGAGGCCGAGGTTCGGGGGCTCTGCATAAAATCCAGGGAAATCTTCCTCAGTCAGCCCATCCTGCTGGAACTGGAGGCGCCCCTGAAGATTTGTGGTAAGTTACTTGAACAGAACACCTTGAAGGAGGTTTATGGATATCTCTTCTCTCCAAGTGTAAGGCTGAGTTCACACTTCAGTTATTTCCATCAGTGATTGTGAGCCAAAACCAGTAGTGAAGCCTCCACCGAGATGAGGTGTAATGGAGAGATCTGCACCTGTTCTGTGGTTTTGGCTCAATGACTGGTGCGTGCTACAAACCGCAAAAAAAAGCCTCGTACGGCTATGTGAACAGAAAAATAAGCTAAAATGGAAAATCCCAGGGTCTTGAAGGGGTTAACAGGAATTGGTCCCTGGCGTTACAGATCACTAAACAGTTTTATGAAATTAAGACTTGAGCTGCTTGCAGCGGCCATGTTGCATGTCATTTATAGGGGTTCTTGGAGGCCAGGAACCCCTTTTTAATTACCGCACTAGGTACCTGTTACCCGAGCTCCAGTCCCCATTGGTCTTCCAACTTCCGTATGGATGGGGTCACGTGCGCGGCTGCAGCCAATGACTGGCCCTTACGGTGAGATGTCTTCACTCAGCGAGTCACATGCTTGAGGACACGTCACTGCTGAGGCCAGTCATTGGCTGCAGTGGTGCACATGACCCCGTCCCTGCAGATGTTGAAAGACTGGGACTGGAAGAGAAGTGGAGAGGAGCAGGTGAGCGTGGGTTTTCCACAGGTGAAGTGTATGAAAATGACAGAACATTTAAAATAAAGACGTGCTCTTTATACTGTACTGTTTGGGCACCTCCATCCTCTGCCCTCTTTGCCATCCGCCTGAATCTGATTATTTGTGCATCGTTTTGATTTATTCTTGATCTCCTCCCTCAGGTGACATCCACGGGCAGTACACAGATTTGCTTCGGCTGTTTGAGTATGGCGGTTTCCCCCCAGAAGCCAACTACCTCTTCCTGGGGGATTACGTTGACAGAGGGAAGCAGTCACTGGAAACCATCTGCCTGCTGCTGGCCTATAAAATCAAATACCCCGAGAACTTCTTCCTGCTCAGAGGAAACCACGAGTGCGCGAGCATCAACCGCATCTATGGCTTCTACGATGAGTGTAAGTTTCTAACTTGACAGCCTCAGCCCTGGTAAACCAGCGATGACTGATAACCATGACCTAAAAAGAGGCGCAGTCTCAGGATTTATTAGTCATCTGGCCGTCCTTACAGGAAGCAGATGATTAATGTTTACTAAAAGTTTATATGCAACCTGTTTAGGAGGCTGCGTGTTCTGGTGCACAGCGATTGGCTGCAGCTCCTTGGATCCAGGGTGGCGCATGGATCTGCACAGTGGAATGAGTTGTGTATTGCTGGATCTATTGCAGAACAGCAGGACCCCTGCTGATCAGATATTGATAGTAATCTATAGTAAAATTCTGGACAACCCCTTTAAGGCTGTGCAATGAAGCACTTGGCTGAATGTGTGATGTTCTAGACTTTCCAATTCCACCGCATTTTCCTTGATTCGCTTGTGACCCACTTAAACAATACATAACCCCCCCTACTTTGCTTATTTAGGCAAACGGAGGTTTAACATAAAGCTGTGGAAGACCTTTACCGACTGCTTCAATTGCCTGCCGATTGCCGCCATCGTGGACGAGAAGATCTTCTGTTGCCACGGAGGTAAGGGAAGATGGAGATCTTAAGAATTTCCTTCGGAAGGCAGGAGATCTGTGCTCCCCCGGGTCATCTCCATGGTTCAGGCCTCATCTATTTCTGGATCCTGACCTTTTGTTTCTCGCGTGGTGAGGTCAGTACATGAGATGTGGCAGGTAGCCATGGGCCCTAGGGATTTGGTTACTGCTCCCCAGCATTGAATACTCGGGTTCTAATTAAAGATTTTCCGTTATTATCCCGTGGGACACATGTACTCGTATATACAGACGTGTGCATGACTGTGAATGACGCAGTTTAGAGCGCTGACATCAGTGATCAAATGTACTTAGATTAATGCTGCGCGCTGACCAGACATCGCTGATATTCCCCCTGGTGGAAAAGTTCCTTGTGCTGAGTGTCCCAATATGGCTCAGAACTTCTGCAGATGTTGTACATGAGATTTGAACTCGTCCTGATGTGAAGAGAAGAAAAAAAATCCTCCCTGCTTTCTAAGTACTTTTCCTGCACAGTCATGAGGGGCTTAGTTTTTTTTGCTAGGCAAGTTGTATTTTTAATGGCACCATTTCACTTACATTATCTTGTATTGAAATTTTTTTTTAAAATGTATATATTTGTGGGGTGAAACAGAAAAAATATATATATATAATTTTATTTTACTGTGCACTAAAAATATATTCTGTAGGTCAGTACGTTTTACAGGGATATGAAATGTACATAGTTTTTTTTTTTCTTCTAAAATTTTTACGTCTGGACTCGGTCTATGGAGTTGCTTTAAGGCTTGGTTTTTGCAGGGCGAGCTTTTTTTTTGAATTTTTTTTATTGGTCCCTTTTTTATTTTTTGGGGTGCTTTTGACGTGTGTGTAATTTTATTTTATTTTTTTACGAGGGCTAGGGGACCACATGCGGGGATTCTGACATTTTGATTACATGGATCCATCAAGTGCTGTGGCTGCAGCATCTGAAGGGATAAATGGCAGGGATTGTAGCTCTCCTGTTCCGTTCACTGCAGGAGGTGTCTGCTGTATTTCACAGCCTTCTGATGGTTACGGGTGAGACTATGACATCGGTGAGGGGCTAGGCTGTTGAATGGAGAGACCCTGTGCATGTTTGACCCATTGCTGTGTTCAGACTTCCCCCTTGTTGTGGAGAGGGGCAACACAAGACTTGGGACCTCCATTTGGGTGATAAATGTATCTTGGAAAAACTCTTTAACCCTAGCAACACTGATGGCAGACATGGCCTAGTATTTATGTATAACTTTATAGTGTAATTTGTATATTAATCCCTCACCATTGTGAAGATCTCTGCTTGATTTCAGTGAATAGGTTACATTCAGATGCAGCAAATCTGTTGTGAGTTTGGTACAGCTGAGACCATCCTCAACTAAACATGTCAGCAGCACAAATCTCTCGTGTCCTGGACACTCTCGTGTCAAGATGTTTTCTTGTCCAGTTCCCGTTCATTGACTGCAAGCAGAGATTTTAGAACACACTGTATGTTAACGTGTCACGATGCAATCGTTCTAGGACAGCACAGTCGCTGGGTGTCTTTCCAGTGTGTACACAACCTTGCGCTGCCTGTTGGGTTTCTTGGTTGCCAAGCCTGTTGTCCTTATTACAGGGACAGAGATAAAAACCCACCAGACCGGTTCTCGGAGGACAAGCTGCTGCTTAGTGCAGCTCGCTTACTAACAGGTCTGCTAGTGTTCACCTAATAGTCATCTCACCACGGTGCTCCCAGCGTTCCCTGAAAGGTGGGGGGGGGGGGTACTGGAGGATGGAGACCAGTGACCTATCCTGAGAGGGACATCCACCTTCACCCCTCAAGGAGCAGCCTAATTTAGACCAAGCGTTAACTATATTTTCCATTAACAAAGCGTATAGGGGCTTGTTTTTTTGTGTGTATATATATATATATATATATATATATATCTCAAAAAAATAAAGGGAACACCTAAACAACACAATGTAACTACAAGTCAATCACACTTCTGTGAAATCAAACTGTCCACTTAGGAAGCAACACTGAGTGACAATCAATTTCACATGCTGTTGTGCAAATCGGATAGACAACAGGTGGAAATTATAGGCAATTAGCAAGACACCCCCAATAAAGGAGTGGTTCTGCAGGTGGTGACCCCAGACCACTTCTCAGTTCCTATGCTTCCTGGCTGATGTTTTTGGTCACTTTTGAATGCTGGCGGTGCTTTCACTCTAGTGGTAGCATGAGACAGTCTACAACCCACACAAGTGGCTCAGGTAGTGCAGCTTATCCAGGATGGCACATCAATGCGAGCTGTGGCAAGAAGGTTTGCTGTGTCTGTCAGCGTAGTGTCCAGAGCATGGAGGCGCTACCAGGAGACAGGCCAGTACATCAGGAGACCTGGAGGAGGGCAACAACCCAGCAGCAGGACCGCTACCTCCGCCTTTGTGCAAGGAGGAACAGGAGGAGCACTGCCAGAGCCCTGCAAAATGACCTCCAGCAGGCCACAAATGTGCATGTGTCTGCTCAAACGGTCAGAAACAGACTCCATGAGGGCCCGACGTCCACAGGTGGGGGTTGTACTTACAACCCAACACCGTGCAGGACGTTTGGCATTTGCCAGAGAACACCAAGATTGGCAAATTCGCCACTGGCGCCCTGTGCTCTTCACAGATGAAAGTAGGTTCACACTGAGCACATGTGACAGAGTCTGGAGACACCGTGGAGAACGTTCTGCTGCCTGCAACATCCTCCAGCATGACCGGTTTGGCATTGGGTCAGTAATGGTGTGGGGTGGCATTTCTTTGGAGGGCCGCACAGCCCTCCATGTGCTCGCCAGAGGTAGCCTAACTGCTATTAGGTACCGAGATGAGATCCTCAGACCCCTTGTGAGACCATAGGCTGGTGCGGTTGGCCCTGGGTTCCTCCTAATGCAAGACAATGCTAGACCTCATGTGGCTGGAGTGTGTCAGCAGTTCCTGCAAGACGAAGGCATTGATGCTATGGACTGGCCCGCCCGTTCCCCAGACCTGAATCCAATTGAGCACATCTGGGACATCATGTCTCGCTCTATCCACCAACGTCATGTTGCACCACAGACTGTCCAGGAGTTGGCAGATGCTTTAGTCCAGGTCTGGGAGGAGATCCCTCGGGAGACCGTCCGCCACCTCATCAGGAGCATGCACAGGCGTTGTAGGGAGGTCATACAGGCACGTGGAGGCCACACACACTACTGAGCCTCATTTTGACTTGTTTTAAGGACATTACATCAAAGTTGGATCAGCCTGTAGTGTGTTTTTCCACTTTAATTTTGAGTGTGACTCCAAATCCAGACCTCCATGGGTTGAAAAATTTGATTTCCATTTTTAAATTTGTGTGATTTTGTTGTCAACACATTCAACTATGTAAAGAACAAAGTATTTCAGAAGAATATTTAATTAACTCAGATCTAGGATGTTATTTTTGTGTTCCCTTTATTTTTTTGAGGTGTGTGTGTGTGTGTTATATATATATATATATATATATATAAATTATTTTTTTTTTTACCATTTTGGGGTGCAATTCCTGTTTGGGGGCTTATGCACTTGATGGTGCTCTGTCTTGGAAACACGGCCTTGTTGACGGCTGCATCTCCTGAACAGACGGCAGCTCTTCTGACCTGAACTTGCTGCTTCCTAGTGACTAAGGATGCAGTGGGTTCCTGTCTGACTGCTGGTCTATTGTACTAAACTCACATCATGTGACTTCAAATCAGAAGAGCCACTGTCGGTCCAGGAAATGCAGCCCACCGACGAGCTGTTTCCCAGACCGAGCATGGTCGTGTGCATGAGCCTTTACTCATAGGCTGACCTGGGGGCCTTTTTAATAGGCTGTGGGCTGGTATGGAAACCCACTGTCTCCCCGCAATTGCATCCAGAAAAGGTGCCCTTCAGCTCCCTCTCAAACAGCTTAGGCTACTTGCACATTAGCGTTTTTTTGCGGATCTATCATGGATCTGCAAAAACGCTTCCGTTTTATAATACAACCGCATGCATCCGTCATGAACAGATCCGGTTGTATTATGTCTTCTATAGCCATGCCCGATCCGTCTTGACCACCATTGAAACAGCATTCAATGAGGGACAGATCTGTTTTCTATTGTGTCAGAGAAAACGGATCCGTCCCAATTGACTTACATTGTGTGTCAGGATGGATCCGTCTTGCTCCGCACCACATTGCAGTCCGCGATGGGGACGCAACCAAATGGAACGGAATGAATTTCGGTGCATACAGTTTTGTCCCCATTGACAATGAATGGAGACAAAACTCAAGCGTTTTCTTCGGCTATTGAGATCCTATGACTGATCTCAAAAGCGGAATTGAAACCGTTAATGTGAAAGTAGCCTTAGATGCTGCGGATGCCAGAATTCCAGAGGAGCGTATAAGGCGCTCTCCATAAGCAGATATTGTATTCCCCAAATCCTTTCCCTTTAGTATGTAATGGGAGGACATTTATCAATGTCTCTTTCCCACAATAGTGACATAAAAAAAGTTATGGAGCACTCCATATCTGCACCATAATTTGTGACTTTAAGGGCTCGTTCAGACGGCCATATGTTTGTGTCCGCATCCGTGCTTCCATTCTGCAGCCCCGCAAAAAAGATAGAACACGTCCTATTGTCTGTTTTTTGTGGACAAGAAAAGGCATTTCTATCTATCGTTTTTCAAGCTGATCAGATCTTCTGATGCGCCTCTGAAAAACTTAGAGGGGGGTTGCGTTACTGCAATCGGCACCTCCTTTGTGGCTGCGGGGATAACATGGTCCTTATGTTTTTTGTAATGGTGCCAGGGAGATGTGATCTCAGCAGCCGGTCCCTGACTGATCCCATTTAATACCAGGAGATCTGTTAGATGTAATAATAAACCAGGATAAATTGCTGCATTTGCAGCCCCCTCCCCAGGGTGAATTTATCACTACCTGACCTATTGTGACCTGAGCCGGTAGGACTTGCACACTCCTGTATCTGGCAGACCACCATATCTACTGGTGACCCAGTGCCAGATCTCGTGGCATGCCCCTTGAGCTATATTAAGCATCCCCTTGTCTCTGGGGCCGTGATGCGTCCGTCAGCTGTTTCCTGTCCTGTTACTGATGCTTTCTCTTCTGTACTGATCATTTCTCGTGTATCATAATGAGATGTTATTTTCTCTTGCAGGTCTTTCCCCAGATCTACAGTCTATGGAACAGATCCGCAGAATCATGAGGCCCACAGACGTCCCTGACACAGGTAGTACAATGTTTTGTTCATATTTTTTTATTTTTTTTTTTTATATAAAGTATAACTTAGTTGGTAATCAATTTATAATATACTGGTGCCAATTTCCACACCATCCCCGCTCCTCACTGACTTTATTAACCCCTATCAGACCTCAGATGAATAGAATAAAAAAAACTCCTCACCTCTCCTGCGCTGCGGCTCCTCCATCTCCAGGTCCGGCGTCTCGCTCCCCTGTCTTCTCCAGCCCACGCTGCACTGACAGCGTGCAGCGTCCGGTCATAGTGCGTGCACGCTGTACGGGGTCAGGACAGTGCAGCGCGGGCCCCATCAAAGAAGACCAGGGAGGGTGAGTATCTAAGGCGCTTGCTGCGCTTCTTCCCCGCTCCCGATGCATACTAGTGCGCGCTTCCATAATGGACGCACGCACTAGTATTCGCTTTATACGCATTATTGGTATATCTGCAAGGTTAGATGCCGATAATGTACAAAATCCTGAATATCGGTACTTCGATAATCGGTCGATCCCTAACGGGTAGTGTCCTCCGCAAAGGGTAGTCCAGAAATCCTGCTTACCTGCCATAAGCCAAAAATGACCCCAATGACAGATTAACATGCCTAGTTCTGTAGGTCACACCGTATGCCGCTCTACTCTGACATGCACTGATGTAGATGAGGGAAGAGGTTGGGAGTGGTAGTGGAGATGTGGGGCTGTAGGTAAGTATACCTATGTTACGGTTTAGGTATTTCTGGTGTAACGCATGTCGTGGCCTTATAAAACAGTAGGGGTGGCTTCCATACCGGACTTAGTCCTGCTCTTACAGCTGGTATGGTAGGATTTGTTTGGTACATGGTTGTAATGTGGGCAAGGGCTTAAAGCCGTACGTCTTCCCCAGTGTTTAGGATTTTGTATTGAGTCCAATTCCTAATCTGGAGGAGTACAGGGGTGAGCTCAGCACCTCGTCTGCTTTATTACTGGTTGATCAGAACAGTCCTCTCAGGAATACCTCCGTTCCTGCTGGCTTGAGCTTATTTCCACTATCCTTTATGGACCGGAGCCCAGCAGCTGCCTCCGGTATAGAACACTCTGTGCTGTATGCCTGGAATTCCGGGACACCGTGTTATTTACCCCAGGCGATCTTTTTATTCTCTGATACTTATTGTAGTATTTCATGTGTATAGGAACCAGTGTCGAATTAGTTTGGGGAACTGGCCTTCCCCCCTCCCCCCCATCTGAATAGCCACATATAAAGTTACACGCCATAGGAATAAATGGGAATTGTAGCAAGTTCTGGAAGCCTCGTTGGGGGCTGCTCACATCTCATTTTTGCTGCATGTTTAATGTAATTTGTGGTCCTATTTTTAATGGATGTGTTTGGCAAATGTGCGTATGTTTCTGTACTTTTGTGGGGGTTTTTTTTTTTTTTTTTAATTGGGTCTCCTGTGCAGTGGAGAGCCGGGGGCATGGTAACAGCCCAGACTGGCAGAAGCGCTGATCCTGGCCGTTGTAACCCCTTAGATGCCGCATGCAATAGCACCCACAATATGCAAGAGGTTACAGCGGACTCACTCTGTATCCCATCAGCACCCCACAAATGAGATCACGGGGTGCTGATGTCTGTGCTCATAGATCGGGGGCCTGCCTCGAGTGTCCCAGAAGGCTGCACCTCTCTGGCGCTGCCTACTGGTGAATGTCAATATAGCATTGACAGTAAAATACATTGCACTACAGGAATAGTGCAGTGTATTTTAGAAGCAATCGAAAATATCATTTATTATAGGTAGGAGTATTAAATATTTAAAATAAAATTTTTATTTAATTCCAAGTAAAAAAACTTTAGATTGGGAAAAGTGGCAAAAATAAAATCCCCTCCACATATTTGGTATTGCCACATCTGTAACGACCCATACTACACAATTACCATGTAATTTATTTGCGTTTTGCTTTATTCACCACCAAAAAAAAGCACGATCAAAAAGTGATATGTATTCCAGAATGATACCAATGGAAACTAAGTTGTATTCCCCCCCCCCCCCCCTCCCAATAGCGTCATAGAAAGAAAAATAGTTATGGGTTTTGGGAAAGTAGTATTGTGCAAAAGTAGTAAAACATAAAAAAAAAAAACACTATACTCAGAGTAAAGGTATTGTGTTATTTATGCCAAAAAACAAATGCGGCAGTTCTAGCTCTTGGAAGGCAACAATGAGAAAAATCGCTTGGTCATTAAGACCCAAAACAGGCGGGTAACTAAGGAGTTAACAGTTATAACGCAATGTCTTGCGGTTCCATCTATCATTCATTGATTGCGCTACGTTATTCTCTTTAAAAATCCTGAACAGTGAAAGAGTCAAACGTGTGCATTTTTGAACTGTGTTCACCCAATTATGGTCTGAGTACATCCAGTGATAACCTTTCAATACACTTGACGTACAGCAAAAATGAGATGTGAACAGCCTGATATTACTCCTTTTTCCAGAACTGATTTTGTCAGTGAATGAAAACCTTCTCGCTCACATCATGAGGCTGAGAACTGTAATGGGTTTGACAGCTTACGGTTAGCTCTTTCCAATCCATCGGCCTGGCGTTCAGAAGAGATTCTTGCGGCTGATATGGATTGCATACGACTGTAACGAGCCCTCAGCTCTGTATGGATCAGGTGAACATCATTCCTAGTGTAGGAGTCACCCCCCCCCCCCCCCCCCCTCGTTCAGTGTCCAAACGCTGTAAGACTAAGCCGGAGTGGTAAGATGCCAGAAGCATTGTCTTAAAGGTAATGATGGAACATGGAAATCTGCAGCAGATCAGTCACTGAGGATTGAACGCTTCCTGTCCCCGGCTCTGTCCTCGTGTCCCGGTCATACAGGGGTGTGGATTACATGGCTCAACACATTTCTCCTCTGACCGTTCGAGACCTTTGCATAACAGGGCACGAGAGGCGCCTCGTCCTGATGATCCTCCGCTCTTCTTCCGGCAGGTTTGCTCTGTGACCTCCTGTGGTCAGATCCTGATAAAGACGTGCAGGGCTGGGGCGAAAATGACCGTGGTGTTTCCTTTACTTTTGGAGCAGATGTGGTTAGCAAATTCTTGAATCGGCATGACCTGGATCTGATATGTCGAGCTCATCAGGTAGGTTTATGGTGGACACAAGTATATACTGTTTAAAGTGGTCCCCTTCCTGCTGCTTGGACAGCCAATGAATCGGACATTAATGGGGTTGTCGCCTGATCTCCCAGACTCCTTGGCTCATCTCTCTAGATAAATCGCCGTCCGTATTCATGTTCCTTAGTGGGAGAAGTAATAAGGGTCGCCTTTCCTGGAAATGGATATAACCAAGTAATTTATCTGTATTCTAGCAGCTTTGTGTGTGACTCTGTATTGCTGGTTTGCTTCCCATCCTTGCTGACATGGCTTCTCATTTGTCCACGTACACAGGTAGTAGAGGACGGCTATGAATTCTTTGCCAAGCGGCAGCTGGTCACCCTGTTCTCTGCTCCAAATTACTGCGGGGAGTTTGATAATGCTGGCGGCATGATGAGCGTGGATGAAACCCTGATGTGCTCCTTCCAGGTAATGCAGGACGTGCACTTGTCCCCACAGACTGTACCCCATACCTGTACCCAGTGTGAACGCTTAAAGAGGTTCTGCAACAAGGCTAAAGTAAGGATGCATTGTAGGCAGGCGCTGATCCAGTGGAGAACTCTTGGTGGCGGGTGTCAGTGGGTTCCTATGGCAGTCGGAGGCTTAACAAAGCACTTCTAGGGCACTAGAGCTTTGTTATACTATGTGTTTCCTGTTTCTGGCAGGACGGTGCACATGTTCAGCCTGTCGTGCCATTCCTATGGGCATGTGGGGCCCTCATTCTTGGCACCATTGGCGGTGCCAGCAGTCTGAGCCTACCAATCAGATACATTTTTTGTGTCTATTATGGGACAATCCCTTTAACATCAAAAAAAAAATTCTAATAATACTTCCCTAAAAATAAAATTCTTTCTACTTTAAAATGTATTTTATGTCAATTTTAGTCTATCCACCATCGTAACAATCCATAAAATATTGTGTATTGAATAGTATAAAAAAAAGAAATTGTGCCCCCTCCCCCCCAAAAAATATATTTGTACCCCAAAATTTTAAGAAAACTACAAGGAAAAAAAAGCCCTAATACAGCTTTGTCGGTGTGAAAAACAAGTTACAGCCTTTGGAATATGAGGATGACTAAAGCAAAAAAAAAAAAAAAATTGCATTATGGGCACAAATAGACTTGTCGTTAGGGGTTACAAAAAATGGCATCAGTAAATGACCTATTGTTTAAATCGCGTTTTTTTACATTAACATATTTTTAAAGAATTTTTTATGGTTATTTTTAATTTTCCATGTTATCTATATTTAAGCAAAAAACTATAAATTCCTGCAGTTTTTGCACTGGCCACTAACCTAATTGACGCCACTTCTTGGTTTGTACAGATCACTTTTCTGCAGTTAACTCATTCTAATCCTGCCTGTAATGATATCACCGCTGTGTATAGATAATGCAGGACCCACCATCCACACTAGGCGATTTGTCAGAGATTCTGTTCTTTCCTTGTGCACAGGTCACAGAGCTGCCCAGAAAACTGTCCCATAGTCACTGAGGTCCCCCTCTTGACCATTAAAAGGGGTATTCCCATCTTGGACATTGGGGACATATCTCTAGGAAATGTCCCCAATTTTCGCTAGGTGCAGGTCCCACCTCTGGGACCCGCACCTATACTTAGAACAGAGCCTGCAAAGTGCTGGAGGGCGCATCGCACATGTGCGGCTGCTCTCCGTTCATTCCTATGGGAGCAGCGAAAATAGCCGAGTGCCGGCTCAGCTATTTCTGTAAGCCCCATCGAAGTAAATGGAGCGGTGGCGGCACATGCGCGGTGCATTTCCCCTTCATTTCAATGAAACTTCCGAAAATAGCAGAGTGCGCTGCTCAGCTTTTTTCAGTGCTCCCATAGGACATTGGGGACATATTAGAAATTGGGGACATATCCTAGCTATATGCCCCCAATGTCTAAGAAGCAAATACCCCTTTAAGCCTCCATACAAAGTTGGCCTCAATAGCCCCTTAGTGACCACAATACGCCTTTTTACAGCAGTCACTAAGGGCCCTTTTCACGGCGGCCCAGTCTAAGTGCTGCACGGGTCTCCAGCCAAGCTCCTGCTCTAACAGCCTGGACCAGCAGGAGTGGGGGGGCCCGCCACATGTTAAGCAGTGACAGAGAGCGGACTCCCTCAGTCTTCATCAACACCCTGCGAATGCGATCACGGGGGTGCCAATGTGTGTGTATAGGCAGGCTGGGACCTGGTGTAGACCCCAAGCCTGCCTTGATTGTTTTCCAGCAGGCTGCGCCTCTCTGGCGCTGCCTGTTGGTCAATGTCAGTATAGCACTGACATTAGAATGCATTGCACTATAGGGACAGTGCATTGTATTTTAGAAGCAATCAAAAGATTGCCTGCTATAGTCGCCTTGTGGGACTATAAAGTGGTTAAGAAAAAAATAAATGAAATGAGAAAAATCCCATTAAAAATAGCTTTTTTTTTTCCATTTGAAAATACGCTTGTTGTAGTTTTATTCTGGCCACCTCTCTGCATGTTAGCCGTGCTGTGGCCGGACCTCCGGCCCGCCCCATTAGTCAATGGGGCCGGAGCGGACTTCAGCGGCACGGTGCACTAGCGGCAGCATGTCTGGATCCGGCAGGCTGTACCCCTGCCGGAGAAGGCTGCTGCTAGTGTGAAAGTAGCCTAATTTATTCTTAGTCGCCACCTAAGAAAAGTAATAAAAAGCTATCAAAAAGTGTTATCATACTAATGAAAACTACAAGTTGCCCTGCAAAAATCAAGTTCTCACATAGCTCCATAGAAGGAAAGATTAGTTATGGGTCTTGGGAAGCGGCACTGCAAAAAGATTCCCCCGCCCCCATCTCCCTCCCAGAAAGTTATAAAAGTTAATCAGAAAGTTGTGTACCCCAAAATGGCACCATTAAAAACTACAACTTGTCCCACAAAAAATCAGTCCTCATACGGCTAAAGTTCTTGGAAGGCGATGATGAAAAAGAAGAAAAAACGCTAAGGCCCAGAACAGGCTGGTCACTAAGGTGCATACAGATCTGTTAGGCTCTATTCTCACTTGTATCTGACTCGGTTTCTGAAATTTATTTCTTTTACCCCACAGATCCTAAAACCCTCAGAAAAGAAGGCAAAGTATCAGTACGGGGGATTGAACTCTGGGCGCCCAGTGACGCCTCCCCGGACAGCCAACCCTCCCAAGAAGAGGTGAAGAGCATATCCTGCCAATGCCGAGACGGCATCAGATCCTCCATCAAGACAAACTCCACCTTATTATAAGTGTGCACTGTTAACATCACCCAGCCATTCTGACCCCCTTTAAAATGTTGCACGCGTTTACCTTCACGAGACAGGTAAAAGGATTCCAGAAAGTTCATGTCCAAATCTGCTTCATGACCCCCCCCCCCCCCAACCCCTCCAAAAGAAACAAGTATATTATGCACATAACATATTAAGCCCCCAAACATTGCGAGCGGTCCATGTTTCTAGTAATGCAGCAAGTCCTCCCTCCACCCACCAAGGACCCTGCAAGACACACAGGGTCAAACGGCTGGCCCCTGCTGTCAACGTCCTGCTGCAGCGCCGTTTGTCACATTTTATAACCCTTTCAGTGCCAGCTGGATCTGCAGGACTTAACTGCTAAATACATTTTACAGTGCAACATTTCCTTGTTGCTATATCCAGAGCCAGGGCGCCCCCTCCTCCCCCTTATTCCTCCTGGCATTGAAGGGGTTACACTTTACCTTTGTCTCTAAAACTTCACTGCTTTAATTTTTTTTTATTTTTTTTTTATAGCATTAGTTGTATATTCTGACTTCAGAGAAAATAACAATCACCCGTTGTGTGTGCCCTGTGGTATTTTCGGCTTTCCACGCTTTTAGCATTTTATGTGTTGGTTTTGTTTGGCCTGTTTCATTCTGTTGACAGACGACCACTTTTTTTTTTTTTTTTCCTGTTCTAATCTGCTTTGACATTAAAGTTGACTTTTCTTGGTACATACGGTTTGTGTACAGCTTGCTTTGTAAAATGTTAAAGGAGAATGAGCCGGTAACTGCAGCGTATTATCCTGTAATGTTCATTAGACGTTTCCATTATTTTTTTTGTTTTATACTGACCTTCTGCATCTGTGGTCATACGCCCCCCCCCCCCGTTTACCTGTTTCTGTTGCAATCTATTACAGCATGTAGAAAATAAATGTTGGTTTGCACATAAAGCACCTCTACGTTCCAACAGCACTTCCCGCATTTGCACTTTTTTGGATGCATTTTCTGGAGTTGCATTCGAGCTCTGGAACTAGAAATTAGAAGTGACAGTTTGCAAACTGTATGTGCGTGCTGTTAGTCTCCTCCCGCCCCGCTGTCGGGATTAAAGGGTGCATGTCTCCTACGCGTGATAATACGGCCCACAAGCTCACTGGGTATCGGTGCTCTGCACCTTTTCGGTGGCAGGAGATTCCAGTGCGGCTCGTACACGGGGCAGCTTCCTCTGCGCGTAGGCAATATGGACGCTTTAATTTATTTGCAAGTAGCAGTCACTTTTATCAACAGTAACTGCTTTAAGTATTTTTATTTTTTTCTTTTTTTTTTTTTTCTTTTAATTCAATAAAATGTCATTAGAAACAAAACGGCCTCTTCCCTCTGTCCGGAGAACTTTCACATCAGTACTGTATGATAGAATTCCGTGATGGGTTCTGTATTCTCAGATATTCTGGGTATGTTCACAGGGTGGTCACACACAGATCTTGCCGGCAGAAATTCCACATAGAATTACAATGCCAATAGTGTGTGTGAAATTTAAAGGAAATTTGTCACCCAAAAAATGTTATCTACCAGATAGCGACTCATATGCCTTTTTTCTAATTTATTTTAGGATTACAGATTTATTTCTTCTGTTTCCTGAACATGATTATGGGGGCGCGGCCATCTTGCCCAAGTTCTTAACAGGATTAGGAAAAATTGCTTTAGGGCAGCTAAAGCCCCCCCATCAGAGCCGGTGATGTCACCGAACACACTGCCGGGCGGAACCTTCCGCCCTGCAGTGAGTTATTGTAAACAAAAGAGCCCTGCGCGATCTAGCGCAGGGCAAGGGAGCAGCGCATTGGAGCATGAGATGCTCCGATGCCAAAATCAGGGGTGCTGCCTGGGTGAAAATAGAGGTATGACTGGGTTCAGCACTGAACCTGGACAACCCCTTTACGGCTACATTCACACTAGCGTTTCCGGTATTGAGATCCGTCAGTCTCAATACCGGGAAAAAAAACGCTTCCGTTTATTGACAATGGGGACAAAACGTAACAGAACAGAATGCTCCAAAATGCATTCCGTTCCATTTGGTTCTCATACCACAGCTGCTGTTTTCTTTCCGTCATGGGATGCGGAGGAAGACGGATCCGTCATGACCCACAATGCAAGTCAACGGGGACGGATACGTTTTCTCTGACACAATAGAAAACTGATCTGTCCCCCATTGCCTTTTTAATGGAGTTCATGACTGATCCGTCTTGGCTATGTTACAGATAATACAACAGGATCTGAGACGGTTGTATTATCAGTAACGGAAGTGTTTTTGCTGAACCCTGCCGGATCCAGCAAAAACGCTAGTGTGCTAAAGTAGATAAATCGCCAGGACCAGATGGCATACACCCCTGTATCCGAAGAGAATTAAGTAATGTCATAGCCAGACCCTTATTTCTGATATTTAAGGACTCTATACTGACTGAGTGTTTCACAGGATTGGCGTATAGCAAATGTGATGCCAATATTAAAAATAAAAAAAAAGGTCCAAAAACAAAGCCTGGAAACTATAGGCCTGTAAGTTTAACATCTGTCGTAGGTAAATTGTTTAAAGGTTTTCTGAAAGATGCTATCTTGGAGTACCTCAATGAAAATAAGCAAATAACGCCATATCAGCATGGCTTCATGAGTGATCGGTCATGTCAAACTAATTTCATCAGTTTCTATGAGGAGGTAAGTTCTAGACTAGACTTGACAGCGGCGAATCAATGGATGTCGTATATCTGGACTTCTCCAAAGCATTTCACACTGTACCACATAAAAGGTTAGTATATAAACTGAGAATGCTTGGACTGGGGGAAAATGTCTGTATGTGGGTAAGTAACTGGCTCAATGATAGAAAACAGAGGGGGTTATTAACGGCACACACTTAGATTGGGTCACTGTCACTAGTGGAGAACCACAGGGGTCAGTATTGGGCCCTATTCTCTAATGTATTATTGATCTTGTAGAAGGCTTGCACAGTAAAATATCAATTCGCAGATACTAAACTGTAAAGTAATTAACGACAAGAACAACTAAATATACTGTATATATTTTACAGAGGACTGTGTATATATAATACAGAGCACAGTACTGTATATACCACAGAGGAATACACACACAGGGATCTGGATAGATTGGAGTCTTGGGCAGATGAGGTTTAACGCCTTAAGGACCACTGCCATACATGTAGGAGGGATGATGGGGTCTGGCAGTCACTGATGGCTGGACCCCTGCTGTGTGCGTCGGCATTGGTAAAAACACAGATGCGGGTGCATTAACCCTCGCACTGCCACAGTCAGCGCTGACCGCGGGATCTTGCCAGGTCCAGAGTGGCCATCTAGTCCCCGCACTGCTGTGTGACTGGGACCCAATGGCAGGGAGGGCAGTCCAATGACTTCCTTAGGCATCGTGGCTGCCTTCCATGAGATCCAGCCCCCTAGATCTCACAGGCAGGAAGCTGTAATAGACTTACAGCCAATGCATTACAATACAGAAGTATTGTAATGCATTGTAAAGGGGATCAGACCCCCAAAAGTTGAAGTCCCAGAGTGGGACAAAAAAGTTTTTACCAAAAAATTAAGTTTGAAGTAAAAAAAATAGCATCCTTTTCCAAAAATAGAGTAAAAAAATATATTTTTTTAAATAAAGAAAAGTGGACGTATTAGGTATCGCCGTGTCCATATTGACCGGCTCTATAAAAATCACATGACCTAACCCCTCAAATGAACACCGTACATTACAAAAGTAATACCAAGCGATCAGTCATACGCACCCCAAAATCGTACCAAACCGTTATCTCATTCTGCAAAAAAAGGAGACCCTACCTAGGACAATTGCCACCAAAAAAAATATGGCTCTCAGAATATGGAGACACTAAGGCCTCTTTCAGACGGGCGTTGCGGGAAAATGTGCGTGTGCATTGCGGGAACACGCGCGATTTTCCCCCATGAGGGCAAAACATTGTAATGCGTTTTGCACTCGCGTAAGAAAAATCGCGCATGTTTAGTACCCGAACTTCTTCACAGAAGTTTGAGTTTGGGATCGGGGTTGTGTAGATTGTACAGATGAACACCGTAAAAAAAAAAATGTCAAAAAAGCTATTTTCTTTGGCACCTTACATCACAAAGTGTAATACCAAGCAATCAAAAAGTCATAAGCACCCCAAAATAGTACCAGTCATACTGGAAAAAATTTGCCTCTACGTAAGACAGTCTCCCAAAAACTAAAAATAAACTATATGGCTTTCAGAATATGGAGACACTAAAAAAAAATTATATATGGTTTATGTGAAACTGAAACAAACAACCCAAAAAAGTTGTCATATTTTTTGTCGTGTCTGTAACAACCGGCTCTATAAAAATACCACATGATCTAACCTGTCAGATGTACAGCTATTTTTTTTTTTTTTTGTTACCTTGCCTCACAAAAAGTGTAATCTAGAGCAACCAAAATTTATATGTACCCTGAAATAGTACCAACAAAACTGCCACCTTATCCCGTAGTTTCCAAAATGGGTTTATTTTTTGGGGGAGTTTCTACTAGCGTTGTTTTGGGTATTGAACAATCGATACTTTTGTCCCGGTTATCGATACGATACCGGGATTTGTCTTTTATCGATACTGGGCTGTGCAGCCCAGTATCAGAGAACATGGATTGTGCTGCTCTCGGCGTCCGCCATGTTCCCTCAGCAGCACAGGGAAGAAGGAAGCAGTCCGTCCCCCTGTGCTGCCGGTGATGCCAATGAAAGCGTGGAGAAGGGGGGAGGCTGTGGCCACTGCTCCACCAATGCTAACTAAGATTTAATACATTACAAATTCAGGCGGTGGCAGAAACACATTGCTGGCACCCTGTCTCTGACAGGGCGCTGCGATCTGTGGCAATTAACCCCTCCGGTGCCGCACCTGAGGGGTTAACTGCCACAGATCGCAGCGCCCTGTCAGAGACTGGGTGCCAGCAATGTGTTTCTGCCACCGCCTGAATTTGTAATGTATTAAATCTTAGCATTGGTGGAGCAGTGGCCACAGCCCCCCACCCCCAGTATTAAAATCATTGGTGGCAGTGACCCCTACCCTCCTCTTCATTGGTGGCAGTGGTAGCTTCTGATCTGAGCCCCAGCAGTGTAATCCTGGGGCTCCAATTCGTTACCATGGCAGCCAGGACGCTACTGAAGCCCTGGCTGCCATGGTAATCTCCCTGATGCTGTGTGTACTATGCACAGGGCAGCAGGGAGAGTGTGAAGTCCTATTCATCCTGATAGAACTCTATTAGGGTGAATAGGACAAGGGATTAAAATATCCCAGGTTCTAGCACCTAAGGGGGAAATAGTTTATTAAATGAACTGTAAAAAAAAAAAAACACACCAAAATATTTAGGTATAAATCGCCTCCTTTCCCAATTTTACATAAAAATAAAAAGTCCAAACTATTAAAATATCTCCTATGCGGTGAACGCTGTGAAAGAAACTGCGTGATTCACCTTGTCCCCCCAAAAAATAGGATAGGACTGTTCGATTATGGGCCCAGACGTTCCATAAAATGCGTAATGCACGCGGCTTTTTATGGCGTTTTTAATTTTTTTTTGCATGGTATCGAGTATCGCAATACTTTTTTATAGTATCGAAACCGAATGAAAATGTTGGTATCGAAACAACCCTAGTTTCTTTCCTTCTGCGCCCTGCCGTGTGCCCGTACAGCAGTTTACGACCACATATGGGGTGATTCTATAAACTACAGAAACAGGGCAATTTATATTGTTTTGTTTGGCTGTTAACCCTTGCTTTGTTACTGGAAAAAAAATTATTAAAATGGAAAATCTGCCAAAAAAGTGAAATTCTGAAATTTCATCTCCATTTTCCTTTAATTCTTGTGGAACACCTAAAGGGTTAACAACGTTTGTAAAATCAGTTTTGAATACCTTGAGGGGTGTAATTTCTAAAATGGCGCCATTTATGGGTGGTTTCTACTATGTAAGCCTCTCAAAGTGACTTCAGACCTGAACTGGTCCTTTAAAAAGTGGGTTTTGGAAACTTTATGTAAAATTTCAAGATTTGCTTCTAAACTTCTAAGCCTTCTAACGTCCCAAAAAACCATGTACAAAATGATCCAAACATGAAGTAGACATGGAAAATGTAAAGTAATAACTATTTTAGGAGGTTTCACGATCTGTTTTAAAAGAAATTTAAATTTAGAAAATTTTGAATTTTTTTCTAACTTTTTTATAAATTTGGTATTTTTTTTATAAATAAAAATGAAATATTTTGACTCAAATTTACCACTGTCATGAAGTAAAATATGTGACAAGAAAATAATCTTAGAATGGCCTGGATAAGTAAAAGCGTTTTAAAGTTATCACCACATAAAGTGACATGTCAGATTTGCAAAAAATGGCCTGGTCCTTATGGTGAAAAATGGCAGGGTCCTGAAGGGGTTAACACTGACAAATCTAAGGTTATGCATATGGGAAGGAATAATGCAAGTCACCAGTACATACTAAATGGTAAAACACTGGGAAACACTGACATGGAAAAGGACCTAGGAATTTTAGTGAACAGCAAACTAAGGCCTCATGCACATGACCGTTGTGTGTTTTGCAGTCCGCGTACGTTCCGCAATTTGCGGAACGGCACAGACAGCCATTGATATAACTGCCTATTATTGTCTGCAAAACCGACAAAAATAAGACAGGTTATTTTTTTTTTTTTGCGGACCACTGAACAGAGCATCGGATGTGGACAGCGCACACGGAGTGCTGTCCACATCTTTGCGGCCCCATTGAAGTGAATAGGTCCGCATACAAGCCGCAAAAACTGCGGCTCGGATGCGGACCAAAACGACGGTCGTGTGCATGAGGCCTAAGCTGTAGAAACCAGTGTCAGGCAGCTGCTGCCAAGGCCAATTAGATAATGGGTTGCTTCAAAAGGGGCATACAGTGCCTTGCATAGTATTCACCCCCCCTTGACTTTTTTTGTATTTTGGTGCCTCACAACCTGGAATTAACATGGATTGTTTGAGGATTTGCATCATGTAATTTACAGAACAGGCCGACAACTATGAAGATGTTTTTTCTTTTTTTTATTGTGAAGCAAACGACAAATAGGACAAAATAACAGAAAAAGTCAATGTCCATAACTATTCCCCCCCTAAAGTCAAAACTCTGTAGAGCCATCTTCTGCGGCAATCACAGCTCCAAGTGGCTTTGGATAAGTCTCTATGAGCAGTCGCCACATCTCACCACTGGGATTGTTGCCCGTTCCTCCTTGCAGAACGGCTCCAGCTCCTTCAGGTTGGATGTTTTGCTCTTGTGAACAGCAATCTTTACGTCTGACCACAGATCTTCTATTGGATTGAGATCTGGGCTGTGACTCGGCCATTCCAACACATTTACATGTTTCCCCTTAAAGGGAGTCTGTAATCAGCATTTCACTTTTTTAACCCTTCCCGTAGCTCCCTAGCATGCTTACATTTAATAAAAACGTTACCTCTGGCATCAATCCTGGACTTATAGAACCATCAAAAACGATCTTTATAACTTATGCAAATGCGGGCTCGCAAGTGCCCAGGGGCGGCGTTACACGCGTAGGTGCCCTGCTTGCTCAGCCTTTTGATTGTGTCCCCCCGCCCCTTCCTACCCTCCGCCTGCCCATCCTTTCCCTCTGACCGCCTTTCTACTAACGTTATTCCGCTGAGATCCCGCGCCTGCGCAGTCCGTCGGCCAGCGCATGCGCACTGCGATGCCCATTCCTTGTACGGCATCACAGTAACTATTGCGCATTAATTACTGTGATGCCATACAAGGAATGGGCATCGCAGTGTGCATGCGCCGGCCGACGGACTGACTGCGCAGGCGCGGGATCTCTGCGGAATAACAAGTTAGTAGAAAGGCGTCAGAGGGAAAGGAGGGGCGGGGGGACGCAATGAAAAGGCTGAGCAAGCAGGGCACCTACGAGTGTAACGCCGCCCCTGGGCACTTGCGAGCCCTCATTTCCATAAGTTATAAAGATCGTTTTTGATGGTTCTATAAGTCCAGGATTGATGCCAGAGGTAACGTTTTTATTAAATGTAAGCATGCTAGGGAGCTGTGGGAAGGGTTAAAAAAAGTGAAATGCTGATGACAGACTCCCTTTAAACCTCTCAAGTGTTGCTTTAGCCATGTGTTTGGGCTCATTGTCCTGCTGGAAGGTGAACCTCCGTCTGAGCCTCAGATCACGCACAGAGTGGGGCAGGTTCTGCTGAAGAATATCCCTGTATTTAGCACCATCCATCTTTCCCTCCACTCTGACCAGTTTCCCAGTCCCGTCCCCCCAGTATGATGCTGCCACCACCAGGTCTCACTGTGGGGATGGTGTTCTTTGGGTGATGTGTTGTGTTGGGTTTGCGCCAGACATAGCGTTTTCTTTGATGGCTGAAAAGTTCAATTTCAGTCTCATCAGACCAGAGCACCTTCCTCCATACATTTTCGGAGTCTCCCACATGCCTTTTCGCAAACTCACAACGTGCCTTTTTGCTTCTAGCTGAAACTATGTTGGCTAAATGGCTTTCTTCTGGCCACTGCCATAAAGCCCAACTCTATGGAGCGTACGGCTTATTGTCGTCCTCTTTACAGATACTCCAGTCTCTGCTGTGGAACTCTGCAGCTCCTCCAGGGTCACCTTAGGTCTCTGTGCTGCCTCTTAGATTAATGCCCTCCTTGCCCAGTCCGTGAGTTTTGGTGGGCGGCCGTCTCTTGGCAGGTTTGCTGATGTGCCATGTTCTTTCCATTTGGCTCCTGGGGATCATCAAAGATTTGTATATTTTTTTAAAACCTAACCCTGACTTGTACTTCTCAACAACATTGTCCCTTACTTGTTTGGAGAGTTCCTTGGTCTTCATGGCAGTGTTTGGTTAGTGATGCCTCTTGCTTAGGTGACACTGAGATTGCACACAGGTGACATCATGTCACTATGTGACTTCTGAAGGTAATTGGTTGCACCAGAGCTTTTTATGGTCTTCCTAACAAAGGGGGTGAATACATACGCACATGGCAATTTTCTGTTTTCTATTTCTAAACCAAAGTTTTATTTATATATATTTCTTATTTCACTTCACCAACTTAGACTATTGTGTTCTGATCAATCACATAAAATTCAGATTAACAAAACATTGAACTCAAGGCTGTAATGTTACAAAATACGAAAAAAAAGTCAGGGGGGTGAATACCTTTGCAAGGCACTGTAGATGCCCGTGATGAAAACATAGTCCTACCACTTTACACATCACTAGTCAGAGCACACATGGAGTACTGTGTACAGTTCTGGGCTCCTGTGAACAAGGCAGACATAGCAGAGCTGGAGAGGGTTAAGAGGAGGGCAACTAAAGTAATAACTGGAATGGCTGGACTACAGGTCCCAGAAAGATTATTCACTTAAAAAAAAAGACTGCTGAGTTTCTTTGAGCTCTCAATAAAGCCCTTTGGAAAAAATAAATAAAGAAGACTCCGGGACAATCTAATAACCATGTATAGATATATCAGGGGTCAGTACAGAGATCTATCCCATCATTTATTTATCCCCAGGACTGTGACGAGGGGACATCCTCTGCGTCTGGAGGATTCTTTACAGTAAGAGCAGTGAGACTTTGGAACTCTCTGCCTGAGATGGTGGTGATGGCGAGTTCACTAAAAGAGTTCAGGAGGGGCCTGGATGTATTTCTGGAGTGTAATAATATTACAGGCTATAGCCACTAGATTTCTGAAGAGGTCGTTGATCCAGGGAATTATTATGATTGGCGTTAAGAGATTTTTTTCCCCCCCTTTGGATCAACTTGCAGGATAACAGGCTGAACTGGATGGATAGAGGGCTTCTTTTTTTACATCCTTATTAAGTGTTACAAAGGTGATCCCATTACAGGCAGGATTAGAATGACAGATAAGCAGATAATTGCAGTAAAGTGATCTGTACAGACTAAGAAGTGGCGCCTGTTATTAGGTTTAGTGGCCAGTGCGAAAACTGCAGGATTTTATGGTTTTTGTTCAAATTGAAATGGAAAATCAAAAATTCTTTAAAATATGTTAAATATTAAAAATGTGATATAAACAATAGGTCATGTTCTGATGACATTTCCTTTAGGCCTCTTTCACACTACCGTTTGTTTTTTTTTCGTTTTGCGGGCCGTTTTTGCGTTCCGTATACGGAAGCATTAATTTCAATGGTTTCTCAAAAAAAACAGCATGTACTCCGTATGCATTCCGTTTCCGTATTTCCGTTCCGTTGAAAGATAGAACATGTCCTATTATTGCCCGCAAATCACGTTCCGTGGCTTCAAATAAGTCAATGGGTCTGCCAAAAAAACAGAACACATACGGAAATGCATCCGTATGTCTTCCGTATCCGTTCCGTTTTTGCAGAACCATCTATTGAAAATGTTATGCCCAGCCCAATTTTTTCTATGTAATTACTGTATATGCCATAAGGAAGAACGGAAACGAAACACAACGGAAACAAATAAACGGAACAACGGATCCGTGAAAAACGGACCGCAAAACACTGAAATAGCCATACGGTAGTGTGAAAGAGGCCTTAACCAAATCTCATTTCCATGCTGCAGAAATTGAGTTGTGATGTGGATTTTAGATCTGTAGCATGTCGATTTCAATCTCTTCAATGCATGGGATGAAATCTGCAACAAAATCCAAAGCTTCGCCACTTGCCAAGATCTGCCTAAAATGAGATTCCAACAAAATATGCAGCCATTTACTGTACTTAGCATGGACAGGCAATTAGGAGACTATTCTCAGTCTGTTTGTATCTGATCTTGTGACATTTAGGTTTATCCTGCAGTTTTTCAAAAAATTTTATTACAATCTGGACAGAATCTGTCTCCTTCCCTCTCTGGCAGCCGACAATAGTTTCCTATGAATTATCCTAGGAGAGTCTTCTCAGCTGTTCTGCCATGCTCCGCCCCCTTTCCTGACAAGTAGAATGCTGCTTCTATTGGCTGCCCTGCAGTGAACAGAGGATCAGTATGGAGAGATCTGGCTGTGGGGAGAGAGATGTGTGACCAGCGGTACTCCTGAAAAATGTTCAGAACTTCCCCTTTTTCTCATTTATTATGAAAAATATAACTGGTATCACTTTCCAAACTATTAAAATATGACTATCCTGCACAAGGAACCGCACTTTAATCCTGCACTGACTGGAACCGCACTTTTAATTTATAATAAAAGCATTATTCTTGAAAACGAAGTGGAGTACAGGAGTCTGAATTCTATCCTGCACAAGGAATATACTGGGGGGGGAATCTGCCTTATTTAAAAAATTACATTTATAAAAAGGTGATCAAAAAGTTGTCAAAAAGTTGTACGTACCCTAGAATGGCACCAATAAAACTACAGCTTGCTCCTCAAGAAAAAAACATCCCTCACAGTGCTCCATCAACCCAAAAAATTGTTATGAGTGTCAAAATGTAGTGAAAATTATTTTAATTAGGTTTAAAAGGTAGAAAACAACAACATAAATCTGGTATCTCTAATTGTGCTGACCTCCAGAATGAAGTTCTCATTCAATCTACTTTTTTTTTCTTTTTTTTAAATAATATTCAATATGTTATACAGTGCATTAAAAGGAGCAAAAAAAATAAATAAATACAACTCGTTCTGCAAAAGAAATAAAAAAATCGCTACATCAATAAAAATAAAAAAATACGGCCCTTGAAAGGTATGGATATAAAAAAGAGGTCCTTAAAGGGGTTGTCTGAGATAATTAAAAATGTTTAGGCAGGCCCTGCTATAACCGAAAAAATTCACGTAAAGCTTCACGCAGGCAGCAGAGCCGGATAGTGCTGCGTGCCCACTAGACCCCATAGACATTGGTCAGCAACCTTCGGCACTCCAGCTGCTGTGAAACTACAACTCCCGCCATGCACACTTTTTTGGCTGTTATTGTAACTCCCATAGAAGTGAAAGAATGATTCTGGGAGTTGTAGTTTCACAACCGCTGGAGTGCCGGAGGTTGCTGATCCCTGCTACAGACAATAATGGAATCTGGCTGCTCCCCAGCATTTTTATGCCGGGATTCGGACAAATATGGCTGTGTGCAACTGAATCCCGACATAAAGGCCGGGGAGTGGCCGGATCCCCGCCAGTTCCTATTATAGTCAATGGGCTCCGGCCGTGAACGGCATTATCAGGCAGGCCAGATCTGGAGAACTGCAGAATTTCTTGCTGTGTGAACCTAGCCTTACACTCACCTCTTTCTCCAATGCTGTTCTCTGTGGCGCTCGTCCGGTGCTCCTGCTTGTTTATAAACGTGCTAGTATATGGCAATCAGTGCAACGGTCTACGGCCTCAGGCGACTGTATTTTAGGTCCGATTTGCAATTTTGCAGATTGCACGTAGACATTAATTTCTATGGATGTCCGTCCAACAAATTATAGAACCTGTAGGATTCTTGCCCGTCTAGCAGACAATAGCTATTTCTATAATGAGGACTAAGGAAAATGTGGCTGTGTGCTTATAGCCTAACGCTGAGGACAGTTGTTGGCTGCAGCAGTGGCGTTCTGTACACCTGCACATCACAGTGTTGGGGACGTACAGTGATGTCTCATAGGAGTGGTGGTCCCACATGCAGTTCTGCGCCACTTGCAGACCCTCGTTCTCATAATTACAGGTGGTTCCAAAACACAGTGGGTTCATGGTGGGAGCAGAGTTTTGTAAAACTCGTTTTCATAAAAAAATCCTGCATTTTGTTGACCGTCCAAAAGCAGTTTCCAATATTGCAGTTTTCTTTCACTGAAGTCAGTGAGAAAAAGAATACCGCACCATCACCAGCACCAAGCGTCCTATCCAGAGCATGCTACGGTCAGATATTTATAAACCTTCCTTTTACTAACACAGAAATCCAGTCACTTCAGTAACATGTAGCAAAACCAGAGTTAAAATCCTGTACCTTAGGCCTCATGCACACGACCGTTCAGTTTTTTGCAGTTCGCAATCCGTGGATCCGCCAGAAACGGAAGCCGTCCGTGTTGCCTTCCGCAATTTGCAGAACGGAACGGGTGCCGGCAATATAAATGCCTATTCTTGTCCGCAAGGCGCGGACAAGAATAGGACATGTTATATTTTTTAACGGGGCCGCGTAACGGAGCCACGGATGCGGACAGCACATGGAGTGCTGTCCGCATCTTTTGCGGCCCCATTGAAGTGAATGGGTCCACATCCGAGCCGCCAAAACGGCGGCTCGGATGCGGACCCAAACAACGGTCGTGTGCATGAGGCCTTAGGCTACATTCACATGAAGGTATTTTGTTTCCGTGTCTGTTCCGTTTTGGATGAGGACCCATTCATTTCGCTTCCGTATGTCCATTCTGTAGCCCTGCAAAAAAATATAGAGCAAGTCCTATTCTTGCCCGTTTTGTGGACAAGAATAGGCATTTGGACTTCCGGTTCCGGCGCTGAGATGGAAGGCGAGGAGTGAGTGAGCTCCGTCCATCCCTCACCTATAACAAGCTCCGGACGCTATATACCGGCAGAGTGGGAGTCGGGTTTGTGTTCCCGACCTCTCAAGCTTGCCCTGCAAGAGATCCATGGAAAGATACCTGCTCCGGAGCGGTAAAAAGCTAATACGGAGCGGCGCTACACAGGCCGACAGCAAGGTAACAGGCAAGATGGAGGATCAAGTTCCCGCGTCTCCGTCGAGCGCGGTTGAAAGTGTCATAGATGCCTTACCTGACTCGCCACTCGGTGATATATCGGAGGGGGCCAGAATAAATTATAAATCACTGGCAATAGAAGTGGCCAGACACCTGGCACCGGATATCAAGGAGACGCTCTCCAAAACACTGGCGACGTCCCTACAGCAGCTGCATGAGACTGTGGGGCAGCATGAGGTGTGCCTAGTGGATCTAGGACAGTGATGTACAGCATTAGAGGAGGAGAACTCTAAGTCCAACCTGGCCATTCAGGAGCTTCAGAATCACAACATCATACTGAAAGACCGTCCGGAGGACTTAGAGAACCGTTCCAGGCGGAACAATTTGAGGCTCCTGGGTTTACCTGAGGGGGTGAAAACACAGGTCCTCAAAGAAATATGTGAATTTGACCTACCAAGGGCCCTGGGGCTGGATGGAAAGCACAAAGTTGAGCGTGCACACAGGATCGGAACGCCACCAGACCAAAGTAATTCACCTGGCCGGAGCAGCAACAACCCAACGCAGAGACCCCGTCCAGTAATCATGAGGTACCTGGACTATTGCGATAAAGAGGCGATTCTTAGAGCATACAGAGCCAGGAGAGGCCCCTTGAGAATTAAGGGGCAGGTAATATTGTTATTTGCGGACTATTCTGCTCAAGTAGCGAAACAACAGAGAGAGTTTAGCGGTCTTTGCTCAGCTTTGTACCGCTGTCAGATCAAGTTCCAGTTGCAATACCCGGCTGCGTTGAGAGTGGCCATGCCAGATGGAGCTTCTGCCGTTTTTAGTGATCCCTTAGTGGCGACGGAGTCCTTGCAAGATCTACTGACCGCTGAAGATGCAAGGGACTTGGCTGACCGGGGAAGGGGTAATTATAAAAGTTGGGTCCGATCAAGTAGTCCGGAGAAGAAACATCTTCCTCAGAGGGATCGTGGTCGTAGAGGCGGAGAGCAGCCTCCTGGAAGAGGCCGAGCACTACGGGCCAGTTAAGGACTCTGGATAAACCTGATGTAGTCGACTGTAATGTAATGTTGGCATAGGGGCAAGTGGGGTAATGATGTTAAATTATCACGTGCTCGGATGCTAAAAGGTTTAATATGTTTAAAAAGTGTTCCATTAGAACCAAACCACTAATTTCTTATAGGAATGTGTAGGTCGCTAATGCCACATGGTAGAAGTTGTGTTATAATGCAATAACAGGTATATACACAGTTGGTCGGCGGTGACTGTGCCTTGACAGCTCAGAAAAAAGGAAGTCTTAATAATAGAAAGTGTATATGGTGTGAGGAGGAGTTGGTTTAACTGTTGGTGTTGACCGTCATAGTACTGCAGTTATTTTTGAAAGGGGGGTGGGGTTCTAGTTTTATTTGCTGAAGATCTGTTGTTCTATTTCCCAGGGAAGCATATTCTAATCAAATAGGAGATAAAGATCTTGAGCTGGTATAGCACTTAGGAGGCTAGGAATATGAAAGTCATTTCCTGGAACGTTAAGGGCCTAAGATCACCCCATAAGAGATGGATGGTGCTGCGTCACCTGAAAAAGGCCGACCCAGATATAGTACTACTTCAGGAAACGCACCACCTTGCAGCAAAAGATTTTACAAGGATAAACAAATTGTGGGTTGGAAAAGTATATGGATCGGCCTCGGTTGAAAAAAAAGCTGGGGTATTAATCCTAATTAACAAGAATCTAAATTGTCAGGTTCTAGGATCCTTTTCGGATGAAGGGGGGCGTCTTATCCAAATCCAGGTTGAGATCCAAGGAACACATTATAGTATCTATAATGTGTATGGCCCCAACAAAAACAATGGGAAGTTTTTTTTAAAGATCTAGAATCCAAGTTACTGACAGATCCCTGCGAAAATAAAATAGTGGGGGGGGATTTCAATACGGTGGCGAGAGAGGCGGAGGATAGGCAACGCAGTAACTCCTCAAAGACAGCTATTAGCAACCATGATAGAGCATTGGGTAGACTGATGGAGGGGGTGGTATTGGTTGATCCATGGCGCCAATTGCATCCTGATGAAAGATCTTATTCCTTTTATTCTCACTCGCAAGATTCATGGTCACGTATAGACTATATACTGACCAGCTTTAATCTGATGAGAAGGGTGTAAAAGGCTGCAATTGGCGACCTGGTGATATCAGATCACTCCCCAATTTGGATACAAGTGAGAGATACTTACCCCAAGGGATCCGACTACTTGTGGAGATTTCCCTCAAACCTGGTAACAAACGAAGATTTTACTAATAAACTGATTGCATGGTGGGAGGAATACATGGGTGACAATCAGGTTCATATACAGGGAGTGCAGAATTATTAGGCAAGTTGTATTTTTGAGGATTAATTTTATTATTGAACAACAACCATGTTCTCAATGAACCCAAAAACTCATTAATATCAAAGCTGAATATTTTTGGAAGTAGTTTTTAGTTTGTTTTTAGTTTTAGCTATTTTAGGGGGATATCTGTGTGTGCAGGTGACTATTACTGTGCATAATTATTAGGCAACTTAACAAAAAACAAATATATACCCATTTCAATTATTTCTTTTTACCAGTGAAACCAATATAACATCTCAACATTCACAAATATACATTTCTGACATTCAAAAACAAAACAAAAACAAATCAGTGACCAATATAGCCACTTTTCTTTGCAAGGACACTCAAAAGCCTGCCATCCATGGATTCTGTCAGTGTTTTGATCTGTTCACCATCAACATTGCGTGCAGCAGCAACCACAGCCTCCCAGACACTGTTCAGAGAGGTGTACTGTTTTCCCTCCTTGTAAATCTCACATTTGATGATGGACCACAGGTTCTCAATGGGGTTCAGATCAGGTGAACAAGGAGGCCATGTCATTAGATTTTCTTCTTTTATACCCTTTCTTGCCAGCCACGCTGTGGAGTACTTGGACGCGTGTGATGGAGCATTGTCCTGCATGAAAATCATGTTTTTCTTGAAGGATGCAGACTTCTTCCTGTACCACTGCTTGAAGAAGGTGTCTTCCAGAAACTGGCAGTAGGACTGGGAGTTGAGCTTGACTCCATCCTCAACCCGAAAAGGCCCCACAAGCTCATCTTTGATGATACCAGCCCAAACCAGTACTCCACCTCCACCTTGCTGGCGTCTGAGTCGGACTGGAGCTCTCTGCCCTTTACCAATCCAGCCACGGGCCCATCCATCTGGCCCATCAAGACTCACTCTCATTTCATCAGTCCATAAAACCTTAGGAAAATCTGTCTTGAGATATTTCTTGGCCCAGTCTTGACGTTTCAGCTTGTGTGTCTTGTTCAGTGGTGGTCGTCTTTCAGCCTTTCTTACCTTGGCCATGTCTCTGAGTATTGCACACCTTGTGCTTTTGGGCACTCCAGTGATGTTGCAGCTCTGAAATATGGCCAAACTGGTGGCAAGTGGCATCTTGGCAGCTGCACGCTTGACTTTTCTCAGTTCATGGGCAGTTATTTTGCGCCTTGGTTTTTCCACACGCTTCTTGCGACCCTGTTGACTATTTTGAATGAAACGCTTGATTGTTCGATGATCACGCTTCAGAAGCTTTGCAATTTTAAGAGTGCTGCATCCCTCTGCAAGATATCTCACTATTTTTGACTTTTCTGAGCCTGTCAAGTCCTTCTTTTCACCCATTTTGCCAAAGGAAAGGAAGTTGCCTAATAATTATGCACACCTAATATAGGGTGTTGATGTCATTAGACCACACCCCTTCTCATTACAGAGATGCACATCACCTAATATAATTAATTGGTAGTAGGCTTTCGAGCCTATACAGCTTGGAGTAAGACAACATGCATAAAGAGGATGATGTGGTCAAAATACTCATTTGCCTAATAATTCTGCACGCAGTGTAGATTCGCCTGAGCTATTGTGGAGCGCCTCTAAAGCAGTTATACGGGGGAAAATTATGAGCTATGTTTTTGGGCTTCGGAAACAATCTCAAGCTAAATTTGAGCAAACAAGTTTATTAGTAAGAGAATCCTACCAGGAGTACAGGAGGAACTCCACAGCCCTCAATAGACAAAAGTGGATAGATGCCAGGGGAGCCTTTGAAGCTAATGAAAAAAACAGGGAGATACTAAATAATACTAGGCTGACGGCAACGTTGCATAAATTTGGAAATAAATCTGGGCGCCTTATGGCTAATCTTGCTAAAGGCAGACGAGCCCCTCAGTTCATAACTGGTCTTAAGGAGCAAAAAGGACAAGTGGTCACTGACCCTTCTAGGATTAATTCAATGCTAGGTGAATATTATGAGAAATTATATCAGGATGCCACTAAACCGGATCTTAAGGGTTCTCGTTTGGAAAAGGTCAAATTACCATGTCTTAATACGGAACAATTACAACTTCTTAATAGAGAGATAGGTCTTGAAGAACTTCAATCTGTCATCAAGAAATTGAGCAATGCTAAAGCGCCGGGCCCAGATGGGTACCCTGGGGAATACTATAAAACATTACTAGGTCAGGTATCACCGATCTTACTACAATGGTATAATAATGTATTACAGGGAAAAGCATCCCCAGATCAGGAAAACACCTCCTATATCAAGTTACTTCCCAAGCCGGGTAAAGACCTTTTATCACCAGGGTCCTATAGACCGATCTCATTAATCAATGTGGATACCAAAATCCTATCAAAGATTATTGCGGACCGTTTGGCGGTCATATTACCATCGCTCATTGGTAAAGAACAGGTGGGATTTGTACAGGGTCGTTCAGCGGTAACAAACCTTCGTACGGTATTGACGGTCCTGGATAGAGTTCGCCATCGACCGCGACCGGGGGAAGCTCCAGCCATGCTCACCTTAGATGCTGAGGTGGGCATGGCTGGAGGCAGTGCTGGATAGGATGGGGTTCTCGGGGGCGTTTAGGGTTTTTCTCACGCAATTATATAGATTACCGAGGGCACGGATATCTACTCCAGGCTTTTTGTCCAAGCCCTTCTATCTCCAAAAAGGGACACGCCAGGGGTGCCCCTTATCACCCCTTTTGTTTAACCTTTCCATTGAACCACTAGCTAGGTTTTTAAGTCAGTCAGATCTATATGAAGGAATAAAGATTGGAAATAGGCAACTGAAGGTCGCATTATTCGCAGATGACATAATGCTATTCATAGCCAACCCTAGAAAACACATAGATAAAAATTTTCAGGCTCTGAATCATTTTGGCTCCTATTCGGGGTATAGATTGAATGCGTCAAAATGCGAGATGTTGGCCTTATCCGAGAGTGATGCGGGGGGATATCAGATACCAAAGCACTTGAATATAACAAAAGCGCAAGGGAGTATTAAGTATCTGGGCATTCATGTTGGCAGAGAGCCGCATTCATTATATACCTTGAATTTTCCCCCTCTCATAGCTAAGATAGTGCAAGAACTGGATAGATGGCAGGGTTTGCCACTAAATTTGGTAGGTAGATGCCATCTCATTAAAATGATGAGTATGTCCAAGCTTTTATATCCAATTCAGACTATCCCGCTTCTTATTCGACACGCAGATATTCAATACTGGAAAGCAGATTCATCCTCTTTCTATGGCAGGGGAAAAGGCCTAGAATCTCACTGGACAAACTAAAGCTAAGAAAGGAGGAAGGAGGGTTGAATTTTCCGGATATCAGAGGCTACAACTTAACGTGTTTAAGTAGACACATCTTAGACTGGGTTAATGGGACGAGTTACTATTCAAACTTGACCTTGGAGCGGGAATTGGTGCGGCCCTGGAACCTGGTTGCTTTACTACATGCTAAGCAGAGGCGGCTCTTCCATTAGGCCACTTAGGCCACCGCCTAAGGCCTCGCGCTGGTGGGGGCCTCGCTCTGGCTCCCACCAGCACCTGACACCGCCGCAATTTAATTGTCTGCTTCTCCGGACCTAGTTCTAGTTAAGTTAACTTAAGACGAGCCGCCGCGGCAAGGCCGCTCAAGCCCCTCTGCTCTCTGCCTCTTTAAGAGAGCAGAGGCTGCTGGGGCTCAGAGCGTGGCGCCGTCTCTAAATGTCGTCAGAGCGTGCCGCCGTCTCTAAATGCAACTGCAGACCCGCCCTGCCCTTAGAGTGCTGCACAGGCAGGGAGAGAAGGAGCGCCAGCCCCCAGGTTCCTGCTCACCTCACCGGCTGTGTCTGTTGTCCGGAGACCCGACCTGACCATTCTGGCTGCCGCCAGCACCGCCCTGAAGACAGTGTCAGTGGTGGTGGACTTTCACTGTGGAGTGTGGACTGGTGCCACTGAACCGAAGAAGAATCCTCCAAGGTGTTCAGGTGTGTGTCCTTGTCCTGCTGGCTGCTGTCCCCCCTCCCTGGCAGTGTGGGGGGAAAATTACTTAATGGGGCAATGTGGGGAGCAAATTACTTAATGGGGGCAGTGTGGGGGGCAAATTACTTAATGGGGTAAGTGTGGGGGGCAAATTACTTAATGGGGGCTGTGTGGGGGGCAAATTACTTAATGGGGGCAGTGTGGGGGGGGGGAATTACATGATGGGGGCAGTGTGGCGGGCAAATTACATGATGGGGGCAGTGTGGCGGGCAAATTACATGATGGGGGCAGTGTGGCGGGCAAATTACTTGATGGGGGCAGTGTGGCGGACAAATTACTTGATGGGGCAGTGTGGCGGACAAATTACTTGATGGGGGCAGTGTGGGGGGACAAATTACTTGATGGGGGCAGTGTGGCGGACAAATTACTTGATGGGGCAGTGTGGCGGGAAAATTACTTAATGGGGGCAAATTACATAGTGTGGGGCAAATTACATAATGGGGGCATTCTAGAAGGGAATTACTATTGGTGGAGCACCATGAGGAGCACTATTACTTTGGGGGCACTATTATTTCTTCAGGATAGTATTGGGGGGCACAGCGAGCAGCAGGATAACACTGTGGGGGCTCCAGGTTGGGGGATGATGATAGAAATGTGAGGACACTAAGATGTCTGTGTGTCACACTCTGCAGATACGAGGCGGCTGAGAGAAGTGTCCGGACCGAATGGAGAAGACGATGACAGAGAAGATCTACATCCGAGGAGACGTCACCTGAAGGCTCTGGATGTGACAGGTATGTGCTGCTGTATAGCAAGTACAGCAAAATGCGGTGTGCGGGGGGAGGGTCGATTTAGAGAACTGGGCCAGGGTTAATGCAAAGTGTTAATATGCACTGTGAATATAAGCCCTGTACTGTGTTGTCATTGTGCATATTAACCCTTTACTGTGATGTCACTGAATATTAAAGGGATACTTCGGGATAGGAAAATAAATCCACTATCCAAAGGATAGGAGATAAGTGTCTGATTGGAGGGGTCTGGCCGTTGGGATCCCCCACGATCTCCTGTATGGTACTCCGGATCTCCTTGTGCCCGGAGCGGTGGTCAACACTCCCCCTCCATGTATCTATGGGAGAGCCGCAGATTCAGCACTTGTGTATCTCTGAGTCTTCCATAGAGATGCATGGAGGGGGAGTGTTGACCACACCACCGCTCCGTGCGGTGGTTGCCACAGCTTATTTCTTGAGGACTGAGACGGGGCGCCGTACGGGAGATCACGGGCATCCACACGATCTTCGTGGGGGCCTCATGTTTAGGTTTCGCCTAAGGCCTCACAAAGTCTAGAGCCGCCTCTGATGCTAAGAGGCCCAATTTACCGGGTTGCATTAAATCCTCTCTCATAATAAGGGACACGATGATAGCCTGGAAAGCCCTTAGAACCCATTTTCATCTCCCATACCAGATATCCAAGCACTTACCTTTATGGGGGAACCCATCATTTCGGTCTGGTAATGAAAATGCATTTTTCAAAGAATGGGCCCTTAAGGGGCTGAATAAAATAGGAGATTTGTTTCACGAGTCAGAGGGGAGCTGGGCAACGTTGCAGGAATTAAGGAGTAAATTGGCATTAGGATGTTCCTCGTTCATGCAGTATTCTCAAGTTAAAGGTTATTGCAGGACTCTATCTAGGGACTTGTCAATGGAATGGAAGCCCAATGATTTTGATGCGTTTATCAGTGTTAAAACGAAGAGGTCATTGTCAATGTTACACCATGTGTTGAGGGATAGATGGAGAACTAAAGATCCCAAAGGAATTTTAAAAAAATGGGCCAAAGAATTAGAGGTGGTGGAGATTCATGAAACAATTGGGTCAGGGATATCAGCAATGCGCAAGGCCATAATAAATGAAACATGGAGAGAAACACATGTAAAAATTCTGCACCATGCTATATATGGATTTGATATCCCTAGTTCTCCGTCTAGTCCAGGGAGACTTACTGCTTGCCCTAAGTGCGACACCCCCAAGACAAATTTATATCATGGTTTGTGGAAATGCTCAAAGTTAGGTGGGTACTGGAAAGAAATCGGCCAGATGTTGGGGAAGATTAGCAAAATACGCGCTGTTGTCACGCCATCGGCAGCAATATTACATTGTGAAGCTAAGAATCATTCAGATGCCCAAATCTTAGGGGAAAAGGAAGATGATCTTTCTAAAATACCTTTGGTGGGTCATAAACTATTTATGGTTGCTAAAAGGTGTTTACTCCAGTTTTGGCTATCAACCGAGGTCCCCACTATTGCAATAGTGGTAGCCCAAATGGGTAACTTATTTCATTTGGAATGGCTGGAGGCATTAAACTGCAAAGAGGTGCTTGGACAGCGTTTATTTCGGACATGGAAACTGTATATTTTGTCATATGTTCCAAACACAGAGTTCATGAAAATTATGAGCCCATTCAGACTGACAGCATGGTATCTAAAAGAAGAATTAAGGGGAGGTCTAGGTCCATTGCAAGTAACCAGATAAGTTCCAGATGTCACCTTCAGACTCATATAGAGGCCAATCATTTGTGTGATCGGAAGGGGTAGTAATGATAGAGCTTCCTAGGGATATTTCCAGGACAATGGATCTTCATCAGATGGGTTGGGGGGAGGGGGAGAGGGAATCAGGGGATATACTAGCTTAATGGGGGGGGGGAGAAAATTGAAAATGAGATTCCGAATGTACTGTTTGACTTGATTTCTACTATACTTTGATTGATGTAATGCAATGATGAAAGAAGGATAATGTTATACCTTCGAATTGCCTGATATATGTAATTTGCTTGTCATTGTATGGAATCTCTTAAACTTAATAAAAAGATATTTGAAAAAAAAAAAAAAAAGAATAGGCATTTTTACAATGGATCCGCAAAAAAAAATGGATGCAATATGGATGCCAAAAGCACGTCATCCATATTTTTTGCGGATCAGTGTTTTGCGTACCTCAAAACACATACAGTCGTGTGAATGTAGCCTTAGGCCTTGATGTCCGGCTGTCTATCCTGCAGATGGTCTCTGAGTTACAAGAAAGGATTTGGCGCCATCTACTGCTGAACGTGGTGTGGGGCGATTAACTAACAAAGAAAACTACTCTCATTATGGAATAGACAACAAGCTAAAGTAAAAAACGGAAGCGAATGATGACAAAACGTCCCAGTTTTCCATCATTTTTGTTATTTCAAAATGTGCACTGTTGCAGCCATTCACACAGTTTGGTTCATGACGTTTCAAAAACATCTGACTTGATTTTTGTGTTGCATTTTTGCCCATATACTGTGGTATACCTGGTGTTTTTATTTTTGCATAAAGTATGTGCACCAAAAGAAGAAAAGAGGAAAGTCGTCCAGCTCACCACACCACCGCTGACAGAAAGAATGTGCTCCTCTGTGGTGTCGCTTTCATCTGTAGAGCTGAATGGAGCAAAAAAAAACTAAAAAAACATTATAAAAGACACAATGCAATAAAAAAAAAAAATAATAATGGAGGTCTATGGGAGAAAACGCCAGACTGAGAAAATTATGTGATTTAGGCTACATGCACACGAACGTTGTTTGTTTCCGTGTCCATTCCGTATTTTCTGCGGATAGGATGCAGACACATTCATTTCAATGGGTCCGCAAAAAATGCGGACAGCACACCGTGTGCTGTCTGCATCAGTATGTCCGTTCCGTATCCCCGCCAAAAAAATAGAATATGTCCTATTCTTGTCCATTTTAGGCATTGTTACAATGGATCGGCAAAAAAAAAACGGATGCCATACGGTCACACATACGGTCGTGTGCATGTAGCCTTAAACAAACAAAAAAAGTCACTGACACAAAAACTTCACCTTGCACAGCACTGTTTTGTACTGAATTTAATATTTCTCATAGACTTCCATGCAACCCCATAGTTGGGAACCCCATAGCTACGTACCTTTGGGGCCTTTTTTTTTTGTTATTATTACATTGTATTCTTTTTGAGCTAAAAATATTTTTTTCAATTGATCTTGGTATTAAATTGGTATTAAACATTTTGAGCCCCTTTCTTTGTGAAGCCTTCAGATTCTCCATTTGCAGGCACTGTATTTTTACCTTGTTCCGTCAGGCAGCTCAGCTGATGGCTCCTTATCTCTGAGCTCCTAAACTCTCATTATAGCTCAATTCATAGCTTACTGACAAGAATGTGGCGTAAAAAGGTGTTTATGACCTTTTAATAATTTAGAGATAAGGGTTATTAGATTCACACAGCTAGAAAAACACTTAACCCAGAACGGCTCAATATTTTTAAATAAAGAACAATTAACCCTTTCTACCCTGGGCCACTTTTCACCTTCCTGACCAGCAGGGGCGTTGCTAGAGTCTGAAGAGATCCGGGGCACGAGCCCACGTGAAGCCATGCCCCCACCCCATGAAGCCACGCCCTCATCACCACCGGGGGAGGGCCTTCACCCCTTTCAGCAGTCCCCCCTTCAGTGAATGGGGGACTGCTGAATGGGGTTAATAACTACAGTGAAGGGCCTAGCCGTCTGGGCAACCCCACAGATCATCCATAACAGTGTCATCCACAGATCCCCCATAAGTGTCATCCACAGATCCCCCATAAGTTTCATCCACAGATCCCCCATAAGTGTCATCCACAGATCCCCCATAAGTGTCATCCACAGATCCCCATCAGTGTCATCCACAGATCCCCCATAAGTGTCATCCACAGATCCCCCATAAATGTCATCCACAGATCCCCCATAAATGTCATCCACAGATCCCCCATAAATGTCATCCACAGATCCCCCATAAATGTCATCCACAGATCCCCCATAAGTGTCATCCACAGATCCCCATAAGTGTCATCCACAGATCCCCATAAGTGTCATCCACAGATCCCCATAAATGTCATCCACAAATCCCCCATAAGTGTCATCCACCACAGATCCCTATAAATGTCATCCACAGATCCCCGTAAGTGTCATCCACCACAGATCCCCATAACTGTCATCCACCACAGATAACTGTCATCCACCACAGATCCCTATAAATGTCATCCACAGATCCCCCTAAGTGTCATCCACAGATCCCCGCCCAGCGCCGCCTCCTAGCTAATTTGTTCACTTCACTTGCCTCTGTGTAATCTTGCACAGGCGCACTGGCAGAGGCATCGTCAAACGAGGTGCGCTGGAAGACGATGCCTCTGCCAGTGCGCCTGTGCGAGATTACACAGAGGCAAGTGAAGTAAATAAATTAGCTAGGAGACGGCGCCGCAGGCCGGGGGCCCCTGCCGGCCCTGCATTCGGGGCACTGGACAAAACATCCAGGGCTCCAGCCCTGAATGTTTTGACCTAACGACGCCCCTGCTGACCAGGCCATTTTTTGCTAATCCGACATGTGTCACTTTATGTGGTAATAACTTTGGAACACTTTTATTTATCCAAGAATTTCTGAGACTGTTTTCTCGTCACATATTGTACTTCATGACAGTCATACATTTTAGTCAATATATATTACACCTTTATGACAAAATCCCAAATTTACAAAAAAAAAGATAAAATTCGCAATTTTCAAGATTTCAATTTCTCTGCTTTTAAAACAGAAAGTGATACCTCATGAAATATTTATTACTTAACATTCCCCATATGTCTACTTTATGTTGGCATAATTTTGAAAAAGTTATTTTATTTTTTAGGACGTTAGAAAGTTTAGAATTTTGGAAGGAAGCAATTCTTACCATTTTTTTACGAAAATTTCCAAAACCCACTTTTTAAGGACCAGTTCAGTTCTGAAGTCACTTTGTGGGGCCTACAAAGTGGAAACCCCCCATAAATGACACCACTGTAGAAACTACACCCCTCAAGCTACTCAAAACTGATTTTACAAACTTTGTTAACCCTTTTAGGTGTTCCACAAGAATTAAAGGAAAATTGAGATAAAATTTCACTTTTTTTGGCAGATTTTCCATTTTAATCAATTTTTCCTTTAGCACATCGAGGGTTAACAGCCAAACAAAACTCAATAATTATTACCCTGATTCTGCGGTTTACAGAAACACCCCACATATGGTCGTAAACTAATGTAAGGGAGGAACGCCATATGGTTTTTAGAAGGCAGATTTTGCAGAACTGGTTTTTAGATGCCATGTCCCATTTGAAGCCCCCTGATGCACCCTTAGGTCTCTTTCACACAGGCGTTGCGGGAAAATGTGCGGGTGCGTTGCGGGAACACGCACAATTTTTCCGCGCGAGTGCAAAACATTGTAATGCGTTTTGCACTCGCGTGAGAAAAATCGCGCATGTTTGGTACCCAAACCCGAACTTCTTCACAGAAGTTCGGGCTTGGGATCGGTGTTCTTTAGATTGTATTATTTTCCCTTATAACATGGTTATAATAGCATTCTGAATACAGGTGATGGATCATGTGATGATCGGAGTGACGTCACCACAGGTCCTGTTGCTTCACACAGCTAAGATGAAGACAGAAGGAGATGCCGGCTCCGCGATCAAGTGGATTAAGGTGAGTTAAATTTTTTTATTTATTTTTTTTAACCCCTCCAGCGCTATTTTACTATGCATTCTGTATTCAGAATGCTATTATTTCCCTTATAACCATGTTATAAGGGAAAATAATAATGATCGAGTCTCCATCCCGATGGTCTCCTAGCAACCGTGCGTGAAAATCGCACCGCATCCGCACTTGCTTGCGGATGCTTGCGATTTTCACGCAACCCCATTCACTTCTATGGGGCCTGCGTTGCGTGAAAAGCGCTGAATATAGAGCATGCTGCGATTTTCACTCAACGGACAAGTGATGCGTGAAAATCACCGCTCATGTGCACAGCCCCATAGAAATAAATGGGTCGGTATTCAGTGCGGGTGCAATGCGTTCAACTCACGCATCGCATCCGCGCGGAATACTAGCCCGTGTGAAAGGGGCCTTACAGTAGAAACTCCCAAAAAGTGATCCCATTTTGGAAACTAGGGGATAAGGTGCCAGTTTTATTGGTACCATTTTGGGGTACATATGATTTTTAATTGCTCTAGATTACATTTTTTGTGAGGCAAGGTAACAAAAAAATTGCACCGTTTTTATTTTTTTCAACATTCATCTGACAGGGTAGATCATGTGCTATTTTTATAGAGCAGATTGTTAGGAACGCAATGATATCAAATATGTCTACTTTATTTGTTTGTTTCAGTTTTACATAATAAAGCATTTTTTTTTAAAAAAGTATGTTTTTGTATCTCCATTTCCTGAACGCCATATTTTATTTTATTTTTATGCCGATCGTTTTCTGCAGGGGCTTCTTTTTTTGCAGGAAGAGTTGACGTTTTTATTGGTACTATTTTTGCGTACATATGATTTTTTGATCATTCATTATTACACTTTATGGGGCAATGTGACCAAAAAATTGGTAATTTTGGCACAGTTTTTATTTATTTATTTTTCCAGCATTCACCTGACGGGGTTAGGTAATGTGATATTTTTATAGAGCAGATCTTTTTTCTTATTTATTTAAGTTTTACACAATAATAGCATTTTTAAAACAAAAAAAAATGATGTTTTTAGTGTTTCCATAGTCCAGTGATGTTTTAGTGTATACATTATTTTATTTGCCCTTTTGTCTTAGGTAGGGTCTCCTTTTTTGTGGGATGAGGTGATGGTTTGATTGGTACTATTTTGGGGGTCATACGCCTTTTTGATCGCTTGGTGTTACAATTTTTGTGATGTAAGGTGACAAAAAATGTTTTTTTGGCCTGTTTTATTTTATTTTATTTTTTTACGGTGTTCACCAGAGGGGTTAGGTCATGTGGTATTTTTATAGAGCAGGTTGTTACGGACGGGGAAATACCTAATATGTCTACTTTTTTTTTTTTATTTCACTTCACCACAATAATAGCAATTTTGAAGCAAAAAAAATCATATTTTAGTGTCTCCATTATGGTGACAAAAATGGCTTTTTTAAAGTTTTTTTTTTTTTTTTTTTTACGGTGTTCACCTGAGGGGTTAGGTCATGTGATATTTTTATAGAGATGGTTGTTACAGATGCGGCGATACCTAATATGTATACTTTTTTAATTTATTTCACTTTAACACAATAATAGCATATTTGAAACAAAAAAATTATGTTTTAGTGTCTCATGTTCTGAGAGCTATAGTTTTTTATTTTTGAGCGATTTTCTTATGTAGGGGCTCATTTTTTGCGGGATGAGGTGACGGTTTTATTGGTATCATTTTGTGGGACATACGCCTTTTTGATCGCTTGGTGTTGCACTTTTTGAGATGTAAGGTGACAAAAATGGCTTTTTTTTTTACACAGTTTTTATTTTATCTTTTTATGGTGTTTATCGGACGGGATGGATCATGTGATATATTTATAGATCCGGTCGTTACAGACGCGGTGATACCTAATATGTGTGTTTTTTCTTTTTTTTTCTTTTTTTTTAATTATAAAATCAGGGGAAAAGGGGTGTTTTTCTTTTTTCACTTGAAACTTTCTTTTTTTTTTTAAAACACTTTTACATTTTTTTTTTACTTTATTTCTGACTTTAACTTTTGGGGGTCTGATCCCCTTTGCAATGCATTACAATACATTTGTATTGTAATGCATTGCCTGTTAGTGTATTACACTGAGTAATACACTAACAGGTTGCCTGGATCTCCTGGGCACCCCTAGAAGGCAGGTCCCCATGCCGTGCAAGGCATTGGGCAGCCTCTGCATGGCATCGGGCTGCCTTCTCACCCATCGGGTTCCCACCACAGCAGCGCGGGGACCCGATGGGCTCCCTCACCCGCAGCAAACCCCTTCTATGTCGCGGTCAGCGCTGACCGCGGCATAGAAGAGGTTTATGCGCTGGCATCAGTGTTTTCCCTGATGCCGGCGCATACAGCAGGGGTCCGGCTAACGGGAACAGCTGGTCGCCTGCAGCTGGTCGGACGGGCGCAGCTCCTGCACCCGCCCGATCAGCGACGTAATAGTATGGAGCTGGGCGTACGGCGCTGGTCAGGAAGGGGTTAAAAATATGATTTTTAGCCCAAAATGAGTAAAATGCAATCATAAAAACTCTCCCCGAAGGTGTACACAGCCTTTAACATTTTCTGCCCAACCCCCATTTTCGTCGAGACTGACCAACATTCTAACGTGTATGAGGGGTTCCGACTATTCTGACAGATGATGTCAATGGAGAGAAGGATCGGGCATGATGAATTTCAACACTCAATCCTTTTGTTTTCTCAAGAGATAAGCCGTCGGCTGAGGTGTCTGGCAGCAGCTTCCTCCTCTATAATGTGCATATGGGGGAGTCACAAGAGACAGTTGTCAGGCAAATAAGCATTTGTCAACAGCCATTGAAGGTGTACTGACAACTTTACATCACATTTCGTGTGTACGTTCAACATATACAACAGCAAAATCTCCAGTCGTAACAGTACGGCATAAAGTTGTACATCTGTTATTGACGTATAGGGTTTTTTTTCTAAAAAAATTGATTACTTACATAGCATATCCCATGCCGCTACTCCGGATCTCCCAGCTGGTCTCTGTTGATGTGGTGACTGCTGCAGCGCACTGCACGATCAGTGGCGTGCCTAGGGTGTTTGGCACCTGGGGCAGGTCCTTTCTCTGCCCCCCCCCCCCCCCCCGCCCCCCAATACTTGACCACATACCTCTTACATCCAGGGACATCTCCTGTCATGTAGACCTTCTCTTTCCTCTTCTCCTCTAATAGACCGCCATTACAAATTCTTTCAGCCGCATCTCGTCTCTACAGAGTTTGTAACACAGACACGTTAGATTTCTTCGTTTTTCCATCAACCTCCCCATCCTGGTGTCCCCACAGTGTCCTCCTGCTGCCACCCCCAATACTGTACCCGTTGTGCCCCCCAATGCCCCAGGTACTATACTGCTGAAAAAACAGTGACCCCAGTAGACATAATTTGGGTCATTTATCAAACTGGTGTAACGTAGAACTGGATTTCCAAAAGAGCTGTCAAATATGAAAGGTGGAACCTGATTGGCTGCTATGGGCAACTAAGCCAGTTCTACTTTACACCAGTTTGATAAATTACCCCAAATGTCCCTATAGTGTCTACAGCAATTATAATGTCCCCTAGAGACCCCCAGTAATAGTAACACCCTATATTGTGCTCCAGGTAATAATCCCTGTATAGTGTCCCCAGAAATAATAGATTTGACCCTACAGTGCCTCCCCAATAGCAACGCTCCCCACGCTGCCCCATATAGTAATTCCCCCCACACTGCACCCATATAGTAATTTGCCCCACACAGTGGTTTCCCCCACACAGTAGTTTCCCCCACACAGTAATTTCCCCCACACAGTAGTTTCCCCCACACTGTCCCCACATAGTAGTTTCCCCCACACAGTAATTTCCCCCACACTGTCCCCACACAGTGGTTTCCCCCACACAGTCATTTCCCCCACACTGCCCCCATATAGTAATTTGCCCCACACAGTAGTTTCCTCCACACTGCCCCATATAGTTAGTTGCCAGGTAAAATTAGAAAGAAAAAAAACCTAAAAGCTAAATACTCACCTGCGCTTGCAGAGGAGAGGAAGGCGCACACACTTCACTGTGCTGCTGCGTCCCGTCACAGGCGCGCGCGATGACGTCATCACGCACGCCTACGCCGGGATTTCACTACTGCATAGGCCTCAGGCCTACTAGGCCTGAAGCCTATGGCGGTGGCGACGGGGCAGGGAACTATGCGCTCCCGTGCCCCGCCGCAGCAATGAGCGCTTCCATCTGTATTGATCGAAGCGCTCATTGCTTCTGGCACCCCCCTGAGAGCCGGCTCCCGGGGCGGACCTCACCCTCCGCCATCCCCTAGGCACGCCACTGTGCACAAGGTCAGTAATTGGCTGCAGTGGGAGAGCCCTGCTGGGAGAACTAAAGCCATACCTCCCAACCGTCCCACATCCGGCGGGACAGTCCCGGATTACAGTGGCTGTCCCGGTACTGGGGAGGTATGTACCGCTTTCTGGCAGCTGTCCCTGCATCCATAGGAAGCAGAGACAATTGCCATAATGAAGCAGAGAGCCATCGCCGGCATTGGCTCCCTGCTTCATCATTCCTGCCGGCTCTCCAGACCTCTGGTCTTCACAGACTAGAGCAGCCGATGTCCTGCTGCTGCTGCTAGGAACAAGGTGAGTATGTGGTGTTTATTTATTTTTTTACTTTCTATGAGGGGCACAATGTGGGCATATTACTGGGGGGCACAATGTGGGCACATTACTGGGGACACAGCTAGGCATATTACTGGGGGCAGAATGTTGGCATATTACTGTGGGAACAACTGGGCATATTACTGGGGGCACAGCTGGGCATATTACTTGTGGGCATATTACTGGGGGCACAGCTGGGCATATTACTGGGGGCACATAACTGGGCATATTACTGGGGGCACAACTGGGCATAATTCTGTGAAGGAGGCACAATGTGGGCATAAATACTGTGCGGTAGCATGAAGGGGAAATACTTACTTTGTGGGGTATTAAGCAGACTAGGTGGGATTAGATGTATAGTTATGTTTTGGGCTGAGTTAGAGGCGTTGCCTAGTGCGGAAAAAATGTCACGCTCTGCACAGTGTGTCCCTCCTTATATGTTTACAAAGTTGGGAGGTATGCTAAAGCAGCAGCGAAAAAGATGCTAGTTAAGTTAACATTTGCATTAGGCCTCCTGCACACGACCGTATTTTTTTGCGGTCCGCAAAAACGGGTCCCGTTTTTCCGTGATCCGTGACCGTTTTTTTCGTCCGTGGGTCTTCCTTGATTTTTGGAGGATCCACGGACATGAAAAAAAAGTCGTTTTGGTGTCCGCCTGGCCGTGCGGAGCCAAACGGATCCGTCCTGAATTACAATGCAAGTCAATGGGGACGGATCCGTTTGACGTTGACACAATATGGTGCAATTTCAAACGGATCCGTCCCCCATTGACTTTCAATGTAAAGTCAGGAGTTAATATACCATAGGATCGGAGTTTTCTCCAATCCGATGGTATATTTTAACTTGAAGCGTCCCCATCACCATGGGAACGCCTCTACGTTAGAATATACTGTCGGATATGAGTTACATCGTGAAACTCAAATCCGACAGTATATTCTAACACAGAGGCGTTCCCATGGTGATGGGGACGCTTCAGGTTAGAATTTACTAAAAGAACTGTGTACATGACTGCCCCCTGCTGCCTGGCAGGCGCTGCCAGGCAGCAGGGGGCAGCCCTCCCCCTGTAGTTAACACATTAGTGGCCAGTGCGGCCGCCCCCCCCCCCTCCCTCCCCTGTAGTTAACTCATTGGTGGCCAGTGGGCCCCCCTCCCTCCCCTGTACTTAACTCATTGGTGGCTAGTGTGGCCAACTCATTGGTGGCTAGTGCGACCGATCGCTGGGGCTCCGATCGGTAACCATGGCAACCAGGACGCTACTGCAGTCCCGGTTGCCATGGTTACTTAGCAATTTGTAGAACCATTATACTTACCTGTGAGCTGCGATGTCTGCGTCCGGCCGGGAGCTCCTCCTACTGGTAAGTGACATGACCTGTCACTTACCAGTAGGAGGAGCTCCCGGCCGGACGCAGACATCGCAGCTCACAGGTAAGTATAATGGTTCTACAAATTGCTAAGTAACCATGGCAACCGGGACTGCAGTAGCGTCCTGGTTGCCATGGTTACCGATCGGAGCCCCAGCGATTAAACTGGGACTCCGATCGGTACACTCCGCTGCCACCAATGATAGGGGGGAGATTTTAATTAGGAGGGGGAGGGAGGGGAGAAGGCCCACTGGCCACCAACGAGTTAACTACAGGGGAGGGAGGGAGGGCCCACTGGCCAACAACGAGTTAACTACAGGGGAGGGAGGGGGGCCGGCCGCACTGGCCACCAATGAGTTAACTGCAGGGGAGGGAAAGGGGGGGCGGCCGCACTGGCCACCAATGTGTTAACTACAGGGGGGGGGGGGAACTGCCCCCTGCTGCCTGGCAGCACCTGCCAGGCAGCAGGGGGCAGTCATGTACACAGTTCTTTTAGTATATTCTAACCTGAAGCGTCCTCATCACCATGGGAACGCCTCTGTGTTAGAATATACTGTCGGTTCTGAGTTTTCACGAAATGAAAACTCAGCTATGAAAAAGCTTTTATGCAGACGGATCTTCGGATCCGTCTGTATAAAAACTAACCTACGGCCACGGATCACGGACACGGATGCCAATCTTGTGTGCATCCGTGTTCTTTCACGGACCCATTGACTTGAATGGGTCCGTGAACCGTTGTCCGTCAAAAAAATAGGACAGGTCATATTTTTTGGACGGACAGGATACACGGATCACGGTCTCGGCTGCAAAACGGTGCATTTTCCGATTTTTCCACAGACCCATTGAAAGTCAATGGGTCCGCGAAAAAAAACGGAAAACGGCACAACGGCCACGGATGCACACAACGGTCGTGTGCATGAGGCCTTAAACAGATCTGGCAGGCTGTTCCGCAAGCAGCTTGCCAGAGTTCACCCGATCTGGCCTAGCCGGATACTGCCATTCACTGCTGGACTCCATTGACTATAATGGGATCTGCAAGTTTCCGGCATGAGTGCCAAGTTTCGCCCAGACAAAAACTGTTACATGCAATGTATTTTGTCTGGCCGAAAACCAGCACTTATGCCAAAAAGCACCTGGATCCCATTGTAGTCAATGGGGTCTGGTGGTGAACGGCAGTACCCTACTAGGCCGGATCGGGTGAACCTCGGCAAGCTATTTGTTTACGTTAAAAGGATCCGTCAGAGAACAGCACGTTGGATCCGTTTAACGCAAATATTATTTTTTTGAAAGCGCCATTAATTCCACGAGGGGTCCAGTGTGGTGCAGCTCCTCAGTCCTCCAGCGCGCCGTTTAGTATGCCGGGGCCGGAATGGCGTCATATTCCGGCATCACAGAGGGCGCGCAAGGGAGGAGTGGGGAGCGGCTAGAACAGCCTCCCTTGCCGCCCGTCTCCTCTCCTCCGGTAATTTACTGGCAGAGCAGGCACCTGCCATCAGGGTAAGCAGATGCCTGCTCTGCCATATTTAATAAGGACCTCCACCTCCTGGCCCCCGTGTAACGGCGCTGGGGGCGGCTCAAGAGCTGCTCGCCCAGGGCTGCAGCCCCAGTCAGGGGGAGCCCACAAGGGTGCCCCCAGAAGGCCGGCCCCCTAGGAGAACGCCTAGTTCGCCTATATGGTTGCACCGACCCTGCCTAAGGCAGTAAACACTGGTGGCACGGTGGCTCAGTGCTTAGCAGCGCTGGGGTACTGAGTTCCAATCTGATCAGGGACAACATCTGCCTGAAGTTTGTAGGTCCTCCCTGGGTTTGCGTGGGTTTCCTCTGAGAATTCCGGGTTCTTCCCACACTGCAAAAATATACAAATAGGCAGAATGGCTTCCTACAAAACTGTATATGGCAGCCACTGAGTTCCCGGGGAGCAGTGGCGACTCTAGGAACAATATATAGGGGGGCACATAAGATACCATAGTCAAAACTGGGGGGGGGCACTAATAATTTTAACCACTGAAAAAAGATGAAATAAGTATATATAAATAGGATTACAACATCCGAGAGTATTGCGGTATGCAGGAATACCTTTTTATTGAACTAACCTAATACTTAAAAGACAAGCTTTCAAGAGTTTTCCTTTCTTCCTCGGTATTGCTTCAGACCTGAGAAAGAGAGAAATACTCTGAAAACTTTTCTTTATAGTTTAAAGCAGTTTCAGCAAACACCAGGGCTGTGTAAATAATCCCATGTGTTAAACATGTCAATGAACAGAGGCTCACAGGCTCATTCACAAAAGGGTGAAGAGTTTGGAGAAGGGAACAATCTAGGACAACATAACTGAATAGGAAAGTGAGCTGAACTGGAGAATTTTTTTCTAATCAGCCATGTTGTCCTATATTGTTTACTTCTCTTGACTTCTCCAAACTTTTCACCCTTTTGTGAAATAACCCTGTGGGTGTTTTTGGTGTGTGCAACTAATACTACTTGCCATGTACCAATTTTACACAGCCGGCCACTTCCTACCTACTTAAAAGTTAAAATTAGACATTAAACTAAATTACATTTATAATAAAACAATTTACTTACCAAAGAAGCTATTCAGTCGTCTGCTGTGCCGTCCTCTGCTTGCTTCCGCAGATTCTTTCCCCTCCTTTCTGTCTCTCCTCATTGCGCAGGTGCAATGTTATGGGGGATCTGTGGAGGACACGCTGTTATGGGGGATCTGTGGAGGACACACTGTTATGGGGGATCTGTGGATGACACACTTATGGGGGATCTGTGGAGGACACACTGTTATGGGGGATCTGTGGAGGACACACTGTTATGGGGGATCTGTGGAGGACACACTGTTATGGGGGATCTGTGGAGGACACACTGTTATGGGGGATCTGTGGAGGACACACTGTTATGGGGGATCTGTGGAGGACACACTGTTATGGGGGATCTGTGGAGGACACACTGTTATGGGGGATCTGTGGATGACACACTTATGGGGGATCTGTGGAGGACACACTGTTATGGGGGATCTGTGGATGACACACTTATGGAGGATCTGTGGATGACACTGTTATGGGGGATCTGTTGAGGACACACTGTTATGGGGGATCTGTTGAGGACACACTGTTATGGGGAATCTGTGGAGGACACACTGTTATGGGGGATCTGTGGAGGACACTGTTATGGGGGATCTGTGGAGGACACACTGTTATGGGGAATCTGTGGAGGACACACTGTTATGGGGGATCTGTGGAGGACACACTGTTATGGGGGATCTGTGGATGACACACTGTTATGGGGGATCTGTGGATGACACACTGTTATGGGGAATCTGTGGAGGACACACTGTTATGGGGGGATCTGTGGAGGACACACTGTTATGGGGGATCTGTGAATTACACTATTATGGGGGATCTGTGGATGACACAGTGTTATGGGGGATCTCTGGATGACACTTATGGAGGATCTGTGAAGGACACACTGTTATGGGGGATCTGTGGATGACACACTTATGGAGGATCTGTGGATAACACTGTTATGGGGATCTGTGGAGGACACACTGTTATGGGGGATCTGTGGAGGACACACTGTTATGGGGGATCTGTGGAGGACACACTGTTATGGGGGATCTGTGGAGGACACACTGTTATGGGGGATCTGTGGAGGACACACTGTTATGGGGGATCTGTGGAGGACACGCTGTTATGGGGGATCGGTGGAGGACACACTGTTATGGAGGATCTGTGGAGGACACGCTGTTATGGGGGATCTGTGGAGGACACACTGTTATGGGGGGATCTGTGGAGGACACACTGTTATGGGGGGATCTGTGGAGGACACACTGTTATGGGGGGATCTGTGGATGACACACTGTTATGGGGGATCTGTGGATGACACTGTTATGGAGGATCTGTGGAGGACACACTGTTATGGGGGATCTGTGGAGGACACACTGTTATGGGGGGATCTGTGGAGGACACACTGTTATGGGGGGATCTGTGGATGACACACTGTTATGGGGGATCTGTGGATGACACTGTTATGGAGGATCTGTGGAGGACACACTGTTATGGGGGATCTGTGGATGACACACTGTTATGGAGGATCTGTTGAGGACACACTGTTATGGAGGATCTGTTGAGGACACACTGTTATGGGGATCTGTGGATGACACTGTTATGGAGCTGTGGATGACACTGTTATGGAGGATCTGTGGAGGACACACTGTTATGGGGGATCTGTGGATGACACTGTTATGGAGGATCTGTTGAGGACACACTGTTATGGGGGATCTGTGGAGGACACACTGTTATGGGGGATCTGTGGAGGACACACTGTTATGGGGGATCTGTGGAGGACACACTGTTATGGGGATCTGTGGAGGACACACTGTTATGGGGGGATCTGTGGAGGACACACTGTTATGGGGGATCTGTGGAGGACACGCTGTTATGGGGGATCTGTGGAGGAACACTGTTATGGGGGATCTGTGGAGGAACACTGTTATGGGGGGATCTGTGGAGGACACACTTATGGGGAGATCTGTGGAGGACACACTGTTATGGGGGGATCTGTGGAGGACACACTGTTTTGGGGGGATCTGTGGAGGACACACTGTTATGGGGGATCTGTGGAGGACACACTGTTATGGGGGATCTGTGGAGGACACACTGTTATGGGGGGATCTGTGGAGGACACACTGTTATGGGGGATCTGTGGAGGACACACTGTTATGGGGGATCTGTGGAGGACACACTGTTATGGGGGGATCTGTGGATGACACACTGTTATGGGGGGATCTGTGGATGACACACTGTTATGGGGGGATCTGTGGATGACACTGTTATGGGGGATATGTGGATGACACTGTTATGGGGGATCTGTGGATGACACTGTTATGGGGGATCTGTGGATGACACTGTTATGGGGGATCTGTGGATGACACTGTAGTAATTGTCCCCCACACTGCCAGCACAGTAGTAATTGTCCCCCACACTGCCCCCACAGTAGTAATTGTCCCCCACACTGCCCCCACATTAGTAATTGTCCCCCACACTGCCCCCACAGTAGTAATTGTCCCCACACTGCCCCACAGAAGTATTTGTCCCCCACAGTAGTAACTGTCCCCCACACTGCCCCCAACAGTAGTAATTGTCCTCCACACTGCCCCCACAGTAGTAATTGTCCCCCACACTGCCCCCACAGTAGTAATTGTCCCCCACAGTAGTAATTGTCCCCCACACTGCCCCCACAGTAGTAATTGTCCCCACACTGCCCCCACAGACGTAATTGTCCCCCACACTGCCCCACAGAAGTATTTGTCCCCCACAGTAGTAACTGTCCCCCACACTGCCCCCAACAGTAGTAATTGTCCTCCACACTGCCCCCACAGTAGTAATTGTCCCCCACACTGCCCCCAACAGTAGTAATTGTCCCCCACACTGCCCCCACAGTAGTAATTGTCCCCCACACTGCCCCCAACAGTAGTAATTGTCCCCCACACTGCCCCCACAGTAGTAATTGTCTCCCACACTGCCCCCACAGTAGTAATTGTCCCCCACAGTAGTAATTGTCCCCCACACTGCCCCCACAGTAGTAATTGTCCCCCAGACTGCCCCCACAGTAGAAATTGTCCCCCACACTGCCCCCAACAGTAGTAATTGTCCCTCACACTGTCCCCACAGTAGTAATCGTCCCTCACACTGTCCCAACAGTAGTAATTGTCCCTCACACTGCCCCCACAGTAGTAATTGTCCCTCACACTGTCCCCACAGTAGTAATCGTCCCTCACACTGTCCCAACAGTAGTAATTGTCCCCCACACTGCCCCCACAGTAGTAATTGTCCCTCACACTGCCCCCACAGTAGTAATTGTCCCCCACACTGCCTCCAACAGTAGTAATTGTGCCCCACACTGCCCCCAACAGTAGTAATTGTCCCCCACAGTGCCCCCAACAGTAGTAATTGTCCCCAACACTGCCCCCATAGTAGTAATTGTCCCCCACACTGCCCCCACAGTAGTAATTGTCCCTCACACTGTCCCTACAGTTGTAATTGTCCCCCACAGTAGTAATTGTCCCTCACACTGGCAAGGAATAACCTGGGGGGGGGGGCAATTGCCCCCCCCCCTTGCCCCCCTGTAGCGACGCCTATGCCGGGGAGTCACCCGGCCACACAGCTGTCCTTGGGCTTCGAGTGCCTGTGAGAAAGGCGCATTATAAATGTCTGTCATTAACAGGGGTCGATAAAATGGATATTATAACGGTTATCAGTTATATCAATGCAGCGTCCCAGCTGTTCACATCACGTTTAGAGCCTACATTTCGTGTACACAGCAGGAAGACTCAAGGCTCATACAGCAAACATACAGTATGCACAGCAGGGCCTAGGGTTGCCACCTTTCCCAACAAAAAATACCGGCCAAGTTAAGCCACACCCCAGAGAGGACGTGGCTTAACACAGGGTGTTAAAGGGTTTCTATCACTTCATATGACATAATTAGCTGGCAGACACTAGCGATCTGCTAGTGTCTGCTCTGGCCAACCATCCTACTATAATCACTTGTGGGGCAACGGTTTTGCTAAAAAACTAACTTTTATAAATATGCTAATGAGCCTCTAGGTGCTATGTGGGCGTCATTAGCACCTAGAGGCTCCGTCTACCTTCATACACAGCCGCCGCCCAGCGCGTCCCTCCAGCCCGCCCATGTCCTCCTCCGTGTGACGCAGCGGCCGAATTCTCGCGCATGCGCCGTGCGCGGCTGTATTCGGCGCATTAGAGATGTCTGAGCTCGGAGCGGTCAGACATTCAATGCGCATGCGCCGAATACAGCCGCGCATGCGCATTGAATGTCTGACCGCTCCGAGCTCAGACATCTCTAATGCGCCGAATACAGCCGCGCACGGCGCATGCGCGAGAATTCGGCCGCTGCGTCACACGGAGGAGGACATGGGCGGGCTGGAGGGACGTGCTGGGCGGCGGCTGTGTATGAAGGTAGACGGAGCCTCTAGGTGCTAATGAGGCCCACATAGCACCTAGAGGCTCATTAGCATATTTATAAAAGTTAGTTTTTTAGCAAAACCGTTGCCCCACAAGTGATTATAGTAGGATGGTTGGCCAGAGCAGACAGATCGCTAGTGTCTGCCAGCTAATTATGTCATATGAAGTGATAGAAACCCTTTAAGTCGCTATGTCATACTGTGGCTCTCAGTATTAATAATGCTTCCATTTGGGCCCCCCAGAATTGATAATTCTCCCTCCCTTAAGTGTGCCTAGTAATAGTAATGCCCTTATTAGTGCCCCCCAGAATTAATAATGCCCCCATTAGCACCCCCCAAGAATTAATAGTGCCCCCAATAATAGTAAGGCCCCCATTAGTGCCCTCCAGAATTATTAATGCCCCCAGTAATAGCAATGCCCCATTAGTGCTCACCAGTAATAGTAATGCCCACATTAGTGCCCCCCGGAATTAATAATGCCCCCATTAGTGCCCCCAGTAATAGCAATGCCCCATTAGTGCTCCCCAGTAATAGTAATGCCCGCATTAGTGCCCCCCGGAATTAATAATGCCCCCATTAGTGCCCCCCAGGAATAGTAATGCCCACATTGGTGCCCCCCAGAATAATGCCATTAGTGCCCCCCTAGTAATAGTAATGCCTGCATTAGTGCCCCCCTAAATTAATAATGCCATCAGTGCCATCAGTGCCCCCAGTGATAGTAATGCCCGCATTAGTGCACTCCAGAATTAATAATGCCCCCATTAGTGCACCCCAGAATAAATAATGCCCCCATTAGTGCCCCCCCAATAATATCAACGCCTTAATTAGTGCCCCCCAGTAATAGTAATGCCTCCATTAGTGCCCCCAGTAATAGTAATGTCCCCATTAGTGCCCCCCAGAATTAATAATGCCCCCATTAGCCCCCCTAACAATTAATAGTGCCCCCAATAATAGTAAGGCCCCCATTAGTGCCCTCCAGAATTAATAATGCCCCCATTAGTGCCGCCCAGTAATAGCAATGCCCCATTAGTGCTCCCCAGTAATAGTAATGCCCGCATTAGTTCCCCCCGGAATTAATAATGCCCCCATTAGTGCCCCCCAGGAATAGTAATGCCCGCATTAGTGCCCCCCATAAATTAATAATGCCATCAGTGCCCCCAGTAATAGTAATGCCCGCATTAGTGCCCTCCAGAATTAATAATGCCCCCATTAGTGCCCCCCAATAATATCAATGCCCAATTAGTGCCCCCAGTGATAGTAATGCCCCCATTAGTGCCTCCCACAATTAATGCCCCCATTAGTGCCCCCTAGTATTAGTAATGCCCCCATTGGTGCCCCCAGAATTAAATTAGTACTGCCATTAGTGCCTTCCAAAATTAATAATGCCCCCTTCTCTGCTTGTGTATAAAAAAAATAAAAAATTACCTCCTCCATTTGATCGCACTGCGAGAGGTCATCAAGCGATGCGATCAGATGGAGGAGGTGAGCGCTTTTTTTTTTTCTTCTTAACACAAGGAGGGGGGCAGTTAAAGGATGTACTAATGAGCGCCCCCATTAATAACAGGCCTTATAGGAAAATACCAGCAATTATTATTGCCAGTAGAAAAAAAATTACTGGCACCTTATAGGGTCCCATTTTACCCAATGGAAGCCAAAAAATTGTCCTTTCGGCCTCTGTCGGACCGACGTAGCTTTGGGTGAGGTATTTTTACTGTGTGTCTGTCGGAGGTATACGATGGTAGATCTTTCTAACCTCTGAGATAGGCTCTAAACGTGATGTGAACAGAGCCTGACCAGTCGGATTCGAATCAGTTCTGTCATCCATTTTTATTTCTTTTTTGTCCGCATCCGTTTGTCCGTTCCGTTCCATCTGCCAAAAAATAGAACATGTCCTTTTTTTTGTCCACATTACAAACAAGAATCGGTTGTTCTACTATGGGGCGGACGTTCCGCAAAATGCGGAGGACACTCGACCGGTACTCGTGTTTTGCAGATCTGCGATTTGCGGACCGTAAAACCGGCAACAGTCGCGTGCATGAGCCCGTATCTGATAAACAGAGAGAACGGGTGATATATGTATGTTGTATACACTGGGCCTCATAATGTCACACAGTCATGACATATCGCTGTTGTCGTGACATTTTTCTTTCTTCTTTTTTTTACCCGTTCAGCCTGTATTTGCCCAAATCTCAGACAACCCTTTTACCGTGAACTAAAAAGGTATATTTGGCTACTGGTACTTTCCACAAATGTGGTACTTTAACCCTTAAATGGTTTGTGGTTCATATATCTGATCTAGTAAAATGGAGGTGTGCCATGGTTAAACTTTCTTGTCAAAATCACCTTCCATCTTGGCTGCTGAGGAGAAAATGGTTGCCGATGGGGCAAAGCAACAGGTCATAGATATAGAAGCAGAGCTTTAAAAAAAAAAAAAAAAAAAAAAAAAAAGCTCCTGGTTCTATTTGATCACATTCCCTCTTCAAGAGATTTTTGTACTTGTGTAAACGCTAAAAATAACGCGTCCCTCCAGTCACACAATATGGCGGCCACAAGACGAAAAATATAGTCGCATCATTTTCCCGCCTCTTTCTCCGGGACCCTTGATTTCAAGAATACACGGAGCGGGACTGCGAAAAGAGCGAATCTGATTGGCCAGCAGTCTGCGCTTACTGGCAGCTGATTGGTTGCTATGCCGTACCTGGATTGTGATTGGTGGGTTCAGCTTTGCGATTAGCCCAGGTTTGTAGGCGCCCCTCTGTTGCGGGCGTGTCCTCAGGGAGTCCCTATGTGCTGCCGAGCCGTGCGGTCAGAGGCTGTGTCGCGAGGTTACCATTGATGTAAACACTCAGAGATATTGTGAATACTATTTAGGGCCATTATGTCGCGACATAGTCCTCATCGCAGTCAGATATTGCAAAAAATGTTTTTGTGGGAAAGCTGGGTGAAGACTATATAGCGCCATTACAGTAATTGCAGAGTCCTGAATGGCAAATCTACTTAGATCCTGTATACAGCGATGTATCTCCAGTATACACTGTATTTCCAGTATACACCAGTATATCTTCAGTATACAGTGATGTATCTCCAGTATACACCAGTATACAGCTATATATCTCCATTATACACCAGTATATAGCCAGTATACAGCCATGTATCTCCAGTATACACCAGTATATCTCCATTATACACCAGTATATCTCCAGCATACAGCCATGTATCTCCAGTATATCTCCAGCATACAGCCATATATCTCCAGTATACACCAGTATATCTCCAGTATACAGCCATATATCTCCAGTATAAACCAGTATATTTCTAGTATACAGCGATGTATCTCCATTTTACACCAGTATATCTCTACTATACAGCCATGTATCTCCAGTATACAGCCATATATCTCCAGTATACACCAGTATATTTCTAGTATACAGCGATGTATCTCCAGTATACACCAGTATATCTTCAGTATACACCAGTATATCTCCAGTATACAGCTATATATCTCCATTATACACCATTATATCTCCAGTATACAGCCATGTATCTCCAGTATATCTCCAGTATACAGCGATGTATCTCCAGTATACACCAGTATATCTCCAGTATAAAGCGATGTATCTCCAGTATATCTCAAGTATACACCAGTATACAGCCATGTATCTCCAGTATACAGCCATGTATCTCCAGTATACAGCCATGTATCTCCAGTATGCGTTAATTTCTTAATGATAATTTGTTTTCCCTTAGTCCTAACAGCAGCACATTTGGGGGTTTATCCGCCCCAGTGAAACTGGTAGGACAGACGGAATGTTTAATGCAGTCAAGTAATCAATCAGAACAATTAAGTAATTAGCGCCCCCATTACCTCTCTATAAGAGGCCAAACCCCCCATAAGTAAAAACATAAGGGTGGGATATTTGTGTGCTGCTGTTAGGACTAAGGGAAAACAATTTATCGTTAAGAAATTAACGCTTCCCTTACGTCCTAACCAGCAGCACATGTGGGGACTCAGCAAGAAGTTATCCTAAAGGGTAGGGACTTCAATGCTGAATGGAATTCAAAACAGACGGCCCTAAGGCAGTGTCTTCTGAACCCCTGAGGTTGAGTCTATAATGGCTCACAAAGGTAGAATGTGAGGAGGCCGCGGGACAGATCTGTTCCAGAGGGATAAGAGACCTTTCGGCCCAACTAGTAGAGACTTTCGGCCAGAATTTGTGCCACAATTTTGGCGTAAAATCTGCCTCCAGTCACAGCACTCCAGTGATTCCATGATCTATTCACCCATGTGCAGATGACCATCTCTCAGTCCAGTGTCATACGCTTAGTGACTGATACACTCCCCAACATGTGGAATTATGGAAATCACAGGATCCATGGACATGTAAATGATATGGAAGTGAGAACAAAATATTCATACTCTCTATATACACGGATTGGTGCCAAGGTCCAAAATAGAATCACCCCTTCAAAACAGTAAAAATCGAAGTAATATTGGCCCGGCACTCAAACCTATGGGTTCACGCAGAGCAGTATGGTATGGTTAAATAGTGCAATTTAATGAAGCATAAAATACATAAAAACATACATACACATAATAGTGGGGTGGATGAGGTAATAGGTAGATTAGCTCATATAAAGTCCATACAATGCAAATTATTTGTAATGTCCCATGTTTGTACGAAAATTTTCAGAAAATTCGATTATCCAGATGGTAAAATAGGAAAAATCGATAGGAAAAAATCGGTAGCAAACAGTCTTCAACTGTAATGAGTAGGATACTCACTTTTTGCGCGTTTCTGTGGCGTTCCACGTGTAAAAGCGCTTACCTTGGTGTCGGTTTAATCAAGCACAGACGGCAAAGTGTGATTACTTAGCTGACATCATCAAATCGGATCTCCGTATGATCGCTTCAATTATCGCGAGATGGGCTGTTTCTTTTCCTTTCTCTTTCCAATAACACAGACTCTGTCAATCGCGGTTAAAATCGCGATGAAGCTTCGATCTTTTGGATCATGGATTATTGTCAGTCACCAGCCGTTAGTAAAATCGATAATAAAATCGACCACCAGTCGGTTTGCTTACATTCATTTCAGATGATAATTTCCAAGGTCTCTTTCAGTATTGCATGGCCATGCTTCAAATTACGGACTCTTTATGAATATCCCATCGATGATCGATCCCAGACGCGTTTCGAAATAGATCCCTATTTCTTCCTCAGTGGGTTTGTCCATATTCAAGAGTCCAAGACCTTATATACCCGTCTGTTGATTGCTGGGGCGGAACCCGGCAGATCAAACAGAAAGCGCAGCACATGGGTCAGGGGTGGGTCAACACTTGCTCACCACCTCTTTTTCTGTCAAAAAATCGCATTGCGGTAATAGTGGCTTTTTTATGCGATTTTTTTTCGCATGCATGCGTTTTTGGGGGAATAGTTGCAGAATATCATATTAATAACAACCAATGTTTCAAAATCGCAATCCCACTTTTAGTTTGTAAAATAACAATTAAATACGATACATTGCACATGATTTTAAGAACTATCAATAAAATCGATATATGCACATATACTGTACTGGTTTGCAAGTCTTCCTACATACAGAATCATATGATAAAATTGCAAAAGTTGCCATAAAATTCAATAAAATTTATTAAAATTTTGTTCAAAAATTTGTTAAAATTAGTTTGGAGTCACTTCTACGATGGAGCTATGTGAGGGTGCCCATCACCAAGGGGATAAACAGCCAGACATGGGATATCCCTTTGGCAAGGGGCACCGCCACAAACTATTACCATATTTTTCACAGAAAGCCGAAAATCTCCAATTCGGCATTTAACTCTCAAATACCAAACTCAAATATTCGCCTAGACTCCCCCTACGTGACATTTTTGAAATGTAAATGCCTCCCCTCCAGTGTTTATCCACCTTCTCCAGTGCCGCAAATGTCAAGCCCCTTGGATCCTGGTGATGGAACTCTTTGAAATGTTTGGATAAGGGATGAGTTAGCGTTCCTTTTTTAATATTGTTAATATGTTCGGCCAAGCGTACCCTCAAGAGTCGCTTTGTTCTGCCGATATATTGTTTTTGACACGGACACTGGATAATGTAGACAACACCGGAGGAATTGCAAGTGAGGCATTCTTTAATGTCAAGGGTAAAGTCATTCTGAGTCGACGTGAATTTGGTAGTCTTCTTACTAAATATAGTGCTTCTACAGCCGACACACCTACCACATCTGTAGAAACCCTTCATTTGTACCCAATTTTGAAGTGAGACTGTCTTTTTTATATGATTTTTTACAGTGGGTGCTAATTTAAGCCCTAAATTGGGTGCCTTTGTAAATGTTATGAGGGGAGATGTGTTTAGTAGGGGTCCTATAACTTTGTCCTTTTAGCACAAAGTGCCAGTGTCGATTAACGATATGTCGTATTTGTTTCGACTGTGCACTATATGGTAAAATCATCATCAATTCTGCCTCTATTGGTTTCTTTTCACTTAGTGTAGATGTTTTTTTTTATTATTTTTTATTTTTTATTTTCCAAAATACAAAAAAGCGAGTACAAAAATGGACCGTCCAATGGGTTCATATTACAAAAAATTTTACATTTATTTAAACATTTGCATTTGACATTTTAACCCAGATACCACGCACCCCAATGAAGCGAGAGAGAGAGAGGAGAGAAAAGAAAAAAAAGGGGGGATTTTTTTCCCTTTCCCTTTTTATTCAAACACCTTGGCCCTGGTTCAACCATTTCTTCCAAATTTTATCAGTTTTTCCCTGTCTATCGCTCGATCTCTCCAAGCCCTGTTCCAGTCTAATCAAAGACTGTTGTAGATGTTGATGTAAAGAAAGATTGTCTCTCCATCTTTCTCACTTTCTCCAATGCATTATCTAAGATAAAGAACTACCCGGAAAATATCTTAGATAATGCATTGGAGAAAGTGAGAAAGATGGAGAGACAATCTTTCTTTACATCAACATCTACACTAAGTGAAAAGAAACCAATAGAGGCAGAATTGAGGATGATTTTACCATATAGTGCACAGTCGAAACAAATACCGGTGATCGATTTTATTATCGATTTTACTAACGGCTGGTGACTGACAATAATCCATGATCCAAAAGATCGAAGCTTCATCACGATTTTAACCGCGATTGACAGAGTCTGTGTTATTCGAAAGAGAAAGGAAAAGAAACAGCCCATCTCGCGATAATTGAAGCGATCATACGGAGATCCGATTTGATGATGTCAGCTAAGTAATCACACTTTGCCGTCTGTACTTGATAAAACCGACACCAAGGTAAGTGCTTTTACACGTGGGACGCCACAGAACTGCGCAAAAAGTGAGTATCCTACTCATTACAGTTGAAGACTGTTTGCTACCGATTTTTTCCTATCGATTTTTCCTATTTTACCATCTGAAAATATTCGTACAAACATGGGACATTACAAATAATTTGCATTGTATGGACTTTATATGAGCTAATCTACCTATTACCTCATCCACCCCACTATTATGTGTATGTATGTTTTTATGTATTTTATGCTTCATTAAATTGCACTATTTAACCGTACCATACTGCTCTGCGTGAACCCATAGGTTTGAGTGCCGGGCCAATATTACTTAGATTTTTAAAATATTCAAAACATCTGGATTTCTTCACCATTGATTATGAGTGCCACGTGTAGAAATACACCCACTTCCGCGCCCTGGCATGTTATCACTGAGGTTATTACTGGTTGTCTGAGGAATGATCCGCCTTGATGGGAGACAAATCCGGAGACGCTTCGGGCCAAGGTAGCACGTTTTGGTCATGCAGGCTGCTCACAGTAGCACAAGCAACATGCGGCCTGGCGTTGTCTTGTTGAAAAAAATTTTTGGGACACTTTGAAGAAATGAACAAGTCAATGTAACCCGAGCTGTTAGTGTACTGGATATGAAGACTAGAGGGGTCCGTCTACCGTACATTATGCCACCCCACACCATACTCCCAGACTAGGACTGGTGTGACGTGCCCACATGGACTCCAGACCAATCTCTGGCTCTCATTGTGTCTGAGACAAAAGTGGCACTCATCTCCGAAGAGGACAGACCTCTATTCCAGCCTCCTTTGCTGTCTTGCTTGCGGAGGCGGAGCTCAATGGACACCTGCATCTGGACGTCCGGCCCGTAGCCCAATGTCATGCAAATACCTTCTGATGGTTTGTGTAGACGCTGTTTGCCGCCTTAGGCTTGGGATGTGACATCCAATTTCATTTGCAGTACAGAATGTCATGACAGTTCCTCATTGTTATTATCAAATAACGTGTTTTAGGCTACGTTCACACTTGCGTTGTTGTTTTCCGGTATTGACATCCGGTCGAAGATCTCAATACCGGAGAGAAACGTTTCTGTTTAGTCCTCATGCATTCTGAATGCATCAGGATGTCTTCCATTCCATCAGACCGAAACTGCTGCAAGCTGCGTTTTTGTGTCCGGTCATAAAAACGAGAAAAGAAACGATCCGCCACTGAAAACAATGTAAGTCAATGGTGACGGATCCGTTTTTTTAGGAGTCTAAAGCGCCTCATCCGTTTTTTTTCCGTTTTGATTTCACACAACCACATCCTAACAGAACGCATGCGTCCTGATGTGCAAAGTCAAAATGGATACTCTGCCGGATCCCAATACCGGAATTAACAACGCAAGTGTGAAAGTGGCCTAAGTTAAAATATGCATAAAGATGATTACTGACTATTGACGGCATGATTTCTGAGACTTTCCCGATACTGTTCACAGATACATAGAATTATCTATGAACTGACACCAATTTTATATATTTGATGATATCTCTTTATGAGCACTGATTGAGGTTTACAAGGTATTTAATCCTCCCTGTGTAGAACGTAAAAAAAAAAAAAAGAAGCAAAGAAATTGTTTTTTTCCTATCTCCCACGTACCCCAAAATAGTGCCAGTGAAAACGACCTCTCGCTCCACAAGAGAACAAACCCTCATACAGCTAAATTAAGTTATGGCTCTTTGCATGCGATGACATAAAAAGGATTACTTTTGCATGAGACTTGCTAAGGCCTCTTTCACACGAGCGTGTCCGGATTAGGTCCGGATGCGTCCCGGTGCATTGCGGCAATCCCGTACGAGTAGGTACGCATTTGCAGTCAGTTTTGCGTTCCATTGTTCAGTTTTTATCGCGCAGGGTGCAATGTGTTTTGCACGCGCGTGATAAAAAACTGAATGTGGTACCCAGACCCGAACTTCTTCACAGAAGTTCAGGTTTGGGTTCAAGGTTGTGTAGATTGTATTATTTTCCCTTATAACATGGTTATAAGGGAAAATAATAGCATTCTGAATACAGAATGCATGGTACAATAGGGCTGGAGGGGTTAAAAATTTTTTTAAAAATTAACTCACCTTAATCCACTTGTTCGCACAGCCCGGCATCTCTTCTGTCTTCATCTGTGAGGAATAGGACCTTTGATGACGTCACTGCGCTCATCACATGGTCCATCACATGATCTTTTACCACGGTGATGGATTATGTGATGAGCGGAGTGACGTCATCAAAGGTCCTATTCCTCACAGATGAAGACAGAAAAGATGCCGGCTGCGCAAACAAGTGGATTAAGGTGAGTTAAATTTTTTATTTTTAACCCCTCCAGCCCTATTGTACTATGCATTCTGTATTCAGAATGCTATTATTTTCCCTTATAACCATGTTATAAGGAAAAATAATAATGATCGGGTCCCCATCCCGATCGTCTCCTAGCAACCGTGCGTGAAAATCACACCGCATCCGCACTTGCTTGCTGATGCTTGCGATTTTCACGCAGCCCCATTCACTTCTATGGGGCCTGCGTTGCGTGAAAAACACACAAAATAAAGCATGCTGCGATTTTCACGCAACGCACAAGTGATGCGTGAAAATCACCGCTCATGTGCACAGCCCCATAGAAATGAATGGGTCGGGATTCAGTGCGGGTGCAATGCGTTCAACTCACGCATCGCATCCGCGCGGAAAACTCACCCGTGTGAAAGGGGCCTAATATTGTGCAAAATTAGTAGAAAAAAAGAATAAAACTATACATATTTGTTATGTTGGTAATCGTACGGACCCATAAAATAAAAGTAACATGATAGTTCTGCAGTACGGTGAACGATGTAAATTTAAAGTGCAAAACACAATGGCAGAATTGCTTTTTTTCCATTACCTCCCCAAAAAGATAATAAAATGTAATCAATAAGTTATATATACCCCATAATGGTGTCACAAAAAATGTAATTCACCCCACAAAAAAAAACTGCGATATCTGTCTGTGTAAGGACCTGTCTGCTCAAGGTGCTTATCGTTCCCATCCGATCATGTACTGTCTCTGATCATTTCTGATTCTTACAGTATGAGGCACAATCAGGCTTGTTATGAGACTCCCAAGACAGTCACCGTTCACGTGAAATCTGCCTCCAGATCTCTCCGTCAAAGCAAGTTTAGGTTAAGGCGTCCGCTTCAAAAAGGAAATGTGTGCGACAACCATGTACCAAAACGCCCGAGAGGACCGTGTCTGGTCATCCAACGGCAAGAGATGGCGGCTTTCTTCAAGTTATTTGGTAGGTGAATAAGCATGAGCCTCAGTGATCTGTCATCAGAATGCTGATAGTTTACTAGGGCCGTCATATATAATCTATTATATATTATATTATATAAGCTGCTTTTTGCTTCAGTTCTGATCAGTTTTTAAAATCTCAGTCAGATAGAAACAGTCAGACTGAAAATGTGTAGATAATACAATTGCACAGCTTGGTATAAGAGGGCGCTTAAATGCTTAGGTTGTATTTACATGACCCGGAAAGGTGCCACGGCCGTGTCAAGGCTTACAATTCCATTTTTAGCTGCGTGATTTTTACAGTGATTGTTTTAGTGAAACATGTTAGAAACTGAGAAATATATAAGGCTAAATATATTAAAAGGGTTTTATTACTGATGACCTATCATCAGCATCTGATCGATGGGGGTCCGACACCCGGGACCCCCGCCGATCAGCTGTCTGAGAAGGCACCAGCACTCTTGTGAGTACCACGGTTGTATAGTGGCTGTGTTTGGTATCGCGCTCAGCCTCATTCACTTCTATGCGGTTGAGCTGCTCCTAGGCCACATGACCGATGCACGTGTTGTCACTTGGCCTAGGGAAAGTTGTGAGAAGGCCACGGCGCTACTGCCATTGCCGCCGACTTCTCAAACAGCTGATCGACGGGGATCCCGGGTGTCGGACCTCCACCGATCACATACTGATGACCTATCCTATTAAAATCTCAGAAAATCCCTTTAAGGCTCTGTTCACACTATAATAGGGTCCATCAGGTTTCCATGGTTCCAATGTTTTCGATGATAAGAATTTTGCTGCAGACTACACTATTTTTGTTGTAAAAAAAACCTGCATCCGGCTAGAATGAAAAAAATGCTCATGTTAAAAGATCCTAAAATGATGTGACTTCCGTTTAATAGTATTTTTTTAAAATCTGTATTCCAGATGATGATTTAATTCAAGATTTCTTGTGGATGGATTGCTGTTGCAAAATAGCAGATAAGGTAAATGATAGTCATAGTCTTAAGCCTGTATTACACCGGCCGAGGATTGGCCAGATCATTGCTTTTGTAGGAACGCTTGTTAGCGATGATCTGCAGGTGTAAAGGTGCCGCCATTTACTCGATGAATGCTGTCTAATCGCGCTCTGCTGCTGGCAAATAATGATTCTGTACGGGGACGAGCTATAGTATTAGTGATCACTGCTACCTATACCGTGGAGGAGATCGCTGCATGTAAATGAAAGCTTCCTTCCAGACAATTATCTGCTAAATCTGGCAGTGTAATATTGGGGGGCAAATGCATCTCTCAATTGTCTTAAAATGCAAAAAAAATACTTACCATATACTTACCTTTGCCCTTCTTCACCTCTCCCCATGCAATACACTCCATGCCTCAGCTCTGTGTAGATTTGTTAACACAGGAGTATGGTAATGTGACCACGGCCGCTGATGCCTGCCTACTAGACCATAATGTGTCACCCATGATGTCAGTAAACAGCTGTGGTCACATGCTTTGTAGTGTGACATCACAAAAAGCTGTCACCGGCCACATCCACTAATGGCTGTCCTGTTGAAGGAAAAAGTTGCTCTCAGGAATGTTGCCTCAACCATAGTTTTACATTTGCTTCATTGACAACATTTATCAGCTATCCAAAGAATCGCTGATAAACATTTGATTGCTGGGGGTCCGATTTCCCTTTGTAAATGTAAAGGGGGTTCACATGTGTGACTGTCTGCCTGCCGAGTACAGTGGTCGGTTATCTCGGTTAGTCCCATAGAAGGAAATGAAATGGTGTTCCTGTATGCACACCACCACTAGATCCATTTACAGTAGTGTACTAGGGGACCCTGTTCTCGGGAGCAGTTGGCGTCTGACTAGTTGGACCCCCAGCGATCATACATTTATAACCTAGCCTGTGGACAGATGATAAATCTTGCTAACATGAAAACTCATGAAAATAGGCCAAGCATGCAATAAATTACTTCGCCAATTCCTCCCAAAATTCACAATGCAAAAAACTGATGTCACGAGGGTGTCAAGAGCCACGTCTGACTCCGTTATACCCGGGGTCAGGAAGTCGCAGCGGGTGGCTGCGCTCTCTATGTAGAAAGATAGTGCTGTTTCTTTATGGTAGCTTTCTGGGTTTGCCTTGCAACCCTTTTTGGCTCACTCAGGGATCCGTAGCTCCTTCTCCTCAGCTGTTCCTTGTCCGTCACTCCCAACCTCCTTATATTCCCCTCTCCCACTTCTCTGGTTGCCAGATATAGAGCTTCCTGCCTGGACTTCTATAGTGACCCACTGGAGCTGTGTAGCTGTGTTCCCTGGTTGTTGTTCCAGAACGTTACCCTCCGGATCCCTGTTGGGCCTTTGTGGTCTGCTGTTGTCGCCCACCTGGGATTATATGTTTGTTTGTATTGTCTGTCCTCTCCTTGGTGTTTTCCTCTTAGTGTCAGTGGTGCGGACTAGTGATCCCACCGCCCCGTTCACTACATAGGGCTCATCTTAGGGAAAGCCAGGGTTTAGGCACGAGATCGGCGTACGGGTGAGGAACCCGTCTAGGGACGTCAGGGCAGTCAGGTGCCAGCCGCAAGGTGAGTCAGGGGTCACCACCTTTCCCTTGGACAGGGCCTTCCCATTTCCCTCCCTTTGCGTGACGCCGGTCATTACAACTGATCCCCAACAAAGGGAGATAAAACTTAACATTTATTAGATATGCTTAAAATACAAACCGCGCTAGCCACGGATAAGTACCCTCAAAATCAAACAATATACTCAAGCCCTGCTTGGGCCAAAACAAACACTGAATGATACCAGTATATAACATCAAAAAGTAAGGAACGCTCTCACCCATCAGTGGCTGTAGATGTTGATAGACTCTCCCAGTCAGGTGGGATTCCAAACAGTGGGTTCCCCAGATTGATGTAGGTTAGAGGATCACGTAGACTGGAGTACCATTCAGAGGAGGTGCCATACATGTAAGCTTGAGCGTAGATAGGAGTCTGGAGTCAAATTCCCTAGTTCACCCTAAATGAGGGACAGGACTAGTGTCACCCTACCTATCTATACGAAGTGCTTGCCCCGCAAGGGGCGACCCCATCCGGATGCCTTTCCCTGATACTGGGCGGTGTCCCTAATACACCCTACTAAAGATGAACTCCCGACGTGTCACGTTTCGTTTCACATTAACTCATCAGGGGAGATGTACAATTAGGGTGGCAAGCGAGAGGAGCTTGCATTAAAGGGGGTAGACGTAAATAAAAAGGTAGCAATGGCTGGAGCTTGCAGATACAAAAATGGCTCCAAGGGGGAAGCCAGGCCGGTGGGACCAAGGCAACCCAAAAATCACAGCAAGACCTATACACCAGCACACCAGTGGGTGAAGCAGGTGTAGAGTAACTATTGGTCCATGTGGGGCCCAAGGTATGGGGTCAAAGGAACAGGGCTATCGGCAAAGAGTGCCTACCTGCAGGTGCGTTTTGAAGGCAGCGGTCAGCGCGCCAATAATCCAGGGCCGCCCACTACAGTCACCTGGTGCAGTGTTGTGCGGGACACGTGATCGGTGGAACGCATGACGTAGATCGCAGCGCAAGGCGGCGCCGTGCTCCAACAGTTAAACCGAGGAACGCAGCACAGGAAGCTGCCGCGCTCCACGTGACAAAAGTCACGTGATGGAGGCTAAAAGCCATGGAACGCAGCGCTGAAGACCGCCGCGCTCCACCGCATGCGGATACATCAACAATCTGGAGGCGGGCCGAGTGCCTAGCAAACAGGACGCCACGGAGAAACAAACCCCGAGCGTCCTAGGTTGCAATGGAGGCTAACAGTGGCGTGAGCCTCTGGTACCAAGAACACAATACTTGTGAAACAGAGCTATTTATGCCAGGGCTTGACAAATTTCCTTGGAATCTAGGAGCTAGCTAAAAAAGTTAGGAGCCAGGCGGAGCCGCGTCATAAAATCTATATTGCGATATAATTTTAAGCATGTGCGATATGCGATATATATCGCGATATATTGTTTTCTATATTTGGGGGGGGGGGTGTTTAAACTTTTTTTTTTTTTTTTTACTTTTTATTTAATAACTATTAGCCTCCTTAAGGGCTAGAACCCTTGTCATATTCACCCTAATAGAGCTCTATTAGGGTGAATAGGACTTTACACTCTCCCTGCTGCCCTGTGCTTTGTGCACACAACAGCAGGGAGCTGACCATGGCAACCAGCCTATCATGTGCCCCCCAGCCTCTGATCAGCCTCTGATCAGCCCCCCCCCAGCCTTTGATCAGCCCCCCCCAGCCTCTGATCAGCCCCCCCAGCCTCTGATCAGCCCCCCCCCCATCATCATTGGTGGCAGTGGGCAGTTCCGATCGGAGTCCCAGCAGTGTAATGCTGGGGCTCCGATCGGTTACCATGGCAGCCAGGACGCTATTGAAGCCCTGGCTGCGATGGTATGTTAGTAAGCTGCATTATACTCGCGTGCGCTGTGATCGCCGGGAGCTCCTTCTTCTCATAGGTCTGTGCGGCGCATTGCTAATGCTATAAGCATTAGCAATGAGCCGCACAGACAGAAGAAGGAGCGCCCGGCGGCCACGGCACACGTGAGTATAATGCTGCTCACTAACATACCATCGCAGCCAGGACTTCAGCAATCGTCCTGGCTGCCATGGTAACCGATCGGAGCCCCAGCATTACACTGCTGGGACTCCGATCGGAACTTCCCACTGCCACCAATGCAGACAAACATTCCCGGCACCCGACCAGGCTCTGACAGGACGCTGTGATCCGCGCGATTAACCCCCTCAACTGAGGGGTTAATCGCGCGGATCACAGCGTGCAGTCATAGGGGCCGGGATATGGCCGGCACATTCATTGGTGGCGCAGTGGCCACAGTCCCTCCTACTCTGTTCTCATTGGTGGTCAGCGGCAGCCGCGCACAGTGGGGAGGGACTCCTCTCCTTCTCCACTGTACCGGCTCAGGAAACCATGGTGCGCGCCGAGAGCGCATCTTTGAAAACGGGCTGACAAATACCCAAGCGCCAGGACCAAATTCCTGGTCGCCATGGCGACCTGGCGCCTGGGATTTGTCGAGCCCTGATTTATGCACAGGATAAAGAGCAACAGGCCCTATCTAGGCAGTATAAGGCTGTTATGTCAAAGACACAAAAGGAGAATAATCATGACAGCAGACAGAGTTATCAAACAAAGCAGCTAAAATTGAGCTGCTCGTTCAGACCCAATGGGGCCACGGTTTTGAGGTAATAAATCCAGCGGGTTTCACGCTGGAGAATAGCCCAGTCCCAGTCCCCCCACGCCGTGGGGGAAGGACTCTGTCTATGCCCATAAAAGACACCCGAGCTTTGCCATTATGGTGATTGTGGATATGATTGGCCACTGGTGTGTCTTTGGCCTTGGAGATGTCATTCAAGTGTTCGCCAATTCTTCTGCGGAACTCGCAGATGGTCTTGCCAACGTGTTCCTTGCAAGTTAGGCGATAGACCACTCCTCGAGTTCGGCAGTTAATGTAATGATGAATAGCATATTCTTTACCGGTGATATTGCTACGGAACGTCTTCCCAGTTTGCAAGTGGCCGCAAGCAATGCAGCCACTGCACCTATAGCAACCTTTAACATTTGTAGCCACAAGAAGCCGGTGTGGGACGGAGGTATGTATTCGCTGGAAACCAGTCTGTCGCAGAGACTACGTCCACGGCGATAAGTGAGGTGTGGGTATTCACCCACTACCTCCCTCAGATCTGGGTCCATCAAAAGGATACCCCAGTTTCTGCGTATGACATTACGAATCTCAGTCGCCGCCCTGTCAAATGTAGTGATTAGGCGGATGAGCTTCGGGGTCTGTGCATGATATGATCTAGGGGTGAGGAGATTTGTTCTATTTTCCTGTATTGCTGACCTAAAAGCAACCCTCAAAACCCTATCTGGGTACCCTCGCTGACGAAACCTGAGGCGTAGATCATCAGCCTGCCTAATGAATTCACGTTTGGTGGAGCAGTTCCTCCTTAAACTGAGGTATTGCCGCTTAGGAATACCCCTTTTAAGGGGGAGAGGATGACTACTCTCCCACTTAAGTAAGGTGTTAGTAGAGGTGGGTTTCCTATAAACAGACGTGTCGAGCTCACCTCCTTCAGTTTTAGAAATGAGAACATCAAAAATATCGTCAATGTAGAGCACAGTCCCACCGGATCCATGGTGACGGACCGTTCCTCCGTAAAAAACAGGGTCTCCTCCCACCAGCCCAGGAACAGATTAGCGTATGACAGGGCACAGGGACTCCCCATCGCCGTGCCCCTGAGCTGGTGGTAGACCCTGCCATTAAAGGAAAACACGTTTTCGAGTCAGCGTAAATTCCAACAAATAAACGGAGGACAAAGAGACTGTGGGCGCGATACTGACAACCTCGGGTACTCAAAAAATGCTCCAATGCTTTAATGCCTAGGGAGTGAGGAATGCTGGAATACAGCGCCTCGACGTCAATACTTGCAAGTAAGCTGCCCCCCTCTATGTGAATCCCCTCCAACTGTTTAAGAAGGTCCGTGGTGTCACAGGTGCAGGGAAGTGCAGTCACAAAGGGGGCCAGAATCTGGTCGACATAGATCCCTAGACAGAGGTTCCCCACTCCTGACACTATGGGTCGCCCTTTAAGTGGGTGCGTCGCCTTGTGTAGCTTAGGGAGACAGTAGAACGTAGACATACGAGGACAAGCAGGTAACAAAAATGTATACTCGTCGTCAGTAATAATTTGTGACAGCTTGGCCTCGTCTAGAATTTCTTTGAGTTTCAATCTGAAATCGTTAGAAGGGTCCCAGGATAACACTTCATATGTGGAGGAATCGTGTAATAGGGACTCACACATGGCCCTATATTGATCATGATCAATAACCACTGTATTCCCCCCGTGTCAGAGGGTTTGATGACTATAGAACGGTCACTTTCAAGATTCGAAATAACAGTGGCATGGGCCTGGTCAAGATTGGAAAAATAAGAGGGCCGTAGGTCCTCAATTTGATGTGAAACAGTGTCAAGAAAAACATCTACACAGGACAATTCAGTAGAACCAGGTGGCATTTTGTTGCTTTTAAGTTTTAAATTGGTGAAAGGACCCAAACCTTCTTGTTGCTTGGATTCCCTTTCGAGATCATAGAGCAGATGCACGTCTGATATCCAAAGGGATACCAAGTTCGCGACACTGCTTCCTCTCCTGCAGTTTAAAATGTTTGTGCCAGCGAAGCTTACGGTCAAAAAGATTTAGGTCTTTACTAATATCAAATCTGTTGAAATTGGGGGTCGGCACAAAGGAGAGGCCAAGTTCGAGAACTTGAGTCTCAATGGTACTCAGGGGGCGGGAGGAAAGATTAACAACTTGGAGTCCTAAAGGTTTGGAGGGAGTTGGGTCCGGTTGCGTAACGGGTAAACTTAAGGGGAATTCGATTGGCTCAAATGTGGGCCAGTTCCCCCTAAAAAATGGCGGTCCCTACCCCGTGAACCTCCTCTCTGTCTCCCCTGACGATTCCCCCCCGAGGAGACTGCCTAGTCCCTTTTAGTGCACTGTCGGAATCAGAAAAGTCAGTTTCGGTCGAAGATTGGTCAGTGTTGCCACCCACAGTGTCCCTTCTATTGGCAATGGAGGAATAGATCCTGTTTTCTTTGAAGTCTGCTAAGTTCTGTAATAAAGTGGCCATGGAAGGAAATGCTCAAAAACCCCAAACACTGTAGCGTGTTTATAACCAGGGGAGCAATTCCTCCGCATGTGATCAGTTGCTAACGGCAATCCCCAGCGAAAAGGCATACAATGGAGGATGTCGGCAGCGGACCACATGCACCACAATGGCATCCTACACAAGATGGGATAATGTGTGGATGCAAATATAAAAATACATAAATCACTGCGAAAGGTGCACCACAATCATATGCAACTGACAACACTGGCTAATCCCTCAGGCTGATGTTAAGAACTGAGACTTTAGCCAATGTATTCCAGTCAGAAACATCGGAGCCCTTTTGCACCACCGTAAAGGTATCTCAGCGTGGCATGGGTTCCTACCACTAAGCTACCTACGGAGTGTAAACAACGGAGGTGCTAAGACACAACTTACAGCCAAGCTCCCACATACCTCCATAGTGAGATTACTCAGGCAGTGGGAGAGATGATAAGGCTGTAAGCCCCGCCTATAACAGGCCATGTGACACAGGCTACCAGGTGCAACAGAATGCTACCAGCAGTACGCAATGGCACATTCTAAACATATCAAGAAAAATAATGGAAATAAAGTGGCCTAAATTGGAGGAAATGCTCAAAAACCCCAAACACTGTAGCGTGCTTATAACCGGGGGAGCAATTCCTCTGCATGTGATCCGTTGCTAACGGCATTGCGTACTGCTGGTAGCATTCTGCTGCACCTGGTAGCCTGTGTCCCATGGCCTGTTAGAGGCGGGGCTTACAGCCTTATCATCCCTCCCACTGCCTGAGTGATCTCACTATGGAGGTGTGCGTGAGCTTGGCTGTAAGGCCTCTTTCACACTTGCGTTGTTGGGATCCGGTGTGTACTCCATTTGCCGGAGGTGCCCGCCGGATCCGGAAAAACGCAAGTGTACTGAAAGCATTTGAAGACGGAGCCGTCTTCAAAATGCTTTCAGTGTTACTATGGCACCCAGGACGCTATTAAAGTCCTGGTTGCCATAGTAGGAGCGGGGGAGCGGTATACTTACAGTCCGTGCGGCTCCCGGGGCACTCCAGAATGACGTCAGAGCGCCCCATGCGCATGGATGACGTGATCCATGTGATCACGTGATCCATGCTCTTGGGGCGCCCTGACGTCACTCTGGAGCGCCCGGGGAGCCGCACGGACGGTAAGTACACTGCTTCCCCGCTCCCCACTACACTTTACCATGGCTGCCAGGACTTTAGCGTCCCGGCAGCCATGGTAACCACTCTGAAAAAGCTAAATGTCGGGTCCGGCAATGCGCCGAAACGACGTTTAGCTTAAGGCCGGATCCGGATCAATGCCTTTCAATGGGCATTAATTCCGGATCCGGCCTTGCGGCAAGTGTTCCGGATTTTTGGCCGGAGCAAAAAGCGCAGCATGCTGCGGTATTTTCTCCGGCCAAAAAACGTTCCGTTCCGGAACTGAAGACATCCTGATGCATCCTGAACGGATTTCTCTCCATTCAGAATGCATTAGGATAATCCTGATCAGGATTCTTCCGGCATAGAGCCCCGACGACGGAACTCTATGCCGGAAGACAAGAACGCAAGTGTGAAAGAGCCCTAAGTTGTGTCTTTGCACCTCTCAGACCGTTGTTCACACTCCGTAGGTAGCTTAGTGGTAGGAACCCATGCCACACTGAGATACCTTGACGGTGGTGCAAAAGGGCTCCGATGTTTCTGACTGGAATACATTGGCTAAAGTCTCAGTTCTTAATATCAGCTTGAGGGATTAGCCAGTGTTGTCAGTTACATATTATTGTGGTGCACATTTCGCAGTTATTTAAGTCTGCTAAGTTCCTCACAAATTGGTGCTGCTTGCGTTCCTTGAGATGATATTGATATTTCTCAAGGAAATTTTGAAGTTGTTTCTCTTTATTCGCAAACTCCGCCTCCAGTGAGAACGTTTGAGCAACCTCAATACTTGCAGTTAATTTTTTATTTAAAGTTTCCAAATTATTTTTCTCCTCTGCCAAGAGAAGGCGCATAAGCCGGAGAGAACTATTGGTTGCCTCCTGTTCCCACGTACTCAGGAAGCCTGGATTTCTGAATCTCATTGCAGGCAAGAGCAAAATCCGAAGTCCCCTCGGAACAATGTTATGTTTTAAATAGTTCTCTAGGCTCTGTACCTCCCACCAAGAAAGGATGTGATCCTTATAAATGTCAGTTAGTTCTTTAAATGCTGCATGAAAGGAGGGAATATTTTTTTGGGGGGAAAACTCTTTGTCAGAGAACACGTCTTTGGCTTCCACCAGCCAGTTATCTGCGTTGAAGCCTGTTGCGAGAAAGCCTGCCATACTCTGGAGCAGAAATTTGAAACACACGAAAATAGGCCAAGCATGCAATGAATTACTTCGCCAATTCCTCCCAAAATTCACAATGCAAAGATGAGACATGAAACTCCTTTAAAGGGAATCTGTTGCTGTGATTTTGGACTTTTATCTGCAGTATTACATGAGTAGTACTGCACATAAACAGTCCAGATCGACATTTTTTATTTTCCTACTTCTCCCTGTTCCCCCGCTGTCTGCTTTCAAAGCTGCACTAAAAGGGCTGCTGTACTGCTCTAACATAATGGAGAGGAGTCCTGTGCGCATGCACAGCAGTCCTGAGAAGGTATTTCACTGCAGCGGGGGGAACTGTGTGCAGTAGGAAAATAAAAAAGAGTGACGTGGACTACTACCATGTATTACTGCAGGTAATAGTCCAAGAGCGTAGTGACAGATTCCATTTAAAGGGGTTCAGTAGTGCATGCATATTGATGACCTATCCTCAGGATAGGTCATCAGCATCAGAACAGCAGAGGTCCGATTCTCAGCACCCCTACCCATCACCTTTTTGAAGAGGAGGCGGCACTGTTGTGAGCGTTGCTTTTGCATCAAAATAGCCTTCCTGTTGTCTGGCTTGTAGAGACGGCACATTGTGATTACAGCTCCTCGTCTCGTTCAAGTGAATGAAACAAGCAGTTGCAATTACACCTTGCCACTGCTGCAAACAGTAATTTTGAAGCGGGTGCAGCTCTCTCACCAGTTCCGCCGCCTCTTCAAACAGCTGAGCTATCTTGAGGATAGGTCATCAATATCTTTGCACTGCACAACTCCTTTAAGATGTAGGTTCGCAGCAGAGTCCTTCCTGCAGGTGTTGGCTCTTCTGTGCTGGGCCATACATTGGTGCAGCTGCTGTTTTATTGGCCTTGGCACTCATCACTGCATCATACACAGCTTTGCTCTTAAGTTTCGGTGTTGAATCTTTTGTGTGAACCAGTTGCTGCCTCTGCGTTGCCAGGTCTTCTGAGTTTTTCAGACACCTCCATTTCTTCCATCTTCCCTACTTCACTTCTACGTCTTTCCTCTTCTTTAATACCAGTAGGGATGAGTGAATCGACCAGATGAAACATCAAAAAGTCGATTCACATAATACTTCTTTGAATACTGTACAGAGCAAGGGCGCCGTACAGTATTAGAATGTATTGGCTCCGATGAGCCGAAGTTTTTACTTTGCGAAGTCTCGCGAGACTTCGCATAATAACTTCATAAATCAATTTCTACTGTAAAAAAAACATTTCCTGAACTCGGGTTCGGTTCCAAGGTAAACGGGAAATGGTTTCATCCCTAAATACCAGGAAACATAGAATGTGTCGGCAGATAAGAACCATTTGGCCCATCTAGTCTGCCCAATATACTGAGTACTATGAATAGCCCCTGGCCCTATCTTATATGAAGGATGGCCTTATGCCTATCCCATGCATGCTTAAACTCCTTCACTGTATTTGCAGCTACCACTTCTGCAGGAAGGCTATTCCATGCATCCACTACTCTCTCAGTAAAGTAATACTTCCTGATATTACTTTTAAACCTTTGCCCCTCTAATTTAAAACTATGTCCTCTTGTAGCAGTTTTTCTTCTTTTAAATATTCTCTCCTCTTTTACCTTGTTGATTCCCTTTATGTATTTAAAAGTTTCTATCATATCCCCTCTGTCTCGTCTTTCTTCCAAGCTATACATGTTAAGGTCCTTTAATCTTTCCTGGTAAGTTTTATCCTGCAATCCATGTACCAGTTTAGTAGCTCTTCTCTGAACTCTCTCCAAAGTATCAATATCCTTTTGGAGATATGGTCTCCAGTACTGAGCACAATACTCCAGATGAGGTCTCACTAGTGCTCTGTAGAGCGGCATGAGCGCCTCCCTCTGTCTACTGGTAATGCCTCTCCCTATACACCCAAGCATTCTGCTAGCATTTCCTGCTGCTCTATGACATTGTCTGCCTACATTTAAGTCTTCTGAAATAATTACCCCTAAATCCCTTTCCTCAGATACTAGGCCCCTCATGTTTTTGAATTCCTTTTGTCTTAGCCTCTACAGGGCCGTCTTTAACAAGGGGCAAAAGGGGCAGCTGCCCCGGGCCCAGTTGCTCCTGGGGGGCCTAAGGCAGTTGCCTCTTGTGCCCTGCTGGCAACTGCCCCGAGTATCAGGCTATCAGCTACACAGGGGGGTGCTGCCATGCCATGCCTGCCTGCCGGCACTCCAGGCAGCGTACTGTGAGAGCTGTGATTTTCTAGGACCTTAGATGACATCATCACCATGTGACCAGTAACCTAGCAATATTACTGGTTACATGGCTATCAGGTCATCACAGGTCCTGTCTACCAGGAGTGTTGCTGCAGTAGAAGTTTCCCATAATTGTGGAGCTTTTTTTGAGAATATTACACCAGGAAAAGGTGACAGGGGCTGTAATGCTAATATACTGTAAGCTACTGTATAGTGGGGTGCTATACTGCTCTACTGTATACTATGGGGGTGCTGTATACTGTATATTTTGGGGTACTGTATACTGTGAGGTGCGGTATTCTGTATAGTTTGGGGTGCTGTATACAGTGAGGTGCTGTATATTGTGGAGTGCTATACTGCTGTACTGTATAGTGTGGGGTTCTGTATAGTGTATAGTTTGGGGTGCTGTATACTGTGAGGTGCGGTACTCTGTATAGTTTGGGGTGCTGTATACCATGAGGTGCTGTATACTGTGGGTGCTGTATATTGTGGAGTGCTATACTGCTGTACTGTATAGTGTGGGGGGCTGTATAGTGTATAGTTTGGGGTGCTGTATACTGTGAGGTGCGGTATTCTGTATAGTTTGGGGTGCTGTATACCGTGAGGTGCTGTATACTGTGGGTGCTGTATATTGTGGAGTGCTATACTGCTGTACTGTATAGTGTGGGGGGCTGTATAGTGTGGGGTGCTGTATAGTGTATAGTTTGGGGTGCTGTATACTGTGAGGTGCGGTATTCTGTATATTTTGGGGTGCTGTATACCGTGAGGTGCTGTATATTGTGGAGTGCTATACTGCTATACTGTATAGTGTGGGGGGCTGTATAGTGTGGGGTGCTGTATAGTGTATAGTTTGGGGTGCTGTATACTGTGAGGTGCTGTATATTGTGGGGTGCTATACTGCTCTACTGTATACTGTGAGGTGTTGTATACTGTATAGTGTGGGGTGCTATATTGCATAGTGTGGGGTGCTGTATACTATAGGGTTCTACACTGCATACTAGGGCTGCACGATAAATCGAAAAAATAATCGAATCGCGATAATCGGCAAATGCGATATGGCGATTTGGCCGACCCAAAAATTCTGCGATTATATATGAAGGGGCCCCGCGCACATAACTGGCTTTGTGTGTAAAGTATTTTACTAGTGTGTGAAACAATCTCTCTCCTATTGATAACAGGTCCAGCCTTTGTACTCACTTTCACTATGAATGCACTGCAGCGAACGGCAGCGAAGTGGGAGGAGCCGCTCGCTGTAGTGCATTCATAGTGACAGTGAGTAGAGAGGCTGGACCTGTTATCAATAGGAGAGAGATTGTTTTACACACTAGTAAAATACTTTACACACAAAGCCAGTTATGTGCGCAGTTTAGGACACATGAGGGGACACATAGGGCCATGAGGGGGACCAGCATAAGATGCTATATGTCTTATGCTGCCCCCCCTCATGGCCCTATGTGTCATCCCCAGATCCCCCACATAACAGCGTCGTCCCCAGATCCCCCACATAACAGCGTCGTCCCCAGATCCCCCACATAACAGCGTCGTCCCCAGATCCCCCACATAACAGCGTCGTCCCCAGATCCCCCACATAGCAGCGTCGTCCCCAGATCCCCCACATAGCAGCGTCGTCCCCAGATCCCCCACATAGCAGCGTCGTCCCCAGATCCCCCACATAGCAGCGTCGTCCCCAGATCCCCCACATAGCAGCGTCGTCCCCAGATCCCCCACATAACAGCGTCGTCCCCAGATCCCCCACATAGCAGCGTCGTCCCCAGATCCCCCACATAGCAGCGTCGTCCCCAGATCCCCCACATAGCAGCGTCGTCCCCAGATCCCCCACATAACAGCGTCGTCCCCAGATCCCCCACATAACAGCGTCGTCACCAGATCCCCCACATAACAGCGTCGTCCCCAGATCCCCCACATAACAGCGTCGTCCCCAGATCCCCACATAACAGCGTCGTCCCCAGATCCCCCACATAACAGCGTCGTCCCCAGATCCCCCACATAACAGCGTCGTCCCCAGATCCCCCACATAACAGCGTCGTCCCCAGATCCCCCACATAACAGCGTCGTCCCCAGATCCCCCACATAACAGCGTCGTCCCCAGATCCCCCACATAACAGCTTCGTCCCCAGATCCCCCACATAACAGCGTCGTCCCCAGATCCCCCACATAACAGCGTCGTCCCCAGATCCCCCAAATAACAGCGTCGTCCCCAGATCCCCCACATAACAGCGTCGTCCCCAGATCCCCCACATAACAGCGTCGTCCCCAGATCCCCCACATAACAGCGTCGTCCCCAGATCCCCCACATAACAGCGTCGTCCCCAGATCCCCCACAACACAGCGTCGTCCCCAGATCCCCCACAACACAGCGTCGTCCCCAGATCCCCCACATAACAGCGTCGTCCCCAGATCCCCCACATAACAGCGTCGTCCCCAGATCCCCCACATAACAGCGTCACCCCCAGATCCCCCACAACACAGCGTCACCCCCAGATCCCCCACAACACAGCGTCGTCCCCAGATCCCCCACAACACAGCGTCATCCCCAGATCCCCCCACAACACAGCGTCACCCCCAGATCCCCCACAACACAGCGTCACCCCCAGATCCCCCACAACACAGCATCACCCCCAGATCCCCCACTGATCCTGAGCCGCTGGAGTCTTCAGAACTGGAAGTATTTATTCACTGTACTCTACCAGATGTGTGGATTTTTTGTGTGTGTGTTGTGGTGGAGGCCGTGATTGCCTGCTAGGGTGTGGGAAGGCGTGATCCAGGGGGCCCAAGTAAATTTTTGCCCAGGGTCCAATCAATATTAAAGACGGCCCTGAGCCTCTATGCAGGGTGAGATAGTCTCTGCCCAGTGGTGTTAGGTTCTGATGATCCCCAGTTTGTGATCCAGAGAATGGTGGTAGTCAAACAGCAGGTATTGGTCCGTATGAATAGGTTTCCTGTAGACTCCAGTTTTCAGCCTGCCTCCCAGTACCGAATTGCCAGCATGTTGTTCTATACATCATCCCTAGTAAACCTGAAGCTATGGTGGATGTGTTCAGTATTTGCATGAACCTCTTGTTTCTGAATGTTAACCCAGGTGTCAGCCACATATCTGAACCAGTGACCGGATGCAATTCCCGGGAAGTTGTTTAGGGCTTTCTGTTCTATTTCCTCTGTGTACTGGTTAGCCACTGGTTAGCCACAATGCGAAACTGGTGATCCCATGGCACAGCTTGTTTCTGTCTGTAGAACTTATCCTTGTATTTAAAATAGATTATGGTCAGGCACAGGTCCAGCAAGGAACACACTTGATCTTGGTTAAGATTTGTTCTGCTGCTGAGGGTGTTGTCTTGTGTTAACCCTGTCCTCACCTTTTGGACTGCCTCTGTGGTGGATATTAAGGTGAAAAGGGATGTGACGTCATAGGCAGGGGCGGACACAGACAGCAGAGGGCCCCTGTGCAAAGAATGTGCCTGGGCCCCCTCTTCTCAAGCCAAATTCTCAACATAACCTATTCCGTCCTAACATTACTTATAGTAATACAAAACATACAGGTTAAGGCTACTTTCACACCTGCAGCACTACGCTCCGGACACCTGATCCGGCAGAGAATGCATGGAATTGGCCGGACACAAACTCAGGCATGCAGCGTTTGTGTCCCGCTGATTCTCTGCATTTTTGCCAGATTGTGGCCGATCTCTGCCAGACCCCATTATAGTTAATGTGGCCGGCGGACATTCTGTCTGCATCCAGCAGTGCTGGAGCATTCCGGCAGGTTGTTCTCTGCTGGAAGAGCCTGCCAGAATCACTAACGCAGATGTGAAGGTAGCCTAATACAGGTCCACATACCTCGTACATCCAGGGACGTCTTCGTTGATGTAGATGTTCTCTGTCCTCATCTTCTCGTTTCAGACCAGACCGCCATGATGATTTCTTTCAGTCATCTCTTCTTTCTGCAGGGTTTGACAGACAGACATCTTAGTTTCCTAGTTTTCCATCATCCTCCCACCTAATCAACACCCCTCTAATACTGTGCCCGCTGTGCTCCCTATAGAAGTTACACTCAGATAGTTCCCCTTAAATAATTACTGGCACACAGTGTCCTAAAAAATAACTGCGCCCAGGAAACAGTGTCCCTGACACTAATAGTGTAAACATAATGTTCCCCAAAAATAAGTGTGCTAAGCTGATACCGTGCCAGGGTGCCCCCCACAGTAACAGTGCTCCCCAAAGTCCTACCAATAGAAATAATCTACCAGACAACACGTAGTAGTAATAGTGCCCCTACAGTAATAATGATCCCACTGTGTCCCAGAAGTAATAATGCTCCCATAGTGCTCATACTAGTATTCAAGTTCCTCATAGTCCCTCAATTGTAATAAAGCCCACCATAATGCCCCCAGTGGTAATAATTCTCTTTATAATGTGTAACAGTAGAAAAATGCCCCCTTATAATGTGCGCCAGTACATAAAAGTGCCCTGTTGTGTGGCAGTATAAAAAAAACCTCCTCTTAGTGCCCCCTGTAGAGTCAATGTCCCCATCGTACCCTCATAATGTGTGCTAATGCCCCCTACTGTTTTCCCCGAAAAACCTCTTAGTGCCCCCAATTAAGCCAAGGCCCCATAGTGCCCTATAATTTGTGCCAGTATAAAATACTCCTATATTGTGCGCCTCGACTTGTCCCCATGGTGCCTGACAATGTGCCAGTATAAAATGCCCGATAATGTGTGCCAGTATATAAAATATGGTCACCAGTAGATGCCCCCATACTGCTCCCCCCTTCTCCATAGTGCCCATGTGTGCTAGCATATAAGATAGGGCCCCCATAGTGCTACTCCCCCTCCATAGTGCCCCCCATGTCTGCCAATATATAAGATAGAGCCCCAGAAGATGCCCCCATAGTGCTCCTCTCCCCCTTCTCCATAATGCCCCCATGTGTGCCAGTATATAACATAAGGTCCCCATAGTGCTCCTCCCCCTCCATAGTACCCCCCATGTATGCAAGTAACTAAGATAGGGTCCCCCATAGTGCTCCTCCCCTCCATAGTGCCCCCATGTGTGTCAGTATTTAAAATAGGGCCCCCATAGTGCTCCTCCCCCTCCATAGTGCCCCCCTTGTGTGTCAGTATATAAAAAAGGGCCCCAATAGTACTCCCCCCCTCCATAGTGCCCCCATGTGTGTCAGTATTTAAAATAGGGCCCCCATAATTCTCCTCCCCCTCCATAGTGCCCCCCATGTGTGCCAGTACATAAGATAGTGCCTGTAGCCTATCAGAAGACTGGGGAAGGGAGACGCCTCTCCCCTGCCCCGTTGCAGCATCCTAAGGACAACTCATCTCCCCCTGCTGCCGGTAGAAAGGGGCCCCCTCCTGCTCTGGGCCCCTGTGCAGCCGCTTCGGCTGCACATGCGGTATGTCCGCCCCTGGTCATAGGACACTATTGTTTCCTCTGTAACCAATATCAAGCTTTGGATTTTAGAAGTCCTGGGAGTTCTGGATGTGGTTCTCTGTATAAGGCTACTTTCACACTAGCGTTTTAGTTTTCCGGTATTGAGATCCGTCATAGGGGCTCAATATCGGAAAAAAAACACTTCAGTTTTGTCCCTATTCATTGTCAATGGGGACAAAACTGAACTGAACACAACGGAATGCTCCAAAATGCATTCCGTTACGTTTAGTTGCGTTCCCAGACCAAAGAGCAAACCGCAACATGTTGTATTTTGCTTTCCGTCCTGGGATGCGGAGCAAGACGAATCCGGCATTACCCCCAATGCAAGTCAATAGGGACGGATCCGTTTTCTCTGCCACAATCTGCCACAATAGAAAATTGATCCGTCCCCAATTGACTTTCAATGGAGTCCATGACGGATCCGTCTTGACTATGTTACAGATAATACAACCAGATCCGTTCATAACGGATGCAGACGGTTGTATTATCAGTAACGGAAGCGTTTTTGCTGAACCCTGCCGGATCCAGCAAAAATGCTAGTGTGAAAGTAGCCTTATCAACCAATTTAACCCTTTGGATTAAACCCTTTTTCGTTTTTGTGATTCAATTTTTCTTCCCTATCTTCCTGGAGCCATAACTTTTTTACTTTTCCGTTCAGGGCTTGTTTTTTTACTTTCTAATGTAACCACTTATTTTGGCATACAATATAGTGGGAAGCAGGGAAAAAAATTAAAATGGGGTGGAATTGGGAAAAAAAATTCCTCCACTGTTTTACAGTTTTTGTTCCCACGGCGTTCCTTTTGCGTCAAAACTGACCTGTGCCCTTCATTATGATTACAACAATACCACATATGTGTAGGTTTTATACGTCTAAATACTGTAAAAAATTAATTAGAACTTTTGATATATATATTTTTTACATCACCATATTCTGACCCCATAACTTTTTTATAGTTATGTCTACAGAGCTGTGTGGGGTCTCATTTTTTGCGGGATGGTTTTTATTGATACCATTTTGGAGTGTGTGTGACTTTTTGATCACATTTTATAGATTTTTTTGGGTAAGAGAAGCAATGAAAAAATTCGCTGTATTGGAAAAATATTTTTATATTTTAATAATAGGGGCAATTTTGGATGCGGTGATACTAGGGTTGGGCGATATCAAAAATATTCAGACGATAACGATATTAAGAAATTTATCGCGATAAATACCCGTTTAAAAGAAAAAACACACAAGGAGACGTTATACTGTATGGGGGCCACAAGGAGACATTATACTGTATGGGGGCCACAAGGAGACATTATACTGTATGAGGGCCACAAGGAGACATTATACTGTATGGGGCCACAAGGAGACATTAGACTGTATGGGGGCCACAAGGAGACATTATACTGTATGAGGGCCACAAGGAGACATTATACTGTATGGGGGCCACAAGGAGATGTTCTACTGTATGGGGGCAGCCACAAGGAGACGTTATACGGTATGGGGACCACAAGGAGACATTATACTGTATGGGGGCCACAAGGAGACGTTATACTGTATGGGGGCCACAAGGAGACGTTATACTGTATGGGGGCCTCAAGGAGACGTTATACTGTATGGGGCAGCCACAAGGAGACGTTATACTGTATGGGGGCAGCCACAAGGAGACGTTATACTGTATGGGGGCCACAAGGAGATATTATACTGTATGGGGCAGCCACAAGGAGACGTTATACTGTATGGGGCAGCCACAAGGAAACGTTATACTGTATGGGGCAGCCACAAGGAGACGTTATACTGTATGGGGGCCACAAGGAGACGTTATACTGTATGGGGGCCTCAAGGAGACGTTATACTGTATGGGGCAGCCACAAGGAGACGTTATACTGTATGGGGGCAGCCACAAGGAGACGTTATACTGTATGGGGGCCACAAGGAGATATTATACTGTATGGGGCAGCCACAAGGAGACGTTATACTGTATGGGGCAGCCACAAGGAAACGTTATACTGTATGGGGCAGCCACAAGGAGACGTTATACTGTATGGGGGCAGCCACAAGGAGACGTTATACTGTATGGGGCAGCCACAAGGAAACGTTATACTGTATGGGGCAGCCACAAGGAGACGTTATACTGTATGGGGGCAGCCACAAGGAGACGTTATACTGTATGGGGCAGCCACAAGGAAACGTTATACTGTATGGGGCAGCCACAAGGAGAGATTATACTGTATGGGGGGCAGCCACAAGGAGACGTTATACTGTATGGGGCAGCCACAAGGAAACGTTATACTGTATGGGGCAGCCACAAGGAGACGTTATACTGTATGGGGGCAGCCACAAGGAGACGTTATACTGTATGGGGCAGCCACAAGGAGACGTTATACTGTATGGGGCAGCCACAAGGAAACGTTATACTGTATGGGGGCCTCAAGGAGACGTTATACTGTATGGGGGCGGCCACAAGGAGACGTTATACTGTATGGGGGCAGCCACAAGGAGACGTTATACTGTATGGGGGCAGCCACAAGGAGACGTTATACTGTATGGGGGCAGCCACAAGGAGACGTTATACTGTATGGGGGCAGCCACAAGGAAACGTTATACTGTATGGGGGCCTCAAGGAGACGTTATACTGTATGGGGGCCAGAAGGAGATATTATACTGTATGGGGCCACAAGGAGACGTTATACTGTATGGGGGGCCACAAGGAGACGTTATACTCTATGGGGGCCACAAGGAGACGTTATACTCTATGGGGTAGCCACAAGGAGACGTTATACTCTATGGGGCAGCCACAAGGAGATGTTATACTGTATGGGGGCCACAAGGAGACATTATACTGTATAGGGGTTATACTGGTGGGACTCATGACCTGTATATTCCCCTTGGGTCTAGTTACTCTAGTACATCCCCATCTATGTGCACTGTACAGAGTACACTGTATACAGGGGTTGCTGGGTGCTGTACACTGTATATGGGGAGGGGTCGGGCGTTCATGAGTATATGGGGGGCAGTAAATGGTAAAGAGGTATATTTTTGTTTTGGGTGCTATTTCTCAACGCTAGAGCTGGCACTGCCATATGCAGGGGCTGCTGCAAAAACCGATGAGCCTGCCAATAGATGGTAAGATAGGATAGGAGATGGTATTACCTAGGAGACATGTTTATTCATTACCCTAGTCCGCATGTGTTTTCCCCCGCTGTGGACAATGGTACAGGCCTGGCTCGCAGCTGGCCTGTGAGGATTCCGTTGTCTTTTCTCCTCTCTCATTGGCTGCTAAAGTTTGGGCCTTCAGGATGGCCGTAGCGTGGCCTATGAGTGCCAGTTCTCAGGTCGGTGGGTGGAGTCCAGGTAAAGTAGGAACGAGGAGGGGGCAGTTGCAGTGAGAACTGGCAGGCAGTGTGCACAGGCGGCCGAACTCAGACGTTTTAGAAGCGGTCAGTGCAAGTGCGATCGCTCCTATGACGTCACTATTATACCGCGGTAATTAAGAAACTGTGATATCGCCATATCGCCGTTTCCTAATACCGCGGTATATCGTTAACACTGGTATATTGCCCAACCCTAGGTGATACCCCTGATGTTTATATTTTTTTATATTTATATATTTATTGTAAGGAAAGGGGGTAATTTAAATTTTAATCTTTTTTTTACATACTTTATTTATTTTTATATTTTTTTATTTGTGTTTCTGTAGCCAGTGTAGGAGGTTACAAGATTCACAAATTTTATTTTTTATTTTTTTTATATTACCATGCTACATACAGGAGCATGGTAATATGTGAATTGCCGATTTCTTATGGTGGCCTGCCACCTGTTGGCCAACATAAAAATTGCAGCTCTAATATGCTGGGTCTCTTCAGAAATCCCCATCCTATTAAAGTGAATTGCCGGCATTCTCATTGGCTGCACGGGGATGCAGGTAATAACCCGGAAGCGCGTGCTTCCAGGTTTTCTCTGTTTTCTCTGTTCACACTTGATCATGGCATCTAAAGGCTTTAATGAATGGCTTTATGAATATTTTTCCAATATGGCATCATTACCGGTCATTACCTGCATAACCATGTCTTGGATGATTTATTATGTCTATATAATAGAGTTACACGTGAGCGGGTGCCATGTTTACACGTACATGTACGGCACTGGTAGCGAAAGGCTTAACCATATGAGCTAGGATTAGATAAAATCTTCATTAAAAAATCTCGGTTTATTGGTATCTTCATAAAATCCAAAATACAACACAGAGGCTGCTGTGCTTTGGATTTTATAAAGATACCAAAAAACTGATTTTTTTAATGAAGATTCTGCTCGGTTTTGGGTATTTTCTTTTTACCTAATTGTTGTTGGATGGCTTCCCCAACTGTCTGAGCGCAGACTGGTCTGTTTGAAGCCTGGCGGGGAGCTGATCAATGACTTCTATGCATGGGAGCTAGGATGTTGGCGAAATACTTGGCCACTTTAAAGGTCACCGAGTTGATGCTGCTGATAATAGGCCTGATCCTGGTCCCTTCTTTGTGTATCTTAGGAAGTCCATATATATAAGGATGGGCTTCACCAGGGTAGAGGTGATAATACTTGGCCCAAGCTATAGCTTGGGTGTTTTTCAGCTGTTGTAAAAGTTCTATGTCCTTTTTCATGTAACCGCTGGTTGGGACCCTCCTTAGGGCTTCGTATGTGTCATTATCACTCACTTTGCATGGTATTTATTAAATACAACTGTTCGTCTTCCTTTATCATTAGGCAGGATGATGATCTTTGGGTCTTTCTTGAGGGATGTAATGGCCTTCCTTTCTTCTGTAGTCAGGTTGGATGGGGGTGGTTTAGTGCTGGATAAGGCTGCAGACACTTTAGTTGTTCAGTCTCATCCTGTACCATTTTGTAGTTTTGGATGGAGGCTTCTGTGGCTGAGATAATATCTACCACTGGGATGGTATTGGGGCAATCACAAAATTGAACCCTTTAGCTAGGACATCCGTCTGTGGCTGACAAGTTCTTAAACCCAGTTTCCTTGCCTTTGCAGTGTCCCAGCCACATCTCTTTGTGTCTAGTTTCTGTATGGCTGTTGCCAGTCCTGGCTAATAGATTGGAGAACTTGTTCTGATGTCTCTCCTTGCCCTTAGAGTTTTGCGCTAACTGGGCAGCTGTGCACAGCAACTGGTTCACCCAAAAGACCCAACGCCGAAACACAAGAAGAGCAGTATAGTGTATGCAGTCCAGTGCAGTGAGAAGTGCAAAGACTTGTACATTGGGGAAACAAAACAGCAGCTACACCAGTGTAAGGCCCAGTACAAAAGAGCCAACACCTGCGTCAGGACTCAGATGTGTACCTACATCTTAAGGACAAAATAAATTAATTTGATAGCGGCGAGGTGGACATCTTAAGACACAGAGGAGGACAGGTTCAAGAGGTGTAAAAGAAGCTATTTATATTATATTGGAGAGACCAAGCTTGAATAGAGGTAGAGTAGTAGTGTGGCATCTATTATCTGCCATTTACAATGCTGTTCTAACACCTCTCCCAAAGCAGTTTAATCACATCTAATAGCTTCAATCAGGCAAAGTGCAATCAAACTATTACTTCCACGAGGTCCTTGACCTCGTGTTGATTATGCTGACTGTAACCAGTACTTAATGCAAGAGATTACTTGTACAAGTCAATATAATTGAGAAAGCCAGATAGATGACTAGTAAAACGACTTTACAAGAAAATACAAGGAGTCCAGTTCCAGTTCCCCTAACTTATTACTACTGATATACCATGACCTGAATAAATGAGAAACTTCGCAGTACCCACAGCTGGAAACGTGTGTAATGGATGCAGTCCGATGCATTTCTGCAGCTGATATGATGCAATGTGGCTCATGCACAAACACCTTTTGTGACTAATTTTTTATGACATACTGGGGTTTTCATAAATGTCCTTGAGTATTTTTCTGTACATATCTGGTCACTTATTTCAGAGGACTATTGCGTCAGGGAAAAGCTGTGGTCTATTTCATCTACACATCAGTACAGGTACCAGTGTTTGGGCCTGCATGGGTCAGACATTTGGAGACACAACTTATTGCAGCACCAATAGCATCTGTGGTAGGAAAAATCCATAAATAAAATTACTGGAACGCTGGCTGAATCAAGAGACAAAATTCCCAACATCCGCCGTACATGTACGATGGATGTTGAGTCTTTAACCACCTCAGCCCCTATAGCTTAAACACCCTTAATGACCAGACCACTTTTTACAATTCTGCACTACACTACTTTCACGGTTTATTGCGCGGTCATACAACTTACCACCCAAATGAATTTTACCTCCTTTTCTTCTTACTAATAGAGCTTTCATTTAGTGGTATTTCATTGCTGCTGACATTTTTACTTTTTTTGTTATTAATCAAAATTTACCGAAAATTTTGCAAAAAAATGACATTTTTCACTTTCAGTTGTAAATTTTTTTTTAAAAAACTACATTTCTATATAAATTTTTCTCTAAATTTATTGTTCTAGATGTCTTTGATAAAAAAAATGTTTGGGTAAAAAAAAATGGTTTGGGTAAAAGTTATAGCGTTTACAAACTATGGTACAAAAATGTGAATTTCCGCTTTTTGAAGCAGCTCTGACTTTCTGAGCACCTGTCATGTTTCCTGAGGTTCTACAATGCCCAGACAGTACAAACACCCCACAAATGACCCCATTTCTGAAAGTAGACACCCTAAGGTATTCGCTGATGGGCATAGTGAGTTCATAGAACTTTTTATTTTTTGTCACAAGTTAGCGGAAAATGATGATTTTTTTAAAAAATTTATTTTTTCCTTACAAAGTCTCATATTCCACTAACTTGTGACAAAAAATAAAAACTTCCATGAACTCACTATGCCCATCACGGAATACCTTGGGGTGTCTTCTTTCCAAAATGGGGTCACTTTTGGGGTATTTATACTGCCCTGGCATTTTAGGGGACCTAATGCGTGAGAAGTAGTTTGAAATCAAAATGTGTAAAAAATGCCCTGTTAAATCCTAAAGGTGCTCTTTGGAATGTGGGCCCCTTTGCCCACCTAGGCTGCAAAAAAGTGTCACACATGTGATATCGCCGTACTTGGGAGAAGTTGGGCAATGTGTTTTGGGGTGTCTTTTTACATATACCCATGCTGAGTGAGAGAAATATCTCTCTAAAAGACAACTTTTCCCATTTTTTTATACAAAGTTGGCATTTGACCGAGATATTTATCTCACCCAGCATGGGTATATGTAAAATGACACCCCAAAACACATTGCCCAACTTCTCCTGAGTACGGCGATACCACATGTGTGACACTTTTTTGCAGCCTAGATGCGCAAAGGGGCCCAAATTCCTTTTAGGAGGGCATTTTTAGACATTTGGATCCCAGACTTCTTCTCACGCTTTAGGGCCCCTAAAATGCCAGGGCAGTATAAATACCCCACATGTGACCCCATTTTGGAAAGAAGACACCCCAAGGTATTCCGTGAGTGGCATGGCGGTGTTCATAGAAGTTATTTTTTTTGGCACAAGTTAGCGGAAATTGTTTTTTTTTTTTTTCTCACAAAGTCTCCCTTTCCGCTAACTTGGGACAAAAAGTTCAATCTTTCATGGACTTAATATGCCCCTCACGGAATACCTTGGCTGTCTTCTTTCCGAAATGGGGTCACATGTGGGGTATTTATACTGCCCTGGCATTTTAGGGGCCCTAAAGCGTGAGAAGAAGTCTGGAATATAAATGTCTAAAAAAATTTACGCATTTGGATTCCGTGAGGGGTATGGTGAGTTCATGTGAGATTTTATTTTTTGTCACAAGTTAGTGGAATATGAGACTTTGTAAGAAAAAACAAAAAAACTATTTCCGCTAACTTGTGCCAAAAAAATGTCTGAATGGAGCCTTACAGGGGGGTGATCAATGACAGGGGGGTGATCAGGGAGTCTATATGGGGTGATCACCCCCCCTGTCATTGATCACCCCCCTGTAAGGCTCCATTCAGACGTCCGTATGTGTTTTGCGGATCCGATCCATGGATCCGTAAAACACATACGGACGTCTGAATGGAGCCTTACAGGGGGGTGATCAATGACAGGGGGGGTGATCAATGACAGGGGGGTGATCAATGACAGGGGGGTGATCAGGGAGTCTATATGGGGTGATCAGGGGTTAATAAGGGGTTAATAAGTGACGGGGGGGGTGTAGTGTAGTGTGGTGCTTGGTGCTACTTATTACAGAGCTGCCTGTGTCCTCTGGTGGTTGATCCAAGCAAAAGCGAACACCAGAGGACCAGGTAGCAGGTATATTAGACGCTGTTATCAAAACAGCGTCAAATATACCTGTTAGGGGTTAAAAAAATCGCATCTACAGCCTGCCAGCGAACGATCGCCGCTGGCAGGCTGTAGATCCACTCGCTTACCTGCAGTTCCAGTGAACGCGCGCGCCTGTGTGCACTCGTTCACAGGAAATCTCGCGTCTCGCAAGATGACGCGTAGATGCGTGACTCTGCCTGAGTGAGCCGCCTCCGGAACGCGATCCTGCGTTAGGCGGTCCGGAGGCGGTTAAAGATGTTGCCCACTCTGGAGTAGAGCAAGTGCCACAGCTACCGTGTGTCTGCTGTTTCATACAGCAGACACCTGCGGCTAATGCCTACTGTGGACATGTAACCCCTCAGATACTGTGGTCAAATGGTACCATGGCATCTGAGAGGCCAGAAACCCGGAAGTGAGCACTTCGCGGGCAGGAAAGTCCTCCCTAGCCGTTGAATTGGCAAGGCGTTCCAAGTAGGTAATGAGCCTGGGCCTGTACTAAGCTTCTAGGCTCATTACTTGTATATTACAATTCAGGCCAGCAGGTGGCAATACTGAATTGTAATATAGCTATTTCTGTATAGATTAATGGAGGAAATTCAATTACTGTATAGCAAATTGCAGTCTGATAATTTCATATTGTGGTCTACTTGGAGACCTAAAAAAAAGTTTAAAAGAAAAATTAAAAGAATATATAAAAATTCTAATCAACCCCCTTTCCCCAAAATAAAAATACTTAATAAAAAAAAAAATCAACATTATGGGCATCACCGTGTGTGCGAAAATGCCCATACTATTAAAATATAAAAAAGCTTGTTGCGGTTGGTGAAACGCACAGAATGTCACAATTACTGTTGTTACACAGAGTTTGTCAGATGACATGTGTCCTAGATGTGGTGCACCCAATGCTACGCTGATACACCTTATGTGGAACTGCCCTAGGCTGAGGAGATATTGGGGGGGCATAATAGATCTAATACGAAAAGTGTTTGAGACAAGAGTGGAGGCAGATGCCAGATTATGTGTACTAGGCTGTACTGAGTCTGTACAACTAGTCGCTGAGCAGAAATTAGCGGTTATCCGCATAGTGTATCAAGCAAGAAAGGTGATTGCGTACCATTGGGTGGATCATGATCCTCCAGAGGTGGGGGAACTTGTTCGTAAGGTGCACACACTGTTGCAAATGGAAAAATTTGTATACCAGAAGAGGAATAATAGTAAAAAATATGAGAAGATTTGGGGAAGATGGAGGCAATACCACAATATTGTAGATTAATGCGGTTTAAGTAGATACTGGAATCTGAACCGGCTTTACTTATGTTTTTAGAGGCCACACATGAGAGGCATGGATGTCATTGTTCACTGGGAGGGGATGAGGGGTGGGAGCTGTAAGAGGGACTAGGGTATGGTCTTTTGGGATGAGAGGTGGTATATATGTTCTGTTACGCTGTCATGTAATGTACTGATGTATCCGAACTGTTGACATATGTTATGTGCTTGAGGATAATGTACCGGATGTCCAGCTGTAATGTAAAGCTATTGCATTTCAATAACGAACTCTTTATGGAGAGGACTTTTGGAGATGTTCTCCTTGGATCTAGGACGCTTGGGTATGGGGAGGGGGAGGGGGGGATTGCTTTGTTTGTCTCATAAAATGCTTTGAAAATCTCAATAAAAACAATCTGATTTAAAAAAAATATATAAAAAAGCTTATTCCATACGGCGATTGGCATAATTGAAAGGAAAATAAAAATGGTCGATTTGCCGTTTTTTTCATTACTTTACCTCCCTCAAAAAGTCATACAGACCCCAAAATGGTATTTACAAAAACTACAGATCATCCCATGAAAATTGAGTCCTCACACATCTTCTTAGACATAACTATAAAAAAGTTATGGGGGTCAGAATATGGCGATGAAAAGAAATACATTTTCAAAACGTTATTTTTTTTCAGTATTGAAATGCAAGAAAAACGATACATATTTGGTATCGCTTTAATTGTACTGACCTGGAGAATGAAAGTAAAAGGTCATTTTTACTCTATAGTGAACACCGTAAAAACAAAACCCATAAAACCATGTTGGAATTGCGTTTTTTTTTTCAGCTTTCCAATACATTGTGTGCAATATTCAATGGTGCCATTAGAAAGTACAATTTGTCCGACAAAGAAAAAAAAGCCCTCATATGGCTATGTGAACGTAAAAATAAAAAAGTGATGGCTCCAGGAAAGTAGGAAACGAAAATGCAAAAACAGAAAATTGCTTTGTCAGGAAGGGGTATAGTACATGACAATCTCTTTTTAATAACCTGACATGGATCCAGAGCTCTCCCCATTCACTGTTCCTATTGCTCTACTAGATTGTCTTCAGGCTGGCAGCTCAGGGGCGTGTCCTTTTCTCAGGGGGCATGTCCTTCTTGGTGGCAGCTGAACGATGGAACCGAGCACATGTGACCACCTCAGGAGATGGACGTGCACATTCCTATACTGATTAAACACCTTTATAATGAACAAAGAGAATATCTGACAACTCAACCATTTTTATAGCAGGAAGTAAATTACAATAGTATCTTGTTTTTCATACTGATTGCTGAATTATATTAAAATAACTTTTAATTGGATTGAGTATTTCCAGTATGGGGTAATGGCTGTATGCATAGTGTGCACTTTATATACATGTGCATATTCATAGTATATGATGTATTGTGGCCATTGATGCCTGATGGCTGAAAAAGATGCTGCTCTATATCTGTCATAAAGATGATGCGTAGAGTGTTATAGAGGTCTATGTGATCAGATGACGGCACTGACAGATTTATTTCTTCGCACAGTATCTTTTAGCGATGACCTTTGTTTATTTCAAGAGAGCTGGATTCCATATGAATGAGTACACCCGAACCAATTTCTTTACTGCTTTGTGAGTAAATCCTCTTCACTTTACATTTAAAGGGAATGTGTCATTAAAATTATTTTTTCTGCTAGTTAAAACCAGATAATATTAATAATAATGATAATATTTATATAGCGCCATCATATTCCGCAGAGGGTTCATGTACAAAACAAAAGACGTCACAAAATTACAGACTAGTATACAAGTGATACACTAAGAGAGAGGGCCCTGCTCACAAGAGCTTACAATCAGTGAGGAAGAGTTTAGTCCATGAGATAGTAACACATATCCACACTAACATGCTGATGGCTACTTTATATATATATATATATATATATATACATTCAACACTATAACAGTGCAACACTATGAAACCCACACCCTCCTAATATCAATACCCCCACTCAATATACAGTTTCCACAGACACTCACAGCAGCGGCCCCTACCCTACCTGGCAATAACTATACCTAAACAAGAGAGGGAAAGGGTTTACTGTCTCAGGGGATGATCCTTTGTCCTCCTCTAGGGAATGCTCGTTGCCCAGGGACTGCTCAGCTCAACTGATCAGCGCTCCATCGTCTGCGCAGTGATATGACGTCACTTAACCAGCCCACGTACGAGCTGGCATACAGGTGTCAGCACATCTCCCTCTGCCTTTAATGTGCCTGCAACTGGTTGTCCAGGCGGCTCCCCTCTTCAACATACTGTCTACAGTATCTATCTACACTGAACAAAAATATAAACGCAACACTTTCGGTTTTGCTCCCATTTTGCATGAGCTGAACTCAAAGATCTGAAACATTTTCTACATACACAAAAGACCCTTTACTCTCAAATATTGTTCACAAATCTGTCTAAATCTGTGTGAGTGAGCACTTCTCCTTTGCCGAGATAATCCATCCCACCTCACAGGTGTGGCATATCAAGGTGCTGATTAGACAGCATGAATATTGCACAGGTGTGCCTTAGACTGCCCACAATTGATCTGTGATATTAAGGTATACAGTGTATGATAAATTACAGAAAGTGTAATGAAAAGTCCTGATGTTGTTATATATTTATATACATATTTATTTACATATAGTGAGAAACAGCAGTATTTGAACACCCTGCGATTTTGCAAGTTCTCCCACTTAGAGATCATGGAGGGGTCTGAAATTCACATTGTACAGTCGTGGCCAAAAGTTTTGAGAATGACACAAATATTAGTTTTCACAAAGTTTGCTGCTAAACTGCTTTTAGATCTTTGTTTCAGTTGTTTCTGTGATGTAGTGAAATATAATTACACGCACTTCATACGTTTCAAAGGCTTTTATCGACAATTATATGACATTTATGCAAAGAGTCAGTATTTGCAGTGTTGGCTCTTCTTTTTCAGGACCTCTGCAATCCGACTGGACATGCTCTCAATCAACCTCTGGGCCAATTCCTGACTGATAGCAACCCATTCTTTCATAATCACTTCTTGGAGTTTGTCAGAATTAGTGGGTTTTTGTTTGTCCACCTGCCTCTTGAGGATTGACCACAAGTTCTCAATGGGATTAAGATCTGGGGAGTTTCCAGGCCATGGACCCAAAATGTCAACGTTTTGGTCCCCGAGCCACTTAGTTATCACTTTTGCCTTATGGCACGGTGCTTCATTGTGCTGGAAAATGCATTGTTCTTCACCAAACTGTTGTTGGATTGTTGGAAGAAGTTGCTGTTGGAGGGTGTTTTGGTGCCATTCTTTATTCATGGCTGTGTTTTTGGGCAAAATTGTGAGTGAGCCCACTCCCTTGGATGAGAAGCAACCCCACACATGAATGGTCTCAGGATGCTTTACTGTTGGCATGACACAGGACTGATGGTAGCGCTCACCTTTTCTTCTCCGGACAAGCCTTTTTCCAGATGCCCCAAACAATCGGAAAGAGGCTTCATCGGAGAATATGACTTTGCCCCAGTCCTCAGCAGTCCATTCACCATACTTTTTGCAGAAGATCAATCTGTCCCTGATGTTTTTTTTGGAGAGAAGTGGCTTCTTTGCTGCCCTTCTTGACACCAGGCCATCTTCCAAAAGTGTTTGCCTCACTGTGCGTGCAGATGCGCTCACACCTACCTGCTGCCATTCCTGAGCAAGCTCTGCACTAGTGGCACTCCGATCCCGCAGCTGAATCCTCTTTAGGAGACGATCCTGGCGCTTGCTGGACTTTCTTGGATGCCCTGAAGCCTTCTTAACAAGAATTGAACCTCTTTCCTTGAACTTCTTGATGATCCTATGAATTGTTGATTGAGGTGCAATCTTAGTAGCCACAATATCCTTGCCTGTGAAGCCATTTTTATGCAACGCAATGATGGCTGTACGCGTTTCTTTGCAGGTCACCATGGTTAACAATGGAAGAACAATGATTTCAAGCATCACCCTCCTTTTAACATGTCAAGTCTGCCATTTTAACCCAATCAGCCTGACATAATGATCTCCAGCCTTGTGCTCGTTAACAAGACAATTACTGAAATGATCTCAGCAGCTCCTTTAATGACAGCAATGAAATGCAGTGAAAAGGTTTTTTTGGGATTAAGTTAATTTTCATGGCAAAGAAGGACTATGAAATTCATCTGATCACTCTTCATAACATTCTGGAGTATATGCAAATTGCTATTATAAAAACTTAAGCAGCAACTTTACCAATTTCCAATATTTATGTAATTCTCAAAACTTTTGGCCACGACTGTAGGTGCATTCCCACTCTGAGAGACAGAATTTTAAAAATCAGGAAATCACATTGTATGATTTTTAACGAATGTATTTGTCTTGCACTGCTGAACATAAGTGTAACGGCATATAAAGGAATGCTCCAAACTCCCGAACGGAACCTCACGAACAGCTGCTAGCAGATGAATAGGAAAATGCACCCAAGCGGCTTACACTCCTAGCAATCAGTCTCTAACAGCATACAGTGAATCCCCCCAAAAACGAGACGAGGCTCCGTGTTGAGGGTCAAACAGTGGACAGCCAGAGCTGTGTGTTTATTGTTCTTATATAACATTGTTACACACTAGTACCACCCACAGGGTTTTGTAAAAACAACCAATAAACACGTACAATACAGTAAAACACTCCCACACAAAATCCTCCCCTCTGCCTGTGATACAATTACCTTACACAATGGGTTGATGTAATTATCACAGGCAGGAGAATACACAATGTCTTCTGTCCTGGAGACAACCGAGGAGTAATTCAATTATCTCTCAGGACAAAGGGAAATCGCCAATACACACGTGGAGACAATAGGACAGACATCACTACTCAAATATACAATGTCCCACCCATTGCAGTACACCTAGACATTTAACATATCCCCAGATGGCTTGGATCTGAGCGCTCAATATATCCAAACAGCGCTCAGATGCCACAAACACAGTCAAATCGCCATGGGGTTTAAGTTTAGCATGGGCTGATGAGAGGGCCCATAATCCTGGGGCAAGAGGCTGGCAACCAGGCTTCTCCACCAACCAGTGGCGAGGTTGGTTTCGCCACAATAAGTATTTGAACACCTGTGAAACAGCAAGAATTCTGGCTCTCAAAGACCTGTTCCTGTGTCTTTAAAAAGTCCACCTCTACTCCACTCATTAATCTAATTTAGTAGCACCTGTCTGCGATCTTTAAAGACACCTGTCCACCCGCCAGTCAGTCAGACGCCAACTACTACCATGGGCAAGACCAAATTGCTGTCAAAAGACACCAGAGACAAAATTGTGGACCTCCACAAGGCTGGAAAGTCCTACGGTGCAATTGCCAAGCAGTTTGGTGAAAATAGATCAACTGTTGGAGCAATTGTATGAAAATGGAAGAGGCTAAAGACGACTGTCAGTCTCCCTCGGACTGGGGCTGCATGCAAGATCTCACCTCGTGGGGTATCATTGATGATAAGAAAGGTGAGGAATCAGCCCAGAACTACAAGGGAGGAGCTGGTCAATGACATGAAGAGAGCTGGGACCACAGTTTCAAAGGTCACTGTCGGTAGAACACTACGCCGTCATGGTTTCAAATCATGCATTGCACGGAAGGTTCCCCCGCTCAAGTCATCACATGTCCAGGCCCATCTGAAGTTTGCCCCATCTGAAGTTTGCCGATGACCATCTGGATGATCCAGAGGAGGCATGGGAGAAAGTCATGTGGTCAGATGAGACCAAAGTAGAACTTTTTGGTCTAAACTTCACTCGTCGTGTTTGGAGGAAAAAGAAGGATGAGTTGCATCCCAAGAACACCATCCCTACTGTGAAGCATGAGGGTGGTAACATCATGCTTTGGGGGTGGTTTTCTGTGGAGGGGACAGGACGACTGCACTGTATTAAGGAGAGGATGAATGGGGCCATTTATTGTGAGATTTTGAGCAACAACCTCCTTCCCTCAGTCAGAGCATTGAAGATGGGTCGTGGCTGGGTCTTCCAACATGACAACGACCCAAAGCACACAGCCAGGATAACCAAGGAGTGGCTCTGTAAGAAGCATATCAATGTTCTGGAGTGGCCTAGCCAGTCTCCAGACCTAAATCCAATAGAACATCTTTGGAGGGAGCTGAAACTCTGTGTTGCTCAGCGACAGCCCCGAAACCTGACAGATCCAGAGGAGATCTGTGTGGAGGAGTGGGCCAAAATCCCTGTTGCAGTATGTGCAAACCTGGCCAAGAACTACAGGAAACGTTTGACCTCTGTAATTGCAAACAAAGGCTTCTGTACCAAATATTAACACTGATTTTCTCAGGTGTTCAAATACTTATGTTCAGCAGTGCAAGACAAATAAATTCTTTAACCACCTCAGCCCCCAGTGCTTAAACACCCTGAAAGACCAGGCCACTTTTTACACTTCTGACCTACCCTACTTTCACCGTTTATTGCTCGGTCATGCAACTTACCACCCAAATGAATTTTACCTCCTTTTCTTCTCACTAATAGAGCTTTCATTTGGTGGTATTTCATTGCTGCTGACATTTTTACTTTTTTTGTTATTAATCGAAATTTAACGATTTTTTTTGCAAAAAAATGACATTTTTCACTTTCAGTTGTAAAATTTTGCAAAAAAAACGACATCCATATATAAATTTTGCTCTAAATTTATTGTTCTACATGTCTTTGATTAAAAAAAAATGTTTGGGTAAAAAAAAAATGGTTTGGGTAAAAGTTATAGCGTTTACAAACTATGGTACAAAAATGTGAATTTCCGCTTTTTGAAGCAGCTCTGACTTTCTGAGCACCTGTCATGTTTCCTGAGGTTCTACAATGGCCAGACAGTACAAACACCCCACAAATGACCCCATTTCGGAAAATACACACCCTAAGGTATTCGCTGATGGGCATAGTGAGTTCATAGAACTTTTTATTTTTTGTCACAAGTTAGCGGAAAATGATGATTTTTTTCTTTTTTTTTTTTTTTCTTACAAAGTCTCATATTCCACTAACTTGTGACAAAAAATAAAAACTTCCATGAACTCACTATGCCCATCACGAAATACCTTGGGGTCTCTTCTTTCCAAAATGGGGTCACTTGTGGGGTAGTTATACTGCCCTGGCATTCTAGGGGCCCAAATGTGTGGTAAGGAGTTTGAAATCAAATTCTGTAAAAAATGACGAGTGAAATCCGAAAGGTGCTCTTTGGAATGTGGGCCCCTTTGCCCACCTAGGCTGCAAAAAAGTGTCACACATCTGGTATCTCCGTATTCAGTAGAAGTTGGGGAATGTGTTTTGGGGTGTCTTTTTACATATACCCATGCTGGGTGAGATAAATATCTTGGTCAAATGCCAACTTTGTATAAAAAAATGGGAAAAGTTGTCTTTTGCCAAGATATTTCTCTCACCCAGCATGGGTATATGTAAAAAGACACCCCAAAACACATTCCCCACCTTCTCCTGAGTACGGAGATACCAGATGTGTGACACTTTTTTGCAGCCTAGATGGGCAAAGGGGCCCACATTCCAAAGAGCACCTTTCGAATTTCACTCGTCATTTTTTACAGAATTTGATTTCAAACTCCTTACCACACATTTGGGCCCCTAGAATGCCAGGGCAGTATAACTACCCCACAAGTGACCCCATTTTGGAAAGAAGAGACCCCAGGGTATTCGCTGATGGGCATAGTGAGTTCATGGAAGTTTTTATTTTTTGTCACAAGTTAGTGGAATATGAGACTTTGTATGAAAAAAAAAAAAAAAAAAAAAATCATCATTTTCCACTAACTTGTGACAAAAAATAAAAAATTCTAGGAACTCGCCATGCCCCTCACGGAATACCTTGGGGTGTCTTCTTTCCAAAATGGGGTCACTTGTGGGGTAGTTATACTGCCCTGGCATTTTCCAGGGGCCCTAATGTGTGGTAAGTAGGTAAATGACCAGTGAAATCCGAAAGGTGCTCTTTGGAATGTGGGCCCCTTTGCCCACCTAGGCTGCAAAAAAGTGTCACACATCTGGTATCGCCGTATTCAGGAGACGTTGGGGAATGTGTTTTGGGGTGTCTTTTTACATATACCCATGCTGGGTGAGATAAATATCTTGGTCAAATGCCAACTTTGTATAAAAAAATGGGAAAAGTTGTCTTTTGCCAAGATATTTCTCTCACCCAGCATGGGTATATGTAAAATGACACCCCAAAACACATTCTCCACCTTCTCCTGAGTACGGAGATACCAGATGTGTGACACTTTTTTGCAGCCTAGGTGGGCAAAGGGGCCCATATTCCAAAGAGCACCTTTCGGATTTCACTCGTCATTTTTTACAGAATTTGATTTCAAACTCCTTACCACACATTTGGGCCCCTAGAATGCCAGGGCAGTATAACTACCCCACAAGTGACCCCATTTTGGAAAGAAGAGACCCCAAGGTATTCGCTGATGGGCATAGTGAGTTCATGGAAGTTTTTATTTTTTGTCACAAGTTAGTGGAATATGAGACTTTGTATGAAAAAAAAAAAAATCATCATTTTCCACTAACTTGTGACAAAAAATAAAAAATTCTAGGAACTCGCCATGCCTCTCACGGAATACCTTGGGGTGTCTTCTTTCCAAAATGGGGTCACTTGTGGGGTAGTTATACTGCCCTGGCATTTTCCAGGGGCCCTAATGTGTGGTAAGTAGGTAAATGACCTGTGAAATCCTAAAGGTGCTCTTTGGAATGTGGGCCCCTTTGCCCACCTAGGCTGCAAAAAAGTGTCACACATCTGGTATCGCCGTATTCAGGAGACGTTGGGGAATGTGTTTTGGGGTGTCTTTTTACATATACCCATGCTGGGTGAGAGAAATATCTTGGCAAAAGACAACTTTTTCCATTTTTTTATACAAAGTTGGCATTTGACCAAGATATTTATCTCACCCAGCATGGGTATATGTAAAATGACACCCCAAAACACATTCCCCAACTTCTCCTGAGTACGGCGATACCAGATGTGTGACACTTTTTTGCAGCCTAGATGCGCAAAGGGGCCCAAATTCCTTTTAGGAGGGCATTTTTAGACATTTGGATACCAGACTTCTTCTCACGCTTTGGGGCCCCTAGAATGCCAGGGCAGTATAAATACCCCACATGTGACCCCATTTTGGAAAGAAGACACCCCAAGTTAGCGGAAATTGATATTTTTTATTTTTTTCTCACAAAGTCTCCCGTTCCGCTAACTTGGGACAAAAATTTCAATCTTTCATGGACTCAATATGCCCCTCACGGAATACCTGGGGGTGTCTTCTTTCCGAAATGGGGTCACATGTGGGGTATTTATACTGCCCTGGCATTCTAGGGGCCCTAAAGCGTGAGAAGAAGTCTGGAATATAAATGTCTAAAAAATTTTACGCATTTGGATTCCGTGAGGGGTATGGTGAGTTCATGTGAGATTTTATTTTTTGTCACAAGTTAGTGGAATATGTGACTTTGTAAGAAAAAAAAAAAAATTCCGCTAACTTGGGCCAAAAAAAAGACTGAATGCAGCCTTACAGAGGGGGGGGGGGATCAATGACAGGGGGGTGATCAATGACAGGGGGGGTGATCAATGACAGGGGGGTGATCAGGGAGTCTATATGGGGTGATCACCCAACTGTCATTGATCACCCCCCTGTAAGGCTGCATTCAGACGTCCGTATGATTTTTACGGATCCGATCAGTCTATCAGTGGATCCGTAAAAATCATGCGGACATCTGAATGGAGCTTTACAGGGGGGTGATCAATGACAGAGGGGTAATCAATGACAGGGGGGTGATCAGGGAGTCTATATGGGGTGATCACCACAGTCATTGATCACTCCCCTGTAAGGCTGCATTCAGACGTCCGTATGATTTTTACGGATCCGATCAGTCTATCAGTGGATCCGTAAAAATCATGCGGACATCTGAATGGAGCTTTACAGGGGGGTGATCAATGACAGAGGGGTAATCAATGACAGGGGGGTGATCAGGGAGTCTATATGGGGTGATCACCACAGTCATTGATCACTCCCCTGTAAGGCTGCATTCAGACGTCCGTATGATTTTTACGGATCCGATCAGTCTATCAGTGGATCCGTAAAAATCATGCGGACATCTGAATGGAGCTTTACAGGGGGGTGATCAATGACAGGGGGGTAATCAATGACAGGGGGGTGATCAGGGAGTCTATATGGGGTGATCACCACAGTCATTGATCACTCCCCTGTAAGGCTGCATTCAGACGTCCGTATGATTTTTACGGATCCGATCAGTCTATCAGTGGATCCGTAAAAATCATGCGGACATCTGAATGGAGCTTTACAGGGGGGTGATCAATGACAGAGGGGTAATCAATGACAGGGGGGTGATCAGGGAGTCTATATGGGGTGATCACCACAGTCATTGATCACTCCCCTGTAAGGCTGCATTCAGACGTCCGTATGATTTTTACGGATCCGATCAGTCTATCAGTGGATCCGTAAAAATCATGCGGACATCTGAATGGAGCTTTACAGGGGGGTGATCAATGACAGAGGGGTAATCAATGACAGGGGGGTGATCAGGGAGTCTATATGGGGTGATCACCACAGTCATTGATCACTCCCCTGTAAGGCTGCATTCAGACGTCCGTATGATTTTTACGGATCCGATCAGTCTATCAGTGGATCCGTAAAAATCATGCGGACATCTGAATGGAGCTTTACAGGGGGGTGATCAATGACAGGGGGGTGATCAGGGAGTCTATATGGGGTGATCACCTCCGTCATTTATCACTCCCCTGTAAGGCTGCATTCAGACGTCCGTATGATTTTTACGGATCCGATCAGTCTATCAGTGGATCCGTAAAAATCATGCGGACATCTGAATGGAGCTTTACAGGGGGTTGATCAATGACAGGGGGGTAATCAATGACAGGGGGGTGATCAGGGAGTCTATATGGGGTGATCAGGGGTGATCAAGGGCTAATAAGGGGTTAATAAGTGACGGGGGGGGGGGGGGTGTAGTGTAGTGGTGCTTGGTGCAACATATTACTGAGCTGCCTGTGTCCTCTGGTGGTCGATCCAAACAAAGGGGACCACCAGAGGACCAGGTAGCAGGTATATTAGACGCTGTTATCAAAACAGCGTCTAATATACCTGTTAGGGGTTAAAAAAATCACATCTCCAGCCTGCCAGCGAACGATCGCCGCTGGCAGGCTGGAGATCCACTCGCTTACCTTCCGATCCTGTGAACGCGCGCGCCTGTGTGCGCGCGTTCACAGGAAATCTCGCGTCTCGCGAGAGGACGCACCGGCGCGTCCACCCAGAACAACAGGACCGCCGCAAAGACGCAATCCTGCGTACGGCGGTCCTGAGGTGGTTAAAAATCATACGTGATTTCCTGAATTTTTTTTTTATTCTCTCTCTCAGAGTGGGAATGCACCTACAATGTGAATTTCAGACCCCTCCATGATCTCTAAGTGGGAGAACTTGCAAAATCGCAGGGTGTTCAAATACCTCTGTTATACATATATACATATCACTGTATATACATATTTTTCGTTTTTATTTTTTGGTTTTATGACTTGTATTTGTTTTACCTTTTATTTATATGTACTATAATTAAAAATTACAATAAAAAGATTATTAAAAAAAACAGTCCTGCTCTGCTACATGTGCATGTTTACAACTTAGTATTTTTATGCTGTTCAAAAATTGTATATCATTTTCTTACTGCCAGAAAAAAAACATACTTACCTCTATGTTTACTCCACAGGTACCTAGCAAATACAATGGAAGAGGATTACGAAGAAGCCAAGTATGAAATCTTCCCGTGGGCTTTAGGAAGGAATTGGCGCAAGCTCTTTATGGGTTTTCTGACATCAAGAGATCACTTATGGTGTAGAATAAACTACAGGGCAGCTGTGAGCAGACGCTGCTGTGAAGAGGCTAGTTACTAGTCTGCAAAACTTTCCATGAGGCTGTTGTCACACCACATCTGTGCCCTATGTCAGACATTACTGCAGAAAAACATATACTCACTGTATACTTTTTGACAGATCACAAAATTTTTTAACCTCTATTGTTCTTTAGACTGAACACCATTTTACACGTAGAAATATAAAAGCATTGTCATTGTGTACTCACATTACATTATTAATCTTGTACCGATCCTAAGTTATATTCTGTATTATACTCCAGAGCTGCACTCACTATTTTGCTGGTGCATTTACTATATACATACATTACATTACTTATCCAGTACTAATCCTGGGTTACATCCTGTATTATACTCCAGAGCTGCACTCACTATTCTGCTGGTGGATTCCCTGTGTACATACATTACATTACTTACCCAGTACTGATCCTGGGTTACATCCTGGATTATACTCCAGAGCTGCACTCACTATTCAGTTATATGATTTACATTTTAAAGTTTTATTGAGTAGTAGAATAAACAGTGTCTTACTTGCAGGTCATGGCAATAGCACCATCACACTACATCTGGCAGCGCGAACGATCTGAGCACCACAGCGGAGCGCTGAGAACTTACAGTAGCAATGAATTCAACGTCCCCCGTGGACCTAGTGCCACACCACAAGACTGTTCCCTCTGCGGTAAGAAAGGACAGCTCTTAGGTCTGGGCCTATCTGACGACTCATCTTCTTCATCTGATTCCACATTATCAGTGAAAGAGCGGATTGCATCACACAGTACTCTGGACTCACCTGGGGACAAGATGCTCATCGATCCTCCAGAAATTTACGATTGCTACAAAGGTTTGTTTCTTTAAAAATGTTTAATATTTTTTTTGTTTTATTTGAACATCTAAACCTGGATGTAATGTTTAATGCAGCCCACCAGTAAGCCATGCCTTTTTGCAACAAATGAAAAAATATCTTTCTCGCTCGTATCATTGGGGGACACAGGACCGTGGGTATAGCTGCTGCTGCCACTAGGAGGAGACACTAGGCTGAAAAGTGTTAGCTCCTCCTCTGCCGGCTATTCTCCCTCCAGCCAGGAGAGAGCATATCAGTTTTTAGCTTAGTGTCGTAGGAGGCAGACCTCCCTGCTTGCAGGGCGGCTTCCTTTTGTTATTTTTTCTTTTTTGTTTTATCTTTTTCTTTTTTAGGTAGGGGAAACAGAGACACCTAACCCCTCTGTCTACCCGGGAGCTAGGCCGGTGTCGGATTCCCTTACCGATCGACCTCCCCCAAGAAGCAAAAGTGGACCAGGGCAGCCCAGCTCCCCTGCTTCCCGCCAGCCAAAGGGTTACCTGAATCCGGTGAGACGGCCCGCCATTCCAGTCTCCTGCCACTTCGGGTGCCATCTGCTGAAGAGGTGACCCTGCTGGAGGGGTGAAGAGAAGAGGAGGAAGATGGGGTGAGTAATCGGGATTGGGTGAGTATTATCCTGCACCGCCCCCTCTCAGCCACCACATTAGGGTAGGTCATTTGAACTCTTTCATTCCTGAGGGTGTCAGCGGTGTAGTTAGGGACACTGGGATGCATGTCTTGGGGGGGGGGCCCACGCTGTTACAGCTTCCCCTGGTACCTCCCGGCAGGCCACGTTTCACTTTAGGCCCAGGCTTAATTTCAGGCCTGCCCGGATTTCGGGCTCCGGCCCGCATTGGCTTCTTCCCGGGCTGCGCGCCGCAAATCAAGGCCCTGGCTTCTGTGGAGTGTGGGCCGCAACCAGCGCCTCCCACAATGACGTGAGTGGGCGGGGCTAGGCTTACCACCGTGGCTCGGAGAACTCAGCTGGACCGCAGCTATCTTCGTGGATCCAGCTTCAGCCGGCAGCACGATTCTTCAGGGACCACAGGGCCTGGGCCCCCTGCATGCTGGTATGACGGTTCCTTCCCTCTCCAGCCTTGAGAACAGTAGTGAGCAGCCATGTCCTACCCACTAGTGACCCCCGCATGCCAACAGCCACCACTTATTATACATGTGTGAAATGCAAAATTAAGTTCACCTCGCGGCTAGCCGGACTCTGTATGCTCAGACTCGGATATGGATCCGGAACAATCTTCCAAGGTTGCTTCAATGGTGGACAGCTGAGTTTCTGCTGTCCGTGACACCTTCCAGGGGCATGATGACTCCCTCTCCACGAGTCAACAGGGAGTGTCTTAAGCCTTCCCTTTGCATGACGACTTTTCGGTGGTCACTGCCAAGGCGTGGGACCATCCAGATCGTCGCTTTACCACGTCCAAGCGGCTTGATCTGCTTTATCCCTTTCCGGCTGATTGGGTGGCTAAATGATCCTCTCCTCCCAAGGTGGACCCTTCGGTAGCGCACCTCGCCAAACACACCTCCATTCCGGTGGCTGATGGCTCAAGCCCTTCAGGATCCCGTGGATTGTCGTATGGAGTCTTAGGCAAAGTCCCTTTTCGCGGCAAGTGGCTCAGTGCTTCGGCCCATTTTCACCTTCGCTTGGGTGACTAAGGTGGTCTCGGAGTGGGCATTCCAGTTAAACCAAGACTTGGCGACGGACCTCCGCTAACTGAGCTCCAGTCCTTGGCTCTGCAGATCTCACAGGCGGGGAAGTACCTCTGTGAGGCTTCCTTGGACGCGGGTGCACTTGTTGCCTGCTCATCGGCTCTCGTGGTAACCTTGAGGCGCGAACTCTGGCTTAAGGTTTGGGCAGCGGACTCTTCGTCTAAGCGTTCCCTTACCAGCCTTCCTTTTGTCGGCTCCCGATTATTCGGGGCCCGGCTAGATGAAATTAGCTCCGAGGCTACGGGCGGTAAAAGTACCCACCTCCCACAGGGCAAATCCAGGCGCATGTTTCGCGCTAAACAGACAAGTTCCCCGGGCCCAGTCCTTTCGCCGATCCTCTGGCACGCGTCCGGCAGCAAGAGCCCCTCCCAGATCCTCCACGCAGGACCAGCAAAAGAAGCCATTCTTCAGGCCTCAACCAGCCTGGCGCCCGCGGGCACAGCCTGCCCGTCCATCGACCGGCAAGCAGTCCTCTGCATGAAGACGTGCCCCCACCCTCTCGGGTGGGGGGGTCGCCTACTCCTTTTTCAGGAAGTGTGGCAGGCCCACATCTCAGACGTGTGGGCGCTCAAAATCGTAACCTCGGGTTACAAGATCGAGTTTGCGTCCCCTCCTCCACAACGTTTCTTTCTCTCCCAACCACCCAGGAATCCAGGTCAGGCTGTCGCTTTTTTCCAGGCAATTCAATCTCTCCTCGTGGGGGGGGGGGTGATCTCCCTGGTTCCTTTGACGGAACAATTCACAGGTTTTTATTTAAACCTCTGTCGTCCCCAAGAAAGAAGGATCTGTTCGCCCAGTTCTGGACCTCAAGTTGCTGACACGGTTCCTCCGGGTTCAACCTGGTCAAAGCAGTGACCTTCGTTCAGAACGAGGACAGTGTGCGTATCACTCTGGATACCCTGGCGCGGTTGGGCTGGCTGGTGAACTTCCAGAAGTGTTCCCTATGCCCCACCAGATGGATCACTTTTCCAGGATTATCCTCGACACGGCCGCGGCGTTGGTGCGCCTCCTTCTGGACAAGCGGCTAGCCCTTCATCGGTCAGTCTGCCAGTGCAGGTACCCTTCAATTAGATTTTGAATTAAGGTATCGGGTGCAATGGTCGCTTCCTTCAAGGCGGTTCCGTTTGCACAATTTCACACTCGTTCACTTCAGCGGACAATTTTGTTGTCGTGGGACAAGTCACAGGATTCCCTGGATCGTCACATCGTCCTGCCTCCAGGGGTGCGTTCTGCACTCAGGTGGTGGCTTTCGACTCCAACCTTGGAGTCGGGGAAATACTTTCTCCAGGTCTCATGGACGGTCATTAACACCGACGCCAGTCTTCAGGGTTGGGGCGGAGTCTTCCCGCCCCAGACAGTCTAAGGCGTATAGTCTCAGTCGGAGACCAAACTGCCATCAACATTCTAGAACTCCGGGCCATTCATCTGTCCCTTCTACAGTGGGCCCCTCTCCTGAAGGGCCGGCCGATCTGGGTACAGTCAGGCAACGCCACGGCAGTGACTTACAGTCAGGTCCATAAATATTGGGACATCGACACAATTGTAACATTTTTGGCTCTATACACCACCACAATGTATTTGAAATGAAACGAACAAGATGTGCTTTAACTGCAGACTGTCAGCTTTAATTTGAGGGTATTTACATCCAAATCAGGTGAATGGTGTAGGAATTAAAACAGTTTGCATATGTGCCTCCCACTTGTTAAGGGACCAAAAGTAATGGGACAGAATAATAATCATAAATCAAACTTTCACTTTTTAATACTTGGTTGCAAATCCTTTGCAGTCAATTAAAGCCTGAAGTCTGGAACGCATAGACATCACCAGAGGCTGGGTTTCATCCCTGGTGATGCTCTGCCAGGCCTCTACTGCAACTGTCTTCAGTTCCTGCTTGTTCTTGGGGCATTTTCCCTTCAGTTTTGTCTTCAGCAAGTGAAATGCATGCTCAATCGGATTCAAGTCAGGTGATTGACTTGACCATTGCATAACATTCCACTTCTTTCCCTTAAAAAAAACTCTTTGGTTGCTTTTGCAGTATGCTTTGGGTCATTGTCCATCTGCACTGTGAAGCGCCGTCCAATGAGTTCTGAAGCATTTGGCTGAATATGAGCAGATAATATTGCCTGAAACACTTCAGAATTCATCCTGCTGCTTTTGTCAGCAGTCACATCATCAATAAATACAAGAGAATCAGTTCCATTGGCAGCCATACATGCCCACCCCATGACACTGCCACCACCATGCTTCACTGATGAGGTGGTATGCTTAGGATCATGAGCAGTTCCTTTCCTTCTCCATACTCTTCTCCTCCCATCACTCTGGTACAAGTTGATCTTGGTCTCATCTGTCCATAAAATGTTGTTCCAGAACTGTGAAGGCTTTTTTAGATGTCGTTTGGCAAACTCTAATCTGGCCTTCCTGTTTTTGAGGCTCACATCTTGTGGTGAACCCTCTGTATTCACTCTGGTGAAGTCTTCTCTTGATTGTTGACTTTGACACACATACACCTACCTCCTGGAGAGTGTTCTTGATCTGGCCAACTGTTGTAAAGGGTGTTTTCATCACCAGGGAAAGAATTCTTCGGTCATCCACCACTGTTGTTTTCCGTGGTCTTCCGGGTCTTTTGGTGTTGCTGAGCTCACCGATGCATTCCTTCTTTTTAACCACTTCCCGCAACTGTAACGCCGAAAGGCGTCATTGCGGCGGCTCCCCCAGGCTACGCTAACGCCAATAGGCGTCATCTCGCGTGAGCCGAGATTTCCTGTGAACGCGCGCACACAGGCGCGCGCGCTCACAGGAACGGAAGGTAAGAGAGTTGATCTCCAGCCTGCCAGCGGCGATCGTTCGCTGGCAGGCTGGAGATGTGTTTTTTTTAACCCCTAACAGGTATATTAGACGCTGTTTTGATAACAGCGTCTAATATACCTGCTACCTGGTCCTCTGGTGGTCCCCTTTGTTTGGATCGACCACCAGAGGACACAGGTAGCTCAGTAAAGTAGCACCAAGCACCACTACACTACACTACACCCCCCCCCCCCCGTCACTTATTAACCCCTTATTAGCCCCTGATCACCCCTGATCACCCCATATAGACTCCCTGATCACCCCCCTGTCATTGATCACCCCCCTGTCATTGATCACCCCCCTGTAAAGCTCCATTCAGACGTCCGCATGATTTTTACGGATCCACTGATAGATGGATCGGATCCGCAAAACGCATCCGGACGTCTGAATGAAGCCTTACAGGGGCGTGATCAATGACTGTGGTGATCACCCCATATAGACTCCCTGATCACCCCCCTGTCATTGATCACCCCCCTGTAAAGCTCCATTCAGACGTCCGCATGATTTTTACGGATCCACTGATAGATGGATCGGATCCGCAAAACGCATCCGGACGTCTGAATGAAGCCTTACAGGGGCATGATCAATGACTGTGGTGATCACCCCATATAGACTCCCTGATCACCCCCCTGTAAAGCTCCATTCAGATGTCCGCATGATTTTTACGGATGCACTGATAGATGGATCGGATCCGCAAAACGCATCCGGACGTCTGAATGAAGCCTTACAGGGGCATGATCAATGATTGTGGTGATCACCCCATATAGACTCCCTGATCACCCCCCTGTCATTGATTACACCCCTGTCATTGATCACCCCCCTGTAAAGCTCCATTCAGATGTCCGCATGATTTTTACGGATGCACTGATAGATGGATCGGATCCGCAAAACGCATACGGACGTCTGAATGAAGCCTTACAGGGGCATGATCAATGACTGTGGTGATCACCCCCCTGTCATTGATTACCCCCCTGTAAAGCTCCATTCAGATGTCCGCATGATTTTTACGGATGCACTGATAGATGGATCGGATCCGCAAAACGCATCCGGACGTCTGAATGAAGCCTTACAGGGGCATGATCAATGACTGTGGTGATCACCCCCCTGTCATTGATTACCCCCCTGTAAAGCTCCATTCAGATGTCCGCATGATTTTTACGGATGCACTGATAGATGGATCGGATCCGCAAAACGCATCCGGACGTCTGAATGAAGCCTTACAGGGGCGTGATCAATGACTGTGGTTATCACCCCATATAGACTCCCTGATCACCCCCCTGTCATTGATTACACCCCTGTCATTGATCACCCCCCTGTAAAGCTCCATTCAGATGTCCGCATGATTTTTACGGATCCACTGATAGATGGATCGGATCCGCAAAACGCATCCGGACGTCTGAATGAAGCCTTACAGGGGCGTGATCAATGACTGTGGTGATCACCCCATATAGACTCCCTGATCACCCCCCTGTCATTGATTACCCCCCTGTAAAGCTCCATTCAGACGTCCGCATGATTTTTACGGATCCACTGATAGATGGATCGGATCCGCAAAACGCATCCGGACGTCTGAATGAAGCCTTACAGGGGCATGATCAATGACTGTGGTGATCACCCCATATAGACTCCCTGATCACCCCCCTGTCATTGATTACCCCCCTGTAAAGCTCCATTCAGATGTCCGCATGATTTTTACGGATGCACTGATAGATGGATCGGATCCGCAAAACGCATACGGACGTCTGAATGAAGCCTTACACGGGCGTGATCAATGACTGTGGTTATCACCCCATATAGACTCCCTGATCACCCCCCTGTCATTGATCACCCCCCCTGTCATTGATCACCCCCCCTGTCATTGATCACCCCTCTGTCAGGCTCCATTCAGACATTTTTTTGGCCCAAGTTAGCGGAATTATTATTTTTTTTTTCTTACAAAGTCTCATATTCCACTAACTTGTGTCAAAAAATAAAATCTCACATGAACTCACCATACCCCTCACGGAAACCAAATGCGTAAAATTTTTTAGACATTTATATTCCAGACTTCTTCTCACGCTTTAGGGCCCCTAGAATGCCAGGGCAGTATAAATACCCCACATGTGACCCCATTTCGGAAAGAAGACACCCCCAGGTATTCCGTGAGGGGCATATTGAGTCCATGAAAGATTGAAATTTTTGTCCCAAGTTAGCGGAACGGGAGACTTTGTGAGAAAAAAATTAAAAATATCAATTTCCGCTAACTTGTGCCAAAAAAAAAAAAATTTCTATGAACTCGCCATGCCCCTCATTGAATACCTTGGGGTGTCTTCTTTCCAAAATGGGGTCACATGTGGGGTATTTATACTGCCCTGGCATTCTAGGGGCCCCAAAGCGTGAGAAGAAGTCTGGTATCCAAATGTCTAAAAATGCCCTCCTAAAAGGAATTTGGGCACCTTTGCGCATCTAGGCTGCAATAAAGTGTCACACATCTGGTATCGCCGTACTCAGGAGAAGTTGGGGAATGTGTTTTGGGGTGTCATTTTACATATACCCATGCTGGGTGAGAGAAATATCTTGGTCAAATGCCAACTTTGTATATAAAAATGGTAAAAGTTGTCTTTTGCCAAGATATTTCTCTCACCCAGCAAGGGTATATGTAAAATGACACCCCAAAACACATTCCCCAACTTCTCCTGAGTACGGAGATACCACATGTGTGACACTTTTTTGCAGCCTAGGTGGGCAAAGGGGCCCATATTCCAAAGAGCACCTTTAGGATTTCACAGGTCATTTACCTACTTACCACACATTAGGGCCCCTGGAAAATGCCAGGGCAGTATAACTACCCCACAAGTGACCCCATTTTGGAAAGAAGACACCCCAAGGTATTCCGTGAGGGGCATGGCAAGTTCCTAGAATTTTTTATTTTTTGTCACAAGTTAGTGGAAAATGCTGATTTTTTTTTTTTTTTTTTTTTCATACAAAGTCTCATATTCCACTAACTTGTGACAAAAAATAAAAACTTCCATGAACTCACTATGCCCATCAGCGAATACCTTGGGGTCTCTTCTTTCCAAAATGGGGTCACTTGTGGGGTAGTTATACTGCCCTGGCATTCTAGGGGCCCAAATGTGTGGTAAGGAGTTTGAAATCAAATTCTGTAAAAAATGACCTGTGAAATCCGAAAGGTGCTCTTTGGAATATGGGCCCCTTTGCCCACCTAGGCTGCAAAAAAGTGTCACACATCTGGTATTGCCGTACTCAGGAGAAGGTGGGGAATGTGTTTTGGGGTGTCATTTTACATATACCCATGCTGGGTGAGAGAAATATCTTGGCAAAAGACAACTTTTCCCATTTTTTTATACAAAGTTGGCATTTGACCAAGATATTTATCTCACCCAGCATGGGTATATGTAAAATGACACCCCAAAACACATTCCTCAACTTCTCCTGAGTACGTAGATACCAGATGTGTGACACTTTTTTGCAGCCTAGGTGGGCAAAGGGGCCCACATTCCAAAAGCACCTTTCGGATTTCACTGGTCATTTTTTACAGAATTTGATTTCAAACTCCTTACCACACATTTGGGCCCCTAGAATGCCAGGGCAGTATAACTACCCCACAAGTGACCCCATTTTGGAAAGAAGAGACCCCAAGGTATTTTGTGATGGGCATAGTGAGTTCATAGAAGTTTTTATTTTTTGTCACAAGTTAGTGGAATATGAGACTTTGTAGGAAAAAAAATAAAATAAAAAAAAATCATCATTTTCCGCTAACTTGTGACAAAAAATAAAAAGTTCTATGAACTCACTATGCCCATCAGCGAATACCTTAGGGTGTGTACTTTCCGAAATGGGGTCATTTGTGGGGTGTTTGTACTGTCTGGCCATTGTAGAACCTCAGGAAACATGACAGGTGCTCAGAAAGTCAGAGCTGCTTCAAAAAGCGGAAATTCACATTTTTGTACCATAGTTTGTAAACGCTATAACTTTTACCCAAACCATTTTTTTTTTACCCAAACATTTTTTTTTTATCAAAGACATGTAGAACTATAAATTTAGAGCAAAATTTCTATATGGATCTCGTTTTTTTTGCAAAATTTTACAACTGAAAGTGAAAAATGTCATTTTTTTGCAAAAAAATCGTTAAATTTCGATTAATAACAAAAAAAGTAAAAATGTCAGCAGCAATGAAATACCACCAAATGAAAGCTCTATTAGTGAGAAGAAAAGGAGGTAAAATTCATTTGGGTGGTAAGTTGCATGACCGAGCAATAAACGGTGAAAGTAGTGTAGTGCCGATTTGTAAAAAAGGGCCTGGTCTTTAGGGGGGTATAAACCTGTGGTCCTTAAGTGGTTAAGAATGTTCCAAACAGTTGTTTTGGCCATGCCTAATGTTTTTGCTATCTCTCTGATGGGTTTGTTTTGTTTTTTTCAGCCTAATGATGGCTTGCTTCACTGATAGTGATAGCTCTTTGGATCTCATCTTGAGAGTTGACAGCAACAGATTCCAGATGCAAATAGCAGACTTGAAATGAACTCTGGACCTTTTATCTGCTAATTGTAATTGGGATAATGAGGGAATAACACACACCTGGCCATGGAACAGCTGAGAAGCCAATTGTCCCATTACTTTTGGTCCCTTAACAAGTGGGAGGCACAAATGCAAACTGTTGTAATTCCTGCACCGTTCACCTGATTTGGATTTGTACCCTCAAATTAAAGCTGACAGTCTGCAGTTAAAGCACATCTTGATTGTTTCATTTCAAGTCCATTGTGGTGGTAAATAGAGCCAAAAATCTTAGAATTGTGTCGATGTCCCAATATTTATGGACCTGACTGTATATTAATCACCAAGGAGGAACCCGCAGTCAAGCGATGATGGCGGAGTCGGCCAAAATCCTGAGGTGGGCAGAGACCCATGTTCCAGCTCTTTCGCTGGTCTACATTCCGGGAGTGGAGAATTGGACGGCAGATTTCCTCAGTCGGACGACGGTGGCCCCGGGGGAGTGGTCTCTGCATCCGGAGGTGTTCCAAGCGATATGTCTCCGGTGGGGTCAATCGGAGGTGGACCTGATGGTGTCCCAGCTCAACCACAAACTCCCCGCCTTTTTCTCTCGAACAAGAGATCCCAGGGCATGCGCCGTAGACGCGCTGGTGGCACCATGGGACGGGTTCGCCCTGGTGTACGTGTTCCCGCCTTTTCCTCTCCTGCCTCGAGTCTTACGCAGAATCAGGATAGAAGGCATCCAGACGATCCTCATCGCTCTGGATTGGCCCCATCGCGCGTGGTACACAGACATCGTCCGTCTTCTAGGAGACACGCCGTGGCCCCTTCCGCTCAGACCCAATCTTCTCTCTCAGGGTCCTGTCTTCCACCAGCGTTTAGAGTCGCTACGTTTGACGGTGTGGCTGTTGAAACCGCCATTCTGAAGCAGCAAGGTTTCCCAGACAGGGTCATCCACACTATGATTAAAGCCAGGAAACCACCGTCGTCCAAGATTTATTCCAGAACTTGGGGGTCTTTTTTGTGTTTCTGTGTGGAACGTAACCTCCCCCCGCTACACTTCTCCCTTCCCACCATCCTTTCATTTCTGCAGTGGGGTCTGGATTTGGGTCTTGCCCTTAGTTCTTTGAAGGGGCAGGTGTCGGTGCTGTCAAATTTTTTCCAGCGTCCTCTGGCACTACAGGCTCCGGTTAAGGCTACATGCACACGACTATTATGTGTTTTGCGGTCTGCAAATTGCGGATCCGCAAACAAACGGATGCTATCCATATGCCATCCGTTTATTTTTGCGGATCCATTTTAACAATGCCTAAAACGGACAAGAATAGTGTGCTGTCCGATTTTTTGCGGACCCATTGAATTGAATGGGTCCACATCCTATCCGAAAAAAAAAACGGAACGGACACGAAAACAAACAACGTTCGTGTGCATGTAGCCTAAGACCTTCCTACAAGGGGTGGCCCACACCGTCCCTCCTTATTGTCCCCCCTTGCCTTCTTGGTACTTGAACCTGGTTCTGGGCTCCCTCCAGTCGGCTCCATTTGAGCCTTTAAACACAGTTCCCCTCCATATTCTCTCCTGTAAGGTTGCATTCCTGGTGGCTATCACTTCCATCAGGCGCGTTTAGGAGTTGGCAGCGCTTTCCTGTAAGGAACGCTTCCTTATTCTGCACCAAGATAAGGCGGTGCTCCGACCTATACCTTCTTTTCAGCCAAAGGTAGTCTCTGCCTTCCATGTCAACGAAGACATTGTTCTTCCTTCGTTCTGCCCCTCTCCTTCGCATCCTAGAGAGCGGGCTCTCCATCAGCTGGATGTGGTTAGGGCTCTCAGGATTTACTTATCCGTCTCGAGCACTTTCCGCCGTACGAACTCTGTTCGTTATTCCGGAAGGTCCTGACAAAGGTTGGGTGGCCTCCAAGGTGACAATTGCCAGGTGGATTTGTTTGGCATTTGCTGAGGCATACGGCTCCCGGGGCAAAGCGCCGCCCTTCGGTATCACAGCCCACTCTACCAGGGCGGTGGGCGCGTCTTGGGCTCGCTTCCACCAGGCTTCAGCTTCACAGCTGCGCAAGGCAGCAACTTGGTCGTCCTTGCACACGTTCACCAAGTTTTACCAGGTGCATACTTTTGCATCAGCGGACGCTTCGTTGGGCCGCAAGGTCTTGCAGACAGCAGTGTCTTGAGCTTCCGCAAGGCAGTTTTCCATGGTGGTGTGTTCTTCCTGCCCCGTGGACTGCTTTGGAACGTCCCACGGTCCTGTGTCCCCCAATAAAAAGAGCGAGAAAATAAGATTTTTGTGGACTCACCTGTAAAATCTTTTTCTCGCTTAGTTCATTGGGGGACACAGCTCCCAGCCATTATTTTCCATTATTGCCGCAGGTGCTAGCGGTTTGTTTGCCGGTGGGGTCCTCAGTCTGGTTCGGCCCTTCCGGCATTAGTTATGTTCTGGTTTATTTCATGTATGTTTTTTTTTTCTCCTACTCCTGCTTGGGCACAAACTGATATGCTCTCTCCTGGCTGGATGGGGTATAGCCGGCAGAGGAGAAGCTAACAATTTTCAGCCTAGTGTCGCCTCTTAGTGGCAGCAGCTATACCCACGGTCCTGTGTCCCCCAATGAACTAAGCGAGAAAGAGATTTTACAGGTGAGTCCACAAAAATCTCGTTTTCACAGACCCTAAAGCTGATTGATAGACTAAGGCTCTGTTCACACGTTGGTCAAGCCTTCCAAGTTTTGTTCCCATTCATTGTCAATGGGGACAAAAATGGTCAGGATGCGTTCCGTTTCGTTGTGTTTTTGACCGTAGGCAAAAACGCTTCAAGCTGTGGTTTTGTGTCTGGTCTGCGAAATGGAACAAACAGTTAGTTAAAAAACTGAATCCGGCAACCATACAATGCCTTACAATGATTTTCATACCAGATCCGGCTTGTTCAGTTTAGATTTAATAAAACCAGATCTGGCCAAAACAGATGCATCCAGATGTATTAAATGGAACGGATCCGTTTAATTCCAGTTTTGAGATCCTCTGCCGGGTCTCAGACTGGAAATCCACAACACAACTGTGAAACAGGCCTAATTCAAAAAGTGAAACCCATCTATATTATGAAAATCAATGTCTGTCCTCTTTAGGCATCCGAATGCCTGAACCAGTTGGACACTAAATTTGGCACATAGGTACACTGGATGTCCGGGAAGGTTTTCAAAATGGTCTCAGCTCTCTAAGATATACCATTCTTGAGATATTACCCCCAAAAATGCAAATATGGCACCATCACATGACCCAATAGAAGCTTGCAGGTCCTTCATACATATTCTTATTGACATACACTCACATGACTTACTAGCCAGTATAAGCTCACGTCCTTCAGTCTTCGCCTCACTGACATACACACAGTTTTACACCAGGTTTTCATAACAACTCATATAGGTCATTGTTAAGAGGGCAGGACGTTGTGGAGGTCACTGTTAAGGGGGGCTGTGAGGGTCACTGTTAAGGGGGCGGGACGCTGTGGAGGTCACTATTTGAGGGGTGGGGTGCTGTTGAAGTCACTGTTTGGGGGTTGGGGTGATGTGGAGATCACTGTTAAGGCAGCAAGGTGCTGCAGAGGTGACTGTTTAGGGGGTGGGGCGCAGTGGAGATCACTTAAGTGGATAAGGCTTTGTGGAAGTCACTTTTAAGGGGACGGGCGGCTGTGGAGGTCACTGTTAAGGGCACGGGGGGCGTGGAGATCACTGTTAAGGGGGCGTGGTGCCATAGAAGTCACTGTTAAGGGGGTGGGGCTCAGTGGAGATCACTGTTAAGGGGACGGACGGCTGTGTGAGGTCACTTTTAAGGGGATGGGGGATGTGGAGGTCACTGTTAAAGGTCACTGAAAAGGGGACGGGGCTGTGGAGATCACTGTTAAGGGGGCGTGGTGCTGTGGAGGTCACTGTTAAGGGGGCAGGGCGGTGTGGAGATCACAGTTAAAGAGGCGGGTGTTGTGGAGGTCACTGTTATGGGGGACAGTTAAAAATATAATAAACACTGTGTAACTGCCGGAGTATAGAGGGCTACTAGCAATTTCCCCGTTAAAACAAAAAAAATGATTGGCTCCCTTGGAACAAATCCAATAAACACACAAAAGGACCAACACTTCATACCCGGGCAGCGCTGAGGTCTTTAACTAGTAGAGTCTATAGACTGATTACACAGAATGATCTATTTCAAGCGTTTATTTCTTTTAATGTTGATGATTATGGTTTACAGCTAATGAAAACCCAAAAGTCAGGATCTCAGAAAATCTGAATATTGTGAAAAAGTTCTATCTTGTAGACTCATGGGGTCACACTCTAATCAGCTAATCAACACAAAACACCTGCAAAGGTTTCCTAAGCCTTTAAATGGTCCCTTAGTCTCATTCATTAGTCTACACAATAATGGGGAAGACTGCTGCACTGACAGTTGTCCAGAAGACAGTCATTGACACCCTTCACAAGGAGGATAAGCTAGAAAAGGTCATTACTAAAGAAGCTAGCTGTTCACACAAAGTGCTGTATCCAAACATATGATGAAAAGTGTGGTAGAAAAAGGTGCACAAGCAACAGGGATAACTGCAGCCTTGAAAGGATTGTCAAGAAAAGGTCATTCAGGAATTTGGGGGAGATTCACAAATAGTGCACTGCGGCTGGAGTCAGTGCTTCAAGAGCCACCACACACAGATGTATCCAGGACATGGGCGACAACTGTCCATTCTTTGTGTCAAGCCACTCATGACCCAGAGACAACATCAGAAGCGTCTTACCTGGGCTAAGGATAAGAAAGACTGGACGGTTCTCAGTGCTCCAAAGTCCTGTTTTCAGGTGAAAGTAAATTTAGCATTTAATTTGGAAATCAAGGTCCCAGAGTCTGGAGAAGGGTGGAGAGGACACAATCCAAGCTGCTTCAGGTCCAGTGTGAAGTCTCCACAGTCAGTGATGGTTTGTAGAACCATGTCATCTGCTGATGTTGGTCCACTGTGTTATAGCAAGGCCAAAGTCAGCGCAGCCGTCTACCGGGAAATTATAGAGCACTTCATGCTTTCCTCTGCTGACAAGCTTCATGGAGATGCTGATTTCCTTTTCCAGAAGGACTTGACACCCGCCCACACTGCTGAAAGTACCAATACTTGGTGTAATAACCACGGCATCACTGTGCTTGATTAGCCAGAAAACTCGTCTGACCTACACCACATAGAGAATCTATGAGAGACACCAGAACCAACAATGCAGACGAGCCGAAGGTCACTATCAAAGCAACCTGGCTTCCATAACTCCCGGCTGATCTCCTCCAGGCCACATTGCCGCATTGATGCCGTAATTTTGCAAAAGGAGCCCTGACCAAGGTCAACATTTCAGGATTAAAAATCATTAATTGGTCTTATATAATAAATAATAAAATTTTCTGAGATCCTGACTTTTACGTTTTTATTAGCTGTACGCCATAATCATCAACATTAAAATATATAAAGGCTTGGAATATATCCCTCTGTGTGGAATGAAGCTATAGAATATGTGAGGTTCGCTTTTTGAATTGAATTACTGAAATAAATTAACTTTTTAACAATATTGTAATTTATTAAGATGCACCAGTATATGCCAAACTTGGGGCTTAAACACAGGCTGAACAAGTCTTATTTCCCTGAATGAAAAGGGGCATAAAGGTTAAGGCTAATTCATTAGTGAAGCCTTATACACTTAAAGGGCTTCTGTCACCCCACTAAACCGTTTTTTTTTCTTTGTTTACTAATAATCCCCACACTGCGAGCTCTGCATACATAAGTTAAATAATAATTTTGGTTCAGTAGAATTTGATAAAAAGCTATTTTTATAATATGTAAATTACCTTGCGACCAGCAAGTAGGGCGGCTACTTGCTGGTAGCAGCCGCATCCTCCGATCCTAATGACGCCCCCTCCGCATTGTGATTGACAGGGCCAGGGAACGGAATCGTTCTCTGCTGACCCTGCCTGTTTTCATTCAATATCTGGCGCCTGCGCCACGGCCGTACCTATCTTCAATCTGCGCAGGCGCACTGAGAGGCGGCCACTCACTCGGCCGCTCCATCCTCAATGCGCCTGCGCCGATGACGTCACATCTACACCCGGCGCAGGCGCATTAAGGACCGAGCGGCCGAGTGAGTGGCCGCCTCTCAGTGCGCCTGCGCAGATTGAAGATAGGTACGGCCGCGGCGCAGGCGCCAGATATTGAATGAAAACAGGCAGGGCCAGCAGAGAACGATTCCGTTCCCTGGCCCTGTCAATCACAATGCGGAGGGGGCGTCATTAGGATCGGAGGATGCAGCTGCTACCAGCAAGTAGCCGCCCTTCTTGCTGGTAGCAAGGTAATTTACATATTATAAAAATAGCTTTTTATCAAATTCTACTGAACCAAAATTATTATTTAACTTATGTATGGATAAATCGCAGTGTGGGGATTATTAGTAAACAAAAAGAAACAAACGGTTTAGTGGGGTGACAGAAGCCCTTTAATCAATTCCTCCGTTTTCAAGATCTCTGCTTGCTGTTCAATCAATCAACAGGAAAGTTTATTTTCTAATTCTAGTGAATAAAAATCTGTGCTTGTAATAACCACCCAGCTACAAGGCTCGTTACAAGACCCAACCCCGATAACGTCACTACTGTACTTGTAACAAGCAGTGTGGTCATCTAACGCCCAGGACAGACACAGTGCGGAATGTTAGGTGTGTTTTGCAAAGCACATTATAACTTCTTGCAGTCCTGTGATGAAAATGTAAATGCAACCCACAAGATCCATGGCAGGAGCGTAAAAACGTAATATAGAAGCCGTGATCTTTCCACAACTCATGGAAACCAAAATGATTTCTTTCCTTCCACAGCTTTTTGATACAGTATTTTCATATCTTAATCTAATACAACTATTCATGTCTACAGTGTTGTAAAAATAAAATAACTTTATAATCTCCACTCAAAATGCACATGTAAAATAGGAAAAACAGTTTTCTACTCCTTCCTTCTTCAGATAACCAAGCAAACGGCAGGACAAGGAGATGCATTTGTCACCAAGACAAGTCCATGGAGTGGTTCTCGAGCAGCGAGGAGTAACGTCGCTACCTCTGAATTTGGAAGCAGGTGCCTCAAACATTTACAACAGTTTTATTCCAAGAAGTTGAACGTTCTAGAAAAAATATTTTACATAATTTTGTATGTGTAACATCACATAAGCATAGAGAGATGATACTCTGTGCAGTCCTTGGCCTCAGCTGCTGTCCCCCGGTGTCATCTGTTTTGATGTGGCTCTGAATTTCCTCAACTGCACTAGAAAAGCTAGAAGGCAAAATAAGCATTTTACAAATTACAATTTTATAACAAGCCAGTGTCACAGCGGTAAAAAAAATATAACAACTTTGGATTTCTATTATTAAAAATACAATTTTCTCCCATTATTATTTTATGCAATTTTTTTTTAAACTATATTAAAGTGGGCAGTGAGCCTAACAACGACAGTGTATAATAATATATCTCATACCGATATACTGAGCTGTATGTATGCATATGTTCCTGCAATGGAGATATATAAAGTAGAACACTACAGTTTGCCTCTCCCCAGCCTGAATTGTCCTTTGTGAGTTAATATGTAGTTCAACAAAACCGTAAATGTACTTCAGTCACCTGATGGTCAGAGAAATTCTGATTACTGAGGAACTAAGTCTCTACCTTGATATTTTTGCACTTAAAGGGGTTGTCTCGCTTCAGTGTCTTGTATTAACTTTCTCTACATGATGAATGCCATTTGCAGGACTGAGACAACCTTGGTGCCGGGTCTATGAAGTATCCTTGGTAGTGAGGTCCACAGTCTATCCTGATGTTAAATGGGCACTGTCCTTTCAATAAACTTTGCATACATCAATAGAACAAGTGAAGATATCTTTATAATATATTTAATTGTAGAAAAATGCCTGTTTTTCCCACTTGTTAGCCACTTTTCCTCTACTCTGCCTCCTGCAATAATCATTGACTTTCAACTCACTGCTAAAATCTGTCTTGAGAGACGGAACGGATTATCACCTCACTATAGGGATCAGGTTAGAGCTGCCCATAAGCAGAGGAGACGAGGAGGAGTGCGTTTCTGGAGTGAGAGGCACAGACATGGCTAGACACTGCTCACCTGCTATCTCACCCCAGTGCTGGATCTCACTGCTCAGTACTGCCTTATAATGTCCTCCATACTGGAGCTTCTATCTGTGTTTGAGAGATCGATAGGAGCAGGATTTTTTTTTATCTGTGTGAGCAGTGTATGGGAGACATTATATCAGCTAGTCTTCCCCTCAGCTAGAGCCTGCAGAGGGGAAAAATGCAGAATACAAGTCATATAATAGCCAGAATTGGTGTTTTCCCTCATGTACACAAATGACATGCACACTTTAAGACGACTGCACAATTCAGATGATGATCCTTAGTGTCAGTACATGCATGCATCATTGACAAAGTGAATGCACACCATTCCAAGATAACCCAATATATGGTTAGTGCCACCAAGGATATCTTCCAGACCCACGGGTGAGTTGAGTATATATGAACACGTAGAACCTCAGCAATTTAAATAATCATAAATAATGTGCCTTCAAATCTTCCATTGGCAGAACAGGACTATAAGGAAGGAATCCGTATTTACCTGTATGTCCTACCTGCCAAGGCATTGGCCGTGCTATATAAGGCACTTTCCCAAAAGGCTGGGATCCGATGGCGAAATCGTCATCTAAAAAATAAACAACAAAATCTTAAGTCAGTGTTCTGTATATATAATTGTAATACCGACACCCAGGATATAGTAAAGCTCAGATTTTATAGCAGGGGAGGAGAACACATTCCTATGCATCTATATATATATTTTTATATATATATATATATATATATATATATATATATATATATACACTGTATATTGTGGGGATTCGCTCTGGTAGTTAGGACTAGCGTATGCAGTATACAGTAGAGGCAAAGTACACAGTTCTTGAATCAAACAGCGGTGTTTATTCACACATTGGTTTATAACAAAATGCAGATAAGGTGTATCACAAAACGCAGGTGGCTTGGTGTTTGTTCACACACAAGGAAAGTCCATAAACAACAAAAGTCACCTTTTCTCATGGGTGTTAATTCACACCCTGTTAGCAGTTCAGCCTCATCAAGTCCATAGGCGGCCTGTTCGCCTTTAGAGGGGCCTGAGTCCTCCAGTCCGGCTCAAACCTCAAATCCCAGCACAGCCCTCAGTTCACAGCACACAGACTCCTGAGTTCCACTGTCAGAGGGAGGTAAATCCACACACCTGGCAGTGCTAGCTGTTTTTTATGCCTGGCAAAACCCGGCCTGGACCATGGGGAGTAGTCACCCACCCAGCACTTTGACTACTCCCAGTAAGAGCCATCCCGGATCAGCTATGACATCCATGCTAACTCTCAAGGTGTCAATTAGCAATAGCTGCTGCTGACACATAAAATACTGGCTCTTACTTCAGCCAGGAACCTCGGTGACACATACCTTCCATCCACGATGATTCCAGGTACATATATAGTTCAGCTCTGTGCATGTGTCTTTAAAAAGAAAGTCAGGAATTCTGAATTGTCAAGCACAAGCCTAGAAAACTGCACAAGGACATTTCACTGTCCAGGGGGCCACTTGATCCCTCCTCTTGGCTGTCAGCAAGGTACATAAAAATCTGATGCTCTCAGCATGAGCATCAGGCACTTATGCACCTGGCCAGTGGCTGCAGATGCCCTCCTGAATTGAATGATATTGCCGTCCTCAGGGTGATGATACAGCTTCATACTGTGGGGCAGGCAGCAGTATTTCGTGCTGCACTGTGGTATGTGGTTTCCCAGATGCTGTATTTAGAGCTACACCGTGGTATTTGGATCTGCTGGGGTGGGATTTTGTCCTGCACTACAGTATTGCTGGACCCACCTACTTGTGTTGCCACACCTTCTGTCAATATCCACCCGCCTACAACATGAGGCCACTGTTATTTATTTTTACACAGGCAGACAAACAGCAGATTGACGGGAAGTCGGCTGCTCGTTCAGTGGGGATGAAGCTCTGCATTTATATGCAGTGATCACCTCCACAGTATGAGAACGAGCGGTTGTTATTGCGATCTCTCGTCCTCACACAGCTGCACTGTTTCTGGCCAGCAGTTCGCTGTTTACACAGCATGATCTTCTGCCCCGAAACAATAATTTATGTTCCTGCACTATTACTAATGATCATTTCACCCAATAAAAGGGTGTTTCTCGCCCATATTCCTTGGGGGACACAGGAAACCATGGGTATAGCTCTGCTCCCTAGGAGGCGTGACACTAAGTGAAAGCTGTAAGCCCCTCCTCCATCAGCTATACCCTTCAGCCTGGAGAAGAGACTGCCAGTTTTTTGCTTAGTGTCCAAGGAGGCAAGACACCCCCTGCTTATGCAGGGTTGTTTTCCTATAATTTTTATTTTTGCGTTTTTTGTTGTTTTAATTCGATTTTTTTCTACTTACAGGGACAACAGAGGCGCATTAGACCCCTCTGTTTCTCCCGGGGTTGAGTTGCGCCAGTGCCGGTAATTCCGCACTGCCGCCTCCCCCACAGAAGACAAGGTGGACCAGGGCAGCCTCGCTCCCCTGCGTCCCGCCAGCTCAAGGGTCGCCCGCATGCCAAGTCCCTCCCCCGGCTTCCTGCCACTGCGGTGCCAGTAGCTGAAGGGGCGACCCTGCTGGAGGGATTGAGGGCGAAGACAGCGTATGGTGAGAGTGGCTGCTCCAGCCTCCCCTTCCTTCCTCCCACCGCTGCTACATCCCCCCCCCCCCCCATGGGCATATCGGACCGGCAACCTTACCGGGTATCATTTGGGGGGGACTTTGTCTGGGCAAAGTCCTTTATTTAGCGGCAGGGCACGGACTCTGCCTTCAGGGGACGGCTGTAGGCAGGAGGCCGTCTGCCACATCCAGGCGCGGCGGGGGCCGCTTACTTGGCGCGAACGGCACCATTTCATCTTGGCCGGCACTTCATCCACCTCGGGGGTTAAAATCATTTTGCCGCGCGCGAGCGGCTCTGCTTCTCCTTCAGCGCGGCAGGGGGGGCGGAGCTTCCTACATGCGCTCCGCTACTTCCGGGTTCGTCGGGCTCCACATCTCCTAGTGCTGCGTGGAATCCTCTCTGCCGTCCGATTCTGAAGCTATTCATCTCCGTGCCTGCTGCCTCTCCTCCACAGCCTCCTTCAGTCTGCTCCCCTTGCTGCTGCCGCTTGCATCATCCGGGTCTGGTAGGACTGTTAACCCCCTCCGTGCCACCAGTACTGTTGCTTGGGTGTAATCCCCGTTCCGCTTTTGCCCTGGGGTCTCCCACTTTAAGTGCAACATTTTTTCCACCATGTCAGACCCTTCTGCAGCCGCCAAGCCTTGGTACCATGCCTGTACCGCTTGTAGGGAACCCTTTCCCCGGGGGCAGTCTGATCCGCACTGTCCTGCATGCCGAGCTCCACCGCAGCCTCAGTCGCCCGCTGTGTCGCTCCCTGCTTCCTCTGACCCGCCTGACTGGGCTAGATCCCTGTCCCAGGCCGTGGAAAGCCTCACTCATGTCGTGGGCCGCCTACCCCGCAGGACGCCACTCTTACTGTCGCGCCCTCCGGGTCCACCGCTTCTGCCGCTGCAGCGGGTTCACCCTTTCTTAGTGACCCCTCCCGAGCTAGGCACTCTCAGAAGCGTCTTAGAGTAGAGCGAGCCTCCTCCTCGGATGCCTCCCTCTCCCCGCCACGCGTGCGCACTCAGACGGGCCTCTCCTCTCCAAAGGATTCGCTCTCTGAAGGTGAATTGGCGGTTTCAGATTTGGAAATGGACTCGGCCCTGCCGTCCAAGCTAGCCTCAGCGATGGGTCAACTCATCTCTGATATTCGTGACACCTTTAAGGTGCAAGATGACCCCCCTAGCTCTGACGCAGCTAGCGTCTCCTTTATCAGACCCAGGCAGGCCTCAAAAGTCTTTCCAATCCACTCTGATTTCTCCTCCGTGGTGTCTAAGGCTTGGGCTCGCCCGGACGCCCGTTTTGTCAATCCCAAGAAGCTGGACATTTGCTATCCTTTTCCAGCCGATGTCGTGGCCACCTGGTCGTCCCCACCCAAGGTGGACCCCCCTGTGGCCCGTCTGTCAAAGAACACGGCCATCCCTGTTCCCGACGGGTCCTCTCTTCAGTCAGCGGAGGACCGTCGCATGGAGACCCTTTCCAAGGGCATTTTTGCTGCCTCCGGTTCTGCTCTCAGACCGGTTTTTGCCTCTGCTTGGGCAGGTAAAGCAATCTCTGCTTGGGGTGCGCAGCTGGAACAGGAGTTGGACTCGGACGTCCCCATCCAGGACCTACGTTCCTTGGCCCAGCTTATTATTCGGGCCGGGAATTTTGTTTGTGAGGCCTCCCTTGATGCGGGAGCCCTTATTGCACGCTCCTCCGCCCTGGCAGTTTCCGTCAGGAGGGAGCTCTGGCTGAAGGTTTGGAAAGCGGACGCTGCCTCCAAACGTTCCTTGGCGGGGCTACCGTTTGCGGGTTCCCGCCTTTTCGGGGTCCGCCTAGACGAGCTTATTTCGGAGGCCACGGGTGGTAAAAGCACCCATCTTCCTCAACCCCAAGCCAGGGGCGCCCCCCGCGGACGCCCTGGTGCGTCTCGTTTTCGGTCCTCCCGCAGGACCTCTGGGGCTCCCCCCGCAGGATAAGCGTAGGAAGCCGTTTTTTTCTGGCGCAGGCTGCCCGCACACCCGCAGCAAAGCAGTCCTCTGCCTGAAGGCGCGCCCCCACCCACCCGGGTGGGGGGCCGGCTCCTCCTTTTCAGGGACATCTGGATGGCTCACGTCTCCGACGCCTGGGCTCTCGAAATTGTGTCCTCCGGATACAAAATCGAATTTGCGTCCTTCCCTCCAGATCGGTTCTTTCGCTCCCGCCCCCCGCGGGATCCGAAAAGCGCGGATGCGTTCTCCGCGGCTGTTCAAGCCTTACTGGACAGGGGGGTGATTACCCCCGTTCCTCTAGAGGAAAGGTTCCAAGGGTTCTATTCGAACCTCTTTGTAGTTCCCAAGAAGGGAGGTTCGGTGCGGCCCATTTTGGACCTCAAAAAGCTCAACCGTTTTCTCCTCCTTCGACGGTTTCGGATGGAGTCCCTCCGTTCCGCGGTGGCTTCCCTGGAGCAGGGAGATTTCATGTCTTCCATCGATATACAGGATGCCTACCTCCATGTTCCGGTAGCCCGGTGTCACCATCGCTTCCTCCGATTCGCCGTGGGGGACCTCCACTTCCAGTTTGTCGCCCTTCCCTTTGGGCTGGCAACAGCCCCCCGGGTGTTCACCAAGGTCCTGGCCCCGGTTTTGGCCTTACTCCGTTCCAGGGGTGTTTTTCTGCTACCGTACTTGGACGATATCCTCATCAAGGCTCCGTCCCTTTCTCAAGCGGTTGCCAGCGTGGATCTCACTCTAGAGACTCTGGCGAGATTCGGTTGGGTCATCAACTTCCCCAAGTCCTCCCTTCCTCCCTCCAGACAACTGGTCTTCCTGGGAATGCTTTTAGACACGGGAGCGGCGGAGGTACGTCTTCCCTCGGAAAAACGACTAATCCTCCGTCGGGCGATTCGGGGTCTCCTTCTCCACCGTCGACCGTCCTTCCGCTTCTGCATGCGGGTCTTGGGGCAGATGGTTGCCTGCTTCGAGGCAATCCCATTTGCGCAGTTTCACTCCCGCCCTCTCCAACGGGCGATCCTCTCCTCCTGGGACAAATCGCCGGAGTCTCTGGATCATCCCTTCCATCTATCGCCTCCGGTGCGGTCATCTCTCCGCTGGTGGTTGCAGTCCCCTCTTCTGGGCAGGTCCTTTCTGCCGCTCAACTGGTTGGTGGTTACAACCGATGCCAGTCTCTTGGGCTGGGGAGGCGTGTTTCCTCCCCGATCCGTCCAGGGCATTTGGTCTCCATCGGAGTCCAAACTCTCGATCAATGTCCTGGAGCTGAGAGCGGCCCTTCTGTCTCTGCGACACTGGACTCATCTGCTGAAGGGTCATCCAGTTCGTGTGCAATCGGACAACGCCACGGCCGTGGCGTACATAAACCACCAGGGGGGCACTCGCAGCGCTGCAGCAATGCGGGAGGTTACCAGCATTCTCCGTTGGGCGGAAGCCCACGTCCCGGCCCTATCTGCAATTTTTATTCCAGGGGTGGACAATTGGGCGGCGGACTTCCTCAGTCGCACCACCGTCGACCCCGGCGAGTGGTCTCTTCACCCGGAGGTGTTCGAGGCCATTTGCCTTCGTTGGGGCATACCGGACGTGGACCTCATGGCCTCCAAATTCAATCACAAGGTCCCCGCCTATCTGTCCAGGGCCAGGGATCCGGGAGCCTGCGGAGCCGACGCCCTCGTTCTTCCTTGGCGAGGCTTCGCGCGTCCATACATATTCCCTCCCATCCCACTCCTGCCGAAGGTCCTTCGGAAGATCGCGGCGGAAGGCGTCTCGGTGATTCTGGTCGCTCCGGACTGGCCCCGCCGGTCTTGGTATGCCGACCTCATGCTGCTCCTGGCAGACGCGCCCTGGCCGCTGCCCGCCAGGGAAGATCTTCTCTCTCAGGGACCAATCTTCCACCCGCGTTTAAGGTCCCTACGTTTGACGGCGTGGTTGTTGAGACCACCGTCCTGACACGTAGGGGTTTTTCTGCGGACGTCGTCCGCACCATGATCCGCGCCCGTAAGCCGTCCTCTTCTAGCATCTATTATAGGACCTGGAGGACCTATTTGGGGTTCTGTGCCGATCTGGGGATTCCTCCGCTCCGCTTTTCTCTCCCCACCGTTTTGTCCTTCCTGCAGAGCGGACTTGCCCAAGGTCTGGGCCTTAGTTCTTTGAAGGGTCAGGTGTCTGCGCTGTCCATTTTGTTTCAGCGCCCACTGGCCCCCCTTGGTCCTGTCAAGACCTTCCTTCAGGGCGTGGCTCACGCGGTTCCCCCGTACCGCCCTCCGGTACCGCCCTGGGACCTGAACCTGGTTCTCTCAGCGCTCCAGGCTTCTCCTTTCGAGCCTCTGCGGACGGTTTCCTTGCGACTTCTGTCCTGCAAGGTTATTTTCCTTGTAGCCGTCACCTCTCTTCAGAGGGTGTCCGAATTGGCTGCACTCTCCTATCTGGAACCTTTCCTAGTGTTCCACCAGGACAAGGTGGTTCTTCGTCCGTTCCCTTCCTTCCTTCCTAAGGTGGTCTCCGCCTTTCATCTGAACGAGGACATCGTTCTCCCCTCTTTGTGTCCTTCCCCTTCCCACCCGCGGGAGAGGAAGCTTCATCGCCTGGACGTTGTCAGGGCGCTCAAGGTTTACCTGGAGGTAACCAGCTCTTTCAGGCGTACTGACTCGCTCTTTGTGGTTCCGGAGGGGTCGCGCAGAGGGATGGCGGCATCCAAAGTTGCTATCGCCCGTTTTGTCAAGATGGCTGTTACTGAGGCTTATCTCGCCAAGGGCAAGGTTCCGCCCCTCGGTGTTACCGCTCACTCCACTAGAGCGGTCGGGGCTTCCTGGGCTCAGAGGAATCGGGCTTCTACGGAGCAGATTTGCAAGGCGGCCACTTGGTCCTCCTTGCACACCTTCACCAAGTTCTACAGGGTGCATACTCATGCGTCGGCTGACGCTGCTTTAGGCCGTCTGGTGTTGCAGGCGGCAGTTAATTGATGCCTCTGGTGTTGGTCTAGTTTGTTCTGGTCCCTCCCTTCTGGGACTGCTCTGGAACGTCCCATGGTTTCCTGTGTCCCCCAAGGAATATGGGCGAGAAAAGGAGACTTTTGTATTACTTACCAGTAAAGTCTCTTTCTCGCTCTTCCTTGGGGGACACAGCACCCGCCCTTCATTTGGGTTACAGTTGTGGTTCCGGCTTGGTTGCCCCCGTTGGGGCTCGACAGTTCTTTTTTCCGGTTGGTGGTTATCTTTCACTACTTGGACACGCAACTGGCAGTCTCTTCTCCAGGCTGAAGGGTATAGCTGATGGAGGAGGGGCTTACAGCTTTCACTTAGTGTCACGCCTCCTAGGGAGCAGAGCTATACCCATGGTTTCCTGTGTCCCCCAAGGAAGAGCGAGAAAGAGACTTTACTGGTAAGTAATACAAAAGTCTCCTTTTTGTCTGCTCATTAGATGATCAGCTGCCCATTTAGACAGACAGATTGTCGGGAACGAGCATTTGCAGGAACATTCGTTCCTGACAATCTGCCCGTCTGATTCCAACTTTACTGTCATCTCTTCTCCTCTACAGCTTTCAGTGACTCCACAGGGGAAAGGGGGAGACATGGGGAGGAACAAAGGAACTTTACTTGATGTTATCACTCCTCTTATCAATCACAGCCTGTTAAGGTGGCCATAAACTTTCAATAGCTGATAGCTAGTCCTAACTTAAAGGGGTATTCCCATCTCAGACAATGAGGGCATATTGCAATAGCGATCCCTCGTTCTCATACTGTGGAGGTGATCAATGCAAGTAAATGCAGCGGTCTCCTCCACTGAAGGAGCAGCTGACTGTTGGGAAGGAACGCTTCTTTCCTGAGAATCAGCATCTCCTCAGCACGTGTAAATCCACATTTAGGCTAGTTTCACATCTTCGGCATTGTGATGCAGCAGCCATTGTCGGCAGAGAATGCTGTAAATCGACTGGACACAAACTGCAGCGTGCAGCGGTTCCTGTCTGGCTGATTCTCAGCATTTTTGCTGGATATCGGCCAGATCTCCTCCAGACTTCATCATAGTTCATGAGGCCAAAGGACATTCCGGTTGCATCCTGCAGTGCCAAAACAGCCTGACAGAATTCCTGCCATAGATATGAAACTAGCCTAATGGTGCATTTACAGGTGTCAGCTGAGCAGAAACTGTTCCTTCCCGATAACTGCCTGCTCATCCGAGGATGTGAGAGCTGGATTTACATGCAGCTGTCATCTCCACTGTATGGGGACAAGGGATCGCTGTTGCAACTGCTTGACTCCATACAGATTCATTGTTTCTGGGCAGCAGATTGCCGTTTACACAGCACAATCTGCTGCCCAGAAACTATGATTTTGCTGTCGGCATAAACGATTATTTCACCTGATGAATGAACATCTTTACACGGGCAAATTATCAGGAATAAGTGTTCCTACGAAAGTTTGTTCCCAATAATCTGCACGAATATAGTCCCATGTAAAGGGACCCTATCTCCCCATATACACTACTCACAAAAAGTTAGGGAGATTTGGTTTGTGAGTAAAATTTCAGGATAACCCTAAAATGCCCTCTAACCTTTATAGGTGAACTTAGTGTGACCTTCACTAGACTTTTGAATGCACATGTTCAACCGTTCAGTGTTTCAGTACTTTTTGCACAACTTGCTGTTCTCTAACAAGGAGCTTAACGGCAAAATTCAAAACACGTGTTTAATCCATGAATTACCCAATAAATTTCCTGGTTCCATTAGAATTGGTATTTAAACAGTCCTCCTCATCATGCTGTTCACATTTTGATATCATTAGACCAAGACGACACCTAACAATTGATCAACAGTACCTCGCCATTGCAGGAAGTTCTCAGACGGAAGTGGCCACTGAGCTTAGAAAGTCACAGAGTGTCATCAGCAGGTTGTATCAGAGATACAGAGACTGGAACAGTCACAGAAAGGCAGAAAAGTGGACGTCCTTTGGCCACATTCCACACTGATGACCGCCTTATTGTGAAAAATGCCCTGTGGAACCGGATGATGAATGCCACACAACTCCAGGCACATTTAAGGGAGGTGAGAGGCACCCAAGTGTCACGTCAGACCATTCAAAACTGTTTATATCAGCGTGGTCATACCTCACCGCACCACCAGGCACTGGTGTTATAGTCTTGCATGGGCCAGGGAGCATCTACGCTGGATGAGGGACCAGTGGGCCTCAGTGCTGTTCACTGATGATAGTCGATTCAAACTGAGCAGAATTGATGGCCGCCAACGATGTTGGAGACTTCCAGGAGAGTGCTATGCATGAGCCACTCTTGTCACCAGTCGAGCCTTTGGTGGTGGTGGTGTTACAGTGTGGGCAGGTGTGTCTAGTCAATACAGAACTGCTGTACACTGTGTGAATGGTCCAGTGACAAGCCCATACTACTTGAAGAACATCATTAATCCAGTCATTGTGCCTCTGCATGAACAACACAGGCCTAATTTCATCTTCACGGAGGACAATGCGCCAGCTCATCTAGGTGGCATCATTAGGGAACGGCTGCTGGAGACTGGGGGACGTCAAATGGAGTGGCCTGCACTTTCTCCAGACCTGAATCTCATTGAAAACCTATGGGATCAGCTGAGTCGCCGTGTAGAGGCTCGTAACTCTGTACCCCAGAACCTCAATGACCTAAGGGCCGCCCTTCAAGAAGAGTGGGACGCCATGCCTCAGCAGACAAGAAGTGGACTTGTGGACAGCAGGAGACGTTGTCAAGCTGTAATTGACGCTCAAGGCCACATGACAAATTACTGAGACACTGACATTTTTTGGGGGTATACCCACCACCGGTGGTGGCTTTTGTGTCAATAAATTGTTTGAGATGAGGAAATCACCATTGCTGCTTCTACTTTACTGCCCTACTTTCATTATATAATATCACTGGAGTGGGAACTTTTTACATTTTCCATAAATTTCACTCGAAAACCAAATATCCCTAACTTTTTGTGAATAGTGTATATGCACTGAGTCTGGCCAAACAAGTGTGTGTTTTTGATGGGCACCTTTGGCGACAGCATATATCCCTTGGGAACAAAGGACTGGTCATGTTAAAATCAGTCATGGGAGCTTTTCTTCATCACTCCCTTACCAATCACTTCCTGTTACTATCATTTCTCCCCTGAGGATAGTTCGCCAATATTAAAAGCCCGGAGAACCCCTTTAAATGTCCAAATCCACCGTCCCAAATCTCTAGTGTATGAACAGAGTTATGGAACTTGAATCATCTCACCGTCTGTCTGACTTTCCTCAACTTCATCGTCATCTGTTTGCTCTTGAGTTTGGGTTTCAGAAGACAGATTCCACTGGGGTTCCACCCTTTTGGAGATTCTGCCGTCCTTACGTACAGAGGGGGTGACCAGCCAGTCCTTGACGCTGACCTCCATAACCTTTTCACATAATAGGGGAAGTTCACAAGAACGAATGCCCTCAAGAAGATCGATCACCTGCGTGATACTGTAGAAGGTAAAGACATTTCTTACATGATTTACATAGATGAGTAACTTTACAGGAAAGTAACTTGAAGATTTTGGTCCCCAGTGCAAAAATGATGGCGTTAACTCCTTAGAGGGGTTGTCCACTCCCTTACATGTGATGATCTATCCTCAGGATCGGTGGGGGTCCAAGTCAACTCTTCTGCAGTAATCTCCCCTGTCCACTGCACAACCTACAGAGCTGTGTAGTATCAGGGCCGGCTTCCAGCGCTGGAGTTACTGCAAAACAGCCGAACAGCGAGGGTGCGGGCTATCAGACCCCCGACAATCACATAGCAGTGGCCTATCATGAGGATTATCCATCCCTTGTAGACGAGTTGAAGACCTTTTTAAAGGGTTTGTCCAAAATATTGAAAAACTATCCCAAAGCCAGGATTTGTTTTAAAATAATAAAAGATCTTATACTCATCCATGTACTCCCCTGCTGCATCCAGCACTGCACTCCGGTCCTCACCTCCAGTCTGTGTTTACGTGACTGCAGTGGTGACGTAGCCATATAGCCCACTTGACCGCTGCAGCCAATCACTGGTCTCAGTGCTAAATGGCATATATGGATATGCTGCTTGTATGGCCTTCTGAGAAAAGCTGTCAAACGCATGCACAGGAAAACGGTGACACACAGATGTGTAATGTGTGTATTGGGTGGAGTTACCCTGGGTATTTGCAGCTGCCCACTTACTTAGCTATGTACACAGCACACACAGCACCCTGCTTCAGATTCCCCACTATCACTGGCAATGCAACTTGTGGGTTCAACATATCCAAGGCCATCTGCAAAACACAGACACAGAGATGACTGAGCATGACCCGGAAATAGCTGTTACCGCAGGAGTCCTGATGTCCAAATCTTACTCACTGCATCGAATCCTACAGCCCGGAGTTCTGACATAGCGTCCAGGACGTCCTTGTTGATGAAATTCACATTATCTGGCCAACTTCGTTCGCTTCGAATTTCCCAGGCGGTCTTCCATTTTAAGAAGTTCCTCTTTGATACATGATGATGGTCAGGACGCACTTCAATGCTGTGGACACAACCCTCTGGCCCCACTGGGGGAAAAAAGGAGAACGTATTAGTTATCAACCAGTACAATGGCGCTATAGTGTATGGCGAATGTCACTACCCCCTCCAGAAATAAAAAATACCAGCTAGAAGTCAGGATACGTGACAAACTAGTGTTCTAATAAAACAATGTCACCATGGGTGTCAGAACATGAAGAGGCAAAAACAGAAAACTGACTGCAGCCAAACTGCGCCAGACTTTAACCCCTTAAGTACCGAGCACATTTTTGGTTTTGCATTTTTGTTTTTTCCTCCCCACATTCCGATAGCCATAACTTTTAACATTTTCCGTTCATATAGCCATATGAGGGCTCATTTTTTGTGGGATAAGGGTGGGTTCACATTCTGTGTTTTGGATTCCGTTATAACGGAAAATAACAGAATCCATAAGACGGAAGGACGGATCCATTATGCTGCCCATAGACTTCTATTATGACGGAATGCAAAACGGAAGCCTTTAAAGGGAGTCTGTCACCAAAATATGACGTTACACACCACTTACATGGCTCTCTAGCACACCGATCCATGATTTAAATGGTACCTTTGTAATTTTCTTCTGACTTTCACCAGCAGGAAAAACGACATTTAATCCATATTTAAATAAGGGCTCGCAAGTGCCTAGGGGCGGCGTTCGGTGTGTAGGCCTCTGCCTTCTTGTTACAGAACTCCTCCCTAGCCTCTTCCTTGGCCCGCCCTGCAAGTCCCTTGCTTTAACCACAGGACCGGCCGATATCCCGCGCGTGCGCAGTGCACCGCACTGTGATGCCCATTGTGGGCACGGGATCGCTAATAGGAGTCCGTCCCATTTCCCAACAGGACTTTGTTTTCCGTCTTTTGGTTCCCGTTATGCTTCCCCATAGACTTCTATGAAGACGGATCAAAACGGAATGCCTTATAAAGGCTTCCGTTTTGACTTCCGTCTTATGGATTCCGTTATTTTCCGTTATAACCATGTTATAGCGGAAAGCCAGAACGCAGATGTGAACCCACCCTAAGTTGTATTTTTTAAAGACCATTGGAAAATGGGAAAAAAAAATCTTTGTGGAATTAAATTGAAAAAACTCACAATTCTGTCAAGGTTTTTGGGGTTTTGACATCTCGTTCAATGCGCGCTAAAAATGACAGGACGTCCATATTCTGCGGCTCAATACGAATACAGCGATACCAAACTTGTTTAGTTTTATTTTATTTTGCTACTTTAAAAAAAATAAAAACCTTTGAAGAAATCAAAATTTTCTTTTCATCGCTAATTTGTATGAGGGCTTTTTTTTTGCAGGGTGAAATTTAGATTTTTATTGGTACCATTTTTGTGGTACGTACGACTTTTTTAATCACTGTTACTCAATTTTTTTTGGGGGGGGGGGGGGGGGAGGTGACTAATAAATGGTGAATTGTGCGTTTTTAAAAAAGTTGACCACACCGGAAATTTAAAAAAATATTTTAATAGTTTATCCAATTTTTGGGATGCAGTGATACCTGGAATGTTAATTTTTTTATTGTTTATATATTTTTATATGGAAAATTGGGAAAGGGGGGTGAATTAAACTTTTAAAATTTTAATCCCATCTTTTGATCCTTTGTGCCATTCACCCTTAGGGTCCATTCACACGTCCGTAGTGCATTGCGGATCCGCAATGCACCCGGCCGGCACCCCCCATAGAACTACCTATTCTTGTCCACAATTGCGGACAAGAATAGGACATGTTCTATTTTTTCCAGAGCCGCGGACCGGAAGATCGGGGCCACGCTCCGGAAATGCGGAGGCGGAGAGCACATGGTGTGCTCTCTGCATCCATTCCGTCCCTATAGAGAATGAATGGGTCCGCACCCGTTCCACAGAATTGCAGAACGGGTGCGGACACATTCACGGACGTGTGAATGGACCCTTATAGAGATCTAATAGGGTGAATGGGATTTTGACACATTCTCTGCTGAGCTGTGCCTCGTGCACACAGCAGCAGGGAGGTTACCATGGCAGGCTTCCGCAGCTTCCAGGATGCCAGGGTAACCGATCAGAGCACTGCGACTTCATGGCGGGGCTCCCATCAGCGGGAGCCGCATCCCTCTGCCTTACCTCACCGATGCCGTGATTGGTGTTGATCGTGGCATCTGAGGGGTTAAATGATCGCAGTTCCCCGTCATTGTGGCCGGGTGTCTGCTGTGTTATGCATCTGGCACCAGATGCGTATGGAGTGAGCTCACTGCGGAAGCCCGCTCCATACATTACCTCAGCCACCGTGTCCATGATTTGTGGACCGCAAAACGGATAAGGTCGTGTGAATGGGGCCTAACAAATCAGGGAAGAGAAAAGCAGAGAAATATGACAGAAATAGGGGGCCATGCTCTGACGGATTTATTTCACATTCATCAGCGCCAGCCGCTAGGTGAAGGACTTACACACACTGTGCATAACAAAAGCGGAAGGAAGTTTATAATGCAGACCGTTTAGAAAGTGGTTTCATTTTGGAAGCAAATGAAGAAGAACATTCAGTGGGGTCCGTCTCCCCATAGATGTCTTACACATTGTTTACAGCTTGGACCCATGCACAGGGCTGTGAAGCAGCAGTGAGATCTGAACCTTTGCAGCATGGGACCTAACAGAATGGGGAATGCAGCTCTGGGTGTAAATGGAGTATACCACACAATGTAATTTGCAGAATGTCTCCACAGTCTGTGCAGCTTTGACTTGCAAAATGATGTTCAGAAGTGAAGCGCTGCTTTAAAATCAGGCAAGTGGATATTTAGGCTACAGGTTTGTGGGGTGCCATGTGCCTGGTGATCATCTCAGAAACCATTACACACCATTCATGCCAAGCCACCCGAGACTGCATAAAGGCACATACCTACCAGCACGTGACAAGAAGAGACTCAGCGCTCCAGAGCCTGATCCTGCTTCTAGTATCACATCCCCGGGATTCACATCCATCATCATCAACATGGAGGCAATGTCCTGAAAGTGACAGGGCGGTCAGCATTGGAGAGTCCCCGGCATGCATTATACATATTACTGTACACTACACATCATTCATTCTGCTCCAGGAGATGGAGCATTGTTAGGAGTCATGAGTCCATGCCTCTGACAGACCGGTAAGGGTACGTTCACACAGGGGTGAATCACTTTGGATTTGCATTCGGGAAATCGACAGCTTTTTTAAAAAAAAAATTTTTTTTACAGTGCCAGCAATGTTCATGAGATTTTAAATGGGTTGTGCAGCCTGATTATATTGATGACCTATCCTCAGGATAGGTCATCAATATCTGATCTGTGGGGGTCCAGCACCCCCACCGATCAGCTGTTTGAAGAGGAGGCAGGATCCATGCAAGCGCTGCTTCCTCTTCATTAGGCCTCATGCACACGACCGTTGTGTGCATCCGTGGCCGTTGTGCCGTTTTCCGTTTTTTTTCGCGGACCCTATGACTTTCAATGGGTCCGTGGAAAAATCGGAAAATGCACCGTTTTGCAGCCGCATCCGTGATCCGTGTTTCCTGTCCGTCAAAAAAATATGACCTGTCCTATATTTTTGACGGACAACGGTTCACGGACCCATTCAAGTCAATGGGTCCGTGAAAGAACACGGATGCACACAAGATTGGCATCCGCGTCCGTGATCCGTGGCCGTAGGTTACTTTCATACAGACGGATTCGAAGATCCGTCTGTATGAAAGCTTTTTCAGAGATGAGTTTTCAAAAACTCAAATCCGACAGTATATTCTAACACAGAGGCGTTCCCATAGTGATGGGGACACTTCTAGTTAGAATATACTACAAACTGTGTACATGACTGCCCCCTGCTGCCTGGCAGCACCCGTGCTGCACCTGAGGGGTTAATTGTGCATATCATAGCCCCCTATAAGAGATCAGGGGCTGCCAGGCAGCAGGGGGCAGACCCCCCTCCCTCCCCAGTTTGAATATCATTGGTGGCCAGTGTGCGGCCTCCCCGCCCCCCCTCCCTCTATTGTAATATCATTGGTGGCCAGTGTGCGGCCGCCCCCCCCCCTATTGTAATATCATTGGTGGCCAGTGTGCAGCCTCCCCCGCCCCCCTCCCTCTATTGTAATATCATTGGTGGCCAGTGTGCGGCCCCCCCTCTACTGTATTAATATCATTGGTGGCCAGTGTGCGGCCTCCCCCCCCCCCCTTTCCCGATCATTGGTGGCAGCGGAGAGTTCCGATCAGAGTCCCAGTTTAATCGCTCTGGGGCTCCGATCGGTAACCATGGCAACCAGGACAATACTGCAGGCCTGGTTGCCATGGTTACTTAGCAATATTACAATATTAGAAGCATCATACTTACCTGCTTGCTGCTGCGCTGTCTGTGACCGGCCGGGAGCTCCTCCTACTGGTAAGTGACAGATCATTAAGCAATGCGCCGCACAGACCTGTCACTTACCAGTAGGAGGAGCTCCCGGCCGGTCACAGACAGCGCAGCAGCCAGCAGGTAAGTATGATGCTTCTAATATTGTAATATTGCTAAGTAACCATGGCAACCAGGCCTGCAGTAGCGTCCTGGTTGCCATGGTTACCGATCGGAGCCCCAGAGCGATTAAACTGGGACGCCGATCGGAACTCTCCGCTGCCACCAATGATCGGGGGGGAGAGGGGAGGCCGCACACTGGCCACCAATGATATTAATACAATAGAGGGGGGCCGCACACTGGCCACCAATGATATTACAATAGGGGGGCGGGGGGGGGGGGGCGCACACTGGCCACCAATGATATTACAATAGAGGGAGGGGGGGGGGCGCACACTGGCCACCAATGATATTACAAAAGAGGGGGGGCCGCACACTGGCCACCAATGATATTCAAACTGGGGAGGGAGGGGGGTCTGCCCCCTGCAGCCCCTGATCTCTTACAGGGGGCTAGGATACGCACAATTAACCCCTTCAGGTGCGGCACCTGAAGGGTTAATTGTGCGGATCACAGCCCCCTGTAAAAGATCGGGTGCTGCCAGGCAGCAGGGGGCAGTCATGTACACAGTTCGTCGTATATTCTAACTAGAAGCGTCCCCATCACTATGGGAACGCCTCTGTGTTAGAATATACTGTCGGATCTGAGTTTCAATGTAATGGTGATGGGGACGCTTCAAGTTAAAATATACCATCGGATTGGAGAAAACTCCGATCCTATGGTATATTAACTCCTGACTTTACATTGAAAGTCAATGGGGGACGGATCCGTTTGAAATTGCACCATATTGTGTCAACGTCAAACGGATCCGTCCTGAATTACAATGCAAGTCAATGGGGACGGATCCGTTTGGCTCCGCACGGCCAGGCGGACACCAAAACGACTTTATTTTCACGTCCGTGGATCCTCCAAAAATCAAGGAAGACCCACGGACGAAAAAACGGTCATGGATCACCAACGGAACCCCGTTTTGCGGACCGTGAAAAAATACAGTCGTGTGCATGAGGCCTTACACTGTGCATCGTCACAGGGGAGACTACAGGCAGTGTAATGAAGAGGAAGCAGCGCTGGCATTGAGCACCTCCTCCTTTTCAAACAGCCAATCGGCGGCGGGGGTGCCAGGTGTCGGACCCCCGCCGATCAGATATTAATGATCTATCCTGAGGACAGGTCATCAATTAAAACTGGCTGCAGAACTCCTTTAAGAAATCTTACCCACACGCTGTGAAAAAAAGTCAGTGTAAGGCCCCTTTCACACGTGAACGCATTGCACCAGCACTGACTCCTGACCCATTCATTTCAATGGGTCTGTGTACATGAGTTCTGCGTTGCGTGAAAAACGCAGCGTGTTCTATATTCTGCGCTTTTCACGCAGCCCTGGCCCCATAGAAGTGAATGGGGCTTCAGTGAAAAACACATTGCATCCGGAAGCAAGTGCGAATGCAATGCGTTTTTCACGGATGGTTGCTAAGAGATGTTTGTAAACCTTCAGTTTTTTTATCTCGCCAGTGAAAAACGTCTCAAAACACATTGCACCCGCGTGGAAAAAACTGAACAACTGAACGCAATCGCAGACAATACTTACTGAACTTGCTTGCAAAATGGTGCGAGTTTCACTGAACGCATCCGGAGCCAATCCGTCACGCTCGTGTGAAAGAGGCCTAAATGGTGGACTTTACATCGGCAGCGTGCGCAGATGTCACCTCTTACAATGAGGGTGAGATCTGAAACAAATCTGCATGTAACTCATTACGTCCTGTGTGGATATACCCCTACAAGGGCTCATGTACACGACTGTATGTATTTTGCTATCCGCAAAACACGAATACGCAAAAAATACGGATGACGTTTAAATGAACGGGTCCGCATCCTACCCGCAAAAAAACCTAAATACATTCGTGTGCATGAGGCCTAAGTCAGGATCCGCCTGATTTGATTCAGGGCTCATTCACATGACCGTACGAACGAGTCCGCATCCGTTCCCCAATGCCTCTTAAAGGCTTCCGTTTTGCATTTTGTTCGAGAATTCCATTATAAACGGAATATCCTAACGCAAGTGCAAACCCGTCCTAAGGCTCCTTGCAGATGAGCGTTTCTCCCGCAGCGAGTCCGCAACGCAGCTCCCGGCCTGACCTCCCAGCGCTGCCGGGAGTCACACAGCATTATATTGATTTATGATGCTATGTAACCCTTACAGTTCTGGAATGTATTGGATAACACTGGCAGCATTATGTCTCTGCCTCCAATTGTTATATTTTTTGTTTTTTTGGGGGAGGGGGGGGGGCGCAGCAGTTCGCAAGCCAGCGGACAGACGCGCTTTAACCCACAACGAGTGTCCGCTCTTGGCTAAGCCATGAGCCTTAGCATCTGAAGTGAACAACTGCGGCTAAAGACCTGATCAAAACCTGCCCATGTGAATATATCCTAATGATACTGAGCATGAAAGTGATCATGTGACTGGTCTGACCAGCAAATAAATATAAAGATGTCGTCGTCGTCCGCCCTTCCCCTTTAAACTGAAGAACGTGCAGACAGTGGAAAGAACACGATGGGAGAAGCCGGTCGAGCGCAAACCTTTGGATAGGAGATGGTGGGCCCCCTCTTCATGTATATGACGTATTCATCCAGCGAGGGTCTTCTCAGGAGGAACTGGTGCCCGGTGGAGGTCGTGATCTTCTCCCCGGGCAGTTTGCCCAACAAGTCCTGGTAATCGATGGCCCCCCAGTTGCTGACCAGTTTGCCGGAGTTTTTCAGGACGAACATCTTCCTGAACATTGAGTAATGTCTTCTCTTGAACTCTGCCATGAGAAGATCTCCAGGCTGGAGAGGGACACCCCCTGAAGGTGCAAGGTCTTGGGGAGGTGAGGATATTGGGGGGCTATATGGGGCGGCATTGTACTTTGGGAGGGATGGCGAAGGTTCTGGAGGTTGGTCCTGCTCAGGGCTGCCATGATGTCCACTCTCTTGGGAGGATGACGGGGGTCTAAGCTGCTGTTTGTGGTCTTGGAACGATGATGGGGGTCTGAGCTGCTCAGAGTGGTCTTGGAAGGATGATGGGGGTCTGAGCTCCTCAGCGTGGTCTTGGGAGGATGATGGGGGTCTGAGCTGCTCTCCATGGTCTTGGGAGGATGATGGGGGTCTGAGCTCCTCAGCATGGTCTTGGGGGGATGATGGGGGTCTGAGCTGCTCTGCTTGATCTTGGGAGGATGATGGGGGTCTGAGCTGCTCTGCGTGATCTTGGGAGGATGATGGGGGTCTGAGCTTCTCTGCTTGATCTTGGGAGGATGATCGGGGTCTGAGCTCCTCTGCTTGATCTTGGGAGGATGATGGGGGTCTGAGCTCCTCTGGAGTTTGCAGATCTCTGATCTCCTGTGAGATAAACTCAGGAGAGATCATGCGACTCACTCTGTCCAAGGGGGACAGGGACCACCTCCTCCTCCATGTCCTTAGGGCACCTGTAGAATGGGGGGCTTCAGGCGGCCCCCCGCCTCCTTGACCTTCCTGTGAAGCAGAGTAGCAATTGATACAATGTTGCAACTGCCCCTGGACTCTTGGTGTCGTCAGGTTTCTCGCGCGGCCGGCAGGGGGCGACCGACACCAGAGCGCTGCAGAGCACAGCCTCCTGCCTGCACACAGCGCCGACATCCCGGGGAGCTGAGGATCTCCCCCTAACCACAGGGGCAGCGATCGTTACGTCATCACTCGGCGACAAGCAGGAAGCAGAGCACCCACGTGGGTGAGCAGTCAGTGCTTCCTGCTGGGAGGCTCTCAGCCCATGTGCTGATTGCTGCTCTGACGGTGGAATACGAAGTGCATGCTGCTCCTATACACAGCAGAGGATAGAAGTGGCTCTAAATGTCTCATTGTGGTCATGTGCACTCATGTAGGGAATTGCATTATGAGCAGTTTTCTAATACTATGGTATTAGGGGACTGGGTCAACATAAACCAGCAGTAAAGTCAGGGTTATAGTGTCTTCACAGTAGACGCAAACCTACCGATAAGGCTACTTTCACACTTGCGTTGTTCTTTTCCGGCATAGAGTTCCGTCACAGGGGCTCTATACCGGAAAATAACTGATCAGGTATGTCCCCATGCATTCTGAATGGAGAGTAATCCGTTCAGTTTGCATCAGGATGTCTTCAGTTCAGTCGTTTTGACTGATCAGGCAAAAGAGAAAACCGTAGCATGCTACGGTTTTATCTCCGGCTAAAAAAACTGAAGACTTGCCTGAATGCCTGATCAGGCATTTTTTCCCATAGGAATGTATTAGTGCCGGATCCGGCATTCAGAATGCCGGATCCGTCCTTCCGGTATGCGCATGCGCAGACTGAAAAAAAGGTGAAAAAATAAATGCCGGATCCGTTTTTGCCGGATGCCACCGGAAAGACGGATCCGGCATTTCAATGCATTTTTTCGACTGATCAGGCATTTTTAAGACTGATCAGGATCCTGATCAGTCTTACTAATGCCATCAGTTAGCATACATTTTGCCTGATCCGGCAGGCAGTTCCGGCGACGGAACTGCTTGCCGGATCTCTCTGCCGCAAGTGTGAAAGTAGCCTAAGCCGCTGTAATTGCGTCTGCTCAGCAGAGAAGATGCGTTCATTTGTAATCGTATGAGCTTCTCCAACCTCGAAACGGAAACCCAAATATAACCCAAACAGTTCGGCCTCTTTCACACTTGCGTTGCTTTCCGGCAAAGGATCTTAATACCGGAAAGAAACGTTTCCGTTTAGTCCTTATGCATTCTGAATGTAAAGAGATCCGTTCAGGATACATCAGGATGTCTTCCATTCCATTTTGTGTCCGGTCATAAAAACGGATCCGTCACCCATTGGCTTTCAATGTATGTAGTGAGGGATCCATTTTTTTTTTCCGTTTTGAATTCATACAAACGCATCCTAACGGAACGGAGGCACGCTGATGTGCAAAATCTAAAACGTATCGGTTTAATTCCGGTATTGCGATCCTCTGCCTGATCTCAATACCGGAATTACAAACGCAAGTGTGAAAGTAGCCTTAAAGGGGTTATCCAAAATCATAAACAGCCCCCTGACAGGTAATATATACGCTCCTGGTCCCTGCACCGCCGCTGCTGCTTCTCCCTGCAAACGGATGAAAACATCCAGTGTCGGGGACGAGCCTCCCTAGCGTCACCCGCGATACTAGGGAGGCTCGTTCCCGGTGCGGGAACCAGGAGCGGGGTAAGTATATTCTCTCTGAGGGGCCCGGCACATGTGGGGCTGTTTGTGATATCGGATAACCCCTTTAAACATACAGAATGTAACATGGAGATATTGCACATCCATATGGCAATTTTTTTTTGGAGGATTGCACCCTGAATTCCAAAACTGTTTAACAACTAGCCATTGTTTTTAATGGTGCAGGTTTTTCAGCAACATTAAGAAAAAAAACTCATGGCAATTCTTGGTATGGTTCTTGTAGCTTCCGACCAAGCATAACATCTATGTGGAATTTGTATGTTCTCAGTATGTTCTTGAGGGCTTCCTGCCACATGCCGGTAGTATAATTGGCCTGAAACTGACACCAGTGTGTGAGATAGGGATATTAGATTGTGAGCCCCGCTGGGGACAGGGACTAATGTCAATGGTAGCCTCTCTATACAGGGCTGTATGACAGGGAATAAAGACAGATCCGTGCAAGTCAGAGCTACAAATATACAAAGTTCCACATTCACTTCATATTAACCCTCACAGATAGCACCGTCATCCACTACTAATACACCGTGTGCACAATTATTAGGTGAGCTGCATCGTCTAATAAAAGGATGAATTTTATTATTGAGCAACTACAGCGCTGCCGGTCCGGGCCAAAATGTTAATAAACCTCGAACCTGAATATTTCAGAAAGTAAAGTGAGGTTTTGGCTTTCTTAGGAGAATATGTATGGGCGCACACCAATTCGATTTTAATATGCTTCTTTTATTATTTCATCGTTTTTAGCCATCTAAACAGCAGGCCTTGGAAAAGTGCGACATTTCGGGCCCTATGGTAGGAGGCCCTTTATCAAGGTCTAGTGGCGTGTTTCTGCGACTGAACATCAGCTCCATTGACCTTAATGGGGCTTGCAGAAAACCATGTGCTTGCTGCTCCACTCATATGAATGGAACTGATTTTCAGTGGCAGAATTTCTGCCACGTGTGAAGGCACCCTAATACACTGCTCGTTTCCATGGTTATGACCACCCTACAATCCATCAGCGGTGGCCGTGCATGCACACTATAGGAAAACATGCCAGACTCTGGTGGCTGGGACCTTGGGAGTGCACTTAGGCTGGTGCTTTTTCCTATAGTGTGCAAGCACGTCCACCACTGCTGTGTATACAGCGTTGTATTGCGCTGTAAAGCCTCTCTGGGGGGTGTATTTCTCCTGTAACTACTATGTCAGCCCCAGTTACAGGAGAAATGAATAGTGAAAAGATAAAAAAAAAGATAAGTTAAATGTCCCCCAGAGGTCTTGTATGACCTTATGGGGGATGCAAAGTGTAAAAAAAAAAGAAGAAAAAAGTGTTTTATAAAAAAAACTATAAAAAAAGGTTTCACATAAAAAAAATTCCCCAATTAAGTAATTTAAAAAATGTTAAAAATAGAAAAAAAGAAATAAAATAGATATATTTGGTATTGCCGCGTCCGTAACAACCAGCTCTATAAAAATATCATGTGACCTAACCCCTCAGGTGAACACTGTAAAAAAATAAAAATAAAACAGTGCCAAAAAAGCTATTTTTTTGTCACCTTACATCACAAAAATTGCAACACCAAGCGATCAAAAAAGCGTATGCCCCCCAAAATAGTACCAATCAAACCGTCACCTCATCCCGCAAAAAAGACCCTAACTAAGACAATCGGTCAAAAAATAAAAAAGCTATGGCTCTCAGACTATGGAGACACTAAAACATATTTTTTTGGTTTAAAAAATGCTATTATTGTGTAAAACTTATATAAATAAGAAAAAGTCGACATATTAGGTATTGCCACGTCCATAACGATCTGCTCTATAAAAATGTCACATGACCTAACCCCTCAGGTGAACGCTGTAAAAATAAATAAATAAAAACTGCTAAAACAACCAATTTTTTGGTCATCTTGCCCCATAAAGTGTAATAAGGAATGATCAAAAAATCATATGTACCCAAAAATGGTACCAAGAAAAACGTCAACTCTTCCTGAAAAAAACAAGCCCCTGCAAAAGATGATCGGTGGAAAAATAAAAAAATATGGCGTTCAGAAAATGGAGACACAAAAACATATTTTTGTTTTTCAAAAATGCTTTATTAAAACTGAAAAAAACAAAGAAAATAAATTCACAGGTGGAAGGATGCTAAAATAAAACAACATTTTTTTTTATTTTCTTACAAAATATTAAGATGAAGGGGAGGACAAAGAACATATATTAAAGTGCATAATTTCAGACATGAACTAGCAAAACCATTAACAGATTTATATAACCAATCACTGGCAACAGGAGTCGTCCCGGAAGATTGGAAATTAGCAAATGTTGTGCCCATTCACAAGAAAGGTAGTAGGGAGGAATCGGGCAACTATAGACCAGTAAGCCTGACATCAATAGTGGGGAAATTAATGGAAACCATACTTAAGGAGAGGATTGTGGAACATCTAAAATCCCATGGATTGAAAGATGAAAAACAGCCTGGGTTTACTTCAGGGAGATCATGTCAAACTAATCTTATTGATTTTTTTGATTGGGTGAATAAAATAATAGATGGCGGAGGTGCAGTAGACATTGCTTATCTAGACTTCAGTAAGGCTTTTGATACTGTCCCACATAGAAAGCTTATCAATAAACTGCAGTCTTTGGGCTTGGACTCCCATATTGTTGAATGGATTAGGCAGTGGCTGAGGGAGAGACAACAGAGGGTTGTAGTCAATGGAGTATATTCAGACCAAGGTCTTGTTACCAGTGGGGCACCTCAGGGATCTGTTCTGGGACCCATATTGTTTAATATCTTTATCAGTGAAATTGCTGAAGGCCTCGATGGTAAGGTGTGTCTTTTTGCTGATGACACAAAGATTTGTAACAGGGTTGATGTTCCTAGAGGGAAACGCCAAATGGAAAAGGATTTAGGAAAACTAGAGTAATGGTCAAAAATCTGGCAACTAAAATTTAATATAATACTGGAAGACTGGCACTCTCAACACGTGGAGTCGTATGGTTTATTTGCAGATCACAAAATTTATTAATAAGTACATAAAAGGTTAAAAAGTAAAATGTGTAAATACATGCACTAACAATAAATTATCACAGTATGGTGCCAGTGATAGCAAATAATATCAGTCAATGTTCGCTTATTCTGTATTACAGGTCCTTCCTTATAATAGTCCACCAAAATGCTTGTAAAAAAGATTAAATGGGAAAAAGGAAAGGATCCTCCTTCTTCCTCTCCTTAACGAACAAAGGTCCAATGATATAGATATTCCAGTTGTAATAAACTTTTAGTATAATATTTATTTTTGTGTCTTAAGCGGACTTTTGTAATTTGGCAATTAAGGTATGTCTAGTAACAACCCACTGTGTGGGCTTACCTTTTCTTCGTGCCGGTCGGTCACTCGGATGTTTCAAGGTATGTTTAGTAACAACCCACTGCTTGGGCTTACCTTTCCTTCGTGCCGGTCGGTCATTCGGATGTTTTGGGGCCTGCTGAAAGCCGGCGTCCCGGCTGTTACTTGGTCAGCGTCCCACGTGGATTCAGAGACGAGTTCGTCGCTCCAGAAGTGACGTGTCGGCACTCAGGATTTCGCTCGTTGGTACTTTCTTCCGATTTTCTAAGGCTCAAACTTTGATTGTTACAGCCGATCGATTTTACAGTGCACTGTTATCTCGCAAGATGTAGAAAATATCTTCTTATAAGTGGGTCATATTTGGATCTTTGATCGGATCACTGGAAACCAAACGCGTTTCGGGGACACCTCTCCCCTTCTTCAGTGGTAATGACCCTGCTCCATATTTAGTTGGTTTTTATACTCTTGGTTGGAAAATTAAAAAATCAGACATGGAATATATGCCAACATCATTTCTTTCAATTTTGAACATTTTAAGTGTCATTTTTTCTTTTCTAACATATACCCTTTGTGTCTTTTCTCATTGGACCTTCCATACATTAAATTGTTCTTCAATTTTTCCATTTGTGTTTTTATTGCGTTTTAGATGCGTTTTTTATTTGACACATGCGTTTTTTTTGCCAAAAGTTACAACTCTCCTCAAATTATAAGGTCCTTAAAGGATTTTGTTGCATCGACTTTAATTAAGCTTTTATGATGTTTTTTATCATTATTTTCAAGATATATTCAATTTATATCCACGTGTTGAGAGTGCCAGTCTTCCAGTATTATATATATTTTGTAACCGTGAAGGGTGATTCATTTATAGACTAGAGCACCTCTTAGTGGTTACGAGTGGGTGTAGCTATTTCCTATATCTCCCTTCTTTGAAAACTAAAATTTAATGTTGATAAGTGCAAGCTAATGCACCTGGGGCGTAAAAACCCAAGAGCAGAATATAAAATCAGTGATACAGTCCTAACCTCAGTATCTGAGGAAAGGGATTTAGGGGTCATTATTTCAGAAGACTTAAAGGTAGGCAGACAATGTCATAGAGCAGCAGGAAATGCTAGCAGAATGCTTGGGTGTATAGGGAGAGGCATTACCAGTAGACAGAGGGGGGCGCTCATGCCGCTCTACAGAGCACTAGTGAGACCTCATCTGGAGTATTGTGCTCAGTACTGGAGACCATATCTCCAGAAGGATATTGATACTTTGGAGAGAGTTCAGAGAAGAGCTACTAAACTAGTACATGGATTGCAGGATAAAACTTACCAGGAAAGATTAAAGGACCTTAACATGTATAGCTTGGAAGAAAGACGAGACAGAGGGGATATGATAGAAACTTTTAAATACATAAAGGGAATCAACAAGGTAAAAGAGGAGAGAAGATTTAAAAGAAGAAAAACTGCTACAAGAGGACATCGTTTTAAATTAGAGGGGCAAAGGTTTAAAAGTAATATCAGGAAGTATTACTTTACTGAGAGAGTAGTGGATGCATGGAATAGCCTTCCTGCAGAAGTGGTAGCTGCAAATACAGTGGAGGAGTTTAAGCATGCATGGGATAGGCATAAGGCCATCCTTCATACAAGATAGGGCCAGGGGCTATCCATAGTACTCAGTATATTGGGCAGACTAGATGGGCCAAATGGTTCTTATCTGCCGACACATTCTATGTTTCTATGATGGATGTGCACCTCAGTGCCGCATACTTCAACTCAGTATTGTCCTTTCTCAGATCAATGTCTGCAGTGAGGTTCGTGGTGGTGATATGACCAAACCTAGTATTTATCACCACTCTCACCCTAAGTGCCGCACAGGGTTCTAGCCCAATCAAGCGATCTCCTCAGACTATAACACCCACTCTCTGTCTCACTGTGATATTTAAATGAACAGGAACCTCTGTCTATCTTGTCTTAACTGCGTCTGTTGTGGCTAGCTGTGCTTCTTCCCGGCTCAACGCGTTCCTGGTACTGCATTAGACCTCATCGGGAGCCCTTGTTTCACTACAACGAATAGTCTATTTTCATATAGTAACTCTGTTGTGGCGGCGCTTCCGGCACCTCACGGCCGCCAAAACTCCGCAATTCAAAGGGTGTAGCTCCACCCCTTCACACCTAACCGACCATTGAGCTGGGGGCACGGAACGCCCACACCTAGCCACTCCCCGATGAGAGGATCAGCTGACTCGGCCATGATGTGATGATGATAATAGTCATGTATCATTTCCATGTATCAAAGGACTCTGTCGGCGGACCTCTTCTGTAGGTGATAACACATCAGGTCTATAATTAGCCAATTTTAATTCACCATTCAGAACTGTAATGAGTGGTTAAAGCATTATGCCACAAATAACTTGGTTGATTCATTATCATATCTCAAGAGAATGTAACATATTCACATCATAAAGTGAAATCCACAATAGTCATATAATATTTTTTTAATAGGCTTTATTTCCAATTTTTTTAAATCAAAAATACAACTCAACATAGACACAAGGAGATTCCACCACAGTAGGAGAAACATTATCAGTCATTACAAGTAGGATACATATCAAAATCATTGCTCACTCATTGGATTAGCGAGACCATTGGTGGTATCCTCCCTACTTGCGTCTACAAACAAAACACCATGCACGCACACATTCACCCGGGCAGTGACTCCGACCATTCCTAGCTGATGTAGTTCAACTTTCCGAAGTTGAGTTTGCACTTAACCAAGTGCCCCAAATTTTCTGGAATTTCTCTGGAACCCCTCTAGCTTCATACGTTAATTTATACATGGGAAGGGCCTCGTTAGTCATTTGGATCCAGTGCGACACACTCGGCGTTTTGGGAGGCTTCCAGTTGAGCAGCATCGACTTCCTTGCATAAAACAGTAATATCCTATACAAAATCCTCTCATATTTGGTCGGGAGGATGTCATTGACCAAACCCAACAGGCTAACTTCTGGTGCGACCACCCCTGGGAGTCCCAGCCTAGCTTTTAGGTACCTGTGCACCTCTATCCAGAATTGCTGAATAACCGAGCATTCCCAAATCATATGGAATAAAGTCCCCCTCCCCCCACCGCATCGTGTACAAGTATCTGAGCCAAGTCTGCGCATACGCACAAGGCGCACAGGGGTGAGATATACTCTGTGCAGCAATTTATTCGGAATCCGCAAAACGGACAAGAATAGGACATGCTATATTTTTTTTGCGGGGCCACGGAACGGAGTGCTGTCCGCATCTTTTGCGGCCCCGTTGAAGTGAATGGGTCCGCATCTGAGCCGCAAAAACGGCGGCTCAGATGCGGACCAAAACAACGGTCGTGTGCATGAGGCCATAGACTGATGGAAGCTATGTACCAGCCGATCCTTGATATTGCACCCCCGTCTGTAGGTGATTGTCGGTTTCTCACCAACCAAATGCCCCACGTCCGGGTCGTCGGGTGTAAAATACCCCAGAAATCAGATAGTATTTTCCTCACTGGTTCATGTGCTTGATCAATTGTTTTGGAATAATCTGTTCTGTGGATCTTATGGAATGGGGAAGCGGATACCTTTTGCTCTGTTTGCAAACACCGGGAAGAAGCACAGCTAGCCACAACAGACGCAGTTAAGACAAGATAGACAGAGGTTCCTGTTCATTTAAATATCACAGTGAGACAGAGAGTGGGTGTTATAGTCTGAGGAGATCGCTTCATTGGGTTAGTACCCTGTGCGGCACTTAGGGTGAGAGTGGTGATAAATACTAGGTTTGGTCCTATCACCACCACGAACCTCACTGCAGACATTGATCTGAGAAAGGACAATATTGAGGTGCACGCCACTGGGTCCACATCCATCATATCTGAACTTATGCACTTTAATATATGTTCTTTGTCCTCCCCTTCATCTTATTATTTAGTGAGAAAATAAAGTGGGTTTTTTTTCATTTTAGCATCCTTCCACCTGTGAATTTACCCTACCAGTGACGTATATGAGAGTATAGGAGATTAATTACTGTGAATTGTTTTGTAACAAAGAAAGCAGACATGCGTTCGTAACAACCTGCTCTATAAAAATAGCACATGATCTACCCTGTCAGATGAATGTTGTAATGTTTGCTACCTTGCCTCACAAAAAACGTAATATAGAGCAATTAAAAATAATATGTACCACATTTAGATACCCGTTCACTGGAATGGATTTTGAAAGATATCAATCTTAGCAGATGGCGGGATCAAGGCTTCGAGAGAGTTTCTCAGCTTATCGGTCCTGAGGGTGTTCTCTCGTTTAACAAAGCTCAGCAGATGTTTCAGCTTTCAGCTGGAGAGATATTTAACTACCTTAGGGTAAAGCACCTACTGGAGTCTATTATTTCTAAGCCTCCCTCTGTACATGTGGGGATCCTTCAGCTTTATTATTCCCGAAACTTACTAAGGAAAGGAGCAACAGGAAATATATACGAATATATGGGAGACAAATCTAAGTTTGCTAAATCCAAACCATTCCTGAAATGGGAGCGAGACCTGGGTCGTACATTCTCTGGAGAGGACTGGACCTGTGCAATAAGTTTCTTGACCTCTAACTTTAAATGTGTTACACATTATGAAGCTGGGGTTAAGACACTCCTAAATTGGTACTTTACACCCAAGAGGCTACATATAATATACCCTACTTCTTCTCCTCTGTGCTGGAGGGGATGTGGAGTCGTGGGCTCATTGCTCCATATTTTGTGGGCATGCCCAATTATCACTGGTTTCTGGAAACAGGTGTTTGTACTGCTGAGGGAATTATCTGGCCATGATATTTCCCCTTCTCCGGATCTCGCTCTTTTATTTTTGGGTATCCAACATATTCATCCACCATATAGACCCATCACGGGGCGTGTTTTACTTGGAGCTAAATTAGTCATAACCCGCCATTGGAAAAAAGTGATCTCTCCTGATATTTCAGAGGTGGTAGCGCAGTTGAATAACACATGTCGTTATGAGAGAATGATTCCCCCCTCAATGCTCCCTCCTGCTAAGTATAGATATACCTGGAGTCCCTGGATTGCACACTCGAAATTCTCCCAATGAGTGACCTTTACAGATCGTGTTTATTTAGAGGAAGGTGCATAGATTCACTCTCAGATATCTTTCTATTTGGGTCCCTCCTGTAGTTTAGCCTACTGATATGACAGATACGTTACTGTACGAATTGGTTGTGGTACCTTGGTGTTTATGTAAAAACACTTCACTGGTATGCCTTTGTCCGTTTGGTAATATCATTGTAATATAATATTGTTTTACTGGATCTTGATTTGTGGTTTCTAACTGTCAATGTTATGCCATACCTTCCATGATAATGGAAATTTTGTTACTGGATCTACCTCTTTGGTGGTTGCACCCACCTTAACATGTCTATGTTTAGCCATGATATGCTGATACTTTTGTTGAAAAATATCAATAAAAATGTTGAAAACTAAAAAAATATAATATGTACCCCAAAATAGTACCAATAAAACTGACACCTTATCCCCTAGTTTCCAAAATAGGATCACTTTTTTGGAGTTTCTACTGTAGGGGTGCATCAGGGGGGCTTCAAATGGGACATGGCATTTAATAAAAACCAGTTCAGCAAAATCTGCCTTCCAAAAACCGTATGGCGTTCCTTTTCTTCTGCGCCCTGCTGTGTGCCCTTACATCAGTTTACGACCACATGTGGGGTGTTTCTGTAAACCGCAGAATCAGGGAAATAAATATTAAGTTTTGTTTGGCTGTTAACCCTCGAAGTGTTAAAAAAACTAATGGATTACAAAGGAAAATCTGCCAAAAAAAGTGAAATTTCATCTCCATTTTCCTTTAATTCTTGTGGAACACCTAAAGGGTTAACAAAGTTAGTAAAATCAGTTTTGAGTAATTTGAGGGGTGTAGTTTCTGCAATGGGGTTATATGGGGGGTTTCTACTATGTAAGCCCCCACAAAGTGACTTCAGACCTGAACTGTTTCTTAAAAAAGTTGACTTTGGAAATTTTCTTAAAAATTTAAAAAATTGCTTCTAAAATTCTAAGCCTTCTAATGTCCTAAATACAATTACATTACCAAAATGATGCCAACATAAAGTAGATACATGGGGAATGTGAATTAATGAATATTTTATGAGGCATCACTGTCTTAAAAGCAGAGAGATTCAAATTTAGGAAACAGTGATTTTTTTCAGATTTTCGTTAACTTTTGGATTTTTTTAGAAATAAAGGTAAAACATATTGACTCAAATTTACCATTAACATGAAGTACAAGGTGTCACAAAAAAATAATCTCTGAATGGCCTGGATAAGTAAAAGCGTTCCAAAGTTATTACCACATAAAGTGACAAATGTCAGATTTGCTAAATTAGGCCTGGTCATGAAGGGGGTAAATGGCCCGGTCTGGAAGAGGTTAAGGCCTCTACTGGCTGGTCATGCAGCGGAGGACTTTGATGCGTGCGCTGGAGCATTGTCCTGCAGACTTTTTCCTGTACTACTGCTTGAAGAAAGCGTGGCCCATTTACTAAGACCGGCTTTGTACGTGTCACTGTCACTCCCAATCTAGGTGTTAGAAGGTCAGAGAGGCTGTCTGCACGTGATGTCATCTGACAGCCTCTTTTAATTTCACTTTCTTGTTGATGGTAATGACCACACCTCTAGTCAGGTGCAGCATAGTGGTCATTACTATTTAAGTCTGGCTACTCCCTTCACTCCTTGCGGTGTATAGCTTCATTTGCAAGTGGAAGAGCTGGTGTTTGTTGTTTCCTCTGGTGTTCCTGCTCTTTCTTCTACTTCAGGAAGTTAAGTGTCTCATTCCTTTGTATTTGTTCTGTGTTGTTTCCCCTGCCTTCTGGTCTGAGTCAAGACCCCTGTTCCTTCAGCTTAAGGAACGGGTCGTCTTTGGGCCCTATCACTACCTCAGGGCATTACAGGGTAGTCAGTCCCTCTGGTCGGTGGACGAGTTTTTCAGAGCTCCGGGGTTGATTTACGACGACCTGGATCGAGACTAAGTTGCGTGGCTTGCGGCAGGGAAAGCGGCCTGCGGAGATCTACTACTCTGAATTTAGGAGATGGGCTACGGATACGGAGTGGAATGATCCAGCTCTGCGTAGTCAATTCTGACAGGGATCATCTGAGAGGCTGAAAGTCGTGTTGGCCTTTCACGAGAATCCTGAGTCTTTGGAGGCAGCCATGTCACTTTCTGTACGTATAGATAGATGTCTGAGAGAGAGATCTAAAGTCCCTCAGGTGGTACTGTCATATGAGATGGTGGCTCTCTCTGATACTTTGGGTGGAGAGACTCTCAAATTTACGCCTTGTGATGAGCCTATGCAGTTGGGGGGAGCTACTCCTGGGACTGCTGGTAAGAGCTTTGGTCATATGAAGGGGGTCTGTTTTTGTTGTGGAAAGAAGGGACATTTTGTGAATAGTTGTTCGTTCTTGCAGCGTCAAGGTAAAAACAAGAAAAAGACGTTTAATCCCCAAGTTACTATCGGTGGTGTGGGGGGGGACAACGACGACAAGAAAACGTACTTTTACTGTAGTAATAGAGTAATGAGCGAGCACTCATACACTTGGCAACCAGATTGACATGTGCAGAAAATATTTATTATATCCCCATAAAATACAAGTAATAAAATTTATAAGAACAATGTAGCAATAATATACAACATTACAGTCACATATTGTGGTAGATATGATCAACACTATATTCATATGACTCAATAGTGTCGATAAATTCAATAATATATATCACACCAAGAAACTTCAAGTATATGCTGTTATTTGGGAAAGAGGGGGTATTATCTTCTAGCGCTCTATCCCAATTTGGGAAACTGAATGTCACTGAAAATGTTGTAGGTGTATTCACTGGGAGCGCAACATGTTCATAAAGTGTCCACAGGAATCCTGATAATGTGAAAAGTCTCTTATAGCATATCCTTTTATGGTCGATATGAGCTTTGGATTGAAGAAAACTTTAAATCGATATTTGGCTTACCGTCTAGCGTCTGCTGTCTCCCTATTGCTTCAATGGAGCTTTAAATATTTGCCGGCTTATTCAGTCGCTCCATACAGCAAGCTGGTTTAGATTTCGCAGGAGTTCCAAAGATCGCGGGAGTTGCCACTCTGTTCCGCAATTTCCTTTGGTGCAGCTTTCGACGATAAGAATAGTTAATCCTTTACTGTAGAGATTTTCTTCTGTATGGCCATACAGTATTATCGGAGGCTTTTCAATGCAGGTACATCACTTGTTTCACCATACGCGTTACGGGTAGATTCACTCTCCCTTCCTCAGTATGAAACAAGTGATGTACCTGCATTGAAAAGCCTCCGATAATACTGTATGGCCATACAGAAGAAAGAAAATGCAGAACCATCTGAATTACGTCACAAGGTGTTCGGGGAACATCACTGTACGGTTCTTACAGGACACCCTGGGAGCAGATCCACTGTTGATCTCATCTCTCGTAGATTCTGGTGGCCGGGGTTGCGTAAGTGTGTTGAGGACTATGTGTCAGCCTGTGGTACCTGTGCACGTGCTAAGGTGACACATACTCGGCCTTCTGGATCTATACTTCCGCTGCCCATCCCGTCCAGACCATGGACTCATTTATCCATGGATTTTATTACAGATTTACCTAATTCTTTAGGGAAAACTGTGATTCTGGTTGTTGTTGATCGATTTAGTAAGATGGCACACTTTATTGCATTACCTACTCCACCCAATGCTAAAACTCTTGCACAGGTGTTTGTCGACAACATCGTGAAACTACATGGCATTCCCTCTGATGTGGTGTCCGATAGAGGGACTCAGCTTGTTTCCAGATTCTGGAAGGCGTTCTGTACTCGTCTGGGTGTACAATTGTCCTTCTCTTCGGCCTTTCTTCCTCAGTCGAATGGGCAGACCGAAAGCACGAATCAGAATCTGGAGACTTATTTGAGATGTTTTGTCTCTGAGAACCAGGAGGAGTGGTCTTCGTTCTTGGCTTTGGCCGAGTTTGCTATAAATAACCGTAGACAGAAATCCACTGATAAGTTGCCGTTCTTTGGGGCATATGGATTCCACCCGCAATTTGGCACTTTTTCTGGTACTGAGACTTCTGGTATACCGGAAGAGGAAAATTCTCTTCCTCTTTGTCATCTGTCTGGCGGAAAATTCTAAATAATCTAAAAAAGATGAGTAAGAAGTATAAACATATGGCTGACAAGAGACGTATGAGTGGTCCGAGCCTGAGAGTGGGTGATTCTGTGTGGCTGTACACAAAAAACATTAAGTTGAAAATACCTTCTTGGAAGTTGGGTCCAAGGTTTATTGGTCCATATAAGATCACTGCCGTTATTAACCCTGTGGCCTTGGTGTTCCTTCTCTTTCTTCTACTTCAGGAGTTAAAGGGGTTCTGCACTTTGTTTAAACTGATGATCGGCGGGGGTCCAACACCCGGGACCCCCGCCGATCAGCTGTTTGAGAAGGCAGCGGTGCTCAAGCAACGCCGTGGCCTTCTCACTGTTTACCGCCGCCGATTAGTATCACTGGCCTGGGCGCGGCTAAGCTCCGTTCCCTTGAATGGACCTTAGCCCCGCCCAGGCCAGTTGATACAAGTCGTGACGTCACTGGGCCGGCGGTAAACAGTGAGAAGGCTGCGGCGCTGCTGCAGCACCGCTGCCTTCTCAAACAGCTGATCGGCGGGGGTCCCGGGTGTCGGACCCCGCCGATTAGAAGCTGATGATCTATCCAGAGGATAGATCATCAGTTTAAACAAAGTGCAGAACCCCTTTAAGTGTCTCATTCCTTTGTATTTGTTTTGTGTTGTTTCCCCTGCCTTCTGGTATCTGGTCTAAGTCAAGAATCCTGTTCCTTCAACTTACGGAACGGGTAGTCTTTGGGCCCTATCACTACCTCAGGGCATTACATGGTAGTCAGGCTTTAGGTTCCAGTGAATGAACGGTCCTACCTCTGAGGTCCGTTCATTCGGTTAGCAGTCAGGGCTAGGGTTAGGATTCATTACGTGGTGACCTTTTCCTCTCCCTAGCTTCTAGACCAGATACCTCCCCCACCCCCCTCTTGTGTTTGGTGTGGTGTTCCCTCCCACACCTCGTCGTGACAGTACAGCAGTCTTAGTTTCCCCCTTGCGCTGCCATAAGATTTGTCTAATTTATGATGAGTTGTGCACCTCTTCATAAATTAGGCATATCTGTGGCAGTCCTTGTGCCTGGTGTAAAAACTGCGCCGTCCCCTGCGGATCAGATGCGGACCCATTCATTTTAAAGAGGACCTTTCACTACTCCTGACAGGTCTGTTTAATAGCCCCATGCATCCCCCATGTCATAACAATTCTGGAGCATCTATTCTTATGGTTCTATGTTGTACCATTCCTTTATTATTACTACTAGAAGTTATGAAGGAATTGCTAGCAGTCTGCAGTAAGGGTACAGAGGGGGAGGTAACCAGTTGGGGGCGTGTCCCTGCACAGTCTGAAACTGGCAGCACTGATTGGATAGAGTGAGTCTGTGCAGGTACACACCCCCAACTGGTTACCTCCCCCTCTGTACCCTTACTGCAGACTGCCAGCAATTCCTTCATAACTTCTAGTAGTAATAATAAAGGAATGGGACAACATAGAGCCATAAGAATAGATGCTCCAGAATTGCTATTACGTAGGGAATGCATGAAGCTATTAAAACAGGCATGTCAGGAGTAGTGAGAGGTCCTCTTTAGTGGTCCCACAAAAAATGCAGCACTTTGCGCTGTTTGCATGTCTGAGTAACTAAAATAAATATTGGTTTGCGTACTTATAATACTGAATAACTGGTTACCTGCCTGAGAAGAACGCTTAAAGGGGTTATCCCACTTCGCATTTTCATACTTACCTGCTGCCAGCGCGCCGTTCACTTCCTGGATTCTGGCTGGGGGCGGGCTTCATCTTGATTAAAGTCTTCTCCCGGCTGGGCCGCTCGCTGGACTGAACGCGCACGCCGCCGCGCATGCGCCATGGCGACTTATTCCTGGCCAGTATAGTACAGAGCAGGCGTGAGCGAGGAAGGAAGTCACCGCGGTGGCGTGCGCTTTCAGGACAGCGAGTGGCCCGGACGGGAGAAAAGAAGGAGTCTTCTGCGCAAGCGCAGCCACCGGGATTCCGGGGAAGAGCGGTGGCCGTAACCAGGGGAGACCGAATGACAACAATGAGGTAAGTGGGGATGAATTGTCTCCTAAACGGTGGGAATTGGTTCATCAAATATATTTGCAAAAATGATCATTAACAGATTTAACAGTGATCATTGTGATGGGATAACCCCTTTAAAATAAATGTTTTATTGTCAAAATATTAAAATGTAGTGCCCGCCATCTAATCGATTCAGGCTAGCGGACTGTTAGTATGCATGTCCAGCCACTGACCCCATTGTCACCAATGAGTGACGGAATCTGTGTGCGGTGCTAGGAGATACACTGTTTACACTCACTCAGATACACTGTATTCACTTGGTGTGTATCTGTTATTCAGCAGTGTCCTCTCACAGTGGAGGAGGAGGTAATTGGTCTAATGTGCGCATGTAGCCCCCAGTAGTACCCCCATATTACCGTCAAGCCCTATGACCTGTCGTTGTGCATGATCCCTGCCTAATGTAGCGTCCACTCATCTCCAAGCACCACACGCAGGTTCCGTCACTCATTGGTGACAATGGGGTCAGTGGCTGGACATGCATACTAACAGTCCGCTAGCCTGAATCGATTAGTTGGCGGGCAGACACTACATTTTAATATTTTGACAATAAAACATTTATTTTAAGCGTTCTTCTCAGGCAGTTAACCAGTCTGTATGTCTGTCCCACAAAAAAAAAGAATAGAACACATCCTATTCCTGTCTGTGTTGCTGACAAGAATAGGCATTTTGACAATGAGGCCCTGAGAAATTGCAGCATACAAATGGCCGGTGTCCATACATGTGCGTGAGGCCTTAGGGCTCTTTTCCATCTGGATGTGATACATGTAGTGAACGCGCAGCATCCGGACTGAATCCTGACCCATTCATCTCAATGGATGTGTGCACACGTTTTTCACACGCATCATCTCTGTGTTCAGGAGAAATCGCAGCGGGTTCTATATTCAGCGTTTTTCACTCAGCCCGGAATGGGGGTTGCATAAAAAAAACCGTAAGTGATCCGGATGCAATGGGTTTTTCACTGATGATTGCTCGGAGATGTAGATTGCTAATCTTC